>NW_027361755.1:1222500-1822500 GCF_039654945.1 Dendrobates tinctorius
GAAATGGCAATGTCGGGTATAGGTACATTAGTAGAGGGAGGAAACACAATAAGTTCAGTCTTTGACAGGTTCAGTTTCAGATATAGTGAGGACATGTTAGACTCAGCGTTTAGACAATGGCCGATGTTTTCTAGAAAGGCTGGCATGATGTCAGGAGAAGAAGCATATAATTGGGTGTCATCAGCATAGAGATGGTACTGGAAACCAAATCTACTGATTGTTTGACCAATAGGGACAGTGTACAAAGAGAAGAGGAGGGGACCTAGAACCGATCCTTGAGGAACCCCAACAGTAAGGGGAAGGTGAGAGGAGGAGGAGGAACAGGAAAAAGATGCATTAAAGGAGCGGTCAGAGAGATAGGAGGAGAACCAGGAGAGAACAGTGTCCTTGAGGCCAATGGAACGGAGCATAGTGAGGAGGAGCTGATGATCCACATTGTCGAATGCTGCAGAGAGATCCAAGAGAATTAGCATGGAGTAGTGACCATTTGATTTAGCTGTTAGTAGATCATTCAGTAGAGTGTAAAGAGCGGAAACCGGATTGGAGAGGGTCGAGAAGAGAGTTATCAAAGAGATAGCGGATAAGATGGGAGTGGACCAGGCATTCCAGGAGTTTAGAGATGAAGGGAAGATTAGAGACAGGTCTATAGTTAGCGGCACAGTTTTGGTCAAGGGATGGTTTTTTAAGTAGTGGATGTATGATGGCATGCTTAAATGAGGAGGGAAAGATACCAGAAGAGAGAGAGAGATTAAATATTTTAGTTAGGTGAGGGGTGACAGCAGGGGAAAGGGACTGGAGGAGATGTGATGGAAATGGGTCACTCGTGCAAGTGGTTGGGCGAGAAGATGCAAGGAGCCTGCTTACTTCTTCCTCTGTGACTGATTCAAAATCAGAGAGTGAGCTAGATGCAGTGGGGGAGGGAGGACAGTGCATGGTATGAGGTGATTGGGAGATAATTTCCTGTCGGATCTGGTCAATTTTTTATTTAAAGTAATTGGCCAGATCGTCAGCTCGGAGCTCCATGGTTGGGGCCTGTACTCTTGGGTTGAATAGAGAATGAAAAGTGTCAGACGTTTCAGGTTATTGGACAGTGAGGTGATGAGGGTGTTGAAATAGTTTTGTTTGGAGAGGTGAAGGGCAGTGTTGTATGTTCTAAGCATAAACTTATAATGGATGAAATCTTCGTGTAGATTGGATTTTCTCCACAGACGTTCGGCACACCTGGAGCACCGCTGCAGGAAACGTGTTTGCAGGGTGTGCCAGGGTTGTCGCCGTCTGTGTTGTGGTGTTCTAATTAATGGGGGGTGCAAATTTATCCAGGGCACTTTGAAGTGTTTCATTGTAATGCGTCAGTGCAGAATCAGGACATGAGAGGGAGGAGATAGGGGCCAATGAAGACTGCAAGTTCTTCATAAGTTTCTGGGTGTTAATGGCCTGTATGTTTCTATAAGTATGGACAGTGGGGGTGACCTGAGCAGCCTGGCAGTTCTTGATAGAGAATGAAAGAAGATTGTGGTCAGAGAGCGGGAGAGGGGAGTTTGCAAAATCATGCACTGCACAAAGCCGAGAGAAGACCAAGTCGAGGGAGTTTCCGTCTTCATGCGTTGGAGAATTAGTAAGCTGCGAAAGGCCAAACGAGGAGGTTAGAGATAAAAGGTGAGTAGCAGATGGGGAGAGGGGAAGAGCAATGGGGATGTTGAAATCTCCCATGATGAGGGTAGGTATGTCACAGGAGAGAAAATGTGGAAGCCAAGTGGCAAAATGATCCGGAAACTGATGGGAGGGGCTGGGAGGACGATACACCACCGCCACTCGCATGGAGAAGGGGGCGTAGAGTCTGACAGCATGGACCTCAAAAGAAGGGAAGACTAGTGAGGGTAGTTGAGGGATAACCTGAACGGTACATTTTGGTGATAGGAGCAGACCAACGCCTCCACCTGCTCTATTGTCTGATCTTGGGGTATGAGAGAAGTGTAGTCCCCCCTTATGAAAGAGCAGCAGTGGTAGTGTCTGACTTCTGGATCCAGGTTTCAGTAAGAGCCAGGAGGTTAAGAGAATTAGAAAGGAAAAAGTCATGAGTGAAGGAGAGTTTGTTACACACTGAGCGAGAATTCCAAAGTACACAATTAAGAGAGACAGATGGCAGGCAGGGAATATTAATAAGATTAGAGGGGTTTCTGAGTGTAGCAGTTGGGGGGTTTGACTTTCTATAACATGGGGGACCAGGGTTGGGAGCAATGTCTCCTGTGACTAGGAGAAGGAGGATAGAGTGAGCAGATGGGTAAGTGATTTGTGATATGATTGTGATATGATTTGTGGTATGCATGGTCCTCTCACCCCCAGGGCTGTGGAGTCGGAGTCGTGGAGTCCGAGTCGGTGCTCATTTTGGTGGAGTCGGAGTCGGTATAAAATGGACCGACTCCGACTCCTAAAATATATAATAAATTGGGTACAGTAATTCAATGCAGGATGTGCTGAATATTTTTTCATAGGAGTTTGGGAAAGTTATGAAATGTCCTATAAATGGCTGTTCTATTCCTGATCTAAGGCTACATTCACACACAGCGTTTTTCCTGTGTTTTTTGAGGATACGTTTTTCAGCTGCAAAAGCAGATCATCTTTTTAAAAAACTGCATCACCTGAAAGGTTTTTGAGCTAATAGATAATGTTTTCAATAGCAAAAGCAGATTAGAAATCTGCTCTATCTATCCATTTATCCATATCTGTCTATCCATATCGTATCGGTACCAAAAAAGAATGAAAACCGGGTAGTACACCAATATATATTCTGTTCTATCTAAATATCTTGATTATTGGATCATAAAAATGATTAAATGTCTGAGGTTCACATTGTAGTACAATAAATTTTTCACTTAAATATAAGCAATATGTGTGGGAGTCGGAGTCGGTGTAAGGGAAATTGAGGAGTCGGAGTCGCAGGTTTGGCTTACCGACTCCACAGCCCTGCTCACCCCCCTATCCTGGTATGCATGGTCATCTCACCCCCCCTATCCTGGTATGCATGGTCTTCTCACCCCCAAATCCTGGTATGCATGGTCTTCTCACCCCCAAATCCTGGTATAAATGCTACCCCTCACCCCCCAATCCTGGTATGCATGGTCCTCTCACCCCCTATCCTGGTATGCATGGTCCTCTCACCCCCTATCCTGGTATGCATGGTCCTCTCACCCCCCCATCCTGGTTTGCATGGTCCTCTCACCCCCCCTATCCTGGTATGCATGGTCTTCTCACCTCCCAATCCTGGTATGCATGGTCCCCTCACCACCCTTTTTGTGGTATGCATGGTCCCCTCACCCCCCTTTTCGTGGTATGCATGGTCCCCTCACTCCCCTTTCGTGGTATGCATGGTCCCCTCACTCACCTTTCGTGGTATGCATGGTCCCCTCACTCCCCTTTCGTGCTATGCATGGTCCCCTCACTCCCCTTTCATGGTATGCATGGTCCCCTCACCCTCCTTTCATGGTATGTATGGTGCCCCTCACCCCTATTAAACTACACACATACAAAAAAAAAATTTATACTCACCCTTCTTTCCTGTGCTCCAGCGCTGTCACGTTCTGCTGGAGGCCAGGGGAGGAGTCTGGCGCCGGAGTACGTGCATGCCCATTGCGCTGTCCGGCGCCATATTGCTGAAGACACACTGCAAATTTGTCTTCTGTAAAATGGTGTGGATCACGCTATGCGCATGCGCGATTCCGGCCGCACTCTTGCCCAGAACTCCGGCCGAAGATAAGTGCCGCGGCAACTCTCCTCCCGGTCAGGTAAGTATGGCGCCCGAGATCGCAGTATGCAGTGTGTACGCATACCACCATCTCCGGGCGCCATATACACTCCTCACCGCTGGATGCCTCATTCTGTCTGTAGCCAGACTGCGAAGGCGCGTCGCACTTGCGCAGTCTATAAAGGCTTCAGACAGAGTGATGCTATAATAAATCTAGAGTTTTCTTTATTTTCATGACTGAAAATTGTAGATTCACTCTGAAGGCATCAAAACTATGAATTAACACGTGGAATTATATAATTAACAAAAAAAAATGTGAAACAACTGAAAATATGTCTTATATTCTAGGTTCTTCAAAGTAGCCACCTTTTGCTTTGATTACTGCTTTGCACACTCTTGGCGAGCTTCAAGAGATAGTCACCGGAAATGGACTTCAACAGTTTTGAAGGCGTTCCCATAGATACTTAGCACTTGTTGGCCCTTTTGCCTTCACTCTGCGGTCCAGCTCACCCCAAACCATCTCGATTGGCTTCAGGTCTGGTGACTGGAGGCCAGGTCATCTGGCGTAGCACCCCATCACTCTCCTTCTTAGTCAAATAGCTCTTACACAGCCTGGAGGTGTGTTTGGGGTCATTGTCCTGTTGAAAAATAAATGATGGTCCAACTAAATGCAAACCGGATGGAATAGCATGCCGCTGCAAGATGCTGTGGTAGGCATGCTGGTTCAGTATGCCTTCAATTTTGAATAAATCCCCAGCAGTGTCACCAGCAAAGCACCCCCACACCATCACACCTCCTTCTCCATGCTTCACGGTGGGAACCAGGCATGTAGAGTCCATCCGTTCACCTTTTCTGCGTCGCACAAAGACGGTGGTTGGAACCAAAGATCTCAGATTTGGACTCATCAGACCAAAGCACAGATTTACACTGGTGTAATGTCCATTCCTTGTGTTCTTTAGCCCAAACAAGTCTCTTCTGCTTGTTGCCTGTCCTTAGCAGTGGTTTCCTAACAGCTATTTTACCATGAAGGCCTGCTGCACAAAATCTCCTCTTAAAAGTTGTTGTAGAGATGTGTCTGCTGCTAGAACTCTGTGTGGCATTGACCTGGTCTCTATTCTGAGCTGCTGTTAACCAGCCATTTCTGAGGCTGGTGACTCGGATGAACTTATCCTCCGCAGCAGAGGTGACTCTTTGTCTTCCTTTCCTGGGCGAGTCCTCATGTGAGCCAGTTTCTTTGTAGCGCTTGATGGTTTTTGCCACTGCACTTGGGGACACTTTCAAAGTTTTCCCAATTTTTTCGGACTGACTGACCTTCATTTCTTAAAGTAATGATGGCCACTTGTTTTTCTTTACTTGGCTGCTTTTTTTCTTGCCATAATACAAATTCTAACAGTCTATTCAGTAGTGCTATCAGCTGTGTATCCACCAGACTTCTGCACAACACAACTGATGGTCCCAACCCCATTTATAAGGCAAGAAATCCCACTTATTAAACCTGACAGGGCACACCTGTGAAGTGAAAACCATTTCCGGTGACTACCTCTTGAAGCTCATCAAGAATCATAGAATCATAGAATCGTAGAGTTGGAAGGGACCTCCTGGGCCATCTGGTCCAACCCCCCGCTCAAAGCAGGATTCGCTAAATCATCCCAGTTAGATGTCTGTCCAGCCTCTGTTTGAAGACTTCCATTGAAGGAGAACTCACCACTTCTCGTGGCAGCCTGTTCCACTCATTGATCACTCTAACTGTCAAAAAGTTTTTTCTAATATCTAATCTGTGTCTCCTCCCATTCAGCTTCATCCCATTGCTTCTAGTCTTTCCTTGTGCAAATGAGAATAAAGTTGATCCTTCTACAATGTGACAGCCCTTTAGATATTTGTAGACAGCTATTAAGTCTCCTCTCAGTCTTCTCTTTTGCAAACTAAACATTCCCAAATCCTGCAACCTTTCCTCATAAGACAGGGTTTGCAGACCGGTCACCATTCTGGTCGCTCTTTTCTGAACTTGCTCCAGTTTGTTGATGTCTTTTTTAAAATGTGGTGCCCAAAATTGGACACAATATTCCAGATGAGGTCTGACCAAAGAGGAGTAGAGGGAAATAATTACTTCACGTGATCTAGACTGTATGCTTCTGTTAATACATCCTAGAATTGCATTTGCCTTTTTTGCTGCTGCATCACACTGTTGACTCATATTCAGTCTGTGATCTATTAGTATACCCAAGTCTTTTTCACATGTGCTGTCACTTAGCCCTATTCCTCCCATTCTATATATGCTTTTTTCATTTTTATTGCCCAGATGTAGTACTTTGCATTTCTCCCTGTTAAAAACCATTCTGTTAGTTGCTGCCCACTTCTCCAGTTTATTTAAATCTTTTTGAATCCTCTCTCTCTCTTCTCTAGTATTAGCTATCCCTCCTAGCTTTGTGTCATCAGCAAATTTAATCAGTTTACCCTCAATTCCTTCATCTAAATCGTTGATAAAGATGTTGAACAATACAGGGCCCAGGACAGAGCCCTGTGGTACCCCACTTGAGACATTCTTCCAACTGGATGTGCAGCCATTTACGACCACTCTTTGGGTCCGATCACTAAGCCAGTTATGAATCCACCTAACAGTTGCCTTGTCCATTCCATACTTAGTCATTTTTTCAATAAGGATTGTATGAGAGACTTTGTCAAATGCCAAGAGTGTGCAAAGCAGCAATCAAAGCAAAAGGTGGCTACTTTGAAGAACCTAGAATATAAGACATACAGTACTTTCAGTTGTTTCACACTTTTTTGTTAATTATATATATTATACACACACACAGGGTGGTCCAAAAGTAGGTGGACAGATAATAACATTTATTTTGAGTTATATATAAAACTAGCCGAAGAGCCCGGTGCTGCCCGGTCATAGTAACTAACTACGGTTAGTTTTAACAAATTATAATGGATATATATATATATATATATATATATATATATATATTTATATATATATAGCTGAGTGTAGAGCCCCACCACTCCGCATAGCCACATTCACTATAAAATCCCACATCATCTTGTCAGCCAGAACTACGGACTACTACCCCTAATATCCCACATCGTCCTGTCAGAGCCACCAGACTACTAATATCCCACATCATCCCGTCGGCCATAGCCACTGGACTACTAACCTTAATATCCCACATCATCCCGTCACAGTCGCTGTATATGGGCACGGGAGGGGGGATTCATTTGTCATGTTCTCTCCTTTCTGGGGGGCAGACAATGGCTGGGAGCTTATGTTCCCAGGGATGCTAGATTTCTCTCACCGTGTCAGTGTCTGCTGAGGTGTTTTCTGGAGTGGGAAAACTGTTGCTCATAGCAACCAATCACAGCTCAGCTTCTTTTAAACCGCTCTGGTGAAATGAAAGATGCTTTGTGATTGGTTGGTGATATACTCACACACATTCAATTTTATATAGAGAGATTATATTTACTAACACAAGCATAATAATAATAATCTTATATAGCGCCAACATATTCCGCAGCGCTTTACAGTTTAACAGTTTCAAAACACAAGTCATAAGTAAAAACCTTAAAAATACAATAATGAAAGCAAAATAAGACGACTCTGCTCGTGAGAGCTTACAATCTACAATGAGGTGGGGGAGATAAAGTACAGGTGTGTATTTACAATGTTGTATTTACAATGATGGTCCAGCCATCTTGAGGGAGTGAGGGATGGATGGAGATAGTGAATGGTCTACACATGCACACTTACACATAGAATGACTTTGATTAGTGAACGTGCTAGGACGCTCTGAACAAATGTGTTTTGAGGGAGCGCCTGAAACTATGCAAATTGTGGATAGTCCTAATTTCTTGGGGTAGAGCATTCCAGAGGATTGGCGCAGTGCGGTAGTCGTTTGCAGATCGCAGCGGTCGGTTAGGCCGATAGACAGAAATGTGGGAGGAGATGTAGTGGGGTGCTGCACTGTGGAGAGCTTTGTGGGTGAGAACAAGTACTTTGAATTGGATCCTATAATGAATAGGCAGCCAATGTAAGGACTGGCGAGGAGCGGACGTGTCCGAGTACCGATTAGCCAGATTACCCTGGCTGCTGCATTAAGTATGGACTGGAGAGGGGATAGTCGAGTAACGGGGAGGCCAATTAATAGAGCGTTGCAGTAATCCAGGCGGGAGTGGATCAATGCTACAGTGAGGGTTTTTGTTGTTTCCATGGTGAGAAAAGGGCGGATTTTAGAGATGTTCTTTAGGTGTAAGTGGCAAGAGCGGGCAAGAGATTGTATATGGGATGTGAAGGAGAGATTGGTGTCAAACATAACACCCAGACAGAGCGCCTGCTGCCGGGGTGTTATTGTGGTGGTATCCACGGAGAAGGAAATGTCAGATTTAGGGAGGTTAGTAGACGGCGGGAGCAGAAATTGTTCAGTTTTGGAGAGGTTGAGTTTCAGATAGAGAGGGGACATGATGTTGGAGACTGCGGACAGACAGTTACTGGCGTTCTGTAGTACAGCCGGGGTAAGGTCGGGGAATGATGTATATAGTTGTGTGTCATCAGCATAAAGATGATACTGAAAGCCAAATCTGCTGATGGTCTGTCCAATTGGGGCTGTGTAGAGAGAGGAGAAGAGGGCCAAGGACTGAGCCCTGAGGTACCCCGACAACGAGAGGAAGAGATGATGTGGAGCCAGAGAACAAAACACAGAAGGAGCTGTCCGAAAGATAGGAAGAGAACCAGGAGAGAGCAGTGTCCTTAATGCCTAGTCACTGGAGCCTAGAGAGTAGGAGATGGTGGTCAACAGTGTCGCAAGCTGCAGATAGGTCAAGAAGAATGAGCAGAAAGTGGTCACTGTTACGTTTTGCTGTCCGAAGGTCATTGGTCACTTTGAGTGCAGTTTCAGTCGAATGTATGGGGCGGAAGCCGGACTGTGAAGGGTCTTAGAAGGGAGTGAGTAATGGGTAAGACGGGAGTAAACTAGGCACTCCAAAAGTTTAGAGATGGGGAGATTGGAGTCTGGTCTGTAGTTTGTGCAGGATGGGTCAAGAGCGGGTTTCTTTAGTAATGGAGTAACGATGGCATGTTTGAAGGAGGATGGGAAAATGCCCGAGGAGAGGGAGAGATTAAAGATTGCAGTTAGGTGAGTTGTGCCAACTGGAGAAAGAGACTGGAGGAGATGTGAGGTAATTGGGTCGGTAGTGCATGTGGCCGGACGAGAAGAAGAGGAGTCTGGAGACTACTTCTGTTATGGGATCAAATGTGGAAAGTGAGCCAGGGGAGATGCAGGAAGGGATGGGAGTCACAGCACTTGGTGGCTGGGAGCAGATTTCCTGACGGATATTATCTATTTTTTCTGTTAAGTGGGAGGCCAGGTCATCAGCACAAATGTCTGTGATAGGGGCTTGTGCTTTCGGCCTGAGGAGAGAGTGAAAGGTGTCAAAAAGTTTCTTGGGGTTGTTGGCTAGTGAGGAGTGTTATGAATGAGTCACCGTAGGAGGCAAAAACAGAAATACTAGCTAAGTCCAGAAAACCAGAGAAGTTGGCAGCTATCGGAAAACAAGGGTTCAAGCGTTTGGCCGACTCCAGGTAAATCAAATTCTTGTGGTCAGTGAGGACCACGACTTGATGTTTAGCTCCCTCCAACCAATGTCTCCACTCCTCAAATGCCCATTTCATGGCTAACAGTTCCCGATTCCCCACATCATAGTTACGTTCAGATGGAGAGAACTTTCGGGAAAAGAAAGCACAGGGATTCATTTCAGATGTTACAGGATCCTTTTGGGACAAAACAGCTCCTACAGCAATCTCAGAAGCGTCCACCTCTACCTGGAACGGGAGTGAGACATCAGGTTGCCGCAAAACCGGGGCAGAAGTGAATCTTCGCTTCAGCTCCTGAAAGGAAGAAACAGCCTCCGGAGACCAATTCAACACATCAGCACCCTTCTTAGTCAGATCAGTCAATGGCTTGGCAATACTAGAAAATTTTGCTATAAATTTCCGATAAAAATTAGCAAAACCCAAAAACTTCTGGAGGGCCTTCAAAGAAGTGGGCTGAACCCAATCATAAATGGCCTGTACCTTGGCCGGGTCCATTTCATTAGTTGACGGAGACAAAATAAATCCCAAAAAAGAAATCCTCTGTACCCCAAAAAGGCATATCGATCCTTTGACATACAGGGAATTCTCCCTCAAGATCCGGAACACAGTCCGAACATGTTCCACATGAGAATCCCAATCCTTGGAGAAGATCAAAATATCATCCAGATAGATAATCAAAAATTTATCCACAAAGTCTCGGAAAATGTCATTCATGAAGCACTGGAAGACAGAAGGGGCATTAGTGAGCCCAAAAGGCATCACCAGGTACTCAAAATGTCCCTCCGGAGTATTAAACGCCGTCTTCCATTCATCCCCATGCTTAATGCGGATAAGATAAATACGCCCTCCTGAGGTCAAGCTTGGTAAACCAGCAAGCACCTTTAACTCTGGAGAATAGATCCGAAATCAGGGGTACTGATATTTAATAGTAATTTTGTTGAGGGCACGATAATCAATACAAGGCCTTAATGAACCATCCTTTTTGGCCACGAAAAAAAACCCAGCACCTAAGGGTGGAGAGGATGGTCTATTATGACCCTTCTCCAACGCCTCCTTAACATAGGATCGCATAGCCTCGTGCTCGGGTACAGATAAATTGAAGAGCCGACCCTTGGGAAATTTACACCCCGGGCTCAGTTCAATTGCAGAGTCATAACTCCTATGAGGAGGCAAAGACGCAGACTCATTCTCACTAAATACATCATAAAAGTCCGCCAAATAGTCAGGAACATCATGCGACTGAGGAGAGGTGGAAAAAAACGGAGCTTCACTAAGGACACACCGACAACCCCAACTCACCACACACAGATTTCCAATCCATAACTGGATTATGAATTTGCAACCAGGGAAACCCCAGAACAATGGTATCATGCAAATTATGCAACACCAAAAATCTGCAATTTTCTTGATGGTTTGGGGCGAGACCCGCATTACCACCTGGGTCCAAAACTGAGGTTTATTTTTCGCCAAAGGAGTGGCATCAATCCCTCTCAAAGGGATAGGTGTCCGCAGAGGTGTCATCGGAAATCCACAACGTTTAGCAAAATCCAAGTCCATTAGGTTCAGGGTTGCTCCCGAATCCACAAAAGCATTGGCGGAAAATCTGGACAGGGAGCAGATCAGAGTAATTGCCAGAAGAAACTTATGTTGAACACCACCCACAGAAAACGTGTGTGCAAAACGTTTCTCTCGTATAGGACAGACAGAAATAATATGCGAGGCATCTCCACAAAAAAAAACACAGCTTATTACGCCTTCTGAATTCCTGACGTTGCTCCCTGAACAAAACTCTATCACATTGCATAGGTTCAGACACTTGTTCAACAGGTGGCAACACCTCTCGTGCAGTCCTGCGTTCACGTAAACGCCGATCAAACTGAATGGCTAATGACATAGAATCGTCAAGACCAGAGGGAACAGGAAATCCCACCATAGTATCTTTTACAGCTTCTGACAAACCCTTCCGAAAGAGACCTGCCAAGGCATTATCATTCCAGGTAGTAAGGACTGCCCACTTTCGGAATTTTTGACAGTACAATTCTGCAGAATCTCGACCCTGGCTCAATGCCAACAGGGTCTTTTCAGCCTGATCAATGGCATTAGGTTCGTCATACAACAACCCCAAGGCTTGAAAAAATGCGTTCACATTAGTCAGAATAGGATCATCTGGTTTCAAAGAAATTGCCCAATCCTGGGGATCGCCACGCAGCAGAGAGATGACAATTTTAACCTGCTGCGCTGAGCTCCCTGACGAGTTAGGCTTCAAGGCAAAAAATAATTTACAATTATTTTTGAAATTCAAAAATTTAGACCGATCCCCAAAAAACATCAGGAGTAGTGATCTTTGGTTCAGCAGCATGTGAATGAGCAAGGTAGGCGGAAATTCCCCGCACTTCCGCTGCGAGCTGCTCCACACGATCAGACAATTGCTTTATCTCCATTGAGAGAAAAAAAAAATTCCCCCTACGGCCTCGAGATATAGAGGAAAGAATATACACACTTTTTTTTTTTTTTGTTACAATTCTTTCCTGCTATTGAGTACCCTAGGATCTGCGGTATGGCGGGTGATTCTGTTATGAATGAGTCACCGTAGGAGGCAAAAACAGAAATACTAGCTAAGTCCAGAAAACCAGAGAAGTTGGCAGCTATCGGATTGCAGACCCCTGAACCTATCAACAACAACTAGCAATAGCCGTGGGGGGTTCCTACGGTGCCCTAGACCCCTCGATAACAGCCGGAGAACTACATAGCCTAAAGACAGAAAGGGAAATCTAAACTACCCCAGAGCAGACCCCAAAGCAATAAGCAGCCCCCAACATATAATGACGGTGAAGCAAGATGAAAAAACACTCACACAGATAGAAAGATAGGCTGAGCAAATGATGGGGCCCAAGCTAACTAAAAAGGACAGGATAGGAAAGCTGCTGTCTGCAATCCGCCAAAAACCCTATCAAAACAAGGGCCAACAGGCTGATAGGGAAAAAGGCCCTGAAGATGCTAGGCTTCAAAAAGACTATATCAGCACTCAGGTATTTTCTGAAGACAGAGCAAAAAGGAATTCAACTCACCCCAGCAGGGAATGGCAGAAATTCAGAAAAACAAGGCAAAACAAAACACAAATGCAAAAAGCAGTGCAAAAAACTTAGCTTTTGAGGAGCAGGAATCAGACTAGTCTTCTAGAATCCCTCAGAGAGATCACCAGCAAGGCAGAAGGGCATCAGCTGCCTTATATCCAGTCAGCAATTCCCGTCACCCAGTCATCATCATCATACCCAGGTGCTTGGTAATCAGCCTCACTACCTTCCTTCACCAGAAGAGGGATTTCAGCAGACCTCAATGGTGAAGGGGAAATGAACTCACAACAGAGGAGATCAGGGTGGTGAAGTAGATCTGTTTAGCGAGGTGAAGGGCAGAGTTGTAGGTTCTTAACATAAATTTGAAGTGGATGAAGTCTTCTGGTGTGCGGGTTTTTCTCCATAGGCGTTCAGCACTCCTAGAGCATCGCTGGAGAAGTTGAGTTTGCGATGTGAGCCAGGGCTGTTTTACTACTCTGTGCTTGGAGGTTCTGAGGGAAGCTGCGTGGTCAAGGGTGCTTCTAAGAGTGTCGTCGTAGTGATGAACAGCCAGATCAGGACAGGAAAAAGAGGAGATTGGGGACAGTGATAAGTGTAGGGAGTCTGAAAGTGTCAGAGGGTTAATGGCTTGTAGATTTCTGACTGTGTGGTAGGTAGGAGTGAGCTGGGGTGGGCGAGGATTTGTGAGCGTGAATGTTGTGGTCAGAGAGTGGAAGCTGTGAGATATTTAGGTGGGGGATTGAACAGAGCCGGACAAAGACCAGATCAAGGGTGTTACCGTCCTTGTGTGTATCAGAAAAAGCTGCGAGAGGCCTAGAGACGTGGTTACTGATAGAAGCTTGGATGCAGATGTGGAAGTAGGGCTGTTAATGGGGATGTTGAGGTCTCCCAGGATAAGAGTTGGTAGCTCTGAGGACATGACGTGTGGCAGCCAGGCTGAAAAGTGGTCAAGGAAGTGCGTGGGTGAGCCTGGGGGCCGGTATATGACCGCTACTCTGAGGGAGAGGGGACGGAAGAGCCTGATGGTGTGGACCTCAAAAGAAGGGAATATGAGTGATGGAACTGGGAGAATGACCTGGAAAGTGCATTGTGGGGACAGGAGTGTGCCGACTCCACCACCATAACTGTTTGTGGGTCTCGGGCAATGAGAGAATTGTAAGCAACCATAGGAAATGGCAGCAGGAGAGACAGTGTCAGAATCCTGCATCCAGGTTTCAGTGATGGCCACAGATTAAGAGAGTTGTTCAGAAAGTAGTTGTGCAGGAAAGGAAGTTTGTTACAAACAGACCGTGGATTCCAGAGGGCACAATTAAAAGATGGTGATGAGGGAGTGCAAGTAATAATAATAAGATTATTATGGTTTCAATATGAGGTAGGGTACGGGTTGAGGTAGGGGGATGGTGGACCAGG
Source organism: Dendrobates tinctorius (assembly GCF_039654945.1). NCBI lineage: Eukaryota > Metazoa > Chordata > Amphibia > Anura > Dendrobatidae > Dendrobates > Dendrobates tinctorius. The sequence continues at coordinate 1,236,317 of NW_027361755.1, forward strand.
GTTGGGGGAGATATCCCCTGAAATCAGTAGGAGTAGGAAGATAAAGTGCAAATAGTTGTTGGAATTGTAAGTAGTTTTTTGTGCGATGTGTTTGGGCAAGATGGGCTGAGGTTTCTCAGGAAGGTGAGGAATGCATGGGAGCTGTACATGGGAGAGGGAAGTATAGAGGGGTTGATGTGTATCAGTGGTGATGGAGGGGGGATATAGGGTGGTGAATGTGGATGGCAAGGGAGCACAGGAGGATAGAAATAAAGCAAATGGTTAAAGGGGAGAGCAAAGTGTAGATTACCTGACTCCTACCCTGATTAACTGCCATGGATAACCGCCGTTTTCTTGATGCTTCGCTTTTGTGATGCTTTGCTTATATGATGCTTGTGTACTGCACCCCACACTTGTGTGCTTCCCCTTGACAATTAAATTTTATTCTGAACAATAACACAAAAGCCCTTAAATTTTGTCAACACAGGTGCTCAAACTGTTTTCCATCACAATTTGTACAGCTTTGAAGTCTGTCTCTTACTCTTCAACAAACATTTTGGCCCAAGTCTCTTTGGGTATTAATTTCTTAAAATGCATGTCTTATGTAATTTTTCAAATCACTGACACTTTTTAGTTTTCGACTATAAACTTTGTCTTTGAGTACTCCCCAAAAGAAAAAATCCATTGGGGTCAAGTCTGGTGAACATGCCGGCCAATGAAATTGGCCTCGTCGGCCAATCCATTTAATAGGAAATGTTTCATTAAGATACTCGCGGATTGCTTTTGAATAATGTGGAGGGGCCCCATCTTGTTGGAAACAAAGGTCATTTGAATTAGGCTGTTGCTGTAACTGGGGAACAACTTGATTCATTAGAATTTCGAGGTAGTTATCTCCTGTGACTGTTCCATCAAAAATAAATGGTTCAAAACACGAAAACTTGAAATACCACCCCAAACATTGACACCAGGCTCATTTAGTTGTTGCTCTAATGTTTAATGCGTGTTCTCATTATACCATTAAATACAATTATGTCTGTTAATATGGCCAGATAATTTGAAAGAAGCTTCATCACTCTACATAATGTTATCTAAAATTACTGGATTTTCTTAAATTTTGTTAAGCATAATCTCACTAATTGCAGCCGCCATGTCTGGATCATCCTCCAATAAACCATGAATTAGATGTGGACGATAAGCTTTCCACCCAATAGATTTCAGGATTCACATGATGGAAGCTCGTGAAATTCCCAATTCTAAAGAGACTTTTCTGGTGGACTTTTTTGGACAGTGAACAAATGTTTCAGCAACAAGAAACTGAGTCAGTTTCACTTTGCACCATGTTTCATAAAACTCCCCCTTCATAACCCTATTAAACATACTATCCACCTACTTTTGGACCACCCAGTATGTGTGTGTCTGTGTGTGGGTGTGTGTATGTATATGTGTATGTGTGTATATATACACACTAGCTGAAGAGCCCGGCGCTGCCCGGGCATAGTAACTAACTGTGGTTAGTTATAGCAAATTATAATTATCCTCCATCCCATAGTCCCGTGCCCATATACCTATCATACATATCCACGATACCATATACCCATATACCCATCATACATATCCTCCATCCCATAGTTGAGTGCCCATATACCCATCACACATCCTCCATCCCATAGTCCCATGCCCATATGCCCATCACACAGTCTTCATCTCAGTCCCATGCCCATATAACCATCATAACATATCCTCCATCCCATAGTCCCGTGCCCATACACCCATCATACATATCCGCCATCCCTTAGTCCCGTGCCCATATACCCATCATACATATCCGCCATCCCTTAGTCCCGTGCCCATATACCCGTCATACATATCCTCCATCTCATAGTCCAGTGCCCATATACCCATCACACATCCTTCATCCCATAGTCCCGTGCACATATACCCGTCATACATATCCTCCATCCCATAGTCCAGTGCCCATATACCCATCACACATCCTCCATTCCATAGTCAACCATTATGACATCATAATGAGTGGCGGGGCTTTCAACCTATGATGACATAAGGGCCACCATGGCAACCGTTATGACATCATAATGAGGGGCGGGGCTTGATACAAACTTTTTCCCCATTATGTAGATAGGGGCAAAATTATTTGGTGAATTAGAATGCGCGGGGTTAAAATTTCGCCTTACAACATAGCCTAGAACACTCTCGGGGTCCAGACGTGTGACTGTGCCAAATTTTGTGGCTGTAGCTGCGACGATGCGGATGCCAATCCCGGACATACACATACATACATACATACATACATACATACATACATACAGTGGGGAAAAAAAGTATTTAGTCAGTCAGCAATAGTGCAAGTTCCACCACTTAAAAAGATGAGAGGCGTCTGTAATTTACATCATAGGTAGACCTCAACTATGGGAGACAAACTGAGAAAAAAAAATCCAGAAAATCACATTGTCTGTTTTTTTTTTTCATTTTATTTGCATATTATGGTGGAAAATAAGTATTTGGTCAGAAACAAAATTTCATCTCAATACTTTGTGATATATCCTTTGTTGGCAATGACAGAGGTCAAACGTTTTTTGTAAGTCTTCACAAGGTTGCCACACACTGTTGTTGGTATGTTGGCCCATTCCTCCATGCAGATCTCCTCTAGAGCAGTGATTTTTTTTTGGCTTTTCGCTTGGCAACACGGACTTTCAACTCTCTCCAAAGGTTTTCTATAGGGTTGAGATCTGGAGACTGGCTAGGCCACTCCAGGACCTTGAAATGCTTCTTACGAAGCCACTCCTTCGTTGCCCTGGCGGTGTGCTTTGGATCATTGTCATGTTGAAAGACCCAGCCACGTTTCATCTTCAATGCCCTTACTGATGGAAGGAGGTTTGCACTCAAAATCTCACGATACATGGCCCCATTCATTCTTTCATGTACCCGGATCAGTCGTCCTGGCCCCTTTGCAGAGAAACAGCCCCAAAGCATGATGTTTCCACCACCATGCTTTACAGTAGGTATGGTGTTTGATGGATGCAACTCAGTATTCTTTTTCCTCCAAACACGACAAGTTGTGTTTCTACAAAACAGTTCCAGTTTGGTTTCATCAGACCATAGGACATTCTACCAAAACTCCTCTGGATCATCCAAATGCTCTCTAGCAAACTTCATGGTGGCGTAGTGTGTTACTTATGGTAGGCCTTGTTACATTGGTCCCAGCTCTCTGCAGTTCATTCACTAGGTCCCCCCCGCGTGGTTCTGGGATTTTTGCTCACCGTTCTTGTGATCATTCTGACCCCACGGGGTGGGATTTTGCGTGGAGCACCAGATCGAGGGAGATTATCAGTGGTCTTGTATGTCTTCCATTTTCTAATTATTGCTCCCACAGTTGATTTCTTCACTCCAAGCTGGTTGGCTATTGCAGATTCAGTCTTCCCAGCCTGGTGCAGGGCTACAATTTTGTTTCTGGTGTCCTTTGACAGCTCTTTGGTCTTCACCATAGTGGAGTTTGGAGTCAGACTGTTTGAGGGTGTGCACAGGTGTCTTTTTATACTGATAACAAGTTTAAACAGGTGCCATTACTACAGGTAATGAGTGGAGGAAAGAGGAGACTCTTAAAGAAGAAGTTACAGGTCTGTGAGAGCCAGAAATCTTGATTGCTTGTTTCTGACCAAATACTTATTTTCCACCATAATATGCAAATAAAATGAAAAAAAAACAGACAATGTGATTTTCTGTTTTTTTTTTCTCAGTTTGTCTCCCATAGTTGAGGTCTACCTATGATGTAAATTACAGACGCCTCTCATCTTTTTAAGTGGTGGAACTTGCACTATTGCTGACTGACTAAATACTTTTTTTCCCCACTGTACATACATACATTTGTGGCCAAAAGTATTGACACCCCTGCAATTCTGTCAGATAATACTCAGTTTCTTCCTGAAAATGATTGCAAACACAAATTCTATGGTATTAGCTCCATTTAATTTGTCTTAAATGAAAAAACACAAAAGAGAATGAAGCAAAAAGCAAAACATCGATCATTTCATACAAAACTCCAAAAATGGGCCAGAGAAAAGTATTGGCACCCTCAGCCTAATACTTGGTTGCACAACCTTTAGCCAAAATAACTGTGACTAACCGCTTCCGGTAACCATCAATGAGTTTCTTACAATGCTCTGCTGGAATTTTAGACCTTTCTTCTTTGGCAAACTGCTCCAGGTCCCTGATAATTGAAGGGTGCCTTTTCCAAACTGCCATTTTTAGATCTCTCCACAGGTGTTCTATGGGATTCAGGTCTGGACTCATTGCTGGCCACCTTAGAAGTCTCCAGTGCTTTCTCTCAAAGCATTTTCTAGTGCTTTTTGAAGTGTGTTTTGGGTCATTGTCCTGCTGGAAGACCCATGACCTCTGAGGGAGACCCAACTTTCTCACACTGGGCCCTACATTATGCTGCAAAATTTGTTGGTAGTCTTCAGACTTCATAATGCCATGCACACGGTCAAGCAGTCCAGTGCCAGAGGCAGAAAAGCAACCCCAAAACATCAGGGAACCTCCGCCATGTTTGATTGTAGGGACCGTGTTCTTTTCTTTGAATGCCTCTTTTTTTCTCCTGTAAACTCTGTTGATGCCTTTCCCCAAAAAGCTCTACTTTTGTCTCATCTGACCAGAGAACATTCTTCCAAAACGTTTTAGGCTTTTTCAGGTAAGTTTTGGCAAACTCCAGCCTGGCTTTTTTATGTCTTGGGGTAAGAAGTGGGGTCTTCCTGGGTCTCCTACCATACAGTCCCTTTTCATTCAGACGCCGACGGATAGTACAGGTTGACACTGCTGTACCCTCGGAATGCAGGGCAGCTTGAACTTGTTTGGATGTTAGTCGAGTTTCTTTATCCAACATCCGCACAATCTTGCGTTGAAATCTCTTGTCAATTTTTCTTTTCCGTCCACATCTAGGAAGGTTAGCCACAGTGCCATGGGCTTTAAACTTCTTGATGACACTGCGCACGGTAGACACAGAAACATTCAGGTCTTTGGAGATGGACTTGTAGCCTTGAGATTGCTCATGCTTCCTCACAATTTGGTTTGTTAAGTCCTCAGACAGTTCTTTGGTCTTCTTTCTTTTTCTCCATGCTCAATGTGGTACACACAAGGACACAGGACAGCGGTTGAGTCAACTTTAATCCATGTCAACTGGCTGCAAGTGTGATTTAGTTATTGCCAACACCTGTTAGGTGCCACAGGTAAGTTACAGGTGCTGTTAATTACACAAATTAGAGAAGCATCACATGATTTTTCTAACAGTGCCAATACTTTTGTCCACCCTCTTTTTTATGTTTGGTGTGGAATTATATCCAATTTGGCTTTAGGACAATTCTTTGTGTTTTTTCATTTAAGACAAATTAAATGAAGATCATAATACCAAAGAATTTGTGTTTGCAATCATTTTCAGGAAGAAACTGAGTATTATCTGACAGAATTGCAGGGGTGTCAATACTTTTGGCCACAACTGTACATACATATATACATACACACATGAGCTATATATATATACACACATATTATAGATGATATTTTTTTTTCTGTTTTGCATTGTCATTCTGTTTTGCATGGGACATCGCTGTATTGTAACAGATCACTGATCTGATATTCTGCAATACTTCTGCACTGCAGGGCATCGGAGCAGCGTCTTTACAGACAGGGACGGAGGCGTGTCAGCTCCTGCTTCACTGAAGGATCTTGCAGCTGGGAGTCTCCATGGAGACCATCAGCACAACGCGATCTCATCATGTTGTTCTGATGGAAGCACACAGGGAGCCCCCTCCCTGTGTGATCTCTTCTATGTCACTGTCACTATTGACGGAGTCATTAGACGGGTTAAACTACTGCGATCGGTGCTAGCTCTGATTATGGCCATTGCTGCAGGGTGTTGGCTCTAACACAGAGCTGACATCTGCACTCGATCGCGGCAGCGCTCAGCGCGAGCTCCCGCAATCGCACAGCCGTACATGTACAACATATGTTCGGAAGGAGTTAAATGCATAAAAACTTAAAATTTGTAAATTATGACACTTTCACTTTTTTTGTCAAATTTCCATTATTTTCATAAATATGCGCAAATAATATTGACCAAATTTTACCACTAATATGTTGTACAATATGTCATAAATAAAAGTCTCAGAATCACTGGGATACATTAAACCATTCCGGAGTTATTACCATAAAGTGACACTGGTCAGATTTTAAAAATTTTGGGCTTGTCATTAAGGTCAAAATTGGCTACTTCACTAAGGGGTTAATTGCTTTGATTTGTATGTTTTTGTTTTTTTGTATGTCATACTATGATATTACACATCTTGGCCTTCTATCAATGGGGTTATTAATGGTTGCCTGGGGAATACTCTGCCCCGATGAATACAATTCTGTACTTAAATCATCAAGATCCTCTGCGGGCAGCTCCCTTTGCAGTTGCTGTCTAATGATGTCACTTATGTGTTCAATGGGAGACAAGTCTACAGCTGATGGAGGCCATGGTAGCACTTTTGGGCTTTGCAGGCTGCGCACAGTAATATGAGCAACATGCAGCCATGTTGTAAGTGTGTGTATTATTTTATGGGGTTCAAAATCTTTACTGAATAATTGTTGAGGAGTGTATGAACAGTATGCAGTTATGTCATAATCTCAATTTGTTGACTAGTAGCCACCAATTTTTTGTATTGTTTTAGAAAAAAGATATTATTGTCACTCTGCAGCACTGCAGGTAGATGCAGAGTAGTGCTAACTCCACTAGATGGCAGCAGAGTGGAGAATGAACAGAAGTTTCCGTGTTGCCGTTACGCCAAATATATCGTTTGGCATTGTTGCCAAAAAGATTGATTTTGGTTTCGTCTGACCAGAGCACCTTCTTCCATATGTTTGGTGGTCTCCCAGGTGGCTTGTTGCAAACTTTAAACAACAATTTTTATGGATATCTTTGAGGAATGGCTTTTTTCTTGCCGTTCGTCCATTAAGGCTTGATTTGTGCAGTGTACGACTGATTGTTGTCCTATGGACAGACTGTCCCACCTCAGCTGTAGATCTCTGTAGTTCATCCAGAGTGATCATGGGCCTCTTGGCTGCATCTCTGATCAGTCTTCTCCTTATTTGAGGTGAAAGTTTAGAGGGAAGGCCGGATCTTGGTAGATTTTCAGTGGTATGATACTCCTTCCATTTCAATATGATCGCTTGCACAATGCTCCTTGGGATGTTTAAAGTTTTGGAAATCATTTTGTATCCAAATCCGGCTTTAAGCTTCTCCACAACCGTATCACGGACCTGCCTGTTGTGTTCCTTGGTCATCATGATGCTCTGTGTGCTTCAAAAAGAACCCTGAGACTATTACAGAGCAGGCACATTTATACGAAGACTTGATTACACAGGTGGATTATATTTATCATCATTATTCATTTAGGACCACATTGGATCATTCAGAGATCCACAATGAACTTCTGGAGTGAGTTTGCTACACTGAAAGTAAAGGGGATGAATAATATTGCACACCCCACTTTTCAGTTTTTGTATTTCCACAAAAATTTAAAATAACCAATACTTATAATAATACAATAATTCAGCTTCACAATTGTGTCCCACTTGTAAATTTTTGGTGAAGAATCAACAACATTTGGTATCTTTATGTTTGAAACATAATATGTGGGAAAAGGTTGAAAAGTTCCAAGGGGCCGAATGCTTTCGCAAGGCACTGTATATTTCTGCTGTATCTTTTTGAATAATCTCTTTGAGAGACTAATGTCTTAATTTTTCCAATATTAGTACCTGAAAATGTGAGCTTTGAAAAAGGATTTTTACTTTTTTTTTTCCTTAGGTTTCCTGGTTTTGGAAAGTCTGGAATTGAACAGTATCTGTTATCCAAACAGACAACCAAAAACAAAGAAAAAATATCTATTATTGTAAGTTTTCATCTATTTGTGTGTTATGTTGCTGATGGTTGGATTTGGATATATGGAAGTAAAATGAGATGTTCACACATTGTAAATATGCAGCAGAAATCTCATTCATCTGCTGGGAAAATTGCTGTAGATTTAATTGATCTGTATTGTGGATTTCATGTTGTCGATGTCAGAGAAGATTTCATGCTTTGCTTTCTAAAGGGTGAAGTGTGCTGAAAATCTGCATTATTCCACAACAATATCCTAAAAGATAAATGTGCGTGCTGTAGACCGAGGCTGATTCTTTAGGGTGTTTACTCCAAAATTACTGTATGTCTTAATGTGCCTATTGGCATTTTCCATTCTGTCAACACCTTTGCCAATATGAAAGGAGCATGTGTAAAGGGCCTTTTACACACAGCGATATCGCTAATGCGTCACTGATTTTGTGACGCAACAGCGATATCGCTAGAGATCACGCAACATGTGACACGTATCTGCGACCACCCCCCCGCTGGATATCGTTGATCGCGCGCGAATGTCCTGGGCCATTTTTTTCCCATTGGCGTCCCGCTTGCGACGCATGGACGCAGTCGGAAGTCGTCATCATCGCGGTGACCGCCGACGGATCGCTTATCGCTGCTGCGTCGCTGGTGAGATCTGTGTGACAGCTCACTAGCGACCATTTAGCAATGCACCAGCGATCCTGACCGAGTTGTAACGTTGTCGGGATCGCTGGTGCATCGCTAAATGTAACGGGACCCTAAGAGTCCTTAGGATAAGGTTCGTGGGATGCAGTGATGAGCCAGAGGCAGAGAATGGGTTAATAGAATTTACTTATACAGGTTATATAGACATACAAGATACACTCCGCACAGGGAGATAAGATCAAAAACGAAGTATCACAGGAACACTGAGGCAACAGCAGTATTTGAAAAAAAAAACTATTTGAGGGGAAAAAGGTGTATAAAAGAGGTGACTTATCGAGTGAAGTTCTTGTTGGGAAGAAGCTGGAATATCTCCCGACGTCGTCGTAAATCATGGATAATGTCTCTGGCTCTGTGACGGAGGAAAGAAATGCATTGTCTCCCGACCGTACCGATGTATCAGGACTCGCTTGGCTTGAGTACATTAGAATGCAGGATCAGTCTCTTTCGTTGATTCCTCTGGGATGGTGCAGAACATGAACAGCAGGCAGACCGCGGTAGCGTGCGAACCTCTGATGTACTCGCTATGAGCAGAGCGAGCAAAACTATCACTGGGAGCAAGAAGGATCTGAACGGTGCAGGAACATCCAGGGGAAGTTCAGTCAAGAAACAGTCCGTAGGCGAGTCAATCCGTGAGGGACTAAAGGATGAGGTGTTAGCAGTTGAAGCAGTGGGGAGGGAGTTAAGCTTCTCCTTGTTCTCCAGTCGCCTTCCCGCCAAATCTCCCCGTTCTTGCACTCAGCCCCTTCTATCTCCCCCACGCCCCCTGCTGTCCAGTGCAAAGGTCCTCCCCAATCAGAAGAATCGTCCCCCGGAATCAGTGGTGACAGTCCTGATAGTCCAGCCCCAAAGTGTAGATGGAACTGCTGACGCCGTCCTGCTCCTCATCTTACATATGGATGGGACGGGGTGTGGTCAAATTGCTCATGAAATGACTTGATGACAATTTCTGAAGGTGGCTTTTGTCAGTTAAAAAATACACCTAATTCATTGTGTCCTACGCCTCTTAAAGGGCTTTTGCAAGAATGTAATAAAATGACCTCCGCCACGTAATTCAAATGGCAGCCTGACCTAGTCTTTGTCAGGACAGGCTGCTCCTGAATCCGGTTTCTAAACTACCATTAGCTGTATTGTAAGCATACAGTCATATGTTAAAGTTTGGGCACCCCTATTAATGTTAACCTTTTTTCTTTATAACAATTTTGGTTTTTGCAACAGCTATTTCAGTTTCATATATCTAATAACTGATGGACTCAGTTATATTTCTTGATTCAAATGAGGTTTATTGTACTAACAGAAAATGTGCAATCTGCATTTAAACAAAATTTGACCGGTGCAAAAGTATGGGCACCCTTATCATTTTCTTGATTTGAACACTCCTAACTACTTTTTACTGACTTCCTGAAGCACTAAATTGGTTTTGTAACCTCATTGAGCTTTGAACTTCATAGCCAGGTATATGAAATCATGAGAAAAGGTATTTAAGGTGGCCACTTGCAAGTAGTTCTCCTATTTGATTCTCCTATGAAGAGTGGCATCATGGGCTCCTCAAAACAACTCTCAAATGATCTGAAAACAAAGATTATTCAACATAGCTTTTCAGGAGAAGGATACAAAAAGTTGTCTCAAGATTTAACCTGTCAGTTTCTACTGTGAGGAACATAGTAAGGAAATGGAAGAATACAGGTACAGTTCTTGTTAAGCCCAGAAGTGGCAGGCCAAGAAAAATACCAGAAAGGCAGAGAAGAAGAATGGTGAGAACAGTCAAGGACAATCCACAGACCACCTCCAAAGACCTGCAGCATCATCTTGCTGCAGATGGTGTCACTGTGCATCGGTCAACAATACAGCACACTTTGCACAAGGAGAAGCTGTATGGGAGAGTGATGCGACAGAAGCCGTTTCTGCAAGCACGCCACAAACAGAGTCGCCTGAGGTATGCAAAAGCACATTTGGACAAGCCAGTAACATTTTGGAAGAAGGTCCTGTGGACTGATGAAACAAAGATTGAGTTGTTTGGTCATACAAAAAGGCGTTATGCATGGAGGCTAAAAAACACAGCATTCCAAGAAAAACACTTGCTACCCACAGTCAAATTTGGTGGAGGTTCCATCATGCTTTGGGGCTGTGTGGCCAATGCCGGCGCCGGGAATCTTGTTAAAGTTGAGGGTCGCATGGATTCAACTCAGTATCAGCAGATTCTTGACAATAATGTGCAAGAATCAGTGACGAAGTTGAAGTTGCGCAGGGGATGGATATTTCAGCAAGACAATGATCCAAAACACCGCTCCAAATCTACTCAGGCATTTATGCAGAGGAGCAATTACAATGTTCTGGAATGGCCATCCCAGTCCCCAGACCTGAATATCATTGAACATCTGTGGGATGATTTGAAGCGGGCTGTCCATGCTCGGCGACCATCAAACTTAACTGAACTGGAATTGTTTTGTAAACAGGAATGGTCACAAATACCTTCATCCAGGAACTCATTAATAGCTACAGGAAGCGACTAGAGGCTGTTATTTTTGCAAAAGGAGGATCTACGAAATATTAATGTCACTTTTATGTTGAGGTGCCCATACTTTTGCACCGGTCAAATTTTGTTTAAATGCAGATTGCACATTTTCTGTTAGTACAATAAACCTCATTTGAATCCAGAAATATAACTGAGTCCATCAGTTATTAGATATATGAAACTGAAATAGCTGTTACAAAAACCAAAACTGTTATAAAGAAAAAAGGTTAACATTAATAGGGGTGCCCAAACTTTAACATATGACTGTACGTAGCTCTGTGATACGAAGATACAGAAAAATAACTTCTCGGCAGACTGGGCATGTACTCTGTCAATCAAGAAGATTATTTATTCTTCTGTCACACATTTCTTGGCTAATGGGGCTATGTTTTGTTACAATACAGCTCCTGGCAGTTGACACACAGGTCTTGGGAGATGTGTTTATTTAGACTGCACCATATTCAAGTGAGCCCTGAACCCCACTGACATGCACATTGCAAGTCTTAATATGTCGGCCCCCAAATATTTTTGTTTTGCTGTTTGTAGTATCGTTTTATAGCTAGTTGAAAAAAGACAAATGTTTGTCAAGTTTAACCGAGTGATGAGGAAGGATAAAAGATGGGGAATATGTACAACCACAGTGTATAATTCAGTCCGCTCCACAAGAACTAATCTTTCTGCTCTAACCCCAGTTTTAAACATTGAGAAAGAAACTGTAACAATTTACACTGGTGATTGTCTTGTTGTTTTTCATAGAATCATAGAATCGTAGAGTTGGAAGGGACCTCCTGGGCCATCTGGTCCAACCCCCTGCTCAAAGCAGGATTCGCTAAATCATCCCAGTCAGATGTCTGTCCAGCCTCTGTTTGAAGACTTCCATTGAAGGAGAACTCACCACTTCTCGTGGCAGCTTGTTCCACTCATTGATCACTCTAACTGTCAAAAAGTTTTTTCTAATATCTAATCTGTCTCCTCCCATTCAGCTTCATCCCATTGCTTCTAGTCTTTCCTTGTGCAAATGAGAATAAAGTTGATCCTTCTACAATGTGACAGCCCTTTAGATATTTGTAGACAGCTATTAAGTCTCCTCTCAGTCTTCTCTTTTTCAAACTAAACATTCCCAAATCCTGCAACCTTTCCTCATAAGACAGGGTTTGCAGACCGGTCACCATTCTGGTCACTCTTTTCTGAACTTGCTCCAGTTTGTTGATGTCTTTTTTAAAGATTTTTCACAAAATTTTCACAAAATTGTGACAATACACTTGACTCCTAAAGGCACTATTACATAGCGTTGCTGAGATGTGACAACACTACGGTAATTTACATGCTACACCCATATTTTTCACAGTTTTAAGTTGCTAATTCAGGTGCACCATAACAGCTAGTAGTAAGGCTGGGTTCACATTGCATTAGGGGGTATGCGCTTGACGGGATCCATTACATAGTGGCACTAACTCTATGTAACGGATGCGTTAACGCATCCATTGCCCGCAATGACAGTAGCGCATCCTAACGCATGCCAAAATCAGCATGCGTTAGCGAGTATGCGTTACTTCATGACGCACCCTCGAATGCGGTCTGCAACGTTTTTGGGTGCGTCGGGACTAGCGCACAGCGAACTGGCTGTATGGGCTAACAACACATGGTAGCGCATGGTAACGGACTGCAACCATGCGTTAGCGCTAGAGCACAAAAGATATCAAAAATGACATCAGCGTTAGCGCATCCGTTTAACGGATACGTTAAACGGATGCCCTAACGCATTGTGAACCTAGCCTAATCAATGTGTGGTCACTATGGCCTGGCCACACTTGTAATAGTTCACCTACTACAAGATATGTTAAACCTTGACTGTTTGACTGTAATCTGTTGTTAGATGTGACTTTTACACCTAGTTTACTTTTTTACCCATAATTTTGGTTCATTATATTAACCCCTTAAAGCTCCTTGACATCTGTTTTGTAATAAACCTGTATATAATAGTCTATGACCTCAGAATATATGCCTTTGCGATTGACTCAGGATCCTAGTGGTGTTAGACTATTAAGCTCCCGATGTAAAGGCTGGGACTAGAGAAGTCTCTGATTCTGGCCTTTTAATTCCCTGTATGCTTCAGTGAATTGTTACCATGGCATGGCATTTGTTGGAGGGAGCTTCTTTTGTCATCACCTCTCACAATCTGTTAAAAAAAAAAAAAAAAGACAAATTATATCCCAATCTAATATATAAAGCTCAATGTGTGTGTGTGTATGTTTGTATGTCCGGGATTGGCATCTGCACCGTCGCAGCTACAGCCACAAAATTTTGCACAGTCACACGTCTGGACCCCGAGAGCGTCATATGCTATGTTGTGAGGCGAAATTTTAACCCCGTGCATTCCAATTCACCAAACAATTTTGTCCCTGGGTACATAATGGGGAAAAAGTGTATGTATGTAAACTGTGTTCCAAATTATTATGCAAAAAGAGTTTAGGAGTGATAAGGTTAGAATTTTTTTGTTTGTTATTTAAACTCATTGATGGTGATGTGTGTCAGGGCTCTTTATATCACTGAAAGCAATTGCAGATACCTGTGCAAATTAGTTTGGCAGGTGTGTCCAAATAAAGGCAAGACTACTTAAGAAGGCTGTTCCACATTATTAAGCAGCCTACATTTTTTGCCAAAATGGGAAAGAAAAAGGATGTGTCGGCTGCTGAGAAGCAACAAATTGTGGAGTATTTAGGTCAAGGCATGACTACAATCAACATTGCCACGACACTTCATCGTGATCATCGCACAATCAAGAAGAATGTAGCTGATTCCCAGCACACACGTGTGCGTGCTGATAAGGAAAAATTGATGACTCTTTCCAACAGGCAATTGCATCAGGTTAAAAGAGCAGCTGCAAAAATACCTTGTCATAGCAGCAGACAAGTTTTTGAAGCTGCTGGTGCCTCCAACGTCCCCCGAACAACAAGATGCAGGGTCCTTCAGAGGTTTGCAGCTGTGTGTAAGCCATCCTGTTGACCACCTCTATCCACTGTACACAAGCAGAAACTGCTCCAGTGGGCTAAACGATACATGAAGACTGACTTCCAAACTGTTTTGTTCACCGATGAGTGCCGTGCAACGCTCGATGGTCCAGATAGATGGAATGGAGGATGGCTGGTTGATGGACACCCCATGAAAACACGGCTAAGGCGCCAACAAGGAGGAGGTGGAGTAATGTTTTGGGCTGGAATAATGGGGAGAGAGATTGTCGGCCCCTTTAGGATCCCTGAAGGGGTAAAGATGAACTCCATAATCTATGTGGAGTTTCTAAAACAGCACTTCCTGCCATGGTTCAAGAGGAAGAACCGTGCTTTCCGCAGCAAGATCATTTTCATGCATGATAATGCACCGTCTCATGCTGCAAATAGCACATCTGCATCTCTGGCTGCTATGGGCATAAAAGAGGACAAACTTATGGTGTGGCCACCATCTTCCCCTGACCTCAACCCCATTGAGAACCTCTGGAGCATCATCAAAAGGAGTGTCTATGATGGCGGGAGGCAGTTCACATTTAAGCAACAGCTCTGGGAGGGTATTCTGTCCACATGCAAAACAATTGAAGCACAAACCATCCAAAAACTGACAAATTCAATGGACGAGAGCTTTCAGATGCTCCTTTCGAACAAGGGGTCCTATGTGCAAATGTAACATCACCTAGAATAAAGTTTTGACTTGAAAACTGTTTGATTTCATTTTGTAATAAGCTCATAATGCTTATAACTTCACAATTGACCATTTTTTTGTTCAAAATAAAAATAAAAAGGTTGAAAACTCTGCTATGCATAATAATTTGGAACATGCATGTTGAGTGTTTCTTATTTTTAAAAATATACTGCTTTCATAGGCAGTTTGTTCAAAAACATTGCAATTATACTAGAATATTAGATGACTGGAAAATAGCAATGACTGTAATTCATATAGGTAATTTAGAGAAAATATGAGGAAATATTTTTTGCATAATAATTTGGAACAAAGTGTATATGCGGGGATTGGCATGTGCACCGTCGCAGCTAGAGCCACAAAATTTTGCACAGTCACTCGTCTGGACCCCGAGAGCGTCATAGGCTATGTTGTGAGGTGAAATTTTAACCCTGCGCGTTCCAATTCACCAAACAATTTTGCCTATTATTCTTATTTCTATGGTGTTATCGTCCTTCTGTAAAGCTGGAAATAACTCAATTTATTACCGTGCCAACACAGACCACCCTCTGAGACAGACTGCAGGGGGAGCCCAGTATCACACAGGATAGGATTAGATACATGGCTCAGCAGTCAGTATCACACAGGATAGGATTAGATACACAGCTCAGCAGTCAGTATCACACAGGATAGGATTAGATACACAGCTCAGCAGTCAGTATCACACAGGATAGGATTAGATACACAGCTCAGCACACAGTATCACACAGAATAGTATTAGATAGATGGCTCAGCAGACAGTATCACACAGAATAGGATTAGATACACGGCTCACCAGTCAGTATCACACAGGATAGGATTAGATGCAAGGCTGAGCAGTCAGTAACACACGATAGGATTAGATACACAGCTCAGCAGAAAGTATCACACAGGAGAGGATTAGGTACACAGCTCAGCAGACATTATCACACAGGATAGGGTTAGAAACAGCTCAGAAACAGGATGTGCCAAAGGAGAGGACATTTTCATTCCAAGAATTCCACTCATTCCATCTGATTTATTTTTTTATTTTAAACGCCTCCAGTTTCCAGTTCATTTGCTATTTGAAATGTCCATTAACAATGCTCAGGGATAGTCCTTGAAAGTAGTAGGGATCGCTTTTCTCATGGTCAACTTTACGTGGTCTGTTCAAGAGTTGGAACTGACAAAAATCTGTTCATCTTTGTACTGAAAGGAAAAAACAAAAATGTTTATCAAAAGGCTCTTGAATGAGTTGAAAATAAAATACTATAATACTTGGGTAATCGTTTAGTTAATTTGTGTTGCAAATCTGTAGTGTTGAATATATGATGTGAAATGTTTTTATGTGCAATATAATCATTATAATTTGTTATAACTAACCACAGTTGGTTACTATGCCCAGGCAACGCCGGGCTCTTCAGCTAGTATCCATATATATTTTGTGAAAGTATAAATCACGGGCAGCTCTTTACAGTCATGGGCACCTTTAATCAAAATTTTACAATAAATTGTAAATACTTGTAAAATCTAAAGCATAGAAGCTAATTTTTACAGGCCGTTTGTCTATATCTCCACGTTCTTATCTTCATATCCGGTATTTATGAGAACTGAAGAGCAAAAGTCTCTGTAGGCTTTTCGCCAGTAAAGATTTGATCCAAAAAGTCCCAATTTACCAAACTAACTTCCAGAACCAGAAGGTAAAACTGCTCTCTGAATTCTAAGAGTATTGTTCTAGACTGTAATATGATATGAAGATATAGCCCCGTTGAGTGTAAAAGGGTTAAATATAAAACTTGAATAACATGGCTAAATAGATTTATTTTTTCCAGATAGGAGATTATGGGCCAATGTGGGTCTACCCAAATTCAACATTCGACTGTGTTGTAGCTGATCCACGTAAAGGAACAAAAATGTATGGCCTGAAGAGTTACATAGAATATCAGCTAACACCAACAGTAAGTAAGCTGCATCTGAGCGCAAAGTCCCAGTTCTTACATTCTCATTATACTTCAAAGTCAAGTAAGATATGATGAGGTATTGCAATGCTAAAAATTGATGAAACTGAGTTTTAAAGGGAAGGTACCATCCAAAATTTTTTTTTTCAGCAATTGAAAAAATGTAAAAATTAATGTTTAAATTTTGTTAAAAAATATTATCATTTGTTTTATAATTTAGTAAAATATGAAAAATAGTTATAAAAGGTTTATTATTTCCACTTTTAAACACTAGGGGGACCAGCTACTGAAGTTTGACAACTAGCTCACATTACGACTGCAGTAAATATAGGCTGAATCTGCTCACGTGTGTGATTTCTCTCCATCCCCTTCTGGGTGTTTGATAAGTGATGAAAGAGGATGAGATTTAGGAACACTGCAAAACCATTTTGTTGGTGACAACAAAGTTATACTGACAAGTAGACGGTAACCGAGGATAGTAGGCAGTTGGTGCTGCTCGCTGTATCATATACTGGGAAATATACATGCATGCTCACACACAGGAAAATACACACGCTCACACACACAAATACATGCTCACGCACTCACACTCATTCACTCATGCACTCATGCTCACACACGCTCACTCACGCTCACTATCAATCACGCACATACATTCATCCTCTCACGCTCTCTCACGCACACGCTCTCACACTCTCCTTTGCTCTCACGTTCACGCACATACTCATGCTCACACACTCACGCTTTCACGCTTACACTCGCACACTCACGCTCTCACACATACTCACACTCGCGCACTCACGCTCATATTCGCACACTCACGCTTTCACACTCGCACACTCATGCTCACACACTCTGTCCCGCTCTCACTCTCGCTTACACTTTCACGCTCACACTCAGCCCGACACCCTCATTACTAATCCGATAAGTAAACACAAACACACACAAACCTACGCACACATTGTCACCAGCCTATGTAGGAGCGTTAACAGAACGAACGTACATAGGCTGTACCCGGCAACAACTGTTAATTTTTTTTCATTTTTTTTCTTTAAAATTATGTGGGCTCCCGCATGATTTTAATAACCAGCAGAGGGAAGGCAGACGGCTGGGGCAGATGTTTATAGCCTGGGAAGGAGGTAATACCTATGAAGCTTCTCAGATATTTACATACGCTCCAGCTGTATACTTAGCATTTACTGGCTATTAAAATGGGGGACCCCCCAAAAAAAAAATTACGTGGGGTACCCCTATAATTAATAACCAGCGAAGGCTATGCAGACATCTGCGGGCTGATATTAATAGACTTGGAAGGGGCCATGGATACTGGCCCCCCAGGCTAAAAGCATCAGCTCTCAGGTGCCCCAGAAAAGGCGCATCTATAAAATGCGCCAAATCTGGCAATTTGCCTCCCTCTTCCCACTTGCCCTGTAGCGGTTGCAAGTGGGGTTCATATTTGTGGGTTTGATGTCACCTTTGTAATGTCAGGTGACATCAAGCCCACAGGTTAGTAATGGAAAGGTGTCTATAAGACACCTATCCATTACTAATCCTTTAGTTACATGGTAAGTAAAGACACAGCCAGAATAAAGTCCTTTATTTGAAATAATAACAGACTCCTTTAATAATCTTAATTAAAACCTACTCACCGAACGCCTACTCCACCGAAGCCAACGTCTCCAGCAAAAAAATAAAATAATATATATTCTTCACTTGTCCACCGAGAAGGTAATCAATAATGTCCCATGGTGATCCTGATCACTTTGAGAGTAGTCACATCAGTGTCACTGCTCTCAAAGACAGCCGGCGATGCACTGACAGGAGGTATTTGCTCCCGCAGTGTATCACTGAGTTGCAGTGAGAGAGTTCACCGGTGTTCATCAGCTGATTTGCTCCGGTGATCTCAAGTACAGCACCACTGCCACGTGGGAAAATTCTCACGCAGCGGTACCGTAAGTGATAGCACCGGAGCTGATGAACTCCGGTGAACTCTCTCGGCAGCGCAGTGATACGCTGTGGGAGTGATTACCTCCTGTCAGTGTATCACGGCGACTGGGTAGAGTGGTCACATCTCCCAATGTGACTGTTCTACAAGTGAGATCACTGTGGGACACTCAGGATTACCTGGACTACGGCGGACAGGTGAGTATATGGTGTTTTTTTATTTTACATTATTTCTAGGAGATGAGGGCATCGGGGATGTGGTGGGAGGTGAGTATAATGTTTCTCTTATTTTTATGTATGTATGTAATTTTACTTTTTTTTTTTTTTTTTTTTTTTAAATTATGAGCATCGGCAGATGATACTACTCTTCCATCAGCAGCACCTGCTGTCACTGTTAGTGACACCAGACGTAGCCCGATGGAAGCAGTAGTCTCATCGGCCCATCCCTAATTTTTTTTTTTTTTTTTTCCGTAGGTCACAGTCAGCTGCGTGGTCACGCTGACATCGGACAGCATGACCCTGCAGCACTATAACTAGCGGTCTTACCACCATCTTCTGTCATCGCACGCACTGAGCAGTGAGTGCAATGACGGGAAAATAAAACCCATGGACTACGCTATGGCATACGCTGTGGGCTACAATGAAATGGCCACAATCTCCTCCCACAACTATGACTTGGACAGCCTAGGGGAGGCATGCCTAGGTCACAGCAAAGAGGCACGAGGTGCGGCCTCAATGCAAGAGATACGTTCGGAGTCCGACATTTGGCTCTTATGCCCATGGCTGCCATAAGAGTGAGGTGTGCCAGTGTCGTGTTCAGACACTTACACCTACGCTAATGAAAATGGCAGCCCCCAGTGGCAAAAATAAAACGCAATAAACTCTTAAAGTAGTTAATTTAATTTTGTATTAAAAATAATTGATTGTATAATCAATAAATTATTAATACAAAAATTAAAATCACGGCACCTTGGCTTAAAATTACATATGTGAAAGTAGCATGCTTTGTAATCCCTCCTGGTATAAAACCACAGCCTTTCTCCCCACTGTCAGAAAATTTTGATTTCAATAATTCTGCTCTCTCTTGCTTATAGCTCAATCTTTTTTTTTCTTTTTTCTTTTCTAGAGCACAAACCGGGCAGTGAACCACAGATATAAGCACTTTGATTGGCTTTATGAGCGTCTTTTGGTGAAGTTTGGCTTGGCTATACCCATTCCTTCTCTACCAGACAAACAAGTCACAGGTAACATTTTAAAAATTAAGCTGTGTTCAGACATCACTCGGGGAACTTATCTCCAGGAAGAAAAAAGGTTAGGGCATTAAGGGCAATTTGTCACCACGTTTTTGCAACCTGATCTGAAAACAGAATAATGTAGACTGTTCCCTATGTGTCATCTATGTGTCACTTGCTGTGTAGTGCAGTTTTGATCTCTTACTGAAAAACTGTGACTTTATCACTAGAGTACTCGTAAGGCTGGTTTCACATTAGCGTTTTTGTGCGCACCCCTATGTTTAACATGGCGGGCGCATGGTTTAGCGCTTGCACGCATTCATCAGCGTTCACGCATTGCATTTAGCACTTGCACGCATTCATCAGTGCGCATGCGCTTTTTCAAGGTGTGTGTCTAGACGCTCTTGACGCTACATGTTGCATTTTTTGTTCCACCCAACCTCGTAAAAAAAAAACGCATGCGATCGCGTGCTCACGGAATGCGCAATAATAACACATTACAGTCTATGAGGTCACAGGCGTGCGCTTGGTCATGCACACTGCAGTGCTTTTGAGCGCATGCGCTTTTGAGTAAACAATGTCTCGACACTGGTTTAAACCACCTCCTACACAAAGCAACATTGTTTGGGGATAAAAAATTACGGAGAACAAGATGAGTTTATACAATATACAATGAAAATATTTATTATGAATCAATCCTTCAATTACATAAATAGTAAAATTTGCAATAAAATATTTTATAAGTCAATTTAATATGTATGGATATACATGATCCACAAGACTACGAGTCACATGCTACAAGCGTAATAACAGTATAGAGCACTAGCATTTCCCATTTCATTAAGCCAGTGGTGGTTGAAAAAGTTAATATAACAAACAGCTGATATAATCAATGTAAGGTGGCTACACAAGTTAACCATGTAAATATAAGCTGTAATGATGTCCTCAATTAATAGGCCCCACCACGGCGACGATAGTAAATGTATAAGCACATGTGCAAAAACCACTACATAAATGAAAAAAGTAAAAGGTTAATTACACATAATAATTGCTTGTGCTGTGAAAGCGTTCCCCAAGATATTTTATTGCATCTTTAGGGGGATAGTGTAGATAAAAGAAGGTGTTTGCACTAGTAGAACAATACTCTCCTGACAGCCTTGCAAGAGACCAGAGCCCTTTCTGAATTTGGAGCAAAGCTGCAACATCAAGAATGTGAGTATTCTAAAGCCTAATGTCTGCCTGTCCTTTTAAAAGTATTATGTACTAATGCCTTTTATTTATTTATTTTTTTGCAGTATGTCTTCTGGGGATGAATATCGGCCGTCCCATGGTGAACTGGCCCAAGCAGAGTGTGATGTAAGTATCTTCCTGCCCGACATTTTGTGTAAGTATAGCTGCTGCATCTACACATGTGGAAAATTAATTTTTGTTCTTTTTCAGACATCATCGGACACGGTTTCAGAGTCCGACGTGCAGGAGCAGCCAAGCCAAGTGCCGGCAGGGAGACCGCGTGTAAGTGTAGACTGACTATGAATGTCCATTTTTTTTCTTGTTTTATTTTTTTTTTTTTTTCCCCTGGCTTTTTTTCTGTCCTGTTTTTCATCTTTAATCTTTCATCTTTTCTGTATGTTTTTCTGTCTTTTTCATTTACAAATATTTCAAAGATTCTAATGTTTTTTTTTCTAGGTTCCACAACGGGATGAAGACATCGTTCTGGACAATGAAGCCCTGATTAACCTGGTCCAGGAGCGTGTCCCGTTGTGGGACAGCCGTGATCGGCAGCACTCCGACTTGGTGGTGACCCGGCGGCAGTGGAATGAGGTGGCCGCAGCGCTGTTGGATGGCTGGGACAATGCCTGTACCAGGGTCCGCAAGGATTTTCTTAAGTATTTCAATGCTGTGTGATGAGAGAAAAGTGGGATGGAGGGCACCATCACATATCAATGAACCATGTGATACCAACCTGGAGTATGTCAAAAAAGACTTGTGTGAACAAGAAAAAGAGACATACTATACACCAGGGATAAAAAAAAAAGTACAAATAGTATCAAAAGATTCTTTATTCAGATTGTCATAGAAAAAACCACACACCAACAAATGGTTAAAAACAAAAGCAGGACAAAAAGCCCCCATAAGATGTTATTGTCCCCCTGAACCCAAACCGGTCAATCACATAGATCTTGTACAGAGTAAATGGAAACCCCACATGTATTGGCATGGTAAAGGAACACAATGGAGAGATCAATTATGAATAAACAGATAGATACTGAAAAATAATGACAACAGTATTCAAGTCTTACGGTGGTCCCCCAAAGGCCTAGGAAGGAGGAAACCTCCAAAAATAGACTTTACACAGGAAAATTAACAAATACCTAACAAGGCAAAGTACCAATTCTGACACCCTAATATGCCAATCAGCCACTAAGTGCCTACCAAAGATCCTGCATGAAAAAGCTACGCCTGGAGGAGTGCCTTATGTAGACATGATAAATTGGAACCCCATATATGACAACATGATACATAAACAGGATGATTGTGGATAAACAGATAAATACTGCAAGAGTAGTGGTAATAGCAACCGTATCGCAATAAATGAGAGGATCTCCCCAGAGAACTAACAGGGAGGTGTGCCTCCAATAATCCACAATGCATTAAAAAAAAAGGCAAGCAAAGTGAGAATTCCAATTTAAGACACGTTGATAGAATGAATGGCCACTAGGTGGCTACTATCAATCCTATATGAAAGTCTATACCTAGAATGCCTTTAAATGGAAGTTGAAGTTCCATGCATACAGCATGGAGAGAGTTACAACAGTTAACACCTATGCAGGTAAAATGGAAATTTCAAAGACCAAGCATAATGGATTGAGCATGACCAGAATGTTACCAAACCGGAGGGTCAGGAGGCATGAGCCCAACGCGTGTCACCACCTCAGTGGCTTCGTCAGAGGCAGGGGTGGTGGATCACCTGGACACCTGAGTATTTAATAGAAAAAATTTGCATAACAAATTTGCAGCAGCTGCAGGATGTTCCCACGTGGAGACTTGATGGTAAGTGCAGGAGGAGGCAAAAGGTGCTGAACGCCGGAAATGTAAAAAACAAGAGGTGAGAAGAGAGGGTATACCCACATGGCCGATCGGTCACAAGTGCGCATTCGCCAGACTGCCCAGAGGCACATTATCATATAGGAGTATCCGTAGATCACATGATATACAAATTAGATGGCGAATAGGAGACGTACTGTATGTTGTTGCCTGCATATAACAGCCTTTCTGGTTGTAGCTGCTATAAAGAGAGCTGAGTCTTAAATCGATACTACACTAGCACTGTAAGTGGAAACCGCAGCGTAACCTATCATATCCCTGATATTCTGGAATATCGTAGGAGGTGGTACCAATCAAAATGTAGATACTTTGTATAACGGGGACGCTGCATAAGAGAGTCGCTAAATGCCTGTTATTAATGAACGGCGTCACTGTAGCAGTCAAAACGTACTATACAAAAGATACAGCTAAGATGTGCCACCTGATATATGCCTAAATAAAAATCTATTTTCATAATCGCATGCGCCCATCATTGTCAAATGGCAGCCTGACAGGTTGCAGTTGTCATAAGAAGAAAGGCGATAGTTATGTGCTGCACGCGCACTACACACATAAGGGATTAGATGTCCACAACAAAGGACAAATGTGTAAGATGACCCAAAAGTATAAGAAGGTTGAGTAAAAGGACTCATATAAACAGGGTCACTATTCACACATGGCACCCACGCGTTATTGAATATTAAAGCTAATAGGTTAGTGCTGGTCTCCCATTCTGGAGTTAGTCCCATAGGTAGCTGCTTAGCAAATCATATCTGACAAAGGCAACCACCAGCAGACTGCAGAGACAATCTGTCACAAGATTTTGTTGTTGCCAAAAAGTGGAAAAAATGCGGCATAAGGTTGTGATTATAACGATGGATTACGCTGAGTCCATGCTGTGCAGGCATTACAATAAAAAGATGGCTGCATAATACATATACATAACATAAAAGAGATTCCAAGACAAACCACCATATTAATTATAATATATCCTGTAGAGAGTGCAAAATTAATATGCCAGGCAGTATACACATCGACAAAGCTCCACTCCTCTATTGTCGCATTCATGCCACGATGGTCCTATGGCGACCTAACCAATTGTGGTCGCAGTATAATATACATTAAGAAATCTATACAGATTCAAAAATTCTTGACCAAGGTTTCATACTGGTCCCCCATTCAGCTAATAGGACCCCCTGAACCGCTTAATACCTGTCAGCGGACGGGAGCAAACGCCTGTAGCCCAGAAGACCAGGTCAAGCTGAAAACACCCATCTCGTTGAGAGATATGTAAAGGATATGCAGTGAGATGATCCTATGACAATGTAGGAAGACTGTTACTACAAAAATATATTCCACTACAAATTAAACCACAAGATATAACATGTCTAACGTGATAGGCGAGGAAATCATCTATCACAGAGACCGCTAGACCAGGGAAGCAGTAATCAGAACAGAGGGTAAGATGCATCATAATGAAAGGAACTATACAAGTGCCAGAGAGATGTAAAAAGGATTAAACCAAAAAATGGATTCCCATAGTACACAAATTTATTAAGCCAGTTGCACGGGCCACACACAAACGCACCTAAGTAGTCTAATGGATCTAAAGGACGATACAAAATGTCCCTCAAAGAGCAGGCTCAGATAGTGAACAGACGATCATGAGATAGAAAACCCTATAGTTGTTTATAATACCTAGTGAAGAGCAATTCCTCATTAAGGCCTTTGGGGGAGAGACTCTGCAAGTTATAAATCCATTTACTTTCACAATGAAGTAAACAATTGGCAATGTCACCCCCTCTGATGTTAGAACGTACACTTTCAAGTCCCATAATTCTGAAACTAGAAGTCCTGCCCCGATGATGTTCCAAAAAATGACTTGCAACAGATGTTAGGGTCTTGTTCTTCTCAAAGTCTATTTTGGCTGTAGAGATGGTTGAAAGATGTTGTTGCATTCTACCTCTGATCTTTTGTGTGGTGTGACCCACGTAGATCTTAGGACAATCACAAAAGATGGCATACACTACATTCCGAAATCTGCAGTTAAAGAACTCTCTAGGTCTGATCTGAAAAGGAAGGGTAGAGATTGAGTAGCCATCCTGACCAATCATGTACTGGCATACGTTACAGTTGCCACAGGGGTATGATCCAAAAGTCCTGATGCCTCGGTTTAATTTAACCGTTGGTCGTTGGTAGTGACTGTGACATAAACTGTCCTTCAAGTTCTTAGCTCGTTTGGCAACCAAACTAGGGGATTTGGAAATCAAGGGAGCAAATTCTTTTTGTCACTCATCAAAATCTCCCAATTGACCCGCAGCACCCTCCGGATATCAGACCATTGATTATTAAATTATAATCACTTTGTAATCCAACAAATTAATGTGCCACCTACAATCATAATAAACCCATCTGTTCCACCATAATAAAAGGGTGAACAGAAAAAGCACAATTAACAAACAAGTAAAATAAAAGTTTTTATTGCATACACATTGAAAAAATAACAATTGAAAATAAATAATAAAAATAGCAACCTCTATTGTGGGACATGAAAGGCTAATCACCCCTTTAAACACACAAATATGGGCAAAAGGTAGAGACAATTATAATATAGCAGCTAACCAGAATATTATGAACAATGTTGGGCAAGGTTCCCTCTCATTAAATGCGCTCGGACAAAGCCGCAATTATAAAAATCCCAGCATCAGCCATAGCTTATACAGCGCTTAGGAAAGAGCCATATGCGCTAATTCCCGGCTTTTAGCCATAGAAAAAACTGCCCAAATACAAGTAACTATCCACCAAGATTAGTACCTAAGCTGCAAGTAAAATTATAGCTGTAAGAATATCTCACCTAGCCCACTGAAATCGTGTGGAATGAAAGCCGCGTCCCTCACCCCGACGCGCGTTTCGTCCTCTTCTTCAGAGGGCGTGAAGCGTATTTAATGAGGGAACCTTGCCCAACATTGTTCATAATATTCTGTTTAGCTGCTATAGTATAATTGTCTCTACCTTTTGCCCATATTTGTGTGCTTAAAGGGGTGATTAGCCTTTCATGTCCCACAATAGAGGTTGCTATTTTTATTTATTTTCAATTGTTATTTTTTAATGTGTATGCAATAAAAACTATTTTATTCTACTTGTTTGGTCATTGATTATTAAGGTTTGTGATTAGAGATAGTGGCCGGGAGGAAGCGCGTACCTTCTTGGCAAGAAGATTCTTTCTATCCTGCTGGGATGCGAATTGAAAGGCCGCTGAGATGGTCTTTTTGGAGTAGTCGATGCTGGCATCAGGTGCACTTTGTTCTGCTAGTCCACTGCTACCAACAGTCATTTACACTTCACCGGCTTTCACCCTCACCATGTTAAAATAGGCATCCCTAAAGGCCAGTTCCTGCGCCTCAGGAGAAACTGCAGTATGGAAGAGGATTTTCTTCAACCTAAGGATCTTTCTTTACGGTTCAAGAAAAGGGGCTACTCTAAAAAGACCATCTCAGCGGTCTTTCAATTCGCATCCCAGCAGGATAGACAGAATCTCCTTGCAAAGAAGGTATGTGCTTCCTCCCGGCCACTATCAATGAGCCAGGGGGAGAATGGGTGCCGGGGGAGACTGAGCAGCGGGGTGGATAATGTGCGCCGGGGGGGGGGGCGGCAATGAGCCAGGGGGAGAATGGGGGCCGGGGGAGACTGAGCAGCGGGGTGGATAATGAGCGCCGGGGGGGCAATGAACCAGGGGGAGAATGGGGGCCGGGGGGAGACTGAGCAGCGGTGGCAATGAACCAGGGGGAGAATGGGGGCCGGGGGGAGACTGAGCAGCGTGGGCAATGAGCCAGGGGGAGAATGGGGGCAGGTGGGAGACTGAGCAGCGGGGTGGATAATGTGCGCCGGGGGGGCAATGAGCCAGGGGGAGAATGGGGGCAAGTGAGAGACTGAGCAGCGGGTGGATAATGAGCGCCGGGGGGGCAATGAGCCAGGGGGAGAATGAGCAGCGGGGTGGATAATGAGCGCCAGGGGGAGAATGGGGGCCGGGGAGAGACTGAGCAGCAGAGGCAATGGGCCGGGGGGAGACTGAGCAGCGGGGTGGAGAATGAGCGCTGCGGGGGCAATGAGCCAGGGGGAGTATGGGGGCAGGTGGGAGACTGAGCAGCGGGGTGGATAATGAGCACTGGGGGGGCAATGAGCAAGGGGGAGAATGGGGGTCGGGGGGAGACTGAGCAGCGGGGTGGATAATGAGCGCCTGGAGGGGCAATGAGCCAGGGGGAGAATGGGGGCCAGGGGGAGACTGAGTAGCGGGGTTGAGAATGGGGGCCGGGGGGAGACTGAGCAGCGGGGTTGAGAATGGGGGCCGGGGGGAGACTGAGCAGCGGGGTTGAGAATGGGGGCCAGGGGGAGACTGAGCAGCGGAGTGGAGATTGAGGCCGGGGGGAGACAGTGCAGTGGGGTGGAGAATGAGCACGGAGGGGGGGGGCAATGAGGCAAGGGGAGAATGGGGGCCGGGGGGGGACATAGTAACATAGTTTTGAAGGCTGAAGGAAGACCTTATGTCTATCTAGTTCAGCCTATTTTTAGTGCAGCTGTTCTGCATTGTTGATCCTGGGGAAGGCAAAAAACCCACAGAGTAGAAGCCAATTTTCTCCATAGGGAAAAAAATTCCTTCCCCTAAGCTGGGTCAACCATCTACCTATAATATTCTGTTATTCGTAACCTTCTATACTGTTACTCACAAGAAAAGCATCCATTCCTTTCTTAAATTCATTCAGTGAGTTGGCCATCACCACTTCCTCAGGAAGAGAATTCCAGAGCCTCACTGATCTTACCGTGAAGAACCCTCTTCTATGCTGGTGCAGAAATTGTCTTTCCTCCAAACGAAGAGAATGCCCCCTTGTTCTTGTCACAGTCCTTGGTACAAACAGTTCATTGGAGAGATTTCTGTATTGCCCTCTGATATACTTGTTGTACATATATTAAGTCTCCCCTAAGTCTTCTCTTTTCTAGAGTAAATAGACCTAATTTTGATAACCTTTCTGGGTATTGTAGTGAACCAACTCCATTTATCATTTTTGCAGCCCGCCTTTGAACCCTTTCAAGTTCAGTAATGTCTTTTTTGAGCATCGGCGTCCAAACTTGCTCACAATACTCCAAGTGTGGTCTGACGAGTGATTTGTACAGAGGGAGAGTTATGTTTTCATCTCGTGTCCCCAGACCTCTTCTAATGCATCCCATGACCCTATTTGCTTTGGTGGCAGCTGCCTGACACTGGGCACTCCAATTTAGCTTCTTATTGACTAAGATGCCCAAGTCTTTTTCCATGTCTGATTTCCCCAGCAGTTTCCCATTTAGTAAGTAATTATAGCATCTGTTTCTCCTTCCCATGTGCATAACCTTACACTTTATCTGTGTTAAACCTCATTTGCCATTTTTCAGCCCAATTCTCCAATTTACTCAAATTTGTCTGTAGTTGCAAACTGTCCTCCTTTGTGTTAACTACCTTACATAGTTTTGTATCATCTGCAAATACTGATATTTTACTGTGTAAGCCATCCACTAGATCATTAATAAATATATTAAATAGTAGGGGGCCCAATGCAGAACCCTGTGGTACCCCACTAGTAACCCTGGCCCAATGTGAGTGTGCACCATTAATAACCACTCTGTTTTATATCACTAAGCCAGCTACCTACCTATCTACACACATTTTCCCCTAGCCCAAGCTTTCTCATTTTTTTTTAAACCAAAGATTTTTTATTATATTCAAATGTCGTTATAATTACATTTAGGCAAAGCTTTAAAATCATCTGCATTGCATACAGAAAAAAAAAGGGAAACACGACATTCAATTTCCTCCCCGTCAAAAAAGAAGAAAATAAAAAAAAAAAAAAAAAAAACAGAACCAACCTCCTCCCTCCTCCCTCCCCCCCCTTCCCAACTGCAATACAGGCTTTCTCAATGTGATTGTCTCGACTGTAACCACATGGCCCAGAGTTTTTCAAAGTTTGCCTCTTTATGTCGTTTTCTATAAATTCTCTCTTCCAATCGGATTACATTATTCACACGAGTGACAAACTCCCCAATCGTTGGGGGTACAACATCAATCCATTTTTGTGCGATCAGCTTACGGGCAGTATATAAGAGTTTTGCTATGATGGACTTATAGGCATTTCCCACCGACACCTCCTCCACATATCCCAACACACGTGATTGGATCTCTTCCTATATCACATCGGTATATCTTCTCAACAAGCCCTATAACCTCTTCCCAGTATGACAAAAGTCTTGGACAGGACCAGAGCATATGAAGCAGTCCCGCAGGTTCGTACCCACATCTTGGACACTCCGCGTTGTCCTTCAAGCCCATTTTGCTCATAAGTTCTGGGGTCTTATAAGTTCTATGAATGATATATAGTTGAGATATCCTACCCGGCTCACTCAAAGAGAGTTTAGGTATATACTCTAAGATGGTCTCCCATGTCTCATCTACTATGTCCCCCACTTCTCTCTCCCATTTAGATTTTACTGTTAGAGGAAACCCAGCCAAGTAAGAGTATAATAGATCTCTATAAATGGTAGAGATGGCACCTCTAGTACCCCCGGGTGCACACACATAATCCAGCACTACATCCCTCTGTACCGTCATATTCGTTGTCAGTTTCTGTGCTTGAAATGCATGCCTAAGACCAAAATATCGAAACTCCCCACTACATGAGAGTCCAAACTCTTCTTTTAGAACAGAGAAAGGCTTGATCTCAGACCCCTCCAATAGTTGCCACACATATTGCAAACCTCTCCTCTCCCAATCGATAAAGTCCTTCAGTTTATATAGTTCCGATAGATTCACATTATCCCAAATAGGTGTGTATATCGTCAGTTCCTCAACTCGTCTAAGAAGTTTAATATGCTGCCATATCTTGTGCATTAGTCCAAATGTGGGTATATCCTTCCCAAGTCTCCCAAAACTTCCTGCTTCCAAACTTTGTACCAATGTTCTCTTGTTGGTCAGTTGGACCAAAATTTCCCCCATAACGCTCAAGTTCCCCTCCTCTCGCCAGCCCCTGAGTGCTGCCCCTGCGTTGCTACAAAGTATATCCATGGATTTGGCGCCGCCAACCCTCCTTCTTCCTTCCCCCTTTGCAGTATTTCCAATTTAATTTTTGCTTGTTTTTTCCCCCAGATCAGTTCTCTAAAAATGGTATTAACTTTGTAAAATTTTTTCTTTGGGATCCAAACCGGGGCATTATGGAGGACATACATCAACTGAGGCATCATTATCATTTTAATTAGATTCGTCCTCCCCACTATTGATAATACTAACTTACACCATGCTGTCATTTTAACCTTAAACTTGACTAGTAATGGGTCGAAGTTTAGTTCCAGAAACCTAGATACAGGCATAGATACCCATATTCCGAGGTATTTAAACTCCTTAACTACTTTCAAATGACTAACCGCCTCCCCTACAGCTCGACATCCCAACTCTCCATCAATCCCCATGATACATGACTTGTCCCAATTAATTCTCAATCCGGAAAAGAAACCAAATTCCCCTATAAGATCCATGACCGCAATCAGTGTCTCTCCACTGTCTTTTAAAAACAGGAGTATATCATCCGCGTAAAGGGCGATCTTTTCCTCCAATTCCCCATATCTAAAGCCTTGTATTTCTTTGGAGTTGCGAATTTTAATCGCTAACGGTTCCATCGCCACAGCAAATAATAACGGTGACAATGGACAACCCTGACGAGTTCCTCTGAACAACCCAAATGCCCCCGAAGTCTCCCCATTAATCCTAATATATCCTTTCGGGTCAACATACAATAACTTAACCCAAGAAATAAATCTGTGCCCAAATCCCATACGTTCCAATACTGCCCATAAATACTTCCACTCTACCCTGTCAAAGGCTTTCCGTGCGTCCAGTGAGGCCACCACCCTTTCCCCCCTATTATCTGCTGGAATTTGAATATTTAAAAACAGTCTTCGCAGGTTAATGACGGTAGATCTGTTTTGCAGGAACCCTGATTGGTCTGGATGTATTAATTTTGGGACAACTCTGGACATTCTTAACGCTAACATTTTGGCTAGTATTTTAACATCTGATGTCAATAACGAGATTGGTCTATAGGATTCTACGGATGAGGCATCTTTCCCTTCTTTAGGAATCACCACGATTACAGCCTCCCTCATAGAGCTTGGCAATACCCCCTTCTCCGCTGCCACCTCAAGTACATGCTTAAACTTAGGCGCTACAATTTCTATTAATTCTTTGTACACTTCTCCCGGGATCCCGTCAGATCCAGGTGACCTGTCATTTGTTAATGATAGGATAGCCTTCTCTACCTCTTCTACAGTGAATAATGCTTCCAAATTTTGTTTATCAGTATCATCTAACCTAGGTAACTCTATCCCTTGTACGTATTTATCCAATTCCAAATCCGAGGCCCTCAATTCCGAGGTATACAATTCTACATAGTATTCCTTAAAACATTCCAATATCCCGACGGTATCCCAATGAACTGTGCCATCTTTAGTGACAATTTTGTATATTTGTGATGGTTTTTTCTGCGCAGCAGTAATCACTGATAATAAGTGTCCCACCTTTTCCCCCTCTTCATAAAACAATGCTTTTTGGAATGCCCTTTTCTTATCTATCCCTTGTAGATATAATTTATTTACTTCTTCTTGTGCTTCTTTTAATGCTTTCTGGGTGTCGGCATTGGGTCTAACTATCATCTCTTCCTCTGCCCTGCTAAGTCTCTCAGCATCCTCTTGGTTTACCTGCCTCGTTCGTGTCTTCTGCCTCGAGATATCTCGTATGAATAAACCCCGCAGATAAGCTTTCATGGCATCCCATACTATGAGTGGATCCGCAGTGCCTTCGTTTAACTGAAAGAACTCAACAATATCATTCCTAATATTTCCCACGTTTAAGCATTTGAGCCATTCCGGGTGAATCGTCCCCCCTACTCTCCTCCTTTTCCCCACTCCCAATCTCAGACTAACCTCAACTGCCCTGTGATCGGAGATAAGTCTCTGTAAGTATTCCACTGTTCCAACCAATCTGTCCATGCCCCTATTACCCAGTGCCAAATCTATGCGTGATAGAGTATGATACGAGGTCGAATAACACGAAAAGCATTTCTTCCCCTCATTGCGTACTCTCCATAGGTCTATCATATCCATTTCACCCACATATGTCCCAAATGGAGTCATCCTATCTTTCCTAGGGCAATTTCCCTCACTGCCCGCCCGGTCCCAATACTCATTCATAACATTATTGACGTCTCCTAATATTAGCACTGGGCAATCACCTCTCCCCCCAATCCACTCAAAAATCTCCTGTAGTTTCTTTTTCGAATATGGGGGTGGGATATAGAGGGCCACCACAATTATGCATATTCCAGAAATTCGACAACGCAGAGAAACAAATTGACCGTCCTTATCTATATAAGAGTCAATTTCTTCATAATGAGTATGAGAGTGTATTAGTACAGATACACCCCTTGCGTAAGCCGAATACATAGAGTGATAGGCCCGAGTGACCCACTTTTTCTCTAACCAATTTTCCTTTCCTTTAATCAAATGAGTTTCTAATATACATGCGATATCTGGGTTATGTTTTCTAATTTCTGCCATAACTGCCGCTCTTTTATTTGGATCTGACATACCCCGTACGTTCCAACTTAGAATTTTTACATCACCACTCATTATGTCCTAAAAATTTAAAAAATAACCGGGCTTCTGTGGACACTATATTATATTGCAGTATGCGAACTCCCCCGTAACCAACCCATCCCTTTTCCCCTCCCCTCCCCCCCCCCCCTCCCCTCCAACCCAATCTAGCGGATTCTCTCCTTCCAACGAGAGAGAATACAGCCAGCACCCAATTGCTTCACACCCATATAAGGCCATTGAGTCTCCCTTGTTTGGCGTCCTTCACTCCCACCATCAGAAAACAAAAACAGTCATCAATACTAATCAGGCCGCATAACATTTTCTAACAAGAATATTGCAATAGTCATCAAAAAACACCCGGGGATCAACGCCCCCAAAAAAGTTTTGGAAAAACCAGGTGACTCAGAGCACAACATCCAAAAAGAAAGGAAAGGAAATATGTCCGAGAGTCTCTACTTCATCCTTCACCATCTCTCGCTGCTCCCAGCTTGGAACGATTGTTCTCCATCCATTTGACTGCTTCTTCTGGGGACGGAAAAAACTGAACAGACCCCAACGCTGCTACTCTCAGTTTAGCAGGATACATCATAGAGTACTTAGAATCATAGAATCATAGAATCGTAGAGTTGGAAGGGACCTCCTGGGCCATCTGGTCCAACCCCCTGCTCAAAGCAGGATTCGCTAAATCATCCCAGTTAGATGTCTGTCCAGCCTCTGTTTGAAGACTTCCATTGAAGGAGAACTCACCACTTCTCGTGGCAGCTTGTTCCACTCATTGATCACTCTAACTGTCAAAAAGTTTTTTCTAATATCTAATCTGTGTCTCCTCCCATTCAGCTTCATCCCATTGCTTCTAGTCTTTCCTTGTGCAAATGAGAATAAAGTTGATCCTTCTACAATGTGACAGCCCTTTAGATATTTGTAGACAGCTATTAAGTCTCCTCTCAGTCTTCTCTTTTGCAAACTAAACATTCCCAAATCCTGCAACCTTTCCTCATAAGACAGGGTTTGCAGACCGGTCACCATTCTGGTCGCTCTTTTCTGAACTTGCTCCAGTTTGTTGATGTCTTTTTTAAAATGTGGTGCCCAAAATTGGACACACTATTCCAGATGAGGTCTGACCAGTAGAGGTCACTCCCAGCGCTCTCATTTCTCTCTTGACCTCGCCAAATTTCATCCGCATTTTCTGGACCTCTGCTGAATAGTCCGGATATATTTCAATACGGCTTCCATTAAATGTAAGATCCTGCAGCTTCCTTGCTTCCCGGAGGATAGTCTCTCTGTCTCTACAATTCAGTATCTTGGCCAGCATAGTACGAGGAGCACTACCCGGTGGGAGGGGTCGTAGGGGGACACGGTGTGCTCTCTCCACCGCGAACACTCTGGAAAGCGTGTCTCTGCCGATCTTGGATAAGATCCATTGCTCAATAAAGTCGGTGGGGTCGCTGCCCTCCACTTTTTCCGGAAAACCCACAAATCTGAGATTGTTCCTCCTTGATCTATTTTCCAAATCGTCCTGCTTTAAGTGCACTTCTGATATCTTTTGGGCATGCTGGGACTGAGTCCTCTGCATTTTGTTTACAGAGTCCTCAGTGCTGCTCACTCTCTCTTCCACAGCACCCATCCTGGTATCTGCTTTGTTCAGTGCCTCTTTAATGCCAGTGATTTCTTCTTTAATCTTATCAACCCGGCTATTCAACTTAGTCAGTGTCCTCTTGCAGAACGACACCACCATGAAGACATCTTTCAAGGTTGGCTCTCTCTCAGGAGTCTCATCATCAGCTCCACTGTCTTCCTCCTCAGACACACACGCAGGGGCAGCGATTTCCCCTCCCTCTCTTCTGCTATCAGCCTCTCCCACGGTTTCACCGCTCACTCCCTCTCCTTCCAGCACTATACCTTCTTCAGTGTCCCCCTCCTCCTCTCTTGCAAAGCGCTGCAACTTCTGAAGGATCCGTGACCTTTTACCAAAGCTCTCAGATTGTCTCCGCGCCTCCACATTCCCGGCGCCATCTTGTGCAGTCACGCTGCCGTCCTCCCCGATATCTTTCTGCCTCCTCCTCCCCATCTCGGCGCTCCTGTGCACTCACGGCGTCTCCTCCCGACTCCTGGGCACTCACTGTGCCAATAGATGTGTCCAGGTCAGTGTAAGAACGGCCTGTTTAAGGATAATTCATAAATCTGACGGCGGAGCTCTTCTACCTAGCGTCCACTCACATCCGCGCTAGGCCACGCCCCAAGCTTTCTCATCTTACTTACCAATTTTTTATGTGGGACAGTGTCAAATGCTTTAGAGAAGTCGAGATAAATGACATCCAATGATTCTCCTTGGTCCATTTGAGAGCTTACATCCTCATAGAAGCTGATCAGGTTAGTTTGACAGGAGCGATCCTTCATAAATCCATGTTGATATGGAGTTAAACATTTATTAACATTGAGATATTCCATTATGGTATCCCTTAGAAACCCTCCAAAAATTTTACCCACAACAGATGTTAAGCTTACCGGCCTATAGTTTCCAGGTTCTCTTTTACACCCCTTTATGAATATTGGTACCACATTTGCTTGCCGCCAATCAAAAGGAACAGACCCTGTTTCTATACAGTCTTTAAATATAAGGAATAGAGGCCTGTCTATCACATTACTTAACTCCCTTAATACCCGAGGGTGAATGCCATCAGGGCCTGGTGATTTGTCAATTTTAATCTTACTAAGGCAGTTCTGCACTTCTTCCTGGGTTAGGCAGGTAATACTTAATGGAGAGTTTACATTATCACTCTGCATTTCCCCTGGCAAATCCTTTTCCTGTGTGAACACTGTTGAGAAAAAAGTATTTAAAACATTTGCTTTTCCCACATCGCTCTCTAGGATTTCACCCTCATTGTTCTTTAAAGGGCCAACACCATCAATTTTAATCTTTTTACTGTTTATATAATTAAAGAATAGTTTGGGGTTTGTTTACTTTCCTTAGCAATGAGTTTCTGTTTCCACTTTTACTAAATGTATTTGTTTTTTACACATTTTATTTTTTTCTCTATAACTTTTTAATGCTTCTTCATTGCCTTCTTGTTTTAGCTTCCTAAATGCCTTGTTCTTGTTATTTATTGCCCTTTTAACATCCTTATTTAGCCACCTCGGTGTTCTCCTGTTCCTAGCCCTTTTATTTCTGTACGGTATGGCTAGCTCGAAGTGGGTGTGTAAAACTGATTTAAATATTTCCCAGTTATTTTCTGTGCTCCTATTTTTGAGGACATTGTCCCAATCAATTCGGCAAAGGTCCTCTCTAAGCAGATCAAACTTTGCTTTCCTGAAATTCAGCATTTTCGTAACCCTCTTGCAGGGCACCTTACTGAAGGACAAGTGGAATTGTATTATATTGTGGTCACTGTTCCCTAGGTGCCCATCGACTCGTACTTCTGTTCTATCTGGCCTGTTGCTTAAAATTAAGTCCAGAAGGGCTGTCCCTCTAGTTGGGTCCTGCACAAGTTGTGACAGATAATTATCCTTGGTTACTGACAGAAATTGGTTTCCTTTCTGAGATACGCAGATTTCAGTTTCCCAGTCTATGTTGGGGTAGTTGACGTCCCCCATAATAATTACCTCATTGTGATTTGCTGCTTTGTCTATTTGTGTCAATAATACATTTTCAGTGGTTTCTGTTATATTTGGTGGCTTATAACAAACCCCTAAGAGGATTTTATTACTTTTCCCTCCTTGTATCTCCACCCATAGAGACTCCACCTCTTCATTTCCCTCTTGTATATCTTCTCTTAGTGTGGGCTTTAAAGTGGACTTTATAAATAGACAGACTCCACCCCCTTTCCTTTTTTTACGATCCCTCCTAAACAAACCATATCCTTGCAAGTTAGCCGCCCAGTCATAGCTGGCGTCTAACCATGTCTCAGTAATACCTACTATGTCGTATTTTTCCTCATACATTACCAACTCCAGATCTTCAATCTTATTGGTCAGGCTTCTTGCGTTGGTCAGCATGCAGGAAAGAAGTTTGGCTTCCTTCTGAGTACCCTGTCTTGGGTCCTCTTTACCACATCTAGTATCCTTGATTAGTTTGTCCTTCTGCTGCATGTTCTTGTCTGCTGTTTTTCCTCCCATCCCCTCTTCTAGTTAAAAGCCCTCCTGATGAGTGTCGCAAGTCTTCTGGCGAGTGTGTGTTTCCCAGGTTTTGTGAGGTGTATCCCATCTCTTGCGAGAAGTCCATCATAGAGGTAATTCACGCCATGGTCCAAGAATCCAAATCCTTGCTGCCTGCACCACCGTCGTAGCCAGTTGTTCACCTCTAGTATCCTATTCCATCTTCCGATGCCATGGCCATCGACTGGGAGGATTGATGAGAAAACAACCTGTTCCGTTCCTTTATTTTCTTCCCCAGAATTTCAAAGTCTTCGCAGATAGTTGGTAGGTCATTTCTTAGCGTGTCGTTTGTGCCTACATGTATCAGTAGGAAAGGGTAGTCGTCCTTGGATTTGAGGATAGTTGGTATCCTCCTTGGCCACAGCCTTGATTTTTGTTCCTGGAGGCAGCATACTTTTCGTGCGGTTATCTCCGGCCTGCAGATAGTTGCCTCCGTGCCTCTTAGTAGTGAGTCGCCCACAACTACCACTCTTCTTTTCTTTCTGGATGCACTGCTTGTCGCTCGTGAGTGTTTTTGAGTGTCATTTGTTTCCGCTTTTGTTGACAGAGTAACTTTTGTTGATGTGTGTCTTCTCTTGTAGATACGGTATCATCCTGAGCTGTGCCATTTTCTTTCTCCAGCATGAGGGCTTCATATTGGTTGCTAAGCTGTGTGGGTGGTGATGACCACTTGATCCGTTTGCTTCTTTTCATCACATGGCTCCACTTTTCAGCCTCTGTATGTGCTCTGAAGGTTTTCTCACTTCCCAAATCCTGAATGGTTGCTTCTGCTTCATCCAAGAAGTCCTCATGTTCTTTAATTACCTTCAATGTTGCTATTCTTTCTTCCAGTCCCTGCACCTTTTCCTCTAAGAGGGCAACAAGTTTGCACTTCTGACAGGTAAAGTTGAGTTTTTGGGTCGGAAGATCCGTAAACATGTAGCATGTGTTGCAGGTGACCATGTGGATTTTCTAATCTTCCATATTGCTGATGCAGGCTATGATGGGTGGAAGTATGCAGATGAGCTTCCTGCTTCTCCAATCCCTGGTTTTGCGATGTCCTCAAACAGCGAGACCCGGCAAGTCGCAGCGATCGATCAGCTTAAGGCGACTCTTCTCCTCTTCCCAGAATGCACCGGAAATATGCAGATGAGCTTCCTGCTTCTCCAATCCCCGAGACTGAGCAGCGGGATGGAGAATAAGCATGGGGGGCAATGAGCCAGGGGGAGAATGGGGGCTGGGGGTAGACTGAGCAGCGGGGTGGAGAATGAGCGCCAGGGGGAGAATGGGGGCCGGGGGGCAATGAGCGCTGGGGGGGGAAATTATGAGTGCCGGGGGGGCAATGAGCACTAGGGGGGGTGGAGAATGAGCGCGGGGGGAGGGAATGAGCCAGGTGGAGAATGAGCGGAGGCTGCGCTGGGGAGATGGCTGCGCTGGGGACACGGGCTGAGGATATGGCTGCGCTGGGGACATGGGCTGAGGATATGGCTGCACTGGGGAGATGGGCTACTTTCACATCAGCGATTTTTGCCAGAGTGTTTGCATTAGTCATACTCACCAATGGGGGAGGCAGCACTAAAAGTCCCTAGGGCAGCATAAACTCTAAATACGGCCCTGACGCCATTCATTAATAGGCATTTAGCGACTCTCTTATGCGGCGTCCCCGTTATACAAAGTATCTACATTTTGATTGGTACCACCTCCTACGACACCCCATAATATCGGGGATACGATAGGTTACACTGCGGTTTCCATTTACAGTGCTAGTGTAGTATCAATTTAAGACTCAGCTCTCTTTATAGCAGCTACAACCAGAAAGGCGGTTATATGCAGGCAACAACATACGTCTCCTAATTGCCATCTAATTTGTATTTCATGTGATCTAAGGATACTCCTATATGATAATGTGCCGTCTGGCGCATGCGCACTTGCGACCGATCGGCCATTTTGGTATACCCTCTCTTCTCACCTCTTGTTTTTTACATTTCCGGCGTTCAGCGCCTTTTGCCTCCTCCTGCACTTACCAGCAAGTCTCCACGTGGGAACATCCTGCAGCTGCTGCAAATTTGTTACGCAAATTTTTTTTATTAAATACTCAGGTGTCCAGGTGATCCACCATCCCTGCCCCTGACGAAGCCACTGAGGTGGCGACACGCGTTGGGCGCATGCCTCCTGACCCTCCGGTTTGGTAACATTCTGGTCATGCTCAATCCATTATGCTTGGTCTTTGAAATTTCCATTTTACCTGCATAGGTGTTAACTGTTGTAACTCTCCATGCTGTATGCATGGAACTTCAACTTCCATATAAAGGCATTCTAGGTATAGACTTTCATATAGGATTCATAGTAGCCACCTAGTCGCCATTCATTCTATCAACGTGTCTTAAATTGGAATTCTCACTTTGCTTGCCTTTTTTTTTTAATTTTTATGCAATGCGAATAATTGAAGGCACACCTCCTTGCTAGTTCTCTGGGGGATCCTCTCATTTATTGGGATACGGTTGCTATTACCACTACTCTTGCAGTATTTATTTGTTTATCCACAATCATCCTGTTTATGTATCATGTTAGCATACAGTATATGGGGTTCCAATTTATCATGTCTACATAAGGCACTCCAGGCGTAGCTTTTTCATGCAGGATCTTTGGTAGGCACTTAGTGGCTGATTGGCATATTAGGGTGTCAGAATTGGTACTTTGCCTTGTTAGGTATTTGTTAATTTTCATGTGTAAAGTCTATTTTTGGAGGTTTCCTCCTTCCTAGACCTTTGGGGGACCACCGTAAGACTTGAATATGTTGTCATTTTTCAGTATCTGTTTATTCATAATTGATCTCTCCATTGTGTTCCTTTACCATGCCAATACATGTGGGGTTTTACATTTACTCTGTACAGGATCAATATGTGATTGACCGGTTTGGGTTCAGGGGGACTATAACATCTTATGGGGGCTTCTTGTCCTGCTTTTAATTGTTTTTATCCATTTGTTGGTGTGTGTGGTTTTTTTCTATGACAATCTGAATAAAGAATCTTTTGATTCTATTTTGTACTTTTTTGTGATCCCTGGTGTATAGTATGTCTCTTTTTCTTGTTCACTTAATGCTCTTCGATGCTGCAGTGACTCTTGGCCGTGATCACACAGGTGTGTGTCATGCTAGATATATTCTAGCATGGTACACAATTGTGTTATCATGGTCAACAATGAGTGCATTGTATATTTTATTGTTTTGTGATGCCGCAGTCACCTTGGCCGTGATGACACAGGTGTGTGTGATGCTAGAGATATTCTAGCATCAAACACATTTGTGCTATCATGGTCAACAGTGCATTGTCTATTGTATTGTTGTGTGATGCCGCAGTGACTCTTGGCTGTGCTCACATAGTTGTGTGTGATTGTAGCGATTTGGCCATCAGTGCACTGTATAATTTTTTTTTCTTTCTTTTTCCCACAGTGAATAAAGTCAGAACTCATTGGTGCTCGATGAATAACCGCTTCAACAGGGATGTTCGTGATGAGGGCCAGGTTCGCAGTGGTTCAGCGGCAAGGACCAGAACAAAATACCGATATCAACGGGAGTTGGCGTTCCTAAGATCGGTCCTTGCCACCAGAGCGTAAGTATTTTGGTGTATTGTATTGTTTTTTAATCAGTGCTTTTCTATTCCACAGCAGTTGGCGCTTGTAAATGCATGATACTAATGTTTTTCTTTGCTTTTCACAGCACCTGGAGCAGCACCCTGCAAGCTATCCCTGGAGTGGTCCTTCATCAAGCTGTCTCGGACCCGTCCCAGCCATCCGACAGCCGGGATGCATCTTGCAGGTCAGCAACACAGACAACTGTAGACCAGGAAGCTGGTATGTCAGGTCTTTCCTTGTCCCAGGTCTCTGCCACTGGTTTTGCTGGCACTTCCTGCCAGCGGCAGAGGAGGTCTGACAGAAATGTCATACCCGAGTTCCTAAACTTGAAGTCGGCCTGTCAGAATGGCCTAAAGGCGCTGGCAGACAGTGTAAAGCGGTTTTACCCTCAAGGAATGCGATTTTACCCATAAAGACCACCGCTTCCACTCTATCGACAGTCGCCTTGACCGTCTGGAAGCCGACCTCAACAGATCAGCGCACCATTTCATCAGCAAAATTGAACGGGCCATGGCGGAACACCTTAGTCCTGATCAACAGCTGAATGTGATGCAGGCCTGCAACAATGCTTTCTTGCTGGCTATGCAGCAGAGTCAGTACGGACAGCAGTCAGTGGTGACATTTCCACCTGTGCCACAACTGACTCGCTTCACCTCACTACCGACTTGTGCTGCATACCACTGCACGGCCACCTGCATTCCAAGCCAAGCCGGACACCACTACACCACCCCAGTCCGAGTGCTGCTGGATTCTCCACCGCCACCACCATGGCAAGCGCTGCTCCTGTATGGACCACCACCACCATCACTCCTCCAGCTTGGCACACCGCCTGCTAGGAGCACCGCCACCGCTCCTCCTGCTAGGAGCAAAGCCACCGCTCCTCCTGCTAGGAGCACCGCCACCGCTCCTCCTGCTAGGAGCACCGCCACCGCCCCTCCTGCTAGGAGCACCGCCACCGCTCCCCCTGATAGGAGCACCACCACTGCCATCGATACTCCTGCTTTGAGCACCACCACCACCACCACTGCTCCTCCTGCCTGGACCAGCACTGCCACCGCCACCACCGAGCATCAGCAGCAGAGGGGTGACCCGCATTCAATATTTGCCTATACCAGGCCCAGGTCCGCCGGCTCCAGGCGGTCACACAGCACAAGGAGGTCCACAAGTAGCAGGCGCTCCAGGCAAGACCCACAAGGCAACAGGAGACACAAAAAGAGAAGGACTCTTACCCTCCCTCCCCAATCACCTCCCACTGTCTCAACCTGCCTCCAGTTCCATCCTTGAGCTCCCTTCCCCCAATACTTTCGTCGCCCCTTCCCCAGAACCATTTCCCCGTTTAAGCCATTCCTCATCTCTCCACACCCTAAAATTGCCTATAGTACAGTGCAGTGCGCGCTGCTCGACAAACGACATCAGGTATTGCGCCTGCGCGTTGTGGAGGCCCCAGATCCCGCCCTGCAGTGTGTTATGATGTATTCACACTACGGGGCTGAGGCCTCCGCAACACGCAGGCGCAATAGCCTGATGTCTGTTCTCGGGCAGCGCGCACTGCACTGCACACTTGTCACAGCGCAGGTGCCAGGATTCAAATCAAGAGGAGGCAGTTACGCACGGGGCATCATGATGGACAGATCGTGGGTGGCGCCGAGGCATCGGACAGACATGATTGACGGATGGTAGGCGGCTGATAGAGGGGGGGACATCATACCTGTGGGTCACATTACAGGTATGAGGAGCTATTTATAAAAGTCGATATTTCAGCGTTACTGGAGGTCAGAAAAAGAAGAGCCACCTTTACAACAGAAAGCAGCCTTAGTGCTGCTTAAGGTGGCTCTTTAACTGAAAAACGCCCTGAGAGGATGACAGGTTCCCTTTAAGGGGTTATTCGGTCCCTATCACTCGCAACACAGGCCAGGTCTGATACTACAAGGTGCCAGCTGTCATGTGCAGCTGCCATCCGTGAAAATTGCCGTTCAGGGCTGCGTTATTCCCTTATTCCCAATCGTCGAAAACGGCGATGAGGGAATAAGGCCCCTTAATGATCTTCGTTTTAATGTTTATTGGCAGTCATTAAGGGGTTAATAGACGCAGTGGCATTAGTCTACATTAGAAAAAGTTTATAAAAACACCTTTTTTTGTACACCTAACTGGTATTTTAAAGGGAAGGTGCCATCAAAAAAAGTTTTTTTCAGCAATTGAAAAAATGTAAAGAATTAATATTTTTTAAGAAAATTTTATTATCATTTGTTTATAATTTAGTAAAATATGAATAATGTTAAGTTTGGTATTTCTACTTTTAAACAGTACGGGGGAGCAGCTACTGAAATTTGACACAAAAACCTAGTATGCAACTAGCTCACAATACTGCACTGCAGTAAATATGGGCTGAATCTGTCTGTTCACGTGTGTGATGTCACTCCTCTCCTCCCCTTCTGGGTGTTTGCTAAAGGATAAGAGAGGGTGACATTTAGGAGCACAGTGCGCAGTCATTTTATTGGTGACTGCAAAGTTATACTGACAAGTAGATGGTCACCGAGGATCACAGGCAGCAAGGATTCTGTTAGTGCTGCTCGCTGTACCTTGCTGACGTTCACACGCTCAAACTCGCATGCTCACGCTCACAAGTGACACTCACACACTGACGCTTACGCTGACACGCTCATGCGCTAGCACTGACTCTCGCACGCGCTGACGCTCACACTCAGCCCGACACCCTCATTACTAAGCCGATAAGTAAACACAAACATACACAAATCTACGAACACATTGTCACCAGCCTATGTATGAGCGTTCACAGAACAAACTGTTAATTTTAAAGAAAAAAAATTGTGTGAACTCCCGCGTAATTTTAATAACCAGCAGAGGGAAAGCCGATGGCTGGAGGAAGATGTTTATAGCCTGGGAAGGGGGTAATATCCACGGAGCTTCCCAGGCTATTACTATCAGTTCACAGCAGTATTCTTAGCCTTTACTGGCTATTAAAATGTGTGATCCCCAAATAAAATGATGTGGGGTACCCCTATAATTAATAACCAGCAAAGGCTATGCAGATGGCTGCGGTCTGATATTAATAGCCTAGTAAGGGGCCCTGGATATTGGCTTCCCCCCAGGCTAAAAACATCAGCTCTCAGCCGCCCCAGAAAAGACTCCTCTATAAAAGACCAATTCTGGCACTTAGCCTCGCTCTTCCCACTTGCCCTGTAGCGGTGGCAAGTGGGCTAATGTTTGTGTTGTCACTTTTGTATTATCTGGTGACATCAACCCACGGATTAATAATGGAGAAGCGTCTATGAGACGCCTATCCATTAACAATCCTATGGTTGTATTATAAATAAATACACAGCCAGAATAAAGTCCTTTATTTGAAATAATAACACTGACTCCTTTAATAATCTTAATTAAACCATACTTACTGAATGCCTAATCCTCCGACGCCCTCGTCTCCTGCAACAAAAATAAAATAATAAACCACAAATATTCCTCACCTTTCCGCTGAGAAGATAATCGATAATGTAACACAACGATCCTGATCGCTTTGAGAGCAGGCATATCAGTGATATGACTGCTCTCAAAGACAGCCGGCGATACACTGACTGTAGGTAATCGCTCCCGCCGTGTATCATGACGCAGCTGTGAGAGTTAACCGGCACCACTGCTGCGTGGGAAAGTTCTTACACAGCAGTGCCGTGAGAGCATCAAAGCTGGTGAACTTTCACGGCAGCGCAGTGATACACTGCGGGAGGATTATCTCCTGTCATTGTATCGCCGGAGACCGGGTAGAGCGGTTACATCCCCCATGTGACTGTTCTACATGTGAGATTGCTGTGGGACAATCTGGATTACCTGGACTACGGCGGAAAGGTGAGTATAGGTTGGTTTATTATTTTACATTATTTCTAGGAGACGAGGGCTTCGTGGATTTGGTGTGAGGTGAGTATAATGGGTTTTTATTTTTATGTGAATATGTATGTAATTTAACTTTTTTTCTTAACTGTGATCACAGGCGC
Source organism: Dendrobates tinctorius (assembly GCF_039654945.1). Classification (NCBI taxonomy): domain Eukaryota; kingdom Metazoa; phylum Chordata; class Amphibia; order Anura; family Dendrobatidae; genus Dendrobates; species Dendrobates tinctorius. Next base: position 1,280,785 of record NW_027361755.1, read on the forward strand.
CGGCAGATGATGCTACTCTCCCATCAGCGGCATCAGACATAGCCCAATGGGAGCAGTAGTCTCATCGGACCGCAGTTGCTTTTTCCCGCAGGTCATCGCTGCGAGTCACAGTCAGCTGTGGAATCACGCTGACATCTGCCATCATGATCCCACAGCGCTGTGACAGTACCAGAGGTAGGATTACCACGGGTGACAGTCACAGCTGTAGGATCACGCTGACATGTGACAGCATGACCCCACAGCGGTCTGACCGGCGGTCTTACCGGCAGCTCCTGTAATCGCACGTACTGAGCAATGTGTGCAATGATAGGGGAAAAGAAAGCCCACGGCATACGCTGCAGGCTACAACAAAATAGCCGTGATCTCCTCCCACAACTATGACCTGTACAGCCCAGGGGGTGTGCTCAGATCACATCTAAGAGGCAGGGGGGAGCTGCCTCATTGCAAGAGATGTGATCAGAGTCCAACCGTTGGCTCCTATGCCCCATGGCTGCCGTAAGTGAGGTGTGCAAGTGTCGTGCCCAGAAACACACGCCCCCACTAGTGAAAATGGCAGCCCCCAGTGGCAAACATAAGTCAATAAGATAAAAACTATTAAAGTAGTTAATTTTGTATTAAAAATAATTGATTGAATAATCAGTAATAATTAATACAAAAATTAAAATCACGGCACCTTCCCTTTAAGGAGCAAAAACTTTTGAAGTGACAAATTACTTGATATAAAACATTAAATTGATTAATTTATAAATGAAAACATTTAAAATACAGGAATAGGGTACTGGAAAAAGAGGCTGACTTGAAGTCCACAATAAATAATTGACAGAAATTTTATATAATGACTTTCCAAGCAAGCGATTGTTATAGAAGGTGCTAATGCTTTTGTAAACCGTGTATCCTAACTAAAGTGCAAAGGCAAAAAGTGCTATTGCATAAATTAAATTAGAAACCCTGACTTAATCTAAAGTGCAAATGCAAAAGTGCGATTACCTAAAATAAATTTAGAATAAACAATCAAAAAGGAAATAATAGTTCAGGGTTTTGCTGTTGCTTTGGTTAGTCGCTAGATGGTGCTGTTCTTACACAATCTAAAATGCCAATACCTGCAAAGGAAATCACTGTCTTAAATCAAAACATTCATATTATACATCTAGAAATCTCAGCCTGTAACACTGTGGCTATAGGACATCCCTATTTGCAATATAAGCATTCATGTCCATAAAATGGCCTGAACTGACAGGGATAGATAAGTTAAGTGCGATAGACTAAAGTGACCTCACGTTTGAAAACATGAGATGTGATCAAATACCTTGTTGCCGCTGCCGTGTGTGAGAAAGTACCGATGGACTCCAGCCTCCTAACCCCACGAGTGCCAACAAGGGAAATGTCTGTGAAGGAGAGTTCTACTTTTAGCGAGAGCTAAAGTACTGTTATGTTAGAAAGGTGTAACATATGTGATATGTGAATTGTGTAGTCTTCATAGAAAATATTTCTGTGAAGGTATAATAATAATAATAAATTTTATTTCTATAGCGCCGACATATTCCGCAGCACTTTACAATTATGAAACCAGCTGGAAGTGGAACACAGTACTTCAATTATAAAAAATATTTTTCTATAGTTCTAATGGCTATTGCGGATGACGATTGTAAATTCATTGCCGTGGACATTGGCTCATTCGGATGAGGCAATGACTCGCAGACGTTCAAAAACTCAGACATGAGCCAATGTCTATATGGGAATGATTTTAATTTTCCGCCGCCATGACCTCTGCCCAACACTGATGGGGACCGCCAATGCCTTTTGTTGTTGTTGGTGATGAGGCTTTCCAAATGTGTGCCAACCTCATTAAACCATACTCTAGTAGAAACTTAAATCACACAAAAAAAAGTTTCAACTACATTCTGACAAGGGCACAAAGAACCGTGGAGTGTGCATTTGGATTGCTGGTAGCGAAATGGCACATTTTGTGCACATCCATTAACCTAAAAATTGCCACTATTGAGGTTGTGAAAGCATGTGTTCTTCAGCACAACTACATAATGGTGAGAGCGACCACGCTTACAACCTGGGGAACCTGTTACATTGCATGTTTACCAATTTTCACCCTCTGATAACCACTGTGGAAGTTGCCCAGATGAGGGATAAGTTTACCGCTTACTTTGTTTCACATAATGGACGTGTGGCATGGCAAGACGAAATGATTTAAGCTGCTAAGTTAAATGCACCTGTTATGTTTTGTACCTGTTATGTACCTGTAAGGTCAAATATTACATACGTGTTATGTTTAAATGTACCTGTGATGTTAACATGTACATGTAATAATTTACCCCTAATGTTTAATGATTTAAATATAAATATAAACTACCTTCCCTCCAAAAAAAAATGTTTGTGTTGTACCTTACCTCAAAAAACAAGTGTTTGTGTCAGCGGCGGCACATAAAGATAAAAAAAAAAAACAAGATATAGTGGTAACAAAACACAACAACTATTTTCAACACTTTCACAACTTTTATTTTCAACAATTTTTTTAAAAAAGGGTTAAGGTTGGGGCGATTTGTTTTTTTCCTTCGGGGTTTACGTGAGGGTGAAATGGGTAGGACCTTGGGGGATGGTGATGGTGAGGATTGGGTGGTAGTTGGTGAGGAATGGGTTACAGGGGAAGGGTCTACAGGGGAAGGGGTGACCAATTGAAGGATTGGACCAGGGATGGCATTGGAGACATTGAGGATAGATGACAGTGGAATCATGGGAATCGATAGACAAACTGGAAGGACCAGACAGACACAAGGGAAGGTAGTGACAAATTGGTAGGTGATGGTGGGGGTGGTGGGGTCAAGGTGGGCAGATTTTTTTGGCTTGTGGTTTTGGTCCTGATGCCAAGATTTTTTTTTTTTTTTTTTTTTTTTGGACCTTGCTTTTCTTGGCCGAGTGGGAGTGCTGGGCTCTGAAGCAGTCAACTGGCATGGTGCTGGACTGAGCTGTATTAGGGGTGCTATAGTGGGCAGGGGTGGCAGGGGTGCTATAGTGGGCAGGGGTGACGGACTGGGCAGCATCGTTGATCCTGTTGGCTGCAGGGGTGCTGTACTCTGGAGCATGGTGGATGCTGTAGGGTTGAAGGGCTTGGCAGCATGGTCGCTCGGTGAACTAGAGGCGGTGGTCGTGGCGGATAGTTTGGTGCTGTGGGAGCTGGATAGTGATTTGCTGCTGGTAGTATCCTCCGGCCTGTTGAGTGACAGCTGCTGCTGTAATCGACGTGCATGATGGACAGCTGGAGTTGAGGCGTAAGGTTTTCCGACACGCTCCGCTCAATTGCAGAAAAAAAATGTCACGCCGGTCTATTAAGGTCGGCTTCCAGGCGGTCTAGTCGATTGTTGATTTCCTTGAACCCACTCTTCACTCTGTCAGCAATCAACCTAACCCCATCCTGGAAGACCGAGCTTAATTGAAGAAACTCGGGCATGACTGACCTCTCCCAGGCCCACTGCCGCTGACGAGAAGACCCAGCAAAAGCGGAGGCAGAGGGGAAAACCAGATGGATCGGCTGCCTCTTCCCCAGCCTGTGTAGCCTGCAAGGTAGCTCCATCGCTGTTGATGACTGGGACTGCCTCTGTTCAGTGGCTGGTAGATGAGGGGCCGCTTCAACTGAGGCGGCTCCGGGTTGTATGGTGCTGTACCAGGTTCTGTGTGGAAAAGAGAAAAACATTAGTGCAAAAATCAAGGCTGTGTTGTGCTGCTCCACTCCAGGTTCTGTGTGTGGGGAAAAAAAGTAAACATTAGTAAAAACAAAAAAAAAAAATATACTATTTGCTGAGCAAACGCAGGCCTCAGAAAGGCAAGGTCCCGGTGGTATTTGTATTTGCAGGTCCTTGCAGCAGAACCACTTCGAACCCGATGCTCCTCTCTCATGTCCTTGTTCAAGCGGTCCTTCATTGAGCGCAAACGGATTTTGATTCGCTTCACTGTGAAGGGGAAAAAAAAAAATTAGAAAACAATGCACATCCATTCACAGGTTCACTGCCCGTCCAGACCACATTGCAATACTTACCAAAATCAGTTCTGGCTCGCAGCGTGGCACGGTCCCAACCAGGCAGCAGCCATGATGTCACGGAGCCGTCGAATTACCACATTTTCGGAGTGCTGACTGCTGATGGTCACTTGTATCCCACAACGGTACTCGCTCTTGCACAAGGTGGATGAGGAGTTTGTTATCTATATCCAGTGTGGCTTCTTCCCGTTGTGAAACCTATAGAAAAAAAGAATTTTAAGTAAAACTGAAAAAAAATTGTATTACTACTCTGATATTAATACTTACACCCCATCTTTCCTCCTGAGACACATGAGCCCAACGACCCTGGGAAGAATCTTCTCCACTGGACTGCTCCTGCTTTTCATCACTGCCAGGTACCTTTAAAGAAATTAAATGATTTAACACATGTGGAGTATTGCCAGTCAATACATACCAATCAGTATAGCAAATGTGATTACATAATCTTTGTCGGGTCCACCCTGGGAGAAGTCTGTTCTTCACTTGAGGACATTTTGAAGAGCAGGCAGCAGTCAAGTGAAACACAGAAAAGAACAGAAGAAAAATTTAACTTGTAAATTTGCAAAAACAATGTAGACCAAAACAAAAAAAAAGGCAACAATACTTAAATTACAGGCAGTAGTCCAACACGACAGCACAGACTGCAGCAACAGGAGCCAACCACAGCACCAGGAGACGACCCCGGGAAAACCACTGCGCCAGAGAGAATCTGCCGGTCTACAAGGAACAGAAAAAGCATTCAGAGAGAGACACATTTCCAAAGCTTCTATACTTACATAGACAGTCTTGTCCTCACCACGACAGAAAGCAGTACCAGGAGACAAACTGGAGAAACCCGCTGCACCAGGAGCCAACCACTATACCAGGCGAGTAGACACGTCTAAGATTAACCAGAAAAAAAATTTAATAGAAAGTACAAACAGCAGTGAGGAAGGGTGACATTTTCTAAGGTTCTCTACTTACATAACTAGTGTTGTGGTATCATCCAGAATCCAGAGAGTTATGGCCTTGCTGTGTCCACACTTTATATAGAGCTCTAAATTATCAGGTAAATGAATCACTTCTTGGACCCTCATTAAAAAAACGCATGCGTATAAAACGCATGTGTGTACGCATGTACTTGCGTACGCATGCGTTCCCATAGACAGCATGACTGCACATATTTGATGGATTTTTGCCGCTTCCAAAAATCCAACATGATGCGTTCGCCGGATCCCCGCCGGACAACGAAAAACAACGCATGCAAACGCCTGCCCCTGTATACACCATGTTAATGACAGGGAAACATGACGCATTCAGACTGCTGCGGATGAAACGCTGCGCAAACAGACGCAAATGTGAAACCAGCCGAAGAATTTGTCTAATGAATGTAGTTTCTTGCACTAGGAATTCTTATGGGGTGTCATCGAAAAAGGGGTGAATACATATGCACATTCCAGTTTTTAGTCGTTTGATCCTAGAAATTAAATTTATGCCTATATTTTCCTCACTTCTCTTCACCAACTTAGACTACTTTAGTGCTGATGCATCACCACAAATCAGATTACAAAAACTGCTATACAACACTGGTTATAATATATCAAAAACGGTAAAAAGTCATGAAGAGATGAACAATTTTGGAAGCGACTGTATGTGTGCTTCTATTCCTGATCATTTAATCTGCAGACATTCTCATACTTTCTATTTGTTGGCCGTTGCTTTTCTCAAATGTTTTTTGGTTTATACACATTTGTTGTAGGAAGTTTACTTTTGTCATGTATTTTAGTCACATAAATGTTGCTTTCCTTTCTATACATAATACAAGGATTTATTTTTGCACGGATTTACATAATTTGAAAGCTTTGTCACAATACGAGATGTTTCAGATGTAATCTTAACACAAGGAAACCACTTTCCTGGATGTTTCACACTATATGTAATTGAAACCTCATCACTTTTTCATAAATATTTTTCTTCTCCTTTTCATTCTTATTTTTGTGTACACCGGCTTCTCTTCTGGTCACGTGATCCCACTGAATCTCACTTTGTGACAGGAAGGAACTCGACAATTACACAATTATAAGCCATGCAACACAGCAGGTTTTCATCCTGAAATAAGTAGAGGTCCCTTTGAATAACGATAGATAAGAAGAGGCTTCGAAAATTTAGTGATATTAAAACACTGTGAGCTTGCACTCTCACCCTGAATATTGGGGGCACAACTTATGGAAAACCCCAGCTAACCTGCCATGCTGGGAATGAACTAGGATGAGTCACAAGTTGCAATAATTCAATATAATTTGATCACTTAACATGCGTTTTCTACATTATGTCTGGCTCAGGATAATATTTTTCCTTTCGTGTCTATGCCCGATGACTCAGAAAGACCAGACCGGAAAAGAACTCCAGTCACAGGAGATATTTTTTTTTTTTAATCAGATAAATTTGTATTAATGAAATTCAAACAAAGAAACAATCCAGACATTACATGTCCAACAAGGTCACATTTTCGATTACAGCGCATTCCTCATAAGTACGTCCTCCTTTGGGGATCATCGTCTCTCCACCCACGGTGTCCACAATGCATTGAACATTCTTTCCCTTTTTCATTGGCATAAATACCTTTTTCCATATTTACAATAAAGTCTGATTGTCTAAAAAATTGTCGGCGGTTATTCATTTATCCAATGCCTGGCTTTTAATTTACGTGCAATGTATAACAACCTAGCTATCGCCAATTTGAACTGATTTTTAATCTGAATCTCCTCCACATAACCTAAAATACAAACCACAGGATGCCTCTCAATTCTACAGTCATACACTCCATCTATAGTGTTAATAACCGCTGTCCAGTATGAGTCCAGTCTGGAGCACTGCCACAACATATGTATCATCCTGGCCCCATCAGCCTGACAACGAGGGCATTCAGAAGTCTGTCTCAGTCCTGCCCTATATAGTCTTCCAGGGGTCCTGTCTATTCTATGGAGCACATATATTTGTGAGAGTCTGCCTGGCTCACTTAGTGACAGTTGGGGTATGTATTCCATATTCGCCTTCAAATTATCCTCTTCTATCGGTCCCAATTTGTCTTCCCGCTTTGCTTTAGCCTTAACCAGGCAATTGATTAAAAAGGTATGCATTAAGTCCTTCAAAACACCTGACATAACTTCTTTTATTCCCCCATCGCTACACACATAATCCACCAATATGTCTTTTTGGACCCTCATAGAAACAGTCTTACTCTATGCTGTGTAAGTGTGACTGTTAGCGTGGGTGGTCTGGAGCCGGAATCTCCAGGAGGTGGAACCTCTGGGCCGTGGCACCGGGGGTCCCTGGGCGAGGGACCGTTAGGAGCAGGCCCAGGGGTTCGAGTACCACGTTAGCCGATACCGAGAGGGGCGGCTCAGGATGGACTGGAGTAGGACTGTGGGACTGAAGTGTAGATGGCAGAACAGAGCTGGAACACAGGAGACAGGAGTGGAGTAGGACTGTAGACTGGAACATGGAGGGACTGAAGTGTAGATGACAGGACAGAGCTGGAACACAGGAGACAGGAATGGAGTAAGACAGTAGACTGGAACGTGGAGGGATGGCTGGAGCAGGAACACAGGAGACAGGATTAGAGCAGGATGGAACTGGAACACTGGAGGCAGGACTGGAGCAGGATGGAACAGGAACACCGAAGGCAGGACTGGAGTAGGACGGCAGGAACACTGAAGGCAGGACTGGAGTAGGACGGCAGGACTGGAGCAGGATGGAACAGGAACACCAGAGGCAGGACTGCGGAAGACAGCAGGGAACACGGATAGCTGGACTGAGAAGTTGCTTTAGGGAGCAGACGAGAACGGGACTGCAGAGAGCACACAATGAAGCGCGGCCCAGTGTGCTAGGAAACACAACGATCACGCGCCTCCCTCATGTTAAGCGGCCTGATATGCACCTGTCTGGTCTGCCATTGGTCAGGGGGATGCTTCCGGGTCAGGGCATAGCCGGAGCAGAAGAAGTAGGAGGGAGGCGCGGCCTATGGCGCATGCGCATTGCATGCAGAGACGCCGCCGGCCGCGAGCCTGTCAGAGGTGACCTCCATGGATGTCGGGCGGCGGGGGGCTGCAGCGTGGAAGCGGTGGCCAGGTGAGTATGCAGAGACGGCGTGACAGTACCCCCTCCCCGGAGATTAGCAAGAAATCTCTTGAGGATACGGGGAGCATTGATATTCTCCCGAGGCTCCCAGGATCTCTCCTCAAGACCAAAGCCCTTCCAGTCAATAAGGAAAAATGTCCTACCTCTAACCTTCTTCATGGCGATAATGTCCTCCACTTCAAAGACATCATCGGCACCCACCGGCTGAGGACCGGAATCGGGCAAGGAATGAAGCGATTCAGCACCACAGGTTTCAGGAGAAAGACATGGAAAGTGTTCGGGACCTGGAGCGAAGCAGGCAACCTCAATTTGTTGGCGACTAAGTTGATACGTCCAAGAATTTGAAACGGACCGATGTAGCGTGGCCCCAGCTTGTAGGAGGGCTGTTTCAACCAGATGAATTTGGATGAGAGCCAGACTTTGTCCCCTACACGATAGGGTGGAGGATCCAATCTCTTCTTGTCGGCATAATTCTTCATCCGATCCGCGGACCTCTGGAGTGACGTGTTGGTCTTGGCCCAAATCTTGGAAAATTCGGAGGACAAAGCGTTGGCCGCGGGTACTTCGGAGGCAGGGGTTATCGGAAGGGGAACACCAGGATGTCTGCCAAACACAATGAAAAACAGAGCCTTGGCCAAGGACTCGCCAGCATGGTTGTTGTTAGCGAACTCGGCCCAGGGAAGTAAGTCAACCCAATCGTTCTGGTGGGCGTTGGAGAAATGACGTAGGTACCCAGTCAACGTATGGTTGGTACGCTCCACCTGCCCGTTGGACTGTGGATGATAGGCAGAGGAGAAGTCGAGGGAAACGTTCATGAGCTTACAAAGTGATCGCCAGAACTTGGAGGTGAACTGAACCCCTCGGTCAGACACGATGCGTTGAGGTAGTCCATGGAGTCTGAAGATTTGCTGGATGAAGACCTTGGCCAGCTTCGGAGCCGAGGGGAGACCGGGCAGAAGGACGAAGTGGGCCATCTTGGAAAAACGATCCACCACCACCACCCAGATGACTGTGCAGCCGGAAGAACAGGGTAGGTCGGTGACGAAATCCCTGGCGATGTTTTCCCAAGGGACCGCGGGGACGGGCAACGGAAGCAACATGCCAGACGGAGGTCTTCGTGGCACTTTGTTCTTTGCACAGGATGGACAAGAAGCCACAAAATCGAGTACATCTTGGCGAAGCGTGGGCCACCAGTAGTGACGTGCGATAAGATCCAGGGTCATCTTAGTTCCGGCATGGCCGGCCAGTTTGGAGGAGTGCCCCCATTGGAGGACTTTTCGCTTGAGGTTCTCAGGCACAAGCGTTTTGCCAGAAGGAGGAGCAAGCCAGTTCACTGGAGCCACTGTGATGATCCTAATGGGGTCAATGATATGCGAGGGTTCCTCCGTGGTTTCGTGTGGCTGGAAGACCCTGGACAGAGCGTCTGCTTTGGTATTTTTGTTGCCGGGACGGAAACTGAGTTCGAAGTCAAATCGGGTGAAAAATAAGGACCATCTGGCCTGACGAGGGTTGAGTCTCTGGGCAGACTGGAGAAGATGACAAAGGAATGGACAGCTCCCTCCAGGAGGTGACGCCACTCCTCCAAGGCCAACTTGATGGCCAGAAGTTCCCGGTCGCCGATCGAGTAGTTACACGAATGGAGAAAAGGTCTTCGAGAAGAAGCCACAAGGGTGCAGACGACCGGAGGCGGATCTCTGGGACAATACTGCCCCGGCACCTGTCGAGGAGGCGTCCACCTCAAGTACAAAAGGTCAGTTGCTCTCCGGGCGATGCAGGACTGGAGCCGTGGAGAAAGCCCATTTTAGGGTCAGAAAGGCCTCTTCCGCCTCAGGAGGCCAATCTTTGGGAGTAGTCCCTTTACGGGTGAGAGCAGAGAGAGGTCTTGTGATTGCAGAAAAGTGAGAGATGAATTGCTGGTAATAATTGGCGAATCCGAGAAATTGTATCGCCCTTACCCCGATGGGGGAGGCCATTTGAGAATGGCAGACAACTTCTCAGGGTCCATCCTTAGTCCAACGTCGGAGATAATGTATCCCAGAAACGGCAGGGAGGTCTGTTCGAAAAGACATTTCTCAATCTTCGCATACAGGCGATTCTCCCGAAGACGCTGGAACACCAAGCGGACACTTTCTGTGGGACGAGAGATCCGGCGAGAAGACGAGGATGTCGTCCAAGTACATGACTACACAGGAGTACAAGAGGTCCTGGAAGATCTTGTTGATGAACTCTTGAAACACCGCAGGAGCAGTGCAGAGACCAAAGAGCATGACCAGGTACTCGTAATGGCTGTCTCGAGTGTTGAAGGCCGTCTTCTACTCGTCTCCAGCGCGGATACGGACCAGATTATAGGCTCCTCTGAGGTCCAGCTTGGAGAAGACCCGGGCTCCTCTGAGACAGTCAAACAGCTCCGGAATGAGTGGAAGAGGGTACCTGTTCTTGATGGTAATTTCATTCAAACCCCTATAGTCAATGCACGGCGGTAGAGTTCCGTCCTTCTTTATGACAAAGAAAAACCCGGCTCCCGCGAGCGACGAGGCTTTCCGTATAAAACCTTTAGCGAGGTTCTCCCGGACATATTCGGACATGGCTGTGGTCTCAGCGGGAGACGGGGTAGATTCTGCCCCTTGGGGGGTTGAACCAGGAACAAGTTCAATTGGGCAGTCAAAAGGCCGGTGTGGAGGAAGGACCTCCGCTTCCTTCTTATCAAAGACATCGACGTAGGAACTGTAGGCTGGAGGGAGACTCGGAAGGTCTGGGGGTGACCGGGGAGCGGCCGCCAGGCGGACAGGAGTCAGACAGTGAGCTTGGCACGGGTGCCCCCCAGCGGAGTATCTCCCCAGAAGACCAGTGAAGAACAGGCTGATGAGTCCTTAACCATGGGAGACCGAGTAGAATGGCATGGGAGAGCTTAGGCAAAACGTAAAAGGCTATCTTCTCTCGATGTAAGGCACCGACTTGCAACTCCACTTCTTCAGTGACCAAGGTGACGGTCACCTGTAGCGGTTTGCCATCCTCCGCGGCAATCTGGAGAGGGTTAGAGCAACCATGGGAATTTGGTATTTGTCCACTTCTTCTGGCCGAATGAAGTTACCTGCTGAGCCCAAATCCACGTAGGCCACCTCGGACCCACATCTCTCCCCTGAAACCAGAAGCACAGAAATATTAAGAGGTTGAGAGGGATCGTCGTCACCTAGGGAGGCCTCTCTTACCTGACCTAGGCAGAGGAGTTTCCCTGTTTCTTAGGACAGGTGCGGATATAGTGCGATGAAGCTCCACAATAAAAGCACAGACCTTGTGCCTGACTCTCTTGCTGACGCAACTCGGCTAAGTTGAGACGGTCTATCTGCATGGGCTCAAACGAGGAGGAAGAAGAAGACCCGGCCGAGCGAGGACTGGCAGAACGGGTGAAAAAGGGAACTGGCCTGGTGGATCTCCTGTCTCTCGCTGACTCCCCGAGCACGCTCCTGGAAGCGTAGATCAATGCGGGTAGCCAGCGAGATAAGGTCCTCTAAGGTGGTCAGGGTATCTCGACCTGCGAGTTCATCTTTTATTCTGCCTGAAAGACCGCGTCAGAATGCCCTACCAAAGCCGTGTTATTCCAGCCGAGCTCGGAGGAGATAGTACGCTATTCGCTTTCCCACTGACCGACCGTGAGAGAACCCTGATGTAGGTTAAAGAGTGATTCGGTGAGGGCAGCTAACCGACCCGGCTCATCGAAGACCCTGCAAAAAGTATTCAAGAAAACCAGAAGACTTGAGACAACGGGATCGTCACGTTCCCAGAGGGGATTCAACCAGGACAGGGCCTCTCCCTCCAGATGGGACATAATGAAGGATACTTTGGCCCAGTCAGAGGGATATTGCTGCGGCAACCATTCAAAGTGGAGACTACACTGATTTAAGAACCCCCTGCAGAGCTTAGGATCCCCAGTGAGGCGAGGCGGTTTGGCGAGGCGGGGCGTCTGGAGAGCTGTAGGAGCGGAGGGAGGAGTCAGCTGCGGTGGCAGAATGTAGAGCCGACAAGCAGTTATCAAAGGAGGCCATTTGAGACAAAATATGGGCTTGAGTATCTTGTTGCTGGCCCAGCTCCTGTTGAAGACTGGCCAGTAAAGTGGCAGAGCACCGGAGGCAGGACTGGAGTAGGACGACAGGAACACTGGAAGCATGACTGTAGTAGGACGGCAGGACTGGAGCAGGATGGAACAGGAACACCAGAGGCAGGACTGTAGTAGGACGGGAGGACTGGAGCAGGATGGAACAGGAAGACAGCAGGGAACACGGATAGCAGGACTGAGAGGTTGCTGCAGGGAGCAGACGAGAACGGGACTGCAGGACTGCAGAGAGCGCATGATGAAGCGAGGCCCAGTGTGCTAGGAAGCACAACGATCAGGCGCCTCCCTCAGGGGGAAGCGGCCTGATATGCTCCTGTCTGGTCTGCCATTGGTCAGGGGGATGCTTCCGGGTCAGGGCATAGCCGGAGCACAAGAAGGAGGGAGGCGCGGCTTTTGGCGCATGCACATTGCATGCAGAGACGCCGCCGGCCGTGAGCCTGTTAGAGGTGACCTCCGTGGATGGCGGGGGGCTGCGGCGTGGGAGCGGTGGCTGGGTTAGTATTTAGAGACTGCGTGACAGTGACAGAGCTGTCTATACTGGAACCCACAGATCTCAGATAACTCGTATTCCTCCTGTAGTTTCTCAAAAGTCACTAGTTCTCGTGAGTCCTGTAATTGGGCCATGTATTGAATTCCCTTCCTCGTCCAGTTTTTAAATTCCCCCTTTTTGTGAAACTCCAGCAGTTTTTCCTTTTGTCATATAGGGGAATAATTAGTCAGGGCCTCCACTCCCCTAATCCTTTTAATCTCCTCCCACACCTTGTGTGCCAGGGCCAGTGTGGGGCATGACAGTCCCAGGTTTCTAAAACAACCTGCCTCCAGTCCTTGAACCAATGAGCCTCTCCCCAGTACCCAAGTCAATATCCGCCACATCGAACCTGTGCCTTCTGTTTCTGTCCATCCTCTCAGCTGTTGGCCCTGAGCTGCTAGATAATAAATCCACAGGCTTGGGAGTGCCAGCCCCCCCCCTCATCTTTGGGCCTCTGTAATATTTCCAGTCTAATCCTCGGATGTTTTTTCCCCCACACAAGATCCCTAAATAAAGAATTGATTGTGCGGAACCAGCATTTAGGTAACCATATGGGGGCATTGTGCAGCACGTACAACACCTGGGGCATCAGCACCATTTTAATCATATTTGTCATTCCTTCTACTTATAGATGTAATCTACACCACGCCCCCACTTTGCTTCTCAACTTACCCAATAGCGGGATCAGATTCAGGTCTATATAGCTCGAGAGCGGGAGCGATACCTGAATGCCTAGGTGCTTGAACTGCCGCACAACCGCCAACCTACTACCATCCCCCTCTATCCTAAGGTCTTCACCACTACCGTCCACAGCTAGAATGTTGGATTTCTCTCCATTAATTTCCAGGCTTGACATAGCCCCAAATCTCCCAGGGATGCTCTTCACACCCCGCAAGGACTCATCATGGTCTTCCTGGAAAAGCAGCACATCATCGTATAAAGCTATTTTTTCCTCAATAGGTCCATATTTAAACCTCCTGACCGAGGCTGTCTTTCTAATTGTCTGCTCCAAGAGCTCCACTGCCAGTGTAAAAAGCAGCGGAGACAGCGGACACCCCTGTCTGGTCCCTCAATGAAGAGCGAATTGTCTGTATATCTGCCTGTTAACCCTGACCTTAGCAGTTGGGGATGTGTACATCAGCCGTATCCATGATAGGAAGGTTGGTCCAAATCTCAAGCACTCCAACACCTTCCAAAGATAGCTCCATCCGATGCTTTTGAATGCTTTATGTGCATCCAACGACATTACCACCCTTTGACCCCCATTATTCGACGGCAGTTGCGGATTAAGGAAGAGTCTATGTATGTTTATTGCTGTAGACCTATTCGGCATAAATCCGGATTGATCGGGGCAGACAAGATCTTGCACCACACTCGTTAATTGGTTGACCAGAATCATAGAATCGTAGAGCTGGAAGGGACAGCCTGGGCCATCTGGTCCAACCCTCTGCTCAAAGCAGGATTCGCTAAATTATCCCAGACAGATGTCTGTCCAGCCTGTTTGAAGACTTCCATTGAAGGAGTACTCACCACTTCTCGTGGCAGCCTGTTCCATTCATTGATCACTCTAACTGTCAAAGTTTTTTCTGATATCCAATCTGTGTCTCCTCCCATTCAGTTTCATCCCATTGCTTCTAGTCTTTCCTTGTGCAAATGAGAATAAAGATGATCCTTCTACAATGTGACAGCCCTTGAGATATTTGTAGACAGCTAGTAAGTCTCCTCTCAGTCTTCTCTTTTGCAAGCTAAACATTCCCAAATCATGCAACCTTACCTCATAAGACAGGGTTTGCAGACCAGTCACCATTCTGGTCGCTCTTTTCTGAACTTGCTCCACTTTGTTGATGTCTTTTTTAAAATGTGGCACCCAAAACTGGACACAGTATTCCAGATGAGGTCTGACCAAAGAGGAGTAGAGGGCAATAATGACTTCATGTGATCTAGACAGTATGCTTCTGTTAATACATCCTAGAATTGCATTTGCCTTTTTTGCTGCTGCATCACACTGTTGACTCATATTCAGTCTGTGATCTATTAGTATACCCAAGTCTTTTTCACATGTGCTGTTGCTTAGGCCTATTCCTCCCATTCTGTATATGCTTTTTTCATTTTTATTGCCCAGATGTAGTACTTTGCATTTTTCCCTGTTAAAAAACATTGTTAGTTGCTGCCCACTGCTCCAGTTTATTTATATCTTTTTGAATCCTCTCTCTTTTCTAGTATTAGCTATCCCTCCTAGCTTTGTGTCATCAGCAAATTTAATCAGTTTGCCCTCAGTTCCTTCATCTAAATCGTTGAATTTTTAAATCCGCCGTCCGCAACAAAATGGGCCTGTAGGACTCTGCCAACTTTGGATCTCTACTTTCCTTAGGGATGACCACTACCACAGCCTCCCTCATGGACAACGGCAGCGCACCACACTTCAAAGCCTCCTCGAAGACTGCCTTTAGTTTAGGTACTACCATCTCAACCAACTGTTTATAGATCTCACCCGGGAGTCCGTCCGTCCTGGAGCCCTATTATTTGTTATAGACATTATAGCTGTTTCAACCTCCTCCTGTTACAGGCTCTTCCAGTCTCCTCCTGTCACTCTTTGCAATCCTAGGGAATCCCGCCGCCACAAGAAACCCTTCCATCTCTGCTTAGGCTCCTGACTGAGAAGAATATAGCTGCTCATAAAATCGTCTAAAATCTTCCAGTATGTCCTCCATATTCACCACCTCCGTCCCTCCTTCCGTCCCAGCTTGTATATAAATGATTCCCTCTGTGCTGCCGCCACTACTGATAGCAAATGACCCACCCTTTCACCCTCATTGTAGAATTGTGCCTTCTGAAAAGCTCTTTTCCTCTCTACTCTCTTTATATATAGTTCAATGACTCCCTCCTGAGCTTCCTTAAAGGGAACCTGTCACCCCCCAGGCGTTTTTAAGTAAAAGAGCCACCTCGTGCAGCACTAATGCTGCATTCTGTCAAGGTGGCTCTTTTATTTAGCGTTCCTTCAACCACAGAAATAAACGTTTTTAAAATTGGTCAGACATACCTGATTTTTGACCGGGGGTCACGTCTTTCCCCCTCTGACACAGACGCCTCGCATCCATCAGTCATGTTCTCCTTTTGAATTTGGCGCCACCTCTTCAGCATTCATTTCAATTCCTTGGGCCTGCTCTGTAATATCTTTTCTTGGGCATGCACACTTAGCACTGCCCGTGCCCTCACATCACATCATGGCCTTCCTATCGCACCTGCATGGACGCGCGGCCAAAGATCCTGCCCCGCAGTCGCTTATGATTTATTCACACTGCGGGGCTGGGAATCTTGGGCATGAGAGCTGCGGTGGAAGGGACGCTAAATAAAAGAGCCACCTTGACAGAATGCAGCATTAGTGCTGCACAAGGTGGCTTTTTTACTTAAAAATGCCTGGGGGGGTGACAGGTTCCCTTTAAGCCCGTTCTGACTCTCCACTGATGGGTTCATTAGCAGTTCCCTTTCTAAAGCCTCCATCGCTGCCCTGTCTTCCCATCTGTTTTTAGACTTGCATCTAGAAATTTCTCAAAACAGAAGACCCCACAAATATGCCGCCATGGTACCCACACCATTCGCCTGTCAGCACTACCTTCATTGATCTGGCAATATTCGTCTAACCCCCTTTTTTCCGCTATAGTGGATGGAGCCTCCATCCACTCCCCTGTCTAGACCCCTTCCCCCCCGTCTTTTTAATAAGCAGCTCCAGAGGTTCACTCTTGGAAGATATTCCACTCCACAAATCAATTGTGTCAACAATTCATTACCTAGCACAAGATCAATTCACGAGAGAGATCCATGAGTAGTAGAATAGCAGGAGTAACACACCACATCCTCATTCCTTACCCTCCTCAGGTCTACTACCATTCCAAGCTCTTTCACATAGTTCCCAAATGATGTCAATTTCCGGCCACCTTTTCCTATTCCCTATTTATGCCTATCCCATCCCTCATCCATCACATTATTAAAATCTCCAATAATTAATAACTGTAGTCTCGCACCCCTATTGTACAATTCTATCACCTCCTGGACCTTCTTCCCCAAGTACGGAGGTGGTATGTACATGGCCACGATACATAACAATTGTTACAAAAACATATTGGCCTTCACTGTCGACATGGCTTTCAATTTCCTTAATGGGTGTTGATGCTCCAACCAACAAGGAGATCTCCTGGGCATATGAGGAGTACATGGAGTGATATGCCTTCCCAATCCATCTTCTCTTCAACACCTCCACCTTCTCCTTAAATGTGTCTCTCGAAGGCATATCACATCTGGTCCCTCCTTACTAAAATAGTCCATAATCACTGCCCTTTGTGTTCCATCAGACAATCCCCTCACATTCCAATTAAGAATTTTAATCTTAACACCCACAATATTTCCTTGTATGTATACATTCCCAATCCTGTAGAGGACAGTACTTCTCCCAAGAACCCCTAGAACCACACTGGAGATATTTTACTTTTAGCAAGAGTGAAAGTCTGACTGCAAGAGATACTGAAAAACGCTAATAAAATAATATTAAACTTAATTTTGAATAAAAATCTAAACCGTGGAAATCTGGTTTATAATGGTACAGCCAGCTCACATCAGTGCCTCACCCTTGTGTAAAACTGATTTTTATGATAAAAAGTTTCTTATATAGTAGAAAAGTCCCAAGTGTTCTTAGCATAGTAGTCTGAGTCTGTTCACGCCTCATGGCTGTGGTTGAAATGCCTAAACTCAACAGTCAGTATGAGTGTTCACATACTTTTACCTATAAAGTACAGGTGTCACAACTCTGTTGACGGGTGTCCCAGGATCAGGTGCTCCTTCCCTGTCCCTAACGCTAGGGGACGCCCTAGATCACCCTGCTCCCCGGATTTCTTCTGATGGTGATGACGCCGGGGCCATGTACCTTGCCTTAGCTTCTGAATCTGCCTTCAGTCTGTACCCTTCCTCCAACCCTGGGAAGAGGGGAAGTAGTAGTGTACCATAATAGACCAATGTGAAGCAAAAAAAGAAGAAATATGCAGCACTCACCGATGTAGCTGAAAAACTGTGAGTATTTCTCATAATTTCCATCAAATGTGTGGACATGCAGGACGTAGAGGAATGCTAGGGGAGGGAGGTGCCGGACAACGGCCGTTTCGCGATTACTCGCTTCTACGGGTCCAGGTGAGGGGATTAGCTAAAGGTCATTCCCTTTATAGGATCACAGACCTTACTAATTCAAGGTTATTTTCACTAGAAGGTTGAAACAAAAGCGCAATAGGGTCTTATCCGGGTAAAATGTTCAATTACTGAATGTATTAAACTCACCTTCTCAAAGATAAAATAAAGCTTGTATAGTAAGTCAGCCTGCTGCACGTCCAACGGTCCACAGCGGAACCGTACCACAGTTGATCAACCCCTGAAGAAGAAGCGTTATGCTTCGAAACGCGTAGGGATTAAAGGGTTAACTTTTTTAACCTTGTGTGGTTATTGAATCCGTCTGGCAGCGCACTCAAAGTCCAAGAATTTATTCCTTATAGACCTTACTAATTAACATACAGTGGGGCAAAAAAGTATTTAGTCAGCAATAGTGCAAGTTCCACCACTTAAAAAGATGAGAGGCGTCTGTAAATTACATCATAGGTAGACCTCAACTATGGGAGACAAACTGAGAAAAAAAAATCCAGAAAATCACAGTCTGTTATTTTTTTTTCATTTTATTTGCATATTATGGTGGAAAATAAGCATTTGGTCAGAAACAAAATTTCATCTCAATACTTTGTGATATATCCTTTGTTGGCAATGACAGAGGTCAAACGTTTTCTGTAAGTCTTCACAAGGTTGCCACACACTGTTGTTGGTATGTTGGCCCATTCCTCCATGCAGATCTCCTCTAGAGCAGTGATGTTTTTGGCTTTTCGCTTGGCAACACGGACTTTCAACTCCCTCCAAAGGTTTTCTATAGGGTTGAGATCTGGAGACTGGCTAGGCCACTCCAGGACCTTGAAATGCTTCTTACGAAGCCGCTCCTTCGTTGCCCTGGCGGTGTGCTTTGGATCATTGTCATGTTGAAAGACCCAGCCACGTTTCATCTTCAATGCCCTTGCTGATGGAAGAAGGTTTGCACTCACAATCTCACGATACATGGCCCCATTCATTCTTTCATGTACCTGGATCAGTCGTCCTGGCCCCTTTGCAGAGAAACAGCCCCAAAGCATGATGTTTCCACCACCATGCTTTACAGTAGGTATGGTGTTTGATGGATGCAACTCAGTATTCTTTTTCCTCCAAACACGACAAGTTGTGTTTCTACCAAACAGTTCCAGTTTGGTTTCATCAGACCATTGGACATTCTCCCAAAACTCCTCTGGATCATCAAAATGCTCTCTAGCAAACTTTAGACGGGCCCGGACATGTACAGGCTTAAGCAGTGGGACACGTCTGGCACTGCAGGATCTGAGTCCATGGTGGCGTAGTGTGTTACTTATGGTAGGCCTTGTTACATTGGTCCCAGCTCTCTGCAGTTCATTCACTAGGTCCCCCCGCTTGGTTCTGAGATTTTTGCTCACCGTTCTTGTGATCATTCTGACCCCACGGGGTGGGATTTTGTGTGGAGCACCAGATCGAGGTAGATTATCAGTGGTCTTGTATGTCTTCCATTTTCTAATTATTGCTCCCACAGTTGATTTCTTCACTCCAAGCTGGTTGGCTATTGCAGATTCAGTCTTCCCAGCCTGGTGGGAAAATTTTGTTTCTGGTGTCCTTTGACAGCTCTTTGGTCTTCACCATAGTGGAGTTTGGAGTCAGACTGTTTGAGGGTGTGCACAGGTGTCTTTTTATACTGATAACAAGTTTAAACAGGTGCCATTACTACAGGTAATGAGTGGAGGAAAGAGGAGACTCTTAAAGAAGAAGTTACAGGTCTGTGAGAGCCAGAAATCTTGATTGCTTGTTTCTGACCAAATACTTATTTTCCACCATAATATGCAAATAAAATGAAAAAAAAACAGACAATGTGATTTTCTGGATTTTTTTTTCTCAGTTTGTCTCCCATAGTTGAGGTCTACCTATGATGTAAATTACAGACGCCTCTCATCTTTTTAAGTGGTGGAACTTGCACTATTGCTGACTGACTAAATACTTTTTTGCCCCACTGTACATAACAAGTTGTGAAACAAACATTTACAAAAAAATATATATAGTTATACAATATGCAGAGTGAAAGATACTAGTAAAGAATAAATCTTTCCATATCGATTTACAAGATAATCTATATTTTTACAATATCATAGGAAGATTATAATCTAAATAACTTTACATACAATTTTTTATATAACATTTTTTATAAAAATACTGATAGGTCAATCCGCTCATTTAGTCCCAAAGGACCTTGTGCGTTCGCTTTCAGGATCCATTTTGCTTCTTGTTGCAATAAAGCTTTGTCATGGTTACCTCCTTGAGGTGGAAAATTGACCTTTTCATGTTATATAAAAAATTGTATGTAAAGTAATTTAGATTATAATCTTCCTGTGATATTGTAAAAATATAGATTATCTTGTAAATCGATATGGAAAGATTTATTCTTTACTAGTATCCTGCACTCTGTATATTGTATAACTATATATTTTTTTTGTAAATGTTTGTTTCACAACTTGTTATGTATGTTAATTAGTAAGGTCTGTGATCCTATAAAGGGAATGACCTTTAGCTAATCCCCTCACCTGGACCCGTAGAAGCGAGTAATCGCGAAACGGCCGTTGTCCGGCACCTCCCTCCCCTAGCATTCCTCTACGTCCTGCATGTCCACACATTTGATGGAAATCGGTTTTTCAGCTACATCGCTGAGTGCTGCATATTGAAATATTCATGTTTTTTCATGCAAGCACCTCCATTTTTTTACTGAATTATATGCCGCAATACTTCAGATAAATAGCTCCGTCTGGTAATGTGGTGATTTGTGTGCCCTAGTATGCCGTTCATCTGTTTGCTCTTTGCTGGTACCATAATAGACCATCCAGACTAACAAGGTAATATGAACGGGTAACAAAAAATACTAAACATACAAATATACACACACAAATAACAGAGAAATGCATCGGGCAATGAAGGATGGGGTGAAAACAAAGTAGGAGAAGAAACGGAATTATTACACACTCAGGACCTAGCAACAGTCACAGATAAATCCACAAACCGCTTCCTCCAATAATAACCACCAACCTCCTCCCACCACGCAGCAAAAGCTATTTCTCTGGCAATGAGTGTTAGGGCCCCGTCACACATAGCGACGCACCAGCGATCCCGACAACGATATTACCTTGTCAGGATCGCTGGTGTGTCGCTACATGATCGCTGGTGAGCTGCCAAACAGGCAGCTTCACCAGCGATCAGCACCAGCGACAGGAGGATAACAAGCGACACACGTCGCTTAGTTACCCACTGTGTACCTTAGTTACTAGCGAGCTGGTTCGGGGAGCTGGTAACCAAGGTACACATCGGGTTTCTAAGCAGCACGCGGCACTTAGAAACCCGATGTTTACCTTGGTTACCAGCTCCCTGCACCAGCGCGCTGGTAACTAATGTTCACATCGGGTTTATAAGCGCTGCCTTAGTTCCCAGCTCCTGCTCGCTCATCGCTGGTCTTCCGCCTGTCACACGCAGCGATGCGTGCTGGCCAGCGGGAGACCAGCAATCAAAAAAATGTCCTGGCCATTCCAGGACGATCAGCGATAACCGGCAGGGGGGCTGGTCGCTGGTCAGTGTCACACACAGAGATCTCGCTGGTGAGATCGCTGTTGCGTCACAAAACTTGTGACTCAGCAGCGATCTCGCTAGCGAGATAGCTGTGTGTGACGGGGGCTTTAGCCAGGGCACAGATTGTATTGGAGATGGGAGTAGATAACAGTGTACAGCTGAGCCTTAACACAGGAAAGCTTCTCAACTGGGCAGATTAACCCCTGCACTGCTAAAACAAACTTACACCGTATAATATGAAGGTGCTTCTAATAAGCGCAAGAGTAGGAGAAATCAGACGCTGCTGTCTTTTGTCTCTTGTGTGTCTCGGTAAACCCGTGACCACAGGTGATTTGTGTTTGATGGTACAAATTCACAAACAAAAGCAATTGGTTTTTCCAAAATAGACACTTATTAACTATCTATGGGATAGGTAATAAGTGTCTGCTGAGATTACTACTACAGGGACTCCCAACAGAGCACAAGAATATGATTTCCCTTATTTCCTGTCTAAATGAAGCAGCAGTCCTGCATGCACGTTACCGCTTCATCAAAAGTCTATGGAGCTGACTGGGATAACGGAGTACAGTGCACATGCTCAACTACCACTCTATGTAAAAGGGAATGGAAGAAAAGTGACAATTCTTTTACCCCAGCAGTTGTTTTCCTCTGTCAAAAAATGAGTAGCAAAAACTATACTTTTGGTTGTTTCTTGAGCTTGCTGCTTTATAATTGAAGCGTGTTTTAAAAAACCCATGAACAATAAAGCACTAAAAGAAGTGCTTATCAACTGTGTGACCAGCAATGCTTTGAGGTACAGATATCCTTATAGATTAATTAAGATGTATAATAGGTTTTAGTATGTAATCAAAAATGAACCAATTCTTAATTTTATTTTTTTGAAAAAAACATTGCTGTTTACTATATAGCAAAGATTGTTTAGAAATCTAGAGCATGTTATGGCTGCAAAATATATAGAAACCTGAGCCTGGGTTATGCTTGCTTCAAACTAACAATGTGAACAGGGTCAGTTTTATTCATATTGTACATATGTATTATACGGGAAGTTTTTTTTTCTTTTTTTTTCCCTATAATACCTGAATATGTTATTTATTGAGGTTTAGGACAGGAGTTTGTCATATATCTCTAACACTAATAGAGATGAATTGATGGTACACACCTGACTTAAGTGCTTTTTAGTTCCTGACATTCAGTTAGGCTAGTTGAGTATCATACCAGCAAAGAGCAAAACAGATGAACGGCATACTAGGGCACACAAATCACCACATTAACAGACGGAGCTATTTATCTGAAGTATTGCGGCATATATTTCAGTCAAAAAACGGAGGTGCTTGCATGAAAAAACATGAATATTTCTGTCAGAGACACCGCACTACACTTGCTCATGTCCTGAGTACAGAAGCAGTGTTAAAAAATACCTGTGGAGCGGGCAGCAGAGGTGACAAAGCGTGCTACAAGCTAATAGTGTCAGGGTCCAGTCAGCGCTGGAAAGTAAAGAGGCACGGGACCTGCGGACACTGAAAATGAGCAAGCTTGCACAGGACCTATGGTCATGTGACTGCAAGGGGGCGGGGCTTAGCGTCAGAGAAGCCAGAGAACTCAGATTATGGTAAAGCAGAAGTCATGTACAGTACAGACCAGTGAGGTACAGGAGGGATAAACAGACGGGAGGTCAGACAAAGCCAAAGGTCATACACAGGATCACAGTACAGTACCAGGGAGGAGATAATCAGGACCAAGCAGAGATCAAAACCAAACAGACATAGGAGGTACCAGGCAGAATCCAAAGCGATATCCAGAGAACAGACCGAGTCATACACAGAGAATCAAGTAACCAGAACACAGCACAAACACACTCAGGGGTCACCACACAATGCCAAGGGCGAAAGTATAACTGACGGGGGATGGGAGCGTCCTGAGGCTATAAGAAGCCTCCCCCAGAACCAGGGAGAGGCCACAATCATAGCCCCAGGTGTGCAGGTAAGCCTGCATCGGGATCACAACCTTTAACCCCAGAAATGCCAGTCATCAGCACTGGTTCCAGACATTAACCCCACGTGTGCGAGTCAAACCCGCACTGAGATCATGACAATTTCAATGTGAAGCGAAAAAAGAAATATGCAGCACTCACTGATATAGCTGAAAAACTGTGCGTCTTTATTTCACATAAATTCCATCAGTAGATGTGTGGACATGCAGGACATTAGAGGAATGCTAGGGGAGGGAGGTGCCGGACAACGGCCGTTTCGCGATTACTCGCTTCTACGGGTCCAGATGAGTATCCTATTAGATGATGGCAACCAATCAGATGCTTGTTTTCTATTTTCTAATTTTAATTTGCAATAAATGTATAAAAAAATTATCTTTTTTTCATGATATGTGAAATAAATTTATTTGGTTACTTTTTTCCCCGCAGTATAAATTAATGAATTATGTGAATTATATCTAATTACGGTATATTTATTTTATGTGTTAGGTCGTTTTGAAGAAGAATTTATTAAGATGCGTATGGAGAGGTTACAGGCTTGGATGTCTCGAATGTGCAGACATCCAGTTGTATCAGAGAGTGAAGTTTTCCAGCAGTTTCTTGCTTTCCGAGACGAGAAGGTATGTAAACACAGCTTACATGGTTGGGTTTTCTTTTAATAGCATTTCATTTCTTAGCTTGCTTCGATGCATTGTTTTTAACAGGTTAATTTGTCAAGGTTTCTAGTTATCATCTTTTTTTACTTATGACCTGGATATAAACATGATATGTGATTGAAAAAGTAGATCTTCATGAACTAAAAATATTCTGAAGTTATTTGGACACTACATTGCGGAACACAGGAACCATGGATAATATGCTGCCTCAAGGAGAATGACACTAAGAATACATCATAGACAGAGTAGTGAGGAGCTTTCTCATCTTTAAGCACCTCGTCTCTCATCTCTCTAAGAGGTTCTTACACAATCTGCTATAAACCTATGTAGAAAAGAGAAAGTCCTCTAAGAATGGATTGTACGATAAGTACTGTAAATAATATTTATTAGAACATACAATTAAAAGATTAAAAGAACGATTGGAGATGTAAACAGACCATACAGGAAATGGAACAAGCAAACACTGGACAAATGGTTATGTTGTGTCAGAGAAATTATGCAGCAAGTATATCCAAGATTGTACAATAATTGTAACCTACTGCAGAGTAAACTCTAATTGTAGCAGACAAATGTATAGGATAGAGAACAATAATATTCTAATAAACTGCAGAGTGCAAATAATTAGAGTATAGGAAGGGATACAAATAAACCGGACACTGCTGGGATTTTTCTCTGGTGACTCCTAATTAGATTGGTAATACATATATAGTGGATAAACTGGCATAAAATGCATGATTCATAGGAGAATCCAGAGACAAAAAATGCACACCATATCTCAATGTCAAAAATGAATCAATAGTAAAACAAATAAACATATAAGTAAGAGCCAGGAAAGTATAGATACCCAAAGTGCAGAAGATTACAGTGTGTAACCCCTTGAAGCACGTTTCAATGTTTTTCTTCCTCAGCTATAGAAATGTTAAGTATTCTTCAACGTCCAAATGTATTAATTTCTGTGAGGCACATGTGGTTTCAACATGCTCACTGCACCCCTAGATGAATTTATTGAGAGGTATAGTATGTAAAATGATGTCTCTTATGGGGAGTTGCTGTTCTTGCACCTCAGGGGCTCTGCCAATTTGACATGGCACCCTCAAACCATTTCAGCAAAATCTGAGCTCCAATATGGTTCTTCCCTTCTGAGCTTTGCACTGTGCCTCAAAAGTAGTTTTCAACCACATATGAGGTATCTGTGTACTCAGGAAAAATTGCACAACAAATTTTGGGGTCCATTTTGATTTTTGTGAAAATTAAATATTTTGGGTAAAACCAACATTTTTGCAAAAAAAAGTTTTTGTTTTTTTTTCCATTTTCACAGTTCAACATTATAAACTTCTGTAAAGCCCCTGGAGGTTCAAGGTGCTCAGCACACATCTAGATGCATTCCTTGAGGGGTCTAGTTTCCATAATGCGGTCACTCGTGGAGGGTTTCCACTGTTTAGGCACAACAAGGATTCTCCAAACGCAACATGGTGTCCGCTAATTTTGCATTCAAAAAGTCAAACTGTGTTCCTTCCCTTCCGAACCATGCTGTGTGCCCAAATAGTAGTTTTACTCCACATATTGGGTATCTGCATACTCATGAGAAATTGCACAACAAATTTCAACCTTGTGAAAATGCAAAATTTTGGGCTAAAGTATATTTTTTTGCGAAAAAATATAAAATGTTAATTTTTTCCTACCGCATTGCTTTAATTCCTGTGAAGCACCTTAAGAGTTAATAAACTTCTTGAATGTGGGTTTTGAGCACCTTGATGGGTGCATTTTTTTTGAATAGTGTTACTTTTGGGTATTTTCTGTCATAGTGACCCCCCAATGTCACTTTGAATGTCATGTGGTCCCTAATAAATGGTTTTGTAAATTTTGTTGGAAAAATTAGAAATTGCTGATCAACTTTTAGTCCTTTTAACTTGTTAACAACAAAAAAATATGTTTAAAAAATGGAGGTGTAAAGTAGATATGTGGGAAATGTTATTTATTAACTTTTTTGTTTGACATAGCTCTCTGGTTTAAGAGCTAAGAATTAAAAGTATGAAAATTGCGACATTTTCTCCAAATTTCCGAAATTTTCACAAATAAACGCAAGTTGTATCAAACAAATTTTACCGCTATCATGAAGTGCAATATGTCATAAGAACACAGTCTCAAAATCACAAGGATCTGTTTGAAGCTTTCCAGAGTTATTACTCCATAAATTGACGCTGGTCCTAATTGTAAAATTTGGCCTGGTCATGAAGGTGAAAACAGGCTTGGTGGGTGAAGAGGTTAAAACTGTTTATTTAGATTGTTCAGAATACTTTATATGGTATATGAATATGGCAGATTCTATGAATGCTGATATGATCCTATATGCGTAATATCCTAATTAGCTTTATGAAATAACCTGGTGCCCTAAATATGCTGAATAACAATAGGTGATCTTATTTATATCTAATAGGAGTGGAAGACCGGGAAGAGGAAAGCCGAGAAGGATGAACTAGTTGGCTGTATGATTTTTTCTACAATCGAGCCAGAAGCTGCTGACTTGGACTTGATAGAAGTGTAATGTTTTTGTATCTATTTAGACCAAGGTTTTAGATTTAATGCTTCAAATCTGCAAACATTGAAAGATTAATTTTCTTGCTAGTATGGTACTACAAATCTGTTTTTCATCACAACTCTATAATGCAATTAGAGTCATCTTTTAAGGCATTGTTTGATCTTGAATAATTGTCCTACATTTACAAAACAGTTTATACCATTACATAGTCTTAAAATGCTGCAAGTAATGATCAACATTTTAATAGAAATTACAGTTGGGTCTGTCTGCACAAAGTGACTGTTAAAACTAACTACATGCGCTTAGTGCACCTTCCCACCTACCGTATATACTAGAATATAAGCCGAGATTTCCAGCCCAAAAATTGGGCTGAAAGTCCCCCTCTCGTCTTATATTCGAGTCATATACAAAGGGGGTCGGAGGGGGAGGGGGGGCGGGGGTGTCAGGTCATACTTACCTGTCCTGACGCTGTCTCTTGAGCCCCCAGCTTCTCCCCGTGCTCTCTCTTCCTGCCTTCAGCGGTCACATGGTGCCGCTTATTAAAACTCATGAATATGCGCATATTCATGAGTTTTAATGAGCGGTACCACATGACCGCTGAAGGCAGGAAGAGAGAGCGTGGAGAAGCTGGGGGCTCAAGACACAGCGTCAGGACGGGTAAGTATAGCGATACTCACCTGTCCTGCGTCCAGGGCTGCTTGCTGCTGTCTGTCATCGGTCAGTGACTTCAGACAGCAAAGGGTGCGGTGACGTGGTTAGTGCGCGCCGCGCCCCCTGCAGTCTGAACGTCACTGACTGATGACGTGGCAGATAGCGGTGAGCAGCCATGGACGCAGGACAGGTGAGTATCTGACACCCAGCGACGGAGAGGTGAGTATGTCATTTTTTTTATTTTTACATGCAGCAGCAGCAGCATGGGGGCAGCATATGGGGGAATAATCTATGGAGCTTCTTCTGGGGTCAGCATATGGGGGAATAATCTGGAGCTTCTTATGGGGTCACCATATGGGGGAACAATCTATGGAGCTTCTTATGGGGGCTGCATATGGGGGAATAATCTATGGAGCTTCTTCTGGGGACACCATATGGGAGAATAATCTATGGAGCATTTCCCACCCTAGGCTTATACTCGAGTCAATAAGTTCTCCCAGTTTTTTGTGGCAAAATTAGGGGGTCGGCTTATACTCGGGGCGGCTTATACTCGAGTATATGCGGTACTTGTTTTCCTGCAATCTGTGCCCTCCTCTTGCTTTTGTATAGCCAAAATTGTTAATCAAAGAAAATTGGGCAGAAACAGAGGAAAAATAAGAAGGTGGGAAGCTAGAAATACGCTCAAATATATGCTCAAATACGCCAGGGGTGCACTGTGTGCTTGTGGTGGTTTGAATAGTTATGTTATAATGACACTCTTTTAAAGGTTTTGTCCAGGATTAGAAAAACATGTCTTCCTTTCTTCCAAACATATTATACAACTTAATAGAGCTGAGCTGAATTTCCACACACAACCTGGATGTGCTGTTTTTGCTACAATGCAGACATATTTTTCGAATCCAAAGCATTCTCTGTAAAAGTGGTTGTCTGGGACTGTTACAAAAGTCTGGAGTCACACTCTATATAACTTCAGATTACCAAATCATGACTGCGTGCAGTGTGCATGCTGTTAAAGCGAACCTGTCAGCAATTTTGGCCGATATAAGATGCGTCCACTGCCTTTTAGGGCTTCTCTACAGCATTCTATAATGCAATTCTTTAATGCTGTAGATAAGCCCCCTGATCTGACCTGAAAGATAAGAAATATAACTTACCTGGGGGTCGGTCCGGTCTGGTGGGTGTCTTAGGTCCGGGTCCGGCGCCTCCAATCTTCTTGCGATGCCACCCTCCTGCTTGCTTCGTGGCTTCCCGGCATCACGCTCCTGCGCAGGCATACGTCTCTGCTCTGTTGAGGGCAGAGCAAAGTACTGCAGTGTGCAGGTGCCGGGAAAGGTCAGAGAGGCCCTGCTCATTGCAAGAATTTGCAGGAGCGCAATGCCGGGGAGCCTGTGAAGCAAGCAGGAGGGCGGCATAGCAAGAAGATGGGAAGCGCCGGACCTGGTCCTGTGACATCCATCGGACAGGACCCCCCCAGGTGAGTATAAGAAGTCACCAGGTTCCCTTTGAGATTCCCTGAAATTCTGCGTACTATTCAATGGTCACATGACTGCATGTATGTAATTTGCATACTTGCAGTCACATACTGACTAGTCAAATGGCTTCTCTAAATTCTCATTTTTTACTCTTCGCCACGACAGCACCCACTGGAGGTATCGGATCCGCCCATTTGGAACAGGAAACCCTACAGGAAAGATAAAAGGGGCGGTCCGCCTTTCCTCCTCAGTTTTGGTTTCCTGTTCCAAATGGAGCAGGATCCTGCAGGATCTTACCTGGGCCATGCATCCGCCTGTGCGGTCTCTTCGGGAACGGCAGGGGCTGCGGTCCGGAAGCAGCGTCGGGGGAGACTCCGTTTGACGGCTCCCCCCTCGTCTGGTGGCATAGTGGTAATGGCCGGGTCCGGGGAGGGCCGCCCGGCCTTAACAGGGAGCGCGCCGGTCTGGCATCCGGGAGATCCCTCCCCCCCCCCATCCCCATCGGTGGGGGTATAGCATGGATGGTGAGGCCATGTGCGCGTGAGCCGCGCGTGTCAATAGCGGTGGCGCGGGAGCAGGCCGGCGCCCGACGCTCCTATACTCCGGAAGTAATGGTTGAACTTCCGGGGTAAGATGGCGATGACGCGGCGCATGCGCCCTGTGACAGGGCGACTTCCGGGGGTACGATGAGAGTATAGATAAAACAGCGCTGCAACGTTGGAACATGTCGTCCCCCGCAGAGTCGCAGACCCCAGCAGGGGATTCAGCTGGGGGCAACTCCACCAGGGACCGCAGCGCCAGGACAGAGACTGCCCGCAGGAGCGAGGCAGCAGAAACCCGATCCAAACCGTCTCAGCCATCCGAACCGGTATTAAGCTTCACTGGGTGAGTGTGCAAAGCATATGCTCTACCTATTAAGCTAACCTCCTCTCCCCCCCCCTCCCCTCCCCCCTCTCTTTACCTTTGACCTCCCGCTTCAGTCAAAGAAAAAAGGAAAAACAAAACATAAAGAATGCGCATTATGTTCAGAGCCTCTCCCTGACTCCTACCCCAAAAAACTCTGCAAACAATGCATTAAAGAGACCAGGCAGGGGTCGACGATATCTTCTAAGGATATCCGAGCCATAATTAGGGAGGAAATACAAGCCATCAACCGCGCCAGCACTCCCGCAGAGTCCAGTCATAGAAAACAGGTCATTGTTAGTTCAGAGTCAGAGGAAAAACAGGAGTTAAACTCAGGCTCCGCATCCACGTCCTCATCGTCATCCTCGGAGATGGAAGGACGCGCATGTTTTCCACTGGACAGCGTAGATAACCTGGTAAAAGCGGTTAGAAATACTATGGGGTGTGAAGAGGAAAGGGGAGCCCAGACCGCGCAGGACATTGTTTGCGGGATTGGCAGAGAAAAAGAGGAGATCATTTCCAGTAATACCGGCAATTAAAGATCTCATCAAAAGGGAGTGGGAAAAACACGACCAGAGGGGTTTTCTCCCATCCGCTTCAAAACGGAAGTACCCGTTCACTGATGAAGATCTATTAAAATGGACTAAAATACCAAAGGTGGACGCTGTCATATCCTCCACTTCCAAACAAACCTCGATCCCGGTCGAGGACGCAGGATTGTTAGCAGACCCATTGGACCGAAAGGCTGAATCTTCGCTCAAAAGGTCCTGGGAGTCCACCACCGGGGTATTCAAACCCGCAATAGCAAGCACATGTACTGCTAGGTCAATGCTGGTATGGCTAGATCAATTAGACCAGCAGATTGAGCAAAGAGTGTCAAGGGAGAAACTGCGTGCAGCCATCCCGTTGATAAGAGGTGCAGCTGCCTTTATGGCAGATGCTTCAGCGGACACCCTAAGACTGGCAGCGAGGTCGGCAGCCCTGGTGAATAACGCCAGACGCACGCTTTGGATAAAGAGCTGGAAAGGGGATGCACAGTCAAAATCCAAAATTAGTGCAACCCCATGCGAGGGTGAGTTCCTCTTCGGAAAAGCCTTAGACGAAATTCTCGCCAAGGCAAAAGAAAGAAAAAAGGCCTTCAGTGATTCTCCCATTCCGTTTTATAGGAAAACCTTTAAAAGACGGCCATTCGGGAGAAGGAGACAATCGGACAGAACGAGATGGGCCACGAAAGACGAAAAGCAGAAGGGTACCATCTTCAGAGGGCCAACATATAGGAGAGATAAAAATTAAAAGTTTAGACCCACCAGTTGGGGGCAGATGAAAATTTTTTTTTACCAAATGGGAACAAATTACGTTAAACCCATGGATTTTGAATATAATCAAGGAAGGAATAAAGATTGAATTCCTTCGAATCCCCTATGAGTTCTTTGTTATAACTCGCCTTAATTCCTCACTTCAGCAAAAGGCCCTCGAAGACGAGATTCGAGTCCTGCTAGCTAAAAAAGTTTTAGTTGACGTCCCTGAGGAACAACGGGGTAGAGGCTTTTACTCTCCCCTGTTTTTGGTGTCTAAACCAGACGGTACATTTAGAACCATTATTAATTTAAAGAAGCTAAATTCATTTATAAAAAATTATAAATTCAAAATGGAATCAATCAGATCCACTATAAAGCTTCTTTTCCCAAATTGCGTAATGGCAGGGATTGATTTAAAAGATGCTTATTATCATCTCCCTATACACAACAAATTCCAGAAATACCTAAGAGTCGCAGTGGAAGTCGAGGGAAGGATTCATCATTTCCAATACGCGGCAATGCCCTTCGGGCTTTCCACGGCACCAAGAATATTTACCAAGGTGATGGCAGAAGTGATGGCCTACCTTCGCCAAAAGGACACACTAATTGTGCCATATCTAGACGACTTCCTAATAATTGGGAATTCAGTCAAACAATGTACTGAACGCGTGACTGACGCAATCTCCTCTTTTCAGAGCCTTGGCTGGATCATCAATATCCAAAAGTCCAGACTCGATCCGCAATCTCTCCAGACATTTCTAGGATTTCAACTAGATTCCTTGACCTAGAGATGTCTACTACCCCAGGTAAAAATCATCCTCACAAAGCAAAAAATACAAGCAGCTATAGATAAACCACGTGTATCCTTAAGAGGAGCAATGTCACTATTAGTATCACTAAATTCTTGCTCCCGGCAGTCCGGTGGGCCCAGTACCATGTCCGTACGCTACAACACCAGATCCTCCAGGAGGATAAGCGACATAGTGGTCATTTACAGAGCAAAATAACCCTGTCACAAGAAGTCTTGACTTCCCTAGAGTGGTGGTTAGACGATGACCATTTATGTTCAGGAGTTCCATGGGTTATAGTTCCATCCTGTATCGTAACCACCGATGCCAGTCCCCAGGGCTGGGGAGCCCACATGGAGAATGGGTTTTATCAGGGAAGGTGGAGTAAAGAGGAATGTGATTACTCATCTAATTTAAAAGAACTGACTGCAGTGTTCTATGCTCTATACAACTTCCTTCCGCAGCTCCAACAGAAGCATGTAAGGATCCTGTCGGACAATACCACCACAGTGGCATATATAAACAGACAAGGAGGAACTCGATCAGAGACTCTGATGTCTTCAGCGGCAAGAATTTTAAACTTAGCAGAAAACTATTTTTTGTCCCTCTCGGCCCTTCATATAAGAGGCGAGAGCAATCAAAAGGCAGACTTCCTAAGCCGTCACACTCTACGACAAGGAGAGTGGTGCCTCAATCGGAAGGTCTTCAGGGACATAGTAGCCGCATGGGGACAACCCGAGGTGGATCTTTTCGCCACAAGGGAGAACAGGCAGATAAAAACCTTTGCCTCCCTATCTCCGTCAGATCACCCAAACATACTGGACGCCTTTCTAGTTCCATGGAATTTCAACCTAGCGTATGCATTCCCTCCATTGATCCTCCTACCTCAAGTAATTCGGAAGATCAAAGACGACAAAGCAAGAATAATCTTAATAGCACCGTTCTGGCCAAAAAGACCGTGGTTTTCGTGGCTGCAGATTATGTCGATAACAGATCCTTGGGTCCTTCCGACTGCCAATCTACTCTCCCAAGGCCCCTTTTTCCACCCTCAAGTGCTCAGCTTGCACTTGACGGCGTGGAATTTGAGAGGCAGTTATTGAGAACAAGAGGATTCTCGGAGTCCTTAATTGCTACACTACTACAAAGTAGAAAACAGTCCACAACCCAAATTTACACTAGAATATGGAAAAAATTTCTTCAATTCCATACAGTACCTCATACAACAGAAGTTCCGATAATCCCAATCTTGGAATTTCTGCAGAAAGGGAAAGACTTATGCTTAGCAGTAAATACACTGAGAGTACAAATATCGGCATTAGGAGCACTATATGGCCATAATATAGCAGGCAACAAGTGGATAACTCGTTTTATTACAGCATGTGAACGAATAACTCCAATCCACATACCCTCCGTCCCTACATGGGATCTAAATCTGGTCTTAGACGCCCTAACGGTAGACCCCTTTGAGCCGATCGACACAATACCCTTCAAATACTTAGCACTTAAAATGGCCCTCTTAGTATCACTGACCTCAGCTAGAAGAGTGGGTGATATTCAGGCCTTGTCAATAGATCCACCTTTTTTCCAAGAATACCAAGACAGATTAGTATTAAAACCAGACCCTGCCTACCTGCCAAAAGTGGCAACAAAATACCATAGATCTCAGGAGATACTCCTCCCAACCTTCTATAAAAATCCCTCTACTCCGGAAGAGCAGAAGTTCCATACTCTGGACGTCAAAAGAACTGTCCTAAAATATATTGAGAGGTCCAACAGTTGGAGGCAGAGCAGGGCCCTATTTGTTTCATTTCAGGGCTGTAAGAAGGGGTATGGAGTCACGAAGAGCACCATTTCCCGGTGGATCAGAGAGGCCATTCGTTTAGCCTACTCCGCAAAAAACGAAGATCCTCCAGGGAACATCAGGGCGCATTCCACCAGGGCAATGGCAACCTCTTGGGCGGAAAAGGGAGATGTTCCGATTGAAACTATATGTAAGGCGGCAGTTTGGTCATCCCCTTCTACCTTCTATAAGCACTACAGACTTGATCTTTCGTCAACCTCTGACTTAAGCTTTGGCAGGACTATCCTTGGCACGGTGGTCCCACCCAGGTGATGGTCTCTGGAATCTCTCCAGTGGGTGCTGTCGTGGCGAAGAGTAAAAAGCCGGATTACTTACCGGTAATGCTCTTTTAATGAGTCCACGACAGCACCCGTTCACTTCCCCCCCTAAAGATATCAATAGTTAAAGTATTACCAAATAATGGATAAGAAAGATGTTAAAATAAAAGAACATTGCCTAATCCTTGGCGGTCCTTCTGGTACTCTGAAACGTAAAACTGAGGAGGAAAGGCGGACCGCCCCTTTTATCTTTCCTGTAGGGTTTCCTGTTCCAAATGGGCGGATCCGATACCTCCAGTGGGTGCTGTCGTGGACTCATTAAAAGAGCATTACCGGTAAGTAATCCGGCTTATTGTGAAAAAGGAAATGAGTACATCATTTTCTGGTGTATACGTCTACTGGAGATGGACACCCAGACACAGTCTATTGCGTCCTGAGTGTTCACCTCCAGTAGACGTACACGCTCGAAAATGATGCACGTCAGAGCACACATTCACTAATTCAGCACCATTCTAACCTATGGCTCCTTCAGCACATACATCTGAATCCTGTTTTGTAGGTGGTTCAGGTGCAAGCCCCTACTTGACCAGCGAATGTGGGCAAAAACGATGTGTGAAAGGAGTCTTACAGGCGCGAGTGGAGCTCAGCTCTGTCCACTGTTGTTAACCTGTTAAATGCTACTGTCAATCTGTGACAGTAGCATCTACAGCAAACAGCCCAGGAGGCACGCCATTCTAAGTGCATGGGGAAACAAAAGGGGATCTTTAACTCATGTCTTATGGCTAAATGATGGCTGAGTTAGGGTCCCGTTTCACATAGTGCCGCTCCAGCGATCCCGACAACGATACGACCTGGTAAGGATTGCTGGTGTGTCGCTAGTAAGCTGTCAAACAGGCAAATCTATTCAACGATGCAGCAATGATACGGCGATCCGTATAACGACCTCGGCGGTCGTTGGTACCTTATCACACAGCAGCTATTCTCACGACTCACGCCTGCGTCCCTGAGTTCTGCGTTGCCAACGAGGTCGCTCCTCAACGTCAAACACAGCGATGCATGCTGGCCAGCGGGACGCCAACTATCAAAAGATGGCCCAGGACATTCGAGCACGATCAGCGATATCCAGCAAAGGGGGGGGCGGTCGCCGCTGTGTGTCATACGTAGCGAGATGGCTGGCGAGGTCGCTGTTGTGTCACAAAATCTGTGACGTTTCAGCGATCTCGCTATTGATCTCGTTATGTGAGACGGGGCCTTTACTTTATGACGTAACAAGGAAGGAATAGTATTCTTTATGCCATAAATATCAACTTGCTTAGAACAGAGCATTTTTTACTGAAGATAATTATGTATCAATTTTACACAAGTGTCATATTACTGTAAATGAATCCTTATATGAAAGCAGCAGTTTCAAATATACAGTGTGTATAAAAAGTTTACACACTGCTGTTTACTTGCCAGATTTTTAACATGTGAAAATATCACATTAAAAATAATCATCCCAAAACTTTTTGTGAATAAAGAATAGCTTCACCAGAAGAAGATCAAAGTTTTGGAATGACCTAGTCAGAGCCCAGACCTGAATCCAGTTTAAAAGTCTATGGGCTGACAGATTTAGAGTGATCCTGGGAGAAATAGTAGGCAATCATTGTCAATTCTAGATGTGCCATGCTGATAGACTTTTATCCAAAGAGACTGCTGTCATAAATTCAAAGGGTACTTCAACAAAGTATTTAACCCTTTTCCCACCTTAGACCTATAGTTACGTCTAAGGTGGGCTCCCCCTGTTTGTTGCTGGCTTTGGCAGTGAGCCCGCAACTTTTCCGGCACTTGTGAGCTGATTTGTACAGCTGAAATGTGCCCCTAACTGCCGTGGGTGGAATCGCGATCCACCCGCAGCTGTTAACATGTTAGATGCCACAGTCAATCTGTCAGTGGCATGTAAAATGCTCGCACTGCAAGCGCGTCATTAATCCTGCCCATCGACGCCTGTGTCACATGACCACAGGTCGCTGATGAGTTGGCATGACAACCCAGGGTCAGCAGGAGAGCCCTGTGGTTGCCATTGCCGGATAGCTATGAGCACCTGCCTTGCGGATGATCGCAGCTTCTAGTCTACCATTGAGACTATTGAAGCAAGTGAAAAGTACAAAAAAAAGTTTTTAAAAAATATTTTTTAAAAAAACATAAAAGTTAAAATCAACCGCCCAATTGCCCCATTCAAAATAAAATCATAAAGAAAAAAATACATATATTTGGTATTGCCGCATTCAGAATCGCCCGATCTATCAATACAGTATATAAAAAGAATTAATCCAATCGGTAAACAACCTAACGAGAAAAAAAAGTAAAAACGCCAGAATTAAGTTTTTTATGTCGCCGCAACATTGCATTAAAATGCAATAACGGGCGATCAAAATATTATATCTGCACCAAAATGGTATCAATAAAAACGTCAGCTTGGTACGCAAAAAATAAAAAAGTAAGCTCTCACCCATTCCTTGATCACAAAAAATCTATGCATGTTTGGTATCTATGAACTTGTAATGACCTGGAGAATCATAATGGCAGGTCAGTTTTAGCATTTAGTGAACATGGTGAAATAGCAAAACAAAAAACAAGTGTGGGAATTGCACTTTTTTTTGCAATTTCACCGCACTTTGATTTTTTTTCCTTTTTCCAGTACCCTGTATGGCAAAACTAGTGGTGTCGTTCAAAAGTACAACTCGTCCCGCAAAAAACAAGCCCTCACATGGTCATATTGACGGAAAAATAAAGTTATGGCTCTGGGAAGAAGGGGAGCAAAAAACAAACTCAAAAACAGAAAAACCCAAGGTGAAGGGGTTCAGGGTGTGCATATTTTTGCAACCATATTTTTTTTACAAGTCCTTTTTATTTCTATTTTTCTTACCTGACTAAAAAAATAGGATAGCAAGGTGGATTATCTCCGCGCTGCTTGAAAGATAGAAGTCCAAATGGATATTCCGATGAAAAAGTGTCTTTATTCAACGCGTTTTGGAGTACTATGACTCCATCAGGAAACCACAAAAGTATAATGATATACTTTTGTGGTTTCCTGATGGAGTCATAGTACTCCGAAACAAGTTGAATAAAGACACTTTTTCATCGGAATATCCATTTGGACTTCTATCTTTCAAGCAGCGCGGAGTT
Source organism: Dendrobates tinctorius (assembly GCF_039654945.1). Classification (NCBI taxonomy): domain Eukaryota; kingdom Metazoa; phylum Chordata; class Amphibia; order Anura; family Dendrobatidae; genus Dendrobates; species Dendrobates tinctorius. The sequence continues at coordinate 1,317,914 of NW_027361755.1, forward strand.
AATCCACCTTTTTATCCCATTTTTTTTTTACTCTGGCTGGTCACGAGGAGACCGTGGATCTGCAGCAGTTAATATTTTTATGAGCCTGTGTTTGGTCTCTATCTGGTGAGTAAAATCTGATTAGAGGTATCTCTTAATACCCAGATAAGACCCTATTGCGCTTTTAAGAGCCTTTTACACATAGCGAGATCGCTAATGATATTATCGCTAAAGCATCACCGATTTTGTGACGCAACAGCGATATCGCTAGCGATCTCGCTACATGTGACACTTAACTGCGACCGTCCCCCCCCGCTAGATATCGCTGATCGCACTCGAACGTCCTGGGCCATTTCCTCCTCGTTGGCGTCCCGCTGGCGCCGACTAGCGACGCATGGACGCAGGTGGAAGTCGTAATCATCGCTGCCGTGTGACAGGGAGGAGCGACCACCGAGCATTGCTGAATCGTTGCTGCGTCACTGGAGAATCTGCCTGTTTGGCAGCTCACTAGCGACCATTTAGCGATGCACCAGCGATCCTGACCGGGTCGTATTGTTGTCGGGATCGCTGGTGCATCGCTAAATGTAACGGGACCCTTACTTTCCTTCCAGCTTTTTATTTATTTTTCTTCCCTGAAAGATTTTAGCTTTTTTCAGTTGAGTTGTGCAATTATGGGTTAATAGTGGAAAAGGTTATGAAATTATTCTTCTTGGCATTATTTTTTTACATGGCAAAAACCTGGCATTTTAACAGGGCTGTATAGACTTTTTATATCCACTGTATATGTATCAGTTCACACCAATATAAATCCACTAGCTATGAACCCCTTCTACGCCCGAGTGGTGGGCATTTTTATTGTTATATGGTCTGCAATCCTTGTATGTGCTGCACCCCTCATCCCTATGCTGGTATGTATGGTACCCTCACCCCTCAATCCTGGTATGCATGTGTAGGGTCGGTGGTGGGGTGCCGAGCTGGGGGGTGGTCCTACTTTTATACCGCGCAGAGATGACAACAGAGACACGATGGAGGCAGATTCTGGGTGCAACAGGTCCAAGTTTATTTCTTCACTTGCCGTCCGACTGACGGCACACCTCGCGGCCCTCCGTTTCCAGAGCCGCTTCTCACACCGTACACTGGAGACGTGTCTGCACACACCGTCCCCTCCTTTACTGTCGACGCTCCTGACAGTTCCGTCACTGTGGCCGCCTTAGGCCCATTAACCAACAGCGCTTCTACTGCTCAGTCGTCGTGTCACATACGGTGTCTTACACCCAGTACCTCGTCTCAACTGCGGTCCTTTCCTGTCAGGACCACCCCCCTGACGTCCTCTCTCCTCAGTCCCCCTGGTCTGGATTCTCCTCAGAGTGCACAGACTGTCGTAGTCCTCCTGTCACTTGAGCTCCCCCTGGGGACTGGAATCTTCTGGAACCCTCCCTCAGAATTTATAACTTCCCCGGTTCCTTGAAACTGTCACTAACTGTCACCACGCCCCCCATGACCAACGGTTTCTAAAGCCCTAAGCTGCTGTAAAGTCCTTTGCTCACACTCCACCCTGCCATCTAATGGTCATCCCAAGGTACTGCACGTCCACTACACTTTTCTAGTTGTTTCCCCACTGTAATCACTGTCTCCTACCTACACTGTGCAAACCTATCTTTCTTCACTCTGACTAGTCCGTCCATCAGGTCACCTTCCCTACACTCCCCCTTCCTTTGTCCATTGTCGTCCTCGACAATCGTCATCCCTGCCTTCGTCGTTCTGAATCTACACCTACATTCTGTTGTCGGACCAGAAGTTGAGCCAAACCCACTATCTGCGGGGGCCGAACTATACTGGGAGCACTATGCTCTGAGCAGCCTACTGCTACTCACCAGCGCGCACGCCACATGACAACGTCTTTCAAATTGGGCAAGGTACACCCGTATTCTCTCTACGGCGTGTATCTTTCCCCTACTCTCCCCTACTGTTACCTTTCACTATCCGGTACGCCATGATCGAGGCCACTCACCTACCAGATCATTGCCGGCGCCCGCCTTTCCTTCTTCAGGGGTGTCCGTGGTGTTGGGGACCTGACCTAGGACGGCTGTCTTTCTCACATCTTCCCATTCATTTTCCTTCTTTCAATTACATGTCATGGTCGGCGTCCCGGTCTCCCAGACCTCAACTCTTAGATCCCTTTCGGATCTCAACTCTTCCTTTTGGTCCCTCGGACCTTCCCGCACTCGGACCTGTTGCATTTTACTTTGCATATTATACATCATACAACTTTATAATAGCACAAGTACCCCATTTTTTTATAATTTTTTTTTTTTTTTTTTTTTCGTTTTCTTTTGCTCATTTTAAAACCAACATATAACAACATAACATTGCATTTCCTCTTTCTTCCTCCCCCCCTTCCTTGGACCTGGACACTCCTCCACTTTTCCGTATCCCCGTTCTGTCAGGTAAACATATTTTCGTATATAAAGAACATAGAAAGAAGAAAGAAAGAGAGAGAAAATAGTTGCATCAGTTAAACAACAACAAAACTTTTTCCTAAATGCAACTGTCCTTATAATCTGCACAACGGTGCATCGAACTCCTGACAGTCTATACCACTCTCAATGGACAGAGGTGAGGGCTCCACGGGGATACTGAGGGTATCCATTCAAGTCCTCTTCTTTTCCATGACGGCCTCTTCTTGAGTGTGGAGCAGGTTCCACACTTCCTGCTCCCGGGCCTTTTTCTTCCTGATCACCTCCGCTTCCCACACGGAGGGAACAGCACGGGCCCTGGAGTCCGGTGGGCGGGACTCCGCTGAAAAAGACCGCAAGACAGAAACGGCCGAAGATTTCTGCGGCCCAGCAGCCGCTGGGGTCAGGTGGCAAATGGGGAGAACCGGGTCCTCGGGGGCTGGAATCACAGGGCCCGCTAAATCGGTCGCAGCCGACTCCAGCAGCGGCATAACCGCGGCCTCAGGACAGGCCGCATCCACTACTTCCAACGGAGTCGGAGTAACGGCCGATTTAAACAATGCAGCTGCTATTAGCAGGGAAAGCGCAGCAGCATCTTCTTTGGGTGAGCTCTGCACTGGTGACTCCGGGCGGGGTAGTTCGGGGACATGAGCGGGGACCTCGCTCAGCTCTGCATACACCACGGGGCCCGTGGTAACTAGGCCTCCCGGTGCGCAGGGGGCCGCGTGCTGCAGCAGAATGGTGGGGGCCGCTTGCGGAGGCACTGGTAGGGCCGGGGGTACTCTCACCTTCCCTGGCGCTGCGGCCTCCGTTCCATCATCACGCGGTTTCCCCCGCAGCCTCCGTTCCTTGCTCCACTGTCCTGCGGGCCTTCCCTCCGGACTCGGGGGCTCCGCTGAGAAGTCCTCTGCTGGTATTGGTGGCAGCCGTTCTCGCTGACTCCCCTCAGGCTCCGCTCCCCGGCTCAGCATCCCGCTGCCTGCCCGTAAATCTGAAGATGACTTCTGGTGCAGCTCCATCTCTCGCCGCCATTGCCACTCTAGGCGGCCGATGCCCCGACACCCGCAGCATCTCATACCGTCCGTTGGGCAGCACTCGAATGGCGTCAGACAGCCGCAGCCAAGTTTTTCTTCTGTGCCACTCCTCCTGCTGGGTGGGGCGTTGGCAGACCTTTCCATCCATCTGCCAGGGTCCAATATATGGAAACGTCGGTCTCCGGGCATATATTGCTTCCTTTTGGGGTACGTTGGAGGGGGTCCCAGTCCATTCTGAACAACTGCAAACACCCGGACCTCTCCTCTGCGCTGAAGTAATACCGCCATCTTGGGCAGAATCAGCTACTGCCTTGGATCCTCTGCAAGCAACACAGATCCGACACAGCGTCCCAATTTGTAATCCACAGGTCAGTAATTTTTAGTCCACAGGTGTTTATAATCCGAAATAGAGCAGTCCAAGTTTTCCTCAGTCCTTCAGTTGCAGGCCTGCCGCAGAAGATAGCGTATTAGCGGCGGCGATCCTGCCGACTACGCCAAATGTAGGGTCGGTGGTGGGGTGCCGAGCTGGGGGGTGGTCCTACTTTTATACCGCGCAGAGATGACAACAGAGACACGATGGAGGCAGATTCTGGGTGCAACAGGTCCAAGTTTATTTCTTCACTTGCCGTCCGACTGACTGCACACCTCGCGGCCCTCCGTTTCCAGAGCCGCTTCTCACACCGTACACTGGAGACGTGTCTGCACACACCGTCCCCTCCTTTACTGTCGACGCTCCTGACAGTTCCGTCACTGTGGCCGCCTTAGGCCCATTAACCAACAGCGCTTCTACTGCTCAGTCGTCGTGTCACATACGGTGTCTTACACCCAGTACCTCGTCTCAACTGCGGTCCTTTCCTGTCAGGACCACCCCCCTGACGTCCTCTCTCCTCAGTCCCCCTGGTCTGGATTCTCCTCAGAGTGCACAGACTGTCGTAGTCCTCCTGTCACTTGAGCTCCCCCTGGGGACTGGAATCTTCTGGAACCCTCCCTCAGAATTTATAACTTCCCCGGTTCCTTGAAACTGTCACTAACTGTCACCACGCCCCCCATGACCAACGGTTTCTAAAGCCCTAAGCTGCTGTAAAGTCCTTTGCTCACACTCCACCCTGCCATCTAATGGTCATCCCAAGGTACTGCACGTCCACTACACTTTTCTAGTTGTTTCCCCACTGTAATCACTGTCTCCTACCTACACTGTGCAAACCTATCTTTCTTCACTCTGACTAGTCCGTCCGTCAGGTCACCTTCCCTACACATGGTACCTCCTTATCCATATACTGGTATTTATGGTTCCCTCACCCCCCAATCCTGGTATGCATGGCACCCTCTCATCCCTATCGTGATATGCATGGTGCCCTCACCCCCCCAATCCTGGTATGCATGGTCCTCTCACCCCCCCTATCCTGGTATGCATGGTGCCCTCACCCCCCAATCCTGGTATGCATGGTCCCCTCACCCTCCTATCCTGGTATGCATGGTCCCCTCACCCCCCCAATCCTGGTATGCATGGTCCCCTTACCCCCCTATCCTGGTATGCATGGTCCCCTTACCCCCCTATCCTGGTATGCATGGTCCCCTTACCCCCCTATCCTGGTATGCATGGTCCCCTTACCCCCCTATCCTGGTATGTATGGTCCCCTCACCCCCCAATCCTGGTATGCATGGTCCTCTCACCCCCCCTATCCTGGTATGCATGGCCCCCTCACCCCCCTATCCTGGTATGCATGGTCCGCTCACCCCCCAATCCTGGTATGCATGGTCCCCTCACCCCCCCTATCCTGGTATGCATGGTCCCCTCACCCCCCTATCCTGATATGCATGGTCCCCTCACCCCCCTATCCTGATATGCATGGTCCCCTCACCCCCTATCCTGGTATGCATGGTCCCCTCACCCCCCTTTCGTGGTATGCATGGTCCCCTCACCCCCCTTTCGTGGTATGCATGGTCCTCTCACCCCCCTATCCTGGTATGCATGGCCCTCTCACCCCCCTTTCCTGTTATGCATGGTCCCCTCACCCCCCTTTCCTGGTATGCATGGTCCCCTCACCCCCCTTTTGTGGTGTGCATGGTCCCCTCACCCCCGCTTTCCTGGTATGCATGGTCCCCTCACTCCCCTTTCCTGGTATGCATGGTCCTCTCACCCCCCCTTTCCTGGTATGCATGGTCCTCTCACCCCCCCTTTCCTGGTATGCATGGTCCCCTCACCCCCCTTTCATGGTATGCATGGTCTTCTCACCCCCTATCCTGGTATGCATGGCCCCCTCACCCCCCTATCCTGGTATGCATGGTCCCCTCACCCCCCTTTTCAGATATGCATGGTCCCCTCACCCCCTTTTGTGGTATGCATGGTCCCCTCACCCCCCTTTTGTGGTATGCATGGTCCCCTTAACCCCCCCTTTCCTGATATGCATTGTCCCCTCACCCCCCTTTCGTGGTATGCACGGTCCCCTCACCCCCCAATCCTGGTATGCATGGCCCTCTCACCCCCCTATCCTGGTATGCATGGTCCCCTCACCCCCCTTTCCTGGTATGCATGGTCCCATCACTCCCCTTTCCTGGTATGCATGGTCCCCTCACTCTCCTTTTGTGGTATGCATGGTCCCCTCACCCCCCTTTTGTGGTATACATGGTCCCCTCACCCCCCAATCCTGATATGAATGGTCCCCTTCACCCCTATTAAACTGCACACATTAAAAAAAAAACATTTATACTCACCTTTCTTACCTGTGTCCAGCGCTGTCCTGTTCTGGGCGTGTTGTGGTGCCGGACTCGGCGCCTGTGCAGTCCTCGCTTTCCGCCGCCATGTTCTTGAAGACACACTGCAGTGTGTGTTCAACAAAATGGCGGCGATAAGCTCGGACTGTGTAGGCGCCAATTCTGGCGCTACAACACGCCCACTCCAGACACCTGAAGATGCAAGACCCCATTGGCAACAGCCTCACCGGGTTCGGTAAGGTGTTGCGAAGATTGCGGTATGCGTTCAGTGCTTACTCATTACCGCGATCTCTTGGGGGTCTGTGTCACTCTGTGGGGGATGCGTCATTCTGGGTCCAGACTGCGCAGGCGCATCGCGCTTGCTCAGTCTATAGAGGCTACAGACAGAGTGACGCTTAGCCCGTTATATTATAGATACTACTTAACTGGTAATTTCTAAGCCATGCAGGTGCAGCAGTTTTAATATATTTAATGTACCGTATATACTCGTGTTTAAGCCGAGACTTTCAGCCCATTTTGTTGGTCTGAAAGTCCCCCTCTCGGCTTATACACGAGTCATATACCTGGGGCTCAGCGGGGAGGGGGGGCGAGGGTGTCACAGATCATACTCATCCGTCCTGGCACTCTCTGCAGCCCCCTCGCTTCTCCACTGTCTCCCTTCCTGCCTTCAGCTGTCACGTGTTACCGCTCATTAAACTCATGAATATGCACATATTCATGAGTGGTAATGAGCGGTATCACGTGACCGCTGAAGGCAGGGAGACAGTGGAGAAGCGAGGCTGCAGAGACGATCCAGGACGCTGGTGAGTATAGCGATATTCACCTGTCCTCGTTCCCACGCTGCTCACCGCCGTCTGCTGCATTCCTGTGTCCGTGATGTTTAGCCAGCAGGGGGCGCGGTGACGTGGTTAGTGCATGCTGCGCCCTCTGCTGGCTGAACAGTCACTGACAGAGGACACGCAGACAGTGGTGAGCAGCGAAGGACCCTGGACAAATGAATATCACAGGTGCCGGGTCCTGAGCAGGAGAGGTGAGTATGGCATTTTTTTTTTTGCAGCAGCATATGAGGGCATAATATACAGGGCAGCATATGGGGGCATATTCTATGGAGCAGCATATGGGGACATATTCTATGGAGCAGCATATGGGGGCATAATCTATGGAGCATCTTATGAGGCCATAACCTTTATGAAGCATTATATGGGGCATATTATTCTATGGAGCATCTTATGGGGCCATTATTAACCTTTGTGCAGCATTATATGGGGTGTATTTTGTATGGAGCATTATATGGGGCTCCTGATTCAATATGGATATTCAAAAACATTTAACCTACTGATGTCTCAATTAATTTTACTTTTCTTGGTATCTATTTTTATTCTTGAAATTTACCAGTAGCTGCTGCATTTTCCACCCTAGGCTTATACACGAGTCAATAAGTTTTCCCAGTTTTTTGTGGCAAAATTAGCGGGGGTCGGCTTATACACTGGTCAGCTTATACGCGAGTATATACGGTATATTAATTCACACTAATGTGTATCAAAATTATACAAATGCTATTTTACTGCAAATATCCGTGCCATTCTGGCACAGTGGTAATAATATATTGTGTGCGTATATATTATAACCATATACATCAACATTATTCAAATACCACCACAAATATTTGTGCCATTCAAGCACAGAAGTTGTTTATTTAGTCAAAATATTATTTGCTGTTCATATTCACAAACAGTCCCTTACTGTAGATATTCACGCCAATGCAGATGTAGTTGCAGGTTTCTTCCACCTTCTTTAATGCAATTTGTCACCAGGTTTTTGCTATCCCATTTTAGAGGAGCATGATTTGGGGGCTGAGACTCTTAATTCCAGTTATGTATCAATTAGTGTTCTCCTTGCTGCAGTTTTTATAAAATGACTGCCTAATCTACCTCAGATCTACCACTGTATGCTCAGCTCAGTATAACCCCTGATCACACCACTGATTGGCATTGGCAGCTTTCTGTGTACACTGTGCATAGGCAGAAAGCTGACAGTTGTTGACGGGGTCAGGTTATACAGAGCTCATGAATTTTGAGTTCTACATGGTAGCAGATTTTCCAGTCCTCTAATGATAATTTCATACTGATTCAATTGCCGATTTTATCAAAACTAAAGCACGCAGCCCATTATCTACGCTCTAATTAGGTTAGGTGGCAAGAAGCTGGTGATAGATACCCTTTAATGCTAACCCTATAACTACGATCACACATATGAATAAAAAATGACTGATTTTTTCATACAATAACAGAATAAAAGTGGTTATATCAACATGAAAATTGGTTCCCAAAAGAAATATGTTATACAGAAAATACATCATGCAAACGTTATCATTTGCAATAGTTTGCAAAATAATGCAAAGACTATGTAAGTAACATTCAAAGTGAATATGATGAGCATGGCTAGGAAAAATATAATTCCAAAAAGAGGTAATGTGGTTACAGTAGAATAGTATAATATCCACTATATGATCAAGGTGTACAGCATTAATCCAAGTAAAATTGTCCTGTTCTTGGGGCGAAACACGCGTCTTGCATTCGAAAGGTATCATACATTATGCACATTCCATGCACGGTTTAAATGTTACTTTGAGTCAAGTATGATACTATAAGAATATGTAACTTATATAATGTTTACTGTATGCACTATTTTCACTTTATGCATCTTGACCTACCTTTGTATGGTTTATATTTTGAGCGTTCGTAAGGTTATATTAAGTATGCACATACCATACAAAGATGCATTATTCTACATTACATCTACCCCCGCCTACTGTATTATCACCCATCCCTTGAAGATTGTGAGCCCTCGCGGGCAGGGTCCTCTCTCCTCCTGTACCAGTTATGACTTGTACTGTTTAAGATTATTGTACTTGTTTTTATGTATACCCCCCTCACATGTAAAGCGCCATGGAATAAATGGCGCTATAACAATAAATAATAATAATAATAATAACATTAGCCATGTTTGATTTTACTTCAATTTCTTAATGTATTACATGCTCTATGCTCACTTTATTTACTTACCGTAGACTTGGCTCAATCCTTTGTATGATATATATGATGTGTTTGTGTTTTTCATATAGTGGATATCATAGTATTCTACTGTAACCACATTACCTTATTTTGGAATTATATTTTTCCTAACAACACATACCATATTCACTTTAACATTTACATGTATAATATTAGCATTATTTTACAAACTATTGCAAATAATGTGTGCATGATGTATTTTCTGAATACTTATTTTTGGAATCGATTTTCATGTCAATATAACTAGTTTCACTCTTTGATTAATGTTTTCATACAAAAGTCCTTTTTTATTTTTTGTGTGGTTTAGTATCTTTAGTATGCAGTTTATTACTACCATGTCTTACTTTATTTCTTACATTGACCCCTTAGATTGCTGCCAAACTATTTAGGTTTCTCATTCCCTTTTAATACTACAAATATTGTGAACACAGTCAGTCAAGCATAATTGCATGGTAGTGAGTTAGTGGATCCATAAACCAGTATTTACAGTGTAATTCAAAATAATGCCACTGACTCACATATTCCGATCACTATCCTTTCCCAATTGGCAGAAAGATCAATAATAGCCAATTTCAATAATTATGTTTCCAAAAATCAATAATTGATGCTGGCTTATATTTTTTCCTTTCTTGTTTCATTTTAATTGCAAGTCATAGAAGAAGAAAAAGATCTTGCATTTAATTTTTAAAGTCTCAGCATTTTTGAAGAGTACTGGTTCTTCCAAATAGAATGTAGTGTTCTGTATTATCACCAGTGTGTTTCGTCTCACTACTATCAAGATGCAGGACTTTAAAGAGTAACTGTTTTCATTTTTCTTTCATAAATCAGTAGAACACATGAAAATAACCAACTTTGTAACAGATCTTATCAGAGAAATCTGCTTATCTTCCTGTGCTGATCTTTCATTCTCAATTCTAGGGTAAAAGCTGTTAAATGTTTATTCAGTGAAGTCAAATTTTGACATTACTCGAGATAGGAGCTGGCAGTTGGTACTCGAGATTCTTTGGCGATGGAAGGGGGAAAGATGAATGAGATGATCTAGAACAGTGTTTCACCAACTCCAGTCCTCACAGCCCCCAACAGATCATGTTTTCAAGATTTCCATGGAATTTTACGGGTGACAGTTACTATAAAGGTATCAGAAATTGCCACAGGTTCTCACCTGTGCAGTACTAGAGAAATCCTGTAAACATGATGATTTGGGGTGTTTTGGGAAACACTGATCTAGGGGCAGACAAAAACATTCTGCTGAAATTTTTCCTAAAAGGACAGTTACAGTTTAAATCTATGATCCAAGGTATAAACCAGCTCAAACAAGTCCGTTAAAAAATTAAAAAAATTTTTACTGAAAAAATATCTTTGGTAAAACAATGGTCACACAGTGTAAAAAATTACAACCCCCATGTGGTAATAGTAGCGTGGGCAGACAAGTTTCGAACAAGAGTTCTTAGCTCTAAGTTGCAGACTAAGAACTCTTGTTTGAAACGTGTCTGCCCACGCTACTATTGCCACATGGGGGTTATGATTTTTTTACACTGTGTGACCATTGTTTTACAAAAAAAAAAAGTCAATAAAATTTTTTTTTAATTTTTTAACGGACTTGTTTGAGCTGGATTATACCTTGGATCATTGCTTTTCCTGTTGCACTACCAGTTTCCGTGCTCGGAGTCCAGTAACAACTGATGAGTGAGCTGAATTTTTGTTTTTCTATTTCAGTTTAAATTTATGGTATAAAGTGTAATTGTTTCAGGAGAACTTGCAGCAGAATGTTTGTGTTTACTTTTAGCTCCTCCTTCCTCCCCTTCTGCTCTCCATTATAAGCACCAACTGTCATTTCCTATGTCAGTAATGGGAAAGTCTGTCTTCACTGAATACAGATTGTTCACTTTCAATTCAAGGGTAAAATCATCCCAGGACTAGAGGAGGAATAAGTAAATCTCTCTTATATGTTATATTGCAAAGTTGGTTGTTTTCATGTGTACAGTAAATTTATGAAATAAAATTAAAAAGGCCAGTTACTTTTTAAAAACTACACTTAAAATCTCTCTTGTTATATCACTTGCAGCTATAAGAAAACAAGGAAAAAATGTTTTCTTGGATACTGCTAGTATTTTTGTATTTAAAATTTACATTTATAGATTTGTACTGGCCTTGTTTTTTTTTAATTTCTTTAAATATATTATGAATCCATGCAATTCTTTATAAAAGTTGTTAGTTATAGTCAGTGCCTAGAATTTGCGATCATTTGGTTTCTTTTATTTTTAGATCTAGAGAAAGCTTCTTTCTGCTATCCGAAGTTAGTGGCACTTTAATGTTTGGAACTAACTGCATCTGACAGCTGGGGGAAGACTAAAATGACAGTGTTCTTCTAATGTGTCTTTTCCCCATACTAATTAGCTTATCTTGTTATGTGTTGGTCTTTATAAAACTCCCTTTTTTTTTTTGCTGTGGCATTGGATGATTAGATGTGCAAGGATAGAAACCTTTTCTAGTTTAACGTGTTTTATTAGTAATGGAACTGTGTATGATTGTATTTTAAATGTGTTTTTGTTTCTACAGGGAACAGAAGTGTGAAGCGGTCAGCAGGTTCACCAGATCAATGGATGATGGTGTGAAGGACTTACTTAATGTAGGCCAGGAGCACTGGAAGCGATGCACAGGACGTATGTTAAGTAACAAAAAACATAGGTTTTGTTTTCAGTATTCTTTTTATTAAATGCATTCAGCAATGAAAACAGCATAAAATACAGAACAAGCTTAAGGTACTGGCAACTGTGAAAGAAAGTAAACATTCTATAAGAAAAAAATGGTAATTGAATAAATATTAGTGTGTTCTTATTATCTTAGGAACATTGTATGTGATGTAGTGACCTTATATGTCCAACCTAAGACAATAAGCAATAGAACAGTTTTAATTATAATGTATAAAGAAAAACCCAACATGGAGAACTTTGAAAACTCTTAGATGTTTTCCACGACTTTAATATTGATGCCCTATTTTTAGGATAGGGCATCAATGTCTGATCGGCCGCGGGCCGACACCAGGCACCCCCGTGGATCAACTGTTGTCGCTGGTGTCGCTCGTGGTCAGAAGTACTTATTTGAGGATATTAACAGTCTACTTGTAGTGGCCGCCTTAGGGTAGTACACATCCGCCTCCTATTGATTAGCATAGGAGGCGTATATGCAGTAACAAGCCCTGGTGTCTACAAGTAAATGGTCAAGCTCCGCAATTAAGTATTTCCAGCCTTCCCTCGCCACCGATAACAGCTAATCGGCGGGGGTGACATTGATGCCGTATTTTAATGATATAATCAATGTAAAAGTAGTGGACAGCCTCTTTAAAAACTGAGTGTGGAGTATTGAAGAACAAAGAAGGAGTAGAGCAGGGAGGCAAAGGGCATGAAGGGGGTTAAGGTGAGAATGGAGAAATTGTCTTTGGATAACGTGAAAAGTGTAAGTGATGTATAATAAATCTGTTATTGGTTTGTGAATGATGTAAGAAATTAGATTGTATTGCTAAATTGTTTCAACTGTTTTCAGATATTTATTAAATGTGGGTATTAACAGTTGGCTGTAGGTACAATTTACTCAACATATAGTTGATGACCCTTATTTAATAATTGTGGGGTACTGCATAAAAGGGTAATAGTAGCTTTATGCCCTACATGAGAGGTTATAGTAGTGTATTTATGTTTTAGTTTAATCAATGCAGTGGGAAATTTAAGAACATCATGGTAACAGGGTCAACATTACACATCTGTGACAATCATTAAAACTATAGCTTAGAAGTAGTGTTGGGCATAACCACCATATGTTCAGGGAAGTCCTTTTTTCCCCAGTTACTGTACATCACCGTCATGTGTCTGTAATGGTTGGGCATCACTAGTGGGTTTGTATTAGTGGAAGGTAATGTTGGGGTATGTGAACAAGATGTCCTAAATACTCATTGAGATTTTGCCATAACAAGACGCCTCAGGAAAACGCCGCTAATGTATTTTCTGAAGCGCCGTCTTTTTTCTTGTTAACTACCGTTGTATATATAAAATAATGAGCAGCTTCCAAGCAGAAGCAGTCAAAAGAAGTCTATTGAAACCTACATCAATTAAGGAATTTACTCCTCAAACCTTGTGGGGGGCATCACAACACAGAACCAGATCTCAATCAGAGGACAATAAAACTTTCACACTCCTTATCTATGAACTATTCCAATATTTATGGACACAACTGTTTCTCTCTCTCCCATAAAGATAGTTCTGCTTCACGTCACTTGTCTTATCTAATGCATTATTTCTTTGCTGTTTTGTGTTTAAATATGTGATTCTTCAGATTTTGTATTAGCCTGTACCTGATGGAGACCTCAGTAGTCTCGAAAGCTTGCAGTTTGTTACCATTTTTTCAGTTAACCACTGAGGACTCTCAATTCTAAATATAGTTAGAAAAGGATCTCTTCACTCACCCCTCCCACTAAAACAGGTGTGTATATGTACACTACTGTTCAAAAGTTCAGGGTCACTTAGAAATTTCCTTATTTTTTAAAGAAAAGCAGTTTTTTTTCCAATGAAGCTAACATTAAATGATTCAGAAATACACTATACATTGTTAATGTGGTAAATGACTGTTCTAGCTGCAAACATCTGGTTTGTAATGCAATATGTTCATAGGTGTATAGAGGCCCATTTCCAACAACCATCACTCCAGTGTACTTTTTGTTTGGCTGATTGGAGAAGCTATAAACCTGACCTTCCTTTGAGCTAGTTGAGAATCTGGAGCATTATATTTGTTGGTTCCATTAAACTCTCAAAATGGACAGAAAAAAAGAAATTTCATGTGAAACTCGACAGTCTATTCTTGTTCTTAGAAATGAAGGCTATTTAATGCAAGAAATTGCAAAGAAACTGAAGATTTCCTCTAACGGTGTTACTACTCCCTTCAGAGGAGAGCACAAACAGGCTCTAACCAGAGTAGAAAGAAGTGGGAAGCCCTTCTTAGTACATTAGAGTATGTAGTTTGAGAAGCCGATGCCTCACAGGTCCTCAACTGGCAGCTTCATTAAATTGTACAGGCAAAACGCCAGTGTCAACATCTGCAGTGAAGAGGAGACACCGGGATGCTGGTGTTCAGGGCAGAGAGGCAATGAAAAAGCCATATCGGAGACTGGCTAATAAAAGGAAAAGATTAATATGGGCAAAAGAACACAGACATTGGACAGAGGAAGATTGGAAAAAAGTGTTATGGACAGACGAATCCAAGTTTGAGGTGTTAGGATCACATAGAAGAACATTTGTGAGACGTAGAACAACTGAAAAGATGCTGGAAGAGTGCCTGATGCCATCTGTCAAGCATGGTGGAGGTAATGTGATGGTCTGGGGTTGCTTTGGTGCTGGTAAAGTGGGAGATTTGTACAAGGTAAAAGGGATTTTGAATAAAGAAGGCTATCACTCCATTTTACAACGCCATGCCATACCCTTTGGACAGCGCTTGATTGGAGCCAATTTTATCCTACAACAGGACAATGACCCAAAGCACACCTCCAAATTATTCAAGAAGTATTTAGGGAAGAAGCAGGCAGCTGGTATTCTATCTGTAATGGAGTGGCCAGCGCAGTCACCAGATCTCAACCCCATTGAGCTGTTGTAACATAGTTAAGGTTGAAGGGAGACTTTAAGTCCATCTAGTTCAACCCATATTTTATCCAAACCTGCCTTAACATGTTGATCCAGAGGAAGACAAAAAAATCCCATGTGGCAAACCGCTTCACATTGGGGAAAAAAATTGCTTCCCGACTCCACATACGGCAATCAGACTAGCTCCCTGGATCAACGCAATATCAAGGTAACTAGTGTATATAACCTGTAGTATTATACTTTTCATGAAAGGCATCCATGCCCTTCTTAAATTTTAGTAGCAAATCACTCATTACAGCATCATATGGCAGAGTTCCATAGTCTCACTGCTCTTACAGTAAAGAATCCGCGTCTGTGAGTATGCTTAAACCTTCTTTCCTCCAGACGTTGAGGATGCCCCCTTGTCCCCATCACAGGTCTAAGAGTAAAAAGATCATTAGAAAGGTCTTTGTACTGTCCCCGCATATATTTATACATTGTAATAATATCACCCCTAAGCCTTCCTTTTTCAAACTAAATACCCCCAAGTGTAATAACCTGTCTTGGTATTACAGACCCCCCAGTTCTCTAATAACCTTGGTTGCTCTTCTCTGCACCCGTTCCAGTTCACCTATGTCTTTCTTATACACCTGAGACCAGAACTGTACACAGTATTCTAAGTGTGGTCGCACTAGTGACTTGTATATGGGTAAAATTAAGTTCTCCTCATGAGCATCCATGCCTCTTTTAATGCATCCCATTATTTTACTTGCCTTTGCAGCAGCTGCCTTACACTGGCCACTAAATGTGAGTTTGTCGTCCACCCATACACCCAGGTCTTTTTCAGCGACAGTTTTGCCCAGTGTTTTACAATTAAGCACATAATTATACATCTTATTTCTTCTGCCCAAGTGTATGACCTTACATTTATCCCCATTAAAGCTCATTTGCCATTTATCAGCCCAAGCTTCTAGTTTACATAAATCCTCCTGTAATGTAAAATTATCCTCCTCTCTATTGATTACCCTGCAGAGTTTAGTGTCAAATGCAAATATTGAAATTCTTCTCTCTATGCGCCCTACAAAGTCATTTAATAAATATGTTAAGAAGCAAGCCCAATACTGACCCCTGTGGTACCCCACTGCTAACTGTGACCCAGTCCGAGTGTGCTCCATTAATAACCACCCTTTGTTTTCAACTTTTAACCCACTTATTTGTACGGTCATTTCTGAACAGACTATAGCCCTGCAAATTAACAGCCCAGTCATGGCTCTCGCCCAGCTATGCCTGAGATATGCGCACCATGTCATAATTATGTTCCAGCAAAATTCATTCTAATTACTCAATTACTTTTGTTGGTGAGGCTTCTGGCATTAGTATACAGTCATGGCCAAAAGTATTGACACCCCTGCATTTCTGTCAGATAATACTCAGTTTCTTCCTGAAAATGATTGCAAACACAAATTCTTTGGTATTATTATCTTCATTTAATTTGTCTTAAATGAAAAAACAGAAAAAGAATTGTCATAAAGCCAAATTGGATATAATTCCACACCAAACATAAAAAAGAGGGTGGACAAAAGTATTGGCACTGTTCGAAAAATCATGTGATACTTCTCTAGTTTGTGTTATAGCATCTGTAACTTACCTGTGGCACCTAACAGGTGTTGGCAACAATTAAATCACACTTGCAGCCAGTTGACATGGATTAAAGTTAACTCAACTTCTGTCCTGTGTCCTTGTGTGTACCACATTGAGCATGGAGAAAAGAAAGAAGACCAAAGAACTGTCTGAGGACTTGAGAAAACAAATTGTGAGGAAGCATGAGCAATCTCAAGGCTACAAGTCCATCTCCAAAGACCAGAATGTTCCTGTGTCTACCGTGCGCAGTGTCATCAAGAATTTAAAGCCTATGGCACTGGGGCTAACCTCCCTAGATGTCGACGGAAAAGAAAAATTGACAAGAGATTTCAATGCAAGATTGTGCGGATGTTGGATAAAGAACCTCGACTAACATCCGAACAAGTTCAAGCTGCCCTGCAGTCCGAGGGTACAACAGTGTCAACCCGTACTATCCGTCGGTGTCTGAATGAAAAGGGACTGTATGGTAGGAGACCCAGGAAGATCCCACTTCTTACCCCGAGACATAAAAAAGCCAGGCTGGAGTTTGCCAAAACTTACCTGAAAAAGCCTAAAACATTTTGGAAGAATGTTCTCTGGTCAGATGAGACAAAAGTAGAGCTTTTTGGGCAAAGGCATCAACATAGAGTTTACAGGAGAAAAAAAGAGGCATTCAAAGAAAAGAACACGGTCCCTACAGTCAAACATGGCGGAGGTTCCCTGATGTTTTGGGGTTGTTTTGCTGCCTCTGACACTGGACTGCTTGACTGTGTGCATGGCATTATGAAGTCTGAAGACTACCAACAAATTTTGCAGCTTAATGTAGGGCCCAGTGTGAGAAAGCTGGGTCTCCCTCAGAGGTCGTGGGTCTTCCAGCAGGACAATGACCCAAAACACACTTCAAAAAGCACTAGAAAATGGTTTGAGAGAAAGCACTGGAGACTTCTAAGGTGGCCAGCAATGACTCCAGACCTGAATCCCATAGAACACCTGTGGAGAGATGTAAAAATGGCAGTTTGGAGAAGGCACCCTTCAAATATCAGGGACCTGGAGCAGTTTGCCAAAGAAGAATGGTCTAAAATTCCAGCAGAGCATTGTAAGAAACTCATTGATGGTTACCGGAAGCGGTTGGTCGCAGTTATTTTGGCTAAAGGTTGTGCAACCAAGTATTAGGCTGAGGGTGCCAATACTTTTGTCTGGCCCATTTTTGGAGTTTTGTGTGAAATGATCAATGTTTTGCTTTTTCATAGAATCGTAGAGTTGGAAGGGACCTCCTGGGCCATCTGGTCCAACCCCCTGCTCAAAGCAGGATTCGCTAAATCATCCCAGTTAGATGGCTGTCCAGCCTCTGTTTGAAGACTTCCATTGAAGGAGAACTCACCACTTCTCGTGGCAGCCTGTTCCACTCATTGATCACTCTAACTGTCAAAAAGTTTTTTCTAATATCTAATCTGTGTCTCCTCCCATTCAGCTTCATCCCATTGCTTCTAGTCTTTCCTTGTGCAAATGAGAATAAAGTAGATCCTTCTACAATGTGACAGCCCTTTAGATATTTGTAGACAGCTATTAAGTCTCCTCTCAGTCTTCTCTTTTGCAAACTAAACATTCCCAAATCCTGCAACCTTTCCTCATAAGACAGGGTTTGCAGACCGGTCACCATTCTGGTCGCTCTTTTCTGAACTTGCTCCAGTTTGTTGATGTCTTTTTTAAAATGTGGTGCCCAAAATTGGACACAATATTCCAGATGAGGCCTGACCAAAGAGGAGTAGAGGGAAATAATTACTTCACGTGATCTAGACTGTATGCTTCTGTTAATACATCCTAGAATTGCATTTGCCTTTTTTGCTGCTGCATCACACTGTTGACTCATATTCAGTCTGTGATCTATTAGTATACCCAAGTCTTTTTCACATGTGCTGTCACTTAGCCCTATTCCTCCCATTCTATATATGCTTTTTTCATTTTTATTGCCCAGATGTAGTACTTTGCATTTCTCCCTGTTAAAAACCATTCTGTTAGTTGCTGCCCACTTCTCCAGTTTATTTAAATCTTTTTGAATCCTCTCTCTCTCTTCTCTAGTATTAGCTATCCCTCCTAGCTTTGTGTCATCAGCAAATTTAATCAGTTTACCCTCAATTCCTTCATCTAAATCATTGATAAAGATGTTGAACAATACAGGGCCCAGGACAGAGCCCTGTGGTACCCCACTTGAGACATTCTTCCAACTGGATGTGCAGCAATTTACGACCACTCTTTGGGTCCGATCACTAAGCCAGTTATGAATCCACCTAACAGTTGCCTTGTCCATTCCATACTTAGTCATTTTTTCAATAAGGATTGTATGAGAGACTTTGTCAAATGCTTTGCTGAAGTCAAGATATACTATATCTACAGCATTTCCTTGATCCACCCAATCAGTGATACCGTCATAGAAGGAAATTAAGTTAGTCTGACATGACTTATTAGTTACAAACCCATGCTGACTCTGTTTAATTACTTCATTCTTATCCAGGTATTGACATACATGTTGTTTAATAATTTGTTCAAAGATCTTTCCTGGTATAGAAGTCAGACTCACCGGCCTATAGTTGCCTGGGTCCACCTTCTTCCCCTTTTTGAAGATAGGAACAACATTTGCTCTTCTCCAGTCTTCTGGCACTTCTCCTGTTCTCCAAGAATTTTCAAAGATTATGGAGAGGGGTTCAAAAATTTCTTCTGCTATCTCCTTCAGTACTCTGGGGTGTAATTCATCTGGACCTGGAGACTTGAATTCATTTAGGTTAGCTAAGTGTTTCCTCACTATCTTTCTGTTTATAGATATCCTGGATTCTTCTATTCCCTTAATAGGACAGTGAATAACAGTTGATGTTACATTTCCTTTCTGAGAGAAAACAGATGCAAAATAGGAATTTAAAAGGTCAGCCTTCTCAACATCCTGTCTTACCATTTCATCATTTTCATCCTGTAAAAATCCTATAGCATCTTTGACTTTTCTTTTACTTTTGACATATCCCCAAAATCCTTTATTATTGCTTTTGACATCTCTTGCAAGCCTCAATTCATTTTCAGCTTTAGATAATCTGATTTGTGCCCTGCAGGTTCTGCAGACAGTATTATATTCTTCTTTAGATATGCCTCCCTCTTTCCATTTTATAAACATTTTTTTCTTCCTTTTTAGCATGTGCTTAAGTTCTGTGTTCATCCATCCTGGTTTCCTTAAATGCTTCCTATTCTTCCCTCTTTTCGGAATTGTTAACAACTGTGCTTTGAGAATTTCATTTTTCAAGATTTCCCATCCTTCCTGGACATTTTTGTCTTTAAGGATATCCAGCCATTGGATCCCTCCAATTCTCTTTCTGAATCCCTTAAAATCTGCCTTTCTGAAATCTAACCTTGACGTCTGAGTCTTCACAGGTCTTCCGCCTCTAGTTATCCAAAATTCTAAAATAGCATGGTCGCTACCTCCTAGGGTCCCAGCCACTTTTACCTCCTCAACCATTTCCTCCCTGTTTATAAGGATTAGATCCAAGGTAGCAGTTCCCCTTGTTTTCTCCTTTACCTTTTGGAAGATAAAGTTGTCAGCAAGAAAGGATAAGAATTTCCTTGACCTGTTAGTTTTGCCTGAGAGAGATTCCCAACAAATGTCTGGATAGTTGAAATCTCCCATGACAACTATGTCATATTTTTTGGAGAACTTGGCCATTTGATGCATAAAGAGTTCATCCATATCTTCAGCTTGCACAGGCGGCCTGTAGTAAATGCCTACAATGGTGTCCTTTCCATTGTTCTGTCCTTGTATTCTTACCCAAACAGTTTCCACAGAACTCCCAGTCTCTAAAGCTTCAATCTCTGTGCAGATATACGCATTTCTAACATACAATGCGACACCCCCTCCTCGTTTATCAAGTCTGTTTCTTGCAAATAAGTTGTATCCTTCTAGTCTTGTATTCCAATCATGTGTATTGTCCCACCAAGTTTCAGTGATTCCAATGACATCATATTTCTTTTCCTGTGTTAGTAGTTCCAATTCTCCTTGTTTGTTGCCCATGCTTTGTGCATTAGTATAGAAACATTTTAGTTTGTGATTGGTTTCTCTTTCTCCAATATTTTTATTAATTAGATTCTTTCGTCTTTGTTCTTCCTTTCCACTTCTAATAGCAGATTTCTCAATAGCATTTGTCAGGTGTATGGCTTTTTCTGGTCTTTTGCTTCCCTTCCCATGTTGTTCTAGTTTAAAGCTCTCCTTACAAGTGTAGCAAGGCGACTTCCAAATACCTGCTTTCCAGTCTTCGTAAGGTGCACCCCATCTCTAGCAAGTAGTCCATCGTATAAGTAGTTCACTCCGTGATCCAGAAATCCAAATCGTTGCTGACGGCACCATCGACGTAGCCAGTTGTTCACCTGCAGAATCTTATTCCACCTCCTTGTTCCATGGCCATCCACTGGGAGGATGGAAGAGAAGACCACCTGCGCTCCCAGTTCTTTAACTTTCTTGCCTAAGTCTTCAAAGTCTCTGCAGATGGTTTCCAGGTCGTTTCTTGCGGTGTCATTTGTCCCCACATGTAGTAGCAGGAATGGGTAGTCATCTGTAGGTCTGAAGAGTCCTGATATCCTGTCAGACACATCTTTAATTTTTGCACCTGGAAGACAGCACATTTCTCTTGAAGTTATATCCGGTCTGCAGATAGCGGCCTCTGTTCCTCTCAACAGGGAATCCCCCATGACCACCACTCTCCCTTTCTTCTTCACAACATTTTTCTTTCTCCATCCAGGAGGACTCTGAAGGCGTACAAGGTTGCTGTTTGTTGGCAAAGTCTTATCCTGATGTATTTCTTCATCGTTTTCCTGCGTGAGAGCCTGGTACTGGTTTCTGAGCAGTATGGGTGCTGACTGCCTCCTGATCCTCCTGCTTCTCTGGGTGCACTTCGAATTTCTTCTCTTTCTGTAACATGAAGAGATAATTCTGCTCTGTCCAAGAACTCTTCGCCTTCCTTAATGATCTTCAACGTAGCTAACCTCTCTTCGAGATTTTGCAACTTTTCCTCCAACAGGGTCACAAGCTTGCATTTGTGGCATGTGAAGTTTGGCTTTTCCACTGGTAAATCTGTGAACATGTAGCAAGAAATGCAGCTCACCAAATGGCTCTTGGCCTCTTCCATCTTGAGATTTCTTAAAAACGATGAAAGATGAGCCAAAATTCTTCCCCTGGTTTTCCGATTTCCTCTTTTCAGCTGCAACGGCCAAAACCCAGTGATCGTTGAGCTCGCGGAGACTCTTCACTTATCCCAGAAGGCACTGGGAATATGCAAATGATCTCAAGACTCTTCCCCTGGTTTTCCGATTTCCTCTTTTCAGCTGCAACGGCCAAAACCCAGTGATCGTTGAGCTCGCGGAGACTCTTCACTTATCCCAGAAGGCACTGGGAATATGCAAATGATCTCCTCAAGACTCTTCCCCTGGTTTTCCGATTTCCTCTTTTCAGCTGCAACGGCCAAAACCCAGTGATCGTTTGCTTCATTCTCTTTTGTGTTTTTTCATTTAAGACAAATTAAATGAAGATAATAATACCAAAGAATTTGTGTTTGCAATCATTTACAGGAAGAAACTGAGTATTATCTGACAGAATTGCAGTGGTGTCAATACTTTTGGCCATGACTGTACATGCACTTTATGTATCTCTCTGTACCTCTATTCTTTCTTAAATTATTAACTGTTCTAACCCCATGCCACCCCCAATTTCATTATTTGTGCCCATTTGTGGGAGCAGCTTGACTGTATGGTATGCAAAAAGTGCCCATCAAGCCAAACCAACTTGTGGGAGGGGCTTCTGGAAGTATGGGGTGAAATTTATCCAGATTACCTCAGCAAATTAACTGCTAGAATGCCAAAGGTCTGCAATGCTGTAATTGCTGCAAAGGGAGCATTGTTGACAAAACAAAGTATGAAAGAGAAAATTATTTCATATAAAAATCTTTTTTTCGAACCTTGTCAATGTCTGGACTTGATTTTAAATTCATTTGGCAACTCATTTGATTAATAAAAGTTTGAGTTATCCCATCTCCCATGACGGCACACATGAGAGAGGGGATCCGCCCAGTCAGGACAGGAACCCTACTGAAGATAAAAGGGGCGGTACCTCTCCCTTGCTTCAGTTGGGTTTCCTGTCCTGACAGGGACCCGTGATCTGAAGATCACGTACCTGCCCCTCTCGTGCCGGCGTGGAAGATCAGGCTGGTTCCTGAGCGCTGTGTCGGGAGGGGGAAGCGCCGTCCGCGGGTCCCCCGGGGGCTCAGCGTCCGAGCGGGTGCAGAAACAGCACGGCTGGGGTCCTGGGGCTCTGCCGTGGCTGCCGCGCCGCCCTCTCCCCCCTCTGCCGCATCCAGAAGCAGCGCAGGAGCGTCAAGGAGCGGCCGCTTCCGGGTTGCGCCCCTCTGACGTCACACGCAGGGCATGCTGGGAAAGGGGCGTGCCCGCGTGACATCGGGAGGCGGCGCCGGTGATCCAAGATGGCGGCGCCCATAGCAAACAGCGCCGGCCGGCGAAAGGAGATCCTGGCGGCATGGCAGTGGGAGGGAGGGGCTGTGGGGGTAACCGGAGGAGGCGGAGAGTGCAGTGGATCCCCCTTACATAAGGGGGATGACCACAGAAGACGCACTCATGCCCAAGGCTTCATGATGGAAGTGGGGCAAGACGAGCAGCGTCAGCAGCGTCAGCAGCAAGAGCTCTCGCCAGATGCCAGGCCGAGCCGCCAGCATACCAGGAGCAGTCGTTCGAGTGATGGGAGTGGCAGTCATAAACGCAACCGGCATGACTCTGAGACGTCAAGGAGAAACATCACAAGTGCATCTGAGGAGCCTCCGAGATCGGTACCCCTGATTGACAGCGGTGGTGAGTGATCTACTTGAATGTCACCCTTATGGTAACAGGGTTCCATTTTCTCTGTTTGATCACTAGGGGTCGAGGAAGGCTAGCAGCAAAACCAAGAATAGAGAATGCGCCTTTTGCAAACACCCTCTAGCAGATCAGTGGCAGAAAGACCTCTGCGCTGACTGTATAAACAAAACTATACAGGAGGAGACCCCTGATTTGGTGACTAGCCTTAAAGAGTTAATACAACAGGAGGTGAAAGGTTCCCTAAAGGCAGCCCTTAAAAAGAAAGATAAAAGAAACCGTAGAAGGAGCTCCGATTCAGAGGCTTCGCCAAGGCAGAAGGGGCGGGATAGATCCTATTCCCCCTCCACCTCCTCTTCCTCTACTCAGTCCTCAGTATCCTCCTCGGACAGCGATATAGGCGGCCGTCCATGTTTCCCAACGGAGGATGTGGAAAAGCTGGTCAAAGCTATCAGGGCTACAATGGGCCTTAAAGAGGAAAAGACTCCCAAATCATTAGAGGATGTAATGTTTGGAGGGCTGGAGGAAAAGAGAAAACGTACCTTACCTGTAAATGATAAAGTAAAAGCACTAATTGACAGGGAATGGAAAAAACCGGAGAGGTCAGGGGGCTTACCTTCCACATCAAAGAGGAGGTACCCTTTTGAGCAAAAGGATTCAGAAACCTGGGAAAAAGTCCCTAAAATTGATGGGGCCGTAGCCAGATCCTCAAAAAAGGTATCTCTACCATTAAAGGACTCTGGCGTGTTGAAAGACCCGCTTGATAAAAAAGCAGACTGTTTCCTAAAGCATGTCTGGGAAGCTTCAGCAGGTGGATTAAAGCCAGCGATAGCTGGTACCTGTACCGCTCGTGCCCTCATGGTCTGGCTACAACAAATAGAGGACCAGATAAAGGATAGAGTTCCTAGGGACGAAATTCTGTCTAATTTGACACTGGTACACGGAGCAGCGGCTTTCCTAGCAGATTCCTCTGCAGATTCCGCAAGGTTGACAGCTAGAGCGGCAAGCCTGTCAAATGCGGCTAGACGAGCCCTGTGGCTTAAAGGGTGTCCCGGAGACTTTCCATCAAAACATAGGTTATTGTTCCATTCCATGCGATGGCCAATTCCTCTTCGGAAAAAAGCTAGAAGAGATTTTGGAACATGCGGGGGATAGGAAGAAAAGCTTTCCCCGATTTCTGTGAGAACCTAAAAAGCAGCCCTTTCGGAGGAGGAGATTTAACAGGGGTCGTCCCCCGGGAGATAGAAAAAACTGGGACTTTAAAGAAAGAAGAGGATCGGGCTATATGTTTAAAGGGCCCTCCACTTCCTCCAAAAAATCTCCCCAATGACATTGGGCCGGAGGTAGGGGGAAGGCTTTCTCTCTTCCTTTCCACCTGGGCGAATATCTCCCCCAGTACATGGGTCCTAAACATAATAAAGGACGGTTAAAAAATAAAATTCATCCGTCCGCCCAGGCATACCGTCATAATGACACCCAGAAGGAAAGCCCAAGAGCAACAGCTTGCCCTGGAGACGGAAGTCTTGGGACTAGTGAAAAAACAAGTCCTACAGGAAGTCCCAGTGCAAGAAGAAGGAAGGGGGTTCTACTCCCCCCTCTTCTTAATACAAAAACCAGACGGCTCTTGGAGAACCATTGTCAACCTGAGGAGACTCAATCAGTGGGTAGACAATTGCTCCTTCAAAATGGAGTCCATCAACATGGCCACAAAGATCCTGTTCCAGCATTGCCTCATGGCAGTGATAGACTTAAAAGATGCCTACTATCACATCCCAATTCATCGGGAGTATCAAAAATATTTGAGAGTAGCATTCTATGTCCAGGGGCAGGTGAAACACTACCAATACGCAGCCCTTCCGTTTGGCCTGTCTACAGCCCCCAGAGTATTCACCAAAGTGATGGCCGAAGTAATGTCTTTTCTTCGATCCAGGGACATAGTGATCGTCCCATACCTAGATGACTTTCTTGTAATAGGGAGGTCGGAGTCCCACTGCGCACATCAAGTGAAGGAAGTGATAGCAATTCTAGTAGGACTAGGATGGATAGTAAACATCCCCAAGTCAAGGATAACCCCAGTAAAAGAGCAATCCTTCCTAGGGTTGATATTGGACTCCGAGCAACAACACTGCCTCCTACCAGAGAGCAAAGTGACCAAGATAAGAGGCCTAGCTCGCACAGCAATACAAAGAACAAATATGACACTGAGGAACGCAATGTCCCTTTTAGGCTCGTTGACATCATACATACCCGCAGTAGCATGGGCGCAGTACCACTTAAGGCAACTACAGTGAGAAGTTCTGTCAGCACAGAAACAATTAAAAGGGCATTTAGAAGGCAAACTATGTCTCTCAGTGGCTGTAAGAGATTCCCTGCTCTGGTGGACTGTAGAAAAGAATCTAACAGCTGGTGTCCCGTGGCAAAAACCAGTCGAGGACATTATTACAACAGACGCGAGTGCCACAGGATGGGGAGCACACCTGAGAATCCCACTCAATACAGGGGACCTGGTCCTCGCTAGAAAAGGATCACGGTTCAAATGTAAAAGAACTATGGCCAGTGGAAAAAGCCGTGAAACATTTCCTTCCTTTACTTCGGGGCCGCCACACCCGAGTCATGACGGACAATCAGGCAGTAGTAGCCTACATCAATCACCAGGGGGGAACGATATCTCGGGGCCTCATGCAAATATCGGATCTACTCTTCCAGCTAGCAGAGCAACATCTGTTATCCATCACAGCACTGCACATAAAGGGGGTAGAAAATATACAGGCAGACTTCCTGAGTCGAGGCACCTAAGACAAGGGGAATGGTCCCTAAACCCCCAAGTCTTCCAACAAATAGTTCAGGCCTGGGGCAAACCAGAAATAGACCTGTTCGCTACCGCACACAACCGGAAGGTCAGGAAGTTCTGCTTACTAAATCCAAGGGAAAACCCCTCCGCAGTAGATGCCCTACAAATACCCTGGAAGTTCATCCTGGCCTATGCATTTCCCCCGATAACAATGATCCCAGTAGTGGTCAGGAAAATCAGGGAGGATCGAGCGAGAATAATTCTTATAGCTCCGTTTTGTCCGAGGAGACCTTGGTTCTCCCTTCTGAGACTCATGTCGGTGACAGATCCGTGGATATTACCGGAGATTCCAGACCACCTTTCCCAGGGACCAGTGGTCCACTCTCAGCAGCCTGGAATTTGAGAGGGTGCTACTGAGTCGCCAGGGATTCTCTCCAGGGTTAGGCTCCACCCTGTTGAAAAGTAGGAAACCTATAACATCCCAAATCTACGGTAGAACGTGGAAAAAGTTCCTAGACTTCCTGGGGGAACCCTTGGGGGATGTAGCGCCAGTGGGACCTATCCTAAAATTCTTAGTCGGGGCTACAACTGGGGTTAGCCACTAACACACTCAAAGTCCAAGTCTCAGCTTTGGGGGCTCTATATAACTGCAACTTAGCAGCTAATAGGTGGGTGTCCCGATTCATAAAGTCCTGTGGCAGGTCAAGGCCGGTCATTATCCCAAAGATACCACCCTGAGACCTCAACCTAGTCTTAGAGGCCTTAACCAAAGACCCCTTTGAACCACTACTAGAGCTGTCACCAAAGCTGCTTACACTTAAAACTGTCTTACTGGTAGCCTTAACATCAGCCCGAAGAGTGAGCGACCTACAAGCTCTATCTATATGTCCTCCATATACACAGATCTTGGATGACCGAGTGGTTCTAAGACCAGACCCGGCCTATCTCCCCAAGGTAGTCAAAAAGTTTCATAGGACTCAGGAGATCTCCTTGCCATCTTTCTGTAACAATCCTAGAAACCCTGGGGAGAAAAAGTTCCATACATTAGATGTAAGAAGAGCCATAGTACAATATATGTCAGTAACTAGTCAGTGGAGGAAAGAGCAGTCCCTTTTTGTAGCCTTTCAGGGTAGTAGAAAAGGGCACGGGGTAGCTAAGAGTACCATTGCCAGATGGATCAGGGAGGCCATTATGTTATCCTACTCCGCAAGTGGTGCTCCGGTTCCAGAAGGCATCAAGGCTCACTCCACCAGAGCCGTGGCTACCTCCTGGGCAGAGAAGGCTGAGGTATCGATTGAGCAGATTTGTAAAGCCGCTACTTGGTCCTCACCTTCAACCTTTTTTAAGCACTACCGACTTGATCTGTCTTCCTCTACTGACCTAACCTTTGGTAGAAGGGTGCTGCAAGCGGTGGTCCCTCCCTAAGATGTCTTATTCTACAAAAGTCTCTCATGTGTGCCGTCTTAGGAGACGGGTAAAACACCAAGGTTACTTACCGGTAGCCGGTTTTTCTGGAGCCCATGACTGCACCTGTATATTCCCCCCCTTTTCACTCCTTTGGTGTGCAAAATAGTTTGGGTGCTTTTTTTAGTTAGATATAATGTGGTGATAGTTTTACCATGTGTACTAACCCGGGGGACCTCTCATGCTCTTTAAACCAACTGAAGCGAGGGAGAGGTACCGCCCCTTTTATCTTCAGTAGGGTTCCTGCCCTGACTGGGCGGATCCCCTTTCTCATGTGTGCCGTCATGGGCTCCGGAAAAACCGGCTACCGGTAAGTACCCTTGGTGTTTTCATGGAAAACACAAAATTGTCTGCGTGACCCCAAACTTTTGACCGGTAGTGTATGTGTGCATATGCCCCCTAGTCAGTATGCCCCCGTAAGAAGCATCGGCGAAACGCACGTCAGGGTAAATCCTATCCTGGCACAATATTCAGGTATTCAGTGCAATTTATGCACATAATATGTGGTTCCATTGGATTTAGGGTGATTCAGAGTAAACTTTATTTTCCCTTGTTTTTACATGTGCTTAGGCACTTTAGTATCAGGGCAGTTGTTTTCCATTAGGACCTGGGAGATTTTTACCATCAATGTGCATTGGCAGTTCCTCTATTTTTTAACCAAGGGTGATAGCAGGATGTTTTTAAAAAAAACTGGTAAATTATGGTATCATACCTTTTGGTCAATGGCACTATGATCTATATCCATGATACTTAGTCTGCCTTTTAACCCCTTTCTTCCATTAGACATACTATTCCGTCTGTTATGAATGGGTCACCGAGGAGGATAGCAGGCCCAGGTTAAGCCACAGAAAACCAGGGAGGTTGGTAACTAAGCGGATTGCAGACCCCTGATCCTGTCCACACAACTAGCAGTAGCTGTGGAGTGTACCTACTATGATCCTAGACACCTCGGCACAGCTGGAGAGCTAACTAAGCCTAAAGCAAGAAAGGGGAAATCTAAACTGCCCCGGAGCAGACCCCAAAGGAATAGATAGCCCCCAAGCATATATTGTGAGTGAGACAAGATGAAAACACAAACGCAGGCAGAAAAATAGACTGAGCAAACGATGGGGCCCACACTGACAAGACAGGAAAGACACTGTCTGCAATCATGCAAAAAACCCTGCAAAGGTCCAACACGTCTGATACACAAAAAACACTGAAGTCGCACGACTTCGCCCCCACTATATCAGCATTCTGGTATATTCTGAAAGTAAAGCAAAAAGAGACCAATATAACGGGACAAAACAAACTGGCACAAGCAGTAACATATGGGCGGTGATTCAGCACAGCCCCAGCCAGAGCTGGCTGACCCGCACAAGGCAGAGATAGACAAAACCAGATCAAATGCAAACAGAGTAGCAAATGAACCACTTAGCTGAACATGCAGGAGACATCAGACCTCAGGAGGCACAGGAAGAAAATCACCAACAGGGATAGAGGGAGTCGGCTGTCTTAAATCCCAATTTGAAACCCCAGATCTCCAGTCGTCTTGCTCATTATCAGGTGGCAATCCTCTGTCAATCAGATCAGCTCCACTACCTCCAGTAACCACCAGAAGGAGCCCAGTAAGAGAACTCGCAACCCCTCGGTCAATCTGACCAGCTCCACTACCTTCAGTAATTACCAGAGGGAAGCCAGAGAGATAATTCACAACAGTACCCCCCTTGAGGAGGGGTCACCGACCCCTCATCCACGCCACCAGGCCGGTCAGGATGGGCCCGGTGAAAAGCACAAACCAATCTTTAGGCATGAATGTCAGAAGCAGAGACCCAAGAATTATCCTCCTGGCCATATCCCTTCCATTTGACCAAGTACTGGAGTCTCCGTCTAGCCAAACGAAAATCCAATATTTTCTCTACCTCACACTCCAAATTACCTTTAACCAATAAAGGGTCAGGAGGCGCCGCCATGGGAACTACTGGCTCTACAAACCTCTTCAACTAGGATTTATGGAACACGTTATGAATCTTAAACGTAACTGGAGGAGCCAAACGGAAAGAAACGGAATTCTTTGAAGACAACCAAACCATATCACCCACTTTAAACCGGGGACCAATGAGATATGAGTCCATGGCCTCCTGGGCACCGGCAGGGGCATCAACAACCCACTAGAACGAGAACAGTGCTTGGACCGAGAACAAGTCCCACAGGACTGCACAAAATTCTTGACATCACGAGATAAGGCAGGCCACCAAAAAGACAGACTCACCAAATCTCTGGTACCAAAAATACCTGGATGACCAGCACATGTGGAGCAATGAATTTCAGACATTACTCTCTTCCTCCACTGGTCAGGGACATACAATTTTCCCATAGGGCAACGTTCAGGTTTGTCCTGAAATTCCTCCAGGGCACGTCTCAAATTGGGTGAGATGGCGGAAAGAACTACACCCTCATTTAGAATGGTAGTAGGCTCGGTCACATCAAAAAAATCCGCAAAGAAACTCCTAGAAAGGGCGTCCGCCTTAGCATTCTTAGTGCCCAGAAGAAAAGAGACCACAAAATTAAAACGCGTGAAAAACAAGGCCCACCTAGCCTGTCTAGGATTCAAGCGTTTGGCTGATTCAAGATAAATCAAATTCTTGTGGTCGGTGAGGACCACCACTTGTTGTCTAGCTCCCTCCAACCAATGTCTCCACTCTTCAAATGCCCATTTCATGGCCAACAATTCCCGATTCTCCACATCATAGTTACGTTCAGATGGGGACAATTTTCGAGAAAAGAAGGCACAGGGATTCATCTTAGAAGTCACTGGATCTCTTTGGGACAAAACGGCTCCTGCACCAATCTCAGAAGCATCTACCTCCACCTGAAATGGGAGTGAGGCGTCAGGTTGCCGTAGAACCGGAGCAGAAGTGAATCTCTGCTTAAGCTCCTGAAATGCTGAGACAGCCTCTGGAGACCAATTCACCACATCAGCGCCCTTTTTGGTCAAGTCAGTCAGTGGTTTAACAATGCCAGAAAAAATGCTTCTAATTTTATGGTAGAAATTAGCAAAACCCAAAAACTTCTGGAGAGCCCTCAAAGAAGTGGGCTGAACCGAATCATAAATGACCTGTATCTTGGACGGGTCCATTTCAATAGCAGACGGGAACGAAATGAATCCCAAAAATGAAATCCTCTGTACACCAAAGAGGCACTTCGATCCTTTAACATACAGGGAATTTTCCCTCAAAATCTGGAACACCGTCCGGACATATTCCACATGAGAATTCCAATCACTGGAAAAGATCAAAATATCATCCAGTTAAATGATTAAAAACTTATCCACAAAGTCCCAGAAAATATCGTTCATAAAAGACTGGAAGACAGACCGACATTAGTGAGCCCAAAAGGCATCACCAGGTACTCAAAATGTCCCTCCGGAGTATTAACCGCCGTCTTCCATTCATCCCCGTGCTTGATGTGAATAAGATTATACGCCCCCCTGCGGTCAAGCTTGGTAAACCAACAGGCACTTTTAACTCTGGAAAATAAATCAAATCAGGGGCAACGGGTACTGATATTTAACGGTGATTTTGTTAAGGGAACGATAGACAATTCATGGCCTTAATGAACCATCTTTCTTGGCCACTATAAAAACAGCACCTAAAGGTGAAGAGGATGGTCTAATATGACCCTTCTCAAACGACTCCTTGATATAAGATCGCATAGCATCATGTTATCATGTTAGCATCAACTTATTTGCAAGAAACAGACTTGATAAACGAGGAGGGGGTGTCGCATTGTATGTTCGAAACGCGTATATCTGCACAGAGATTGAAGCTTCAGAGACTGGGAGTTCTGTGGAAACTGTTTGGGTAAGAATACAAGGACAGAACAATGGAAAGGACACCATTGTAGGCATTTACTACAGGCCGCCTGTGCAAGCCGAAGATATAGATGAACTCTTTATGCATCAGATGGCCAAGTTCTCCAAAAAATATGACATAGTTGTCATGGGAGATTTCAACTATCCAGACATTTGTTGGGAAGCTCTCTCAGGCAAAACTAACAGGTCAAGGAAATTCTTATCCTCTCTTGCTGACAACTTTATCTTCCAAAAGGTAAGGGAGAAAACAAGGGGAACTGCTACCTTGGATCTAATCCTTATAAACAGGGAGGAAATGGTTGAGGAGGTAAAAGTGGCTGGGACCCTAGGAGGTAGCGACCATGCTATTTTAGAATTTTGGATTACTAGAGGTGGAAGAGCTGTGAAGACTCAGACGTCAAGGTTAGATTTCAGAAAGGCAGATTTTAAGGGATTCAGAAAGAGAATTGGAGGGATCCAATGGCTGGATATCCTTAAAGACAAAAATGTCCAGGAAGGATGGGAAATCTTGAAAAATGAAATTCTCAAAGCACAGTTGTTAACAATTCCGAAAAGAGGGAAGAATAGGAAGCATTTAAGGAAACCAGGATGGATGAACACAGAACTTAAGCACATGCTAAAAAGGAAGAAAAAAATGTTTATAAAATGGAAAGAGGGAGGCATATCTAAAGAAGAATATAATGCTGTCTGCAGTACCTGCAGGGCACAAATCAGATTAGCTAAAGCTGAAAATGAACTGAGGCTTGCAAGAGATGTCAAAAGCAATAATAAAGGATTTTGGGGATATGTCAAAAGTAAAAGAAAAGTCAAAGATGCTATAGGATTTTTACAGGATGAAAATGATGAAATGGTAAGACAGGATGTTGAGAAGGCTGAACTTTTAAATTCCTATTTTGCATCTGTTTTCTCTCAGAAAGGAAATGCAACATCAACTGTTATTCACTGTCCTATTAAGGGAATAGAAGAATCCAGGATATCTATAAACAGAAAGATAGTGAGGAAACACTTAGCTAACCTAAATGAATTCAAGTCTCCAGGTCCAGATGAATTACACCCCAGAGTACTGAAGGAGATAGCAGAAGAAATTTTTGAACCCCTCTCCATAATCTTTGAAAATTCTTGGAGAACAGGAGAAGTGCCAGAAGACTGGAGAAGAGCAAATGTTGTTCCTATCTTCAAAAAGGGGAAGAAGGTGGACCCAGGCAACTATAGGCCGGTGAGTCTGACTTCTATACCAGGAAAGATCTTTGAACAAATTATTAAACAACATGTATACCTGGATAAGAATGAAGTGATTAAACAGAGTCAGCATGGGTTTCTAACTAATAAGTCATGTCAGACTAACTTAATTTCCTTCTATGACGGTATCACTGATTGGGTGGATCAAGGAAATGCTGTAGATATAGTATATCTTGACTTCAGCAAAGCATTTGACAAAGTCTCTCATACAATCCTTATTGAAAAAATGACTAAGTATGGAATGGACAAGGCAACTGTTAGGTGGATTCATAACTGGCTTAGTGATCGGACCCAAAGAGTGGTCGTAAATGGCTGCACATCCAGTTGGAAGAATGTCTCAAGTGGGGTACCACAGGGCTCTGTCCTGGGCCCTGTATTGTTCAACATCTTTATCAACGATTTAGATGAAGGAATTGAGGGTAAACTGATTAAATTTGCTGATGACACAAAGCTAGGAGGGATAGCTAATACTAGAGAAGAGAGAGAGAGGATTTAAATAAACTGGAGAAGTGGGCAGCAACTAACAGAATGGTTTTTAACAGGGAGAAATGCAAAGTACTACATCTGGGCAATAAAAATGAAAAAAGCATATATAGAATGGGAGGAATAGGGCTAAGTGACAGCACATGTGAAAAAGACTTGGGTATACTAATAGATCACAGACTGAATATGAGTCAACAGTGTGATGCAGCAGCAAAAAAGGCAAATGCAATTCTAGGATGTATTAACAGAAGCATACAGTCTAGATCACGTGAAGTCATTATTTCCCTCTACTCCTCTTTGGTCAGACCTCATCTGGAATATTGTGTCCAGTTTTGGGCACCACATTTTAAAAAAGACATCAACAAACTGGAGCAAGTTCAGAAAAGAGCGACCAGAATGGTGACCGGTCTGCAAACCCTATCTTATGAGGAAAGGTTGCAGGATTTGGGAATGTTTAGTTTGCAAAAGAGAAGACTGAGAGGAGACTTAATAGCTGTCTACAAATATCTAAAGGGCTGTCACATTGTAGAAGGATCAACTTTATTCTCATTTGCACAAGGAAAGACTAGAAGCAATGGGATGAAACTGAATGGGAAGAGACACAGATTAGATATTAGAAAAAACTTTTTGACAGTTAGAGTGATCAATGAGTGGAACAGGCTGCCACGAGAAGTGGTGAGTTCTCCTTCAATGGAAGTCTTCAAACAGAGGCTGGACAGACATCTGACTGGGATGATTTAGCGAATCCTGCTTTGAGCAGGGGGTTGGACCAGATGGCCCAGGAGGTCCCTTCCAACTCTACGATTCTACGATTCTATGTTCAGGTACCGATAAGTTGAAATGCCGACCCTTGGGAAATTTACACCCGGGCATTAACTCAATTGCACAGTCATAACTCCTATGAGGAGGCAAAGACGCAGACTTATTCTCACTGAATACATCAGAAAAATCAGCCAAATAGTCAGGAATATCATGAGACTGGGTAGGGGTGGAGAAAACAACAGTGTCACTAAGAACACATTGAGAACCCCAACTCACCAGAGACACAAATTTCCAATCTAAAACAGGATTATGAGTTTGCAACCAAGGGAAACCCAGAACAATAGTATCATGCAAATTATGCAACACCAAAAATTTACAATTTTCTTGGTGGTCCGGGGCGACCCACATTATCACCTGGGTCCCAAACGGGTTTATTCTCCACCAAAGGATTAGCATCAATAACCCTAAAAAGGATCGGAATCTGCAGGGGTATCATGGGAAAACAACAACGTTTAGCAAAGTCCTAATCCATCAGATTCAAAGCTGCTCCTGAATCAACAAAAGCCTTAGCGGAAAATGTAGACAAGGAGCAGATCTGGGTAGTCGCCAAAAGGAACTTAGGCTATACACTGCCCACCGCAAATGTTTGAGCAAAACGCTTTTCTCATTTAGGGCAGACAGCAATAGTATGAGAGGCATTCCCACAGAAAAAACACAACTTATTACGCCTTCTAAACTCCTGATGTTGCGCCCTAGACAAAACCCTATCGCATGGTATGGGTTCAGAAGTTCGTTCGAAAGGCGGCAACGCCTCTCGTGTAGTGTTACGTTCACTTAAAAGCCGATCAATCTGAATGGCCAATGACATAGAGTCGTCAAGACCAGAGGGAACAGGAAATCCCACCATAACATCTTTTACGGTTTCTGCCAAACCCTTCCGAAAGAGAGCTGCTAGGGCATCGTCATTCCATTTAGTAAGGACCACCCACTTTCGGAATTTTTGACAATATAACTCTGCAGAATCCTGACCCTGGTTCAATGCCAATAAGGTTTTCTCAGCTTGATCAATAGCATTAGGTTCATCCTACAACAACCCCAAGGCTTGAAAAAGCGCGTCCACATTAGCCAGAATAGGATCTCCGGGTGTTAAAGAAAAGGCCTAATCCTGGGGATCGCCGCGCAGCAAGGAGATTACAATTTTAACCTGCTGCACAGAGCTCCCCGATGAGTTAGGTTTCAAAGCAAAAAATAGTTTACAATTATTCTTAAAATTCAAAAATTTAGACCGATCCCCAAAAAAACACATCAGGAGTAGGGATTTAACCTACTGATGTCTCAATTAATTTTACTTTTACTGATATCTATTTTTATTTTTGAAATTTACCAATAGCTGCTGCATTTTCCACCCTAGGCTTTTACGCGAGTCAATACGTTTTCCCAGTTTTTTGTGGCGAAATTAGGGGGGGTCGGCTTATACACGAGTATATATGGTAGCTCAATAATAATAGCATTATCCTGTATTGAATGTGTCAACTTGCTGCTCAATTTCTCTAGTCTGACAAGTAGCAACCATTATATACTTTGATGTTTATTTGAGGTATTAATAATAAATTTTGATATATTTTCTTCACATTCCTTGTGCTCTTGGTTTTTGGGCTCTGAACAATGTAAAATGACAATTTTGCAGTGATCTCTTACTTTTTCCTGAGCTATATACTAAGAAACAACTGATTAACAGCCATAGGGTCCCATAAAAAGTAAACACTTTATTGAATACGAAATGTGAAAAGGTAGATAATAGGTACAATGGTAGGGGCAGGTAACAATGCACACACCAGATAGTCTCACATCAAATATGGGCATCAAGACCAAACACCTCTGCATATACCACATAATACATCGTAGTAAAGCAAAAATACCTGAATAATGCAGGAGATGGTGCAGAGATGAAGGACCGTCAGCCCTCCCCGACGCACGTTTCGGAGCGCAAAGCTCCTTCCTCAGGGGGCCTTTACTACGATGTTTGGCTGCTTTTCTGTGTCATTTTGGCTCATGCGAGCACTTGCTCTTAATATATTGCAGCCTGCATTATGCTCTATAATTATTATGTGGTATGTGCAGATGCAGAGGTGTTTGGTCTTGATGCTCATATTTGATGTGTGACCATCTGGTGTGTGCATTGTTCCCTGCCCCTACCATTGTACCTGTTATATACCTTTTTACATTTTATATTCAATAAAGTGTTTACTTTTTATGGGACCCTATGGCTGTTTATCAGTTGTTTCTTAGCATGCTCTTTTGCAGTTGGCCCTAAATTTGTCCAAAATACACACGTTTTGAGTGGCAGGTGGCATTTGCCCTGTTACAATTGGTACCATTCCCCTCCTACATGTGCTATGCTTACTACAATTTGTTCATACCCGAGCTATATACTGTATATATGTGTGTGTGTGTATATATCTAATATATAAAGCTCAAAGTGTGTATGTATGTGTGTATGTGTGTGTGTGTATGTGTGTATGTCCGGGATTGGCATCCGCACCGTCGTAGCTACAGCCACAAAATTTGGCACAGTCACACGTCTGGACCCCGAGAGCGTCCTAAGCTATGTTGTGAGGCGAAATTTTAACCCCGCGCGTTCCAATTCACCAAACAATTTTGCCCCTACCTACATACTGGAGGAAAAAGTGTGTGCGCTCAAGCCCCGCCCGTCATTATGATGTCACAATGGTTGCCATGGCGACGCTGATGTCATCATAGGTTGCAAGCCCCGCCGCCGCTCATTATGATGTCATAATGGTTGACTATGGGATGCAGGATGTGTGATGGGTATATGGGCACTGGACTATGGGATGGAGGATATGTATGACGGGTATATGGGCACGGGACTATGGGATGGCAGATATGTATATGGGCACGGTACTATGGGATGGAGGATGTGTGATGGGTATATGGGCACTGGACTATGGGATGGAGGATATGTATGACGGGTATATGGGCACGGGACTATGGGATGGCGGATATGTATGATGGGTATATGGGCATGGGACTATGAGATGAAGGATGTGTGAGGGGTATATGGGCACTCGACTATGGGATGGCGAATATGTATGATGGGTATATGGGCATGGGACTATGGGATGGAGGATATGTATGATGGGTATATGGGCACGGGACTATGGGATGGAGGATATGTATGATGGGTATATGGGCATGGGACTATGAGATGGAGGATATGTATGATGGGTATATGGGCATGGGACTAGGAGATGAAGGATGTGTGAGGGGTATATGGGCACTCGACTATGGGATGGCGAATATGTATGATGGGTATATGGGCATGGGACTATGGGATGGAGGATATGTATGAAGGGTATATGGGAACGGGACTATGGGATGGAGGATATGTTTGACGGGTATATGGGCACGGGACTATGGGATGGCGGATATGTATATGGGCACGGGACTATGGGATGGAGGATGTGTGATGGGTATATGGGCACTGGACTATGGGATGGATGATATGTATGATGGGTATATGGGTACAGGACTATGAGATGGCGGATATGTATGATGGGTATATGGGCACGAGACTATGGGATGGAGGATATGTATGATGGGTATATGGGCATGGGACTGAGATGAAGGATGTGTGATGGGTATTCGACTATGGGATGGCGAATATGTATGATGGGTATATGGGCATGGGACTATGGGATGGAGAATATGTATGATGGGTATATGGGCATGGAACTATGGGATGGAGGATGTGTGTTGGGTATATGGGCACTCGACTATGGGATGGAGGATATGTATGATGGGTATATGGGCACGGGTCTATGGGATCGTGGATATGTATGATGGGTATATGGGCACGGGACTATGGGATGGAGGCTAATTATAATTTTCTATAACTAACCACAGTTAGTTACTATGCCCGGGCAGCGCCGGGCTCTTCAGCTAGTGTGTGTGTGTGTGTATATATATATATATATATATATATATATATATATACACACACAGTTAGGTCCATATATATTTGGACAGAGACAACATTTTTCTAATTTTGGTTCTAGACATTACCACAATAAATTTTAAACAAAACAATTCAGATGCAGTTGAAGTTCAGACTTTCAGCTTTCATTTGAGGGTATCCACATTAAAATTGGATGAAGGGTTTAGGAGTTTCAGTTCCTTAACATGTGCCACCCTGTTTTTAAAGGGACCAAAAGTAATTGGACAGATTAAATAATTGTAAATAAAATCTTCATTTCTAGTACTTGGTTGAAAACCCTTTGATGGCAATGACTGCCTGAAGCCTTCACCTCATGGACATCACCAGACGCTGTGTTTCCTCCTTTTTGATGCTCTGCCAGGCCTTCACTGCGGTGGTTTTCAGATGCTGTTTGTGGTTCTTTCTGTCTGAAGTTAAGTCTTTAACAAGTGAAATGCATGCTCAATTGGGTTGAGATCAGGTGACTGACTTGGCCATTCAAGAATATTCCACTTCTTTGCTTTAATAAACTCCTGGGTTGCTTTGGCTTTATGTTTTGGGTCATTGTCCACCTGTAGTATGAAACGACGACCAATCAGTTTGGCTGCATTTGGCTGGATCTGAGCACACAGCATGGCTCTGAATACTTCAGAATTCATTCGGCTGCTTCTGTCCTGTGTCACATCATCAATAAACACTAGTGACCCAGTGCCACTGGCTGCCATGCATGCCCAAGCCATCACACTGCCTCCGCCGTGTTTTACAGATGATGTGGTATGCTTTGGATCATGAGCTGTACCACGCCTTCACCATACTTTTCTCTTTCCATCATTCTGGTAGAGGTTGATCTTGGTTTCATCTGTCCAAAGAATGTTCTTCCAGAACTGTGCTGGCTTTTTTAGATGTTTTTTTTAGCAAGGTCCAGTCTAGCCTTTAGATTCTTGATGCTTATCAGTGGCTTGCACCGTGCAGTGAACCCTCAGTATTTACTTTCATGCAGTCTTCTCTTTATGGTAGATTTGGATATTGATATGCCTACCTCCTGGAGAGTGTTGTTCACTTGGTTGGCTGTTGTGAAGGGGTTTCTCTTCACCATGGAGACTATTCTGCGATAATCCACCACTGTTGTCTTCCGTGGGCGCCCAGGTCTTTTTGCATTGATGAGTTCACCAGTGCTTTGTTTCTCAGGATGTACCAAACTGTAGATTTTGCCACTCCTAATGTTGTAGCAATTTCTCAGATGGGTTTTTTTCTGTTTTTTCAGCTTAAGGATGGCTCGTTTCACCTGCATGGAGAGCTCCTTTGACCGCATGTTTCCTTCACATCAAAACCTTCCAAATGCAAGCACCACACCTCAAATCAACTCCAGGCCTTTTATCTGCTTAATTGAGAATGACATAACGAAGGGATTGCCCACACCTGTCCATGAAATAGCCTTGGAGTCAATTGTCTAATCACTTTTGGTCCCTTTAAAAACAGGGTGGCACATGTTAAGGAGCTGAAACTCTAAAACCCTTCATCCAATTTTAATGTGGATACTCTCAAATGAAAGCTGAAAGCTTGTACCTCAACTGCATCTGAATTGTTTTGTTTAAAATTCATTGTGGTAATGTCTAGAACCAAAATTAGAAAAATGTTGTCTGTCCAAATATATATGGACCTAACTGTATGTATATATGTGTGTGTGTGTGTGTGTGTATATATATATATTATAGTAGAGCGCCTCACGCAGCTGGGCACAGAGGTATATCTGGAACGCCGTCTCTTAAGAAAGTGCTTGGTTTATTGTAGCAGCATAAACCAAGCTTAAAAGTAAACACAGCCCTCTTGCTCTATGAATGTCCACTTAAACCAGCCCATTATATAATTTTATTTATACCGTCCCAAAACGCAGTACTGGAGGAAACTAATCTGGTTTTACATATCTCACGCAATCATGCTCAGTGACACGTATCTCCTCTCCATCACTTCACCAGTGACTCTGTCACATATTCCCTCCTCTCCCCAAAGCCGGGGTTTTGGCACCTTCACTCCCTAATCAGGGGACTCTGGACAGGGCATCTGCGTTCCCATGCAACCTCCCTGGCCTGTGCTCCACATGGAAATTGTAGTCCTGGAGCCCCAGAAACCACCCAGTTACACGGTTATTCTTCCCCATTTCCCTCATCCATCTCAGCGGTGCATGATTAAATATTAGCTTGAACTTTCTGCCTAACAGGTAGTAGTACCTCAGGGTGTTGATTTCCCACTTGATGACAAAGCACTCCTCCATGATGACATAGTTCTTCTCACAGGAGAAGAGTTTCCTACTCAGGTATAGGACTGGGTGTTGGTCGCCATCTTTTAACTGGGACAGTACAGCTCCTAAACCGACTTCGGAGGCATCTGTCTGGAGCACAAAATCCTTTGTGAAGTTTGGTGCGACCAAGACTGGCTGTCCTCTCAGGATGAGCTTCAACTCCTGGAATTCCATCTCTGCTTCAGAGGACCATTGTCGACTTTGTGCCCTTGAGAATAATCGTCAGGAGGGCACCTAACATTGCGAAGTTTGTGATGAATCGCCCACAATATCTCACAATTCCTAGTTACGCCCTGACCTGCTTTTTGGAGACTGGCTGTGGCCACTTCTGGATTGCCTCCACTTTGTCTACTTGTGGCTTTACCTCGCCTGTTCCAAAGATATAGCCCAAGTATTTTGCATCCTCTTTCCCGAGTGCCCATTTCTTCGGGTTGATAGTAAACCCTGCTTTCCTTAGGGCATCGAGTACTGCCTGGACCTTCGGCAGGTGACTTCCCCAATCCGGGCTGAAAATCACAATGTCGTCCAAATAATCAGCGGCATACTTCTTGTGAGAACCTATAATCCGGTCATAGCCCTCTGGAAGGTGCCTGGGGCTCTTTGTAGTCTGAACAGCATCTTGATATATTGAAAGCACATGTCAGGCGTTGAGAAGGCCGTCTACTACTTGGCACTTAAAGACGGTAATTTGCCAGTACCCCTTCATTAGGTCCAGGGTGATGATGTACCTGGCTGACTCTAGCCTCTCAATAAGCTCATCGACCCGGGGCATCAGATACGCGTCAAACTTGGACACCTCATTAAGCTTCCTGTGAATCATTAAAGAAGTGCCACTCTACTTGGGTGCGGCACCAGGACAATAGGGCTGGACCAGCCACTCTTTGACTCCTCTGACACCCAGGCTCAAACATTCTCTTCACATCCTGGGAAATCACCTCATGCGAGCTTCAGGAATCCGATATGACCTTTGGTTCTCCCTCACATGTGGTTCAGTCGGGATCTCATGCTCCACCACTTGCGTACATCCTGGTAACTCCGAAAACAGGTCTTGGTTCCACTGTAGCAGCTCATGGCCCTGTTTCTTGGCCGACGACAGTATATCTGCCATAGTGACATCCTTGACCTTGGCTTCAGGATGGGCTCCTACTCACGGTGCCTCTATCGGTTCCCTGTCTCGCCACAGTTTTAGCAGGTTAACGTGGTACACTTGGTACGGCTTTCTTCTCCCTGGTTGATGGACCTTATAGTTGACATCTCAACTTCTCGACCACTTCGTATGGTCCTTTCCACTTGGCCAGGAATTTACTCTCCACTGTGGTGATCAACACGAGCACCCGGACCCCAGGGCTAAACTGTCAGTTTTGCGGCCCGGTTGAAGACCCTCACCTGGGCTTCTTGTGCTTGAAGGAGATTCTCCTTCACAATCTGCATCACCTTTGTGATTTGATTCTGTATTTGGGCCACATGCTCGATGACTCCGGTGGGGTGTAGCTTCTCCTTTGCAACATTTAGAAGTCACCGGGGGTGCCGTCCATATAACAGCTTGAACGGTGAGAATCCTGTAGAGGCTTGGGGAACTTCCTTAATGGTGAACAGTAGATATGGCAGGAGGCAATCCCAATCTCGTTCATCCTTCTCCACAACCATCCTCAACATGGACTTCAGGGTCTTATTGAACCTCTCCACCAGGCTGTCTGTGGATGGTACACTGGCGTCCTAAGTTGGGTAATCTGAAGGGCCATGCACAACCCCCTCATTACCTTGGACATAAACGGTGTCCCTTGGTCTGTCAGGATCTCTTTCGGCAGGCTTGTCCAGGAGATATGAACTAGCTCTCGTGCTTTACTCCGGGCGGAGGAGTTTCTTAAAAGTACCGCATAGCGTAGTCTATTACCACAAGGATGTACTGTTGACCCC
Organism: Dendrobates tinctorius; assembly: GCF_039654945.1. Taxonomy (NCBI): domain Eukaryota; kingdom Metazoa; phylum Chordata; class Amphibia; order Anura; family Dendrobatidae; genus Dendrobates; species Dendrobates tinctorius. Next base: position 1,360,091 of record NW_027361755.1, read on the forward strand.
TGGGTGACTTAATTAACGGCCCGACCAGGTCCATGGCAATCCGGTTGAATGGGACTTTGATTATGGGTAACGGAACTACGGAACTGCGGAATTGGGATATAGGGGCAGTTATCTGACAGGGCAGGTGCGGCAGAAATTACCAATGTCCCTGTGACACCCAGGCCAGTAAAACCTCTGAAGGACTCATTCTTGGGTCTTATCTACACCTAGATGCCTCCCCCAAGACATGAGCATGGGCCAGATCTAGCACTCTACGTCTATTGGGTGCAGGACTAGCAGCTGCTCTAATACTTCAACTCTATGTTTAGTAGCCCCAAACAGCAACTCCCCATTGACCACAAAGTATGGGAACCTGGTTTCAGCCCCCAGCTCTTGGGCAATCCCATTTATCACAGCCATGTTCTCCCGTACATTTTTCAAAGTCAAGTCCTGCATTTGTTTAGTCCCAGAATTCCCACCAGAAACCTCCAGATCAGGAATTTCAGATTCATCTCTTCCTTGTCACCGGCCAGGACACACAAGGGGAACTCATCCATCTCCAACTGTGGTGGGGTTTCAACAGAGTTGAGCAGACTCCTGTCTGCGTCCTTTGACAGCTCTGCCTTTCCCCACAAGTCCCAAAAAAGGCTGGTCCCTCCCAATTATCACTGGGTGCAGCAAACCTTCGACCACCCCAATCTCATGGGATGCCATACCGTGGTTTGTTTTATCAGACACCCTGGCGACAGGATAGTCCTTGGCATCCCCGTGGATACAGTGTACCTGTCACGATATGACTGGCCCTGCGTGACGCGACCCGACGATCGGTTGGTCACAAAAAACAACCAAGACAGACAAGGGGACACCGGGGACACAATTACAACGGTGGGCCCTGCAATATGGAATGGGGAAAGGGACACCTCCTGCACTCTCCTGAGGCTGTTCCCTGGATTATCCTGACGTCTGTACGGCTTCTTTCAAACCGTCTGACCAGGTTACCTTAGCCCTCACTCACCCTGCACCTAACCCTCACTAGGGAATTGGTAAGTGCGGACACTGGTCCCACTGCTGCAGTTATACAACACCAAGGAAAATAACAGACAGGGTAAAACAAACAACATTTAGCTTTCTCTGCCGTCATGCACTGGACAGCAGAGTAAGGCACCCGAACGCCACTTTCAGCTGTATGGCCACTGCACCAAATAAGCTGCTAACACCACTGCTCCAGATAACTCCTCTCTTTGGAATGGTTGATTTCCAAAGGACCTGTATTACAAACAGTCAGCTGGTGTACCAGGTGACCTTATATAGGAAGGAGGGAGTGGTCACCACCAGCAATAACAGACTCACAAAACATGTAGTAACACCAGCGGCCACGGGGGCAAAAACTGACATTAACCCCCGATGGCCAGAAAGGAAAAAAGTTTATATATGAGAAGCCCACACTGACACAGATCCAAAAATGGATAGTGACAGCACCCCCATGTGTTTCCCTGCGATTAACTGATAGAGAAGTGTGGCCCTAGCTAGTGTCACCAAACTCCCTGAGTCTGAGTCCTGTCACCAGCACCTCATTTATTGACATGGGACATGCCTGCGACCCCTCACCGGGCTGATAGTCCACACTGCAGGTAGGGTAGGCATAGTAGTAGCAGTGCCTCCCAAGTTTACAGTTCGTCTGCATTTTGGGGATCTCCCTGGGCAACCCAGGTCTGCACCGGCCTAGGAAGGGAGTGCACAAACCGGTCCATGACTACGCGCTCGACCATCTGGGCTGGGTTAGAGGACACCGGCTGCAGCCATTTTTGCACCAGATGTAGTAGGTCGAACATTTGGGATCGAGGGGGTTTTTCCCCACAGTGCACACAGTGGTGAACCCTTTGTGCTCTGACTGACTTAGTCACTCCTGTGCATGCCAAAATGTTAGTCTTAAACTTTGCATACTCCTGCGCATCCTGTAATGCCAAATCATAATAGGCCTTCTTGGGCTCACCAGTCAAATAGGGGGCCAGCACCTCTGCCCATTGCTCTGGCGGTAGCTTCTCATGCTCTGCTACCCGCTCAAACACAGAAAAGCCTTCAGATCATCCCCCGGGGTCATTTTTTGCATGGCTCATCTTACCGTCTTCCGAACGTATGTGTCGTCACCTGAACTTGGGGGAGGGGCTGCCAGCCTTCCACGAACCGCCTCTGCCAGTAAGTCAATCCGCTGGTGGTGTTAATGCTGCTGCATTTGTTGTATAAGCAACTTACTGGTCTCTTGCTGCACCATCTGTTGCTGCTGATGCTGTAATTGTTGTTGCTGCTGGGCTTGTAACAGATGTTGGAGTAGGTTCTCCATCTTGCCTGTCATCTACTCTGGCTTGTGGCCGTCACACTTGTTCGCTGGTTAACTTCCTGCACTTCTAATACCACCTGTGGTAGACTCAGCTGGGCACAGTTATATCTGGAACACCGTCTCTTTAAGAAAGTGCTTGGTTACTGTAGCAGCATTAGCCAAGCTTAAAAGTAAACACAGCCCTCTGGGCGAAACAGCAAAAAAGGAAAGAAAACAGTCCTTTTTTGTAGCGGGATCAGCATTGTGCACAGTTCAGTTGAGGCACACAACTCCCTGGAGTCCTATCTTTCCAGGAACCACTGGAAGCTGAAATCCGATTTCTTATATTTTATTATGGTGCTTGAACCTCTAGGTTCAAGCAACATATTGTAATCCGATTTCTTATATTTTTATAGTGCTTTGAAGAAAGCACTATCATGTAATCCGAACGCTGCTAAATTATTCTTCTAATTATTATTCAGTTGATTTCCGCAATTACTGCGGCCCGAACCGCTACACACAGACTCCGTTGAGGTGTCATTTCGAAGCCAGCGTCCACGAGTGGTGTGCTAAGTATTTTTTGTGTCGATCGGATTTGTAGTTTTTGCGCAATTTGCATTTGAAAAAAAATGTTCCCGTCATTGAAATGCATTGTCTCATTGGAAAAATTTTGCCATAGGAATACATGCGGCAGTCGTGAGGCGATTCAAATTTGAGGACCAGTTGCGGCAGTTAAGCTCATTGATATGCGCAGGCAGACCCAGTTACTATGCCAACGCCTACAAACTTTACATGACCCCACCAGGACACAGTTTCTGGCAGATATCAGCTCTTAAAGTGAAACCCACAGCACAAATGCAAATCTAGCTTCATCACATGACACATGCCCCTGAGAGAGAATGTGCGCCAAAGTGGATTTAGAAGCCCAGTGAGACAAATGCTCTTAAAGGGCCGACGCGCCAAAGTGATTCTTAAAGGGCCGGCGCGCCAAATCGAAAGCTGAGTGACCCCAGGCTGCTAATCGGAGGCTGATCGACCCTGGCCTCCAAATCGGACCCTGGGGGGCCCCGCTCACCAAATCGGACCCTGGGGGGGCCCCACCCACCAAATCGGACCCTGAGGGATCCCGGGCACCAATTCAAGCCCTTAGGAGCCCAGGCCACCGAATCGGATCCTGAGGGGCCCCACCCACCAAATCAGACCCTGAGGCCAAAGTGGCCCCTGAGAGGCACCCACAGTTAAAATGGATCCTGAGTTGAAAGTCTTGCAGGGGCAGCAGGCAAGTCTCTCTTAAAGGGGCAGCCCGGGCACCATTTCAAAGCACTATCTGTACTTCCTTCAGGAAATACACATCTAATTATTATTCAGATTTCCTCAATTAATGCGGCCCGAACCGCTACACGCACAGATTCCGTTGAGGTGTCGTTTCGAAGCCAGCGTCCACGAGTGGTGTGCTAAGTATTTTTCGTGTCGATCGGACTTGTAGTTTTTGCGCAATTTGCATTTGAAAATTTTTTTTCCCGTCATTGGAATGTATTGTCTCAATGCATTTCAATGGGAAAATTTTGCCATAGGGAAAACATGCCCTGAGGCGATTCAAATGGCAGTTAAGCTCATTGATATGCGCAGCCAAACCCAGTTACTATGCCAACGCCTACGAACTTTACATGACCCCCCAGGACAGAGTTTCTGCCAGATAATATCAGCTCTTAATCTAGCATCATCACATGACGCATGCCCCTGAGAGAGAATATGCGCCAAAGTGGATTTAGAAGCCCAGTGCGCCAAACTGGCTCTTAAAGGGCCGACACGCCAAATCGAAAGCTGATTGACCCCGCCCACCAAATTGGACCCAGAGTGACCCCGCCCACCAAATTGGACCCAGAGTGACCCCGCCCACCAAATTGGACCCAGAGTGGCCCCGCCCACCAAATTGGACCCAGAGTGGCCCCGCCCACCAAATTGGGCCCAGAGTGGCCCCGCCCACCAAATTGGGCCCAGAGTGGCCCCGCCCACCAAATTGGGCCCAGAGTGGCCCCGCCCACCAAATTGGGCCCAGAGTGGCCCCGCCCACCAAATTGGGCCCAGAGTGGCCCCGCCCACCAAATTGGGCCCAGAGTGGCCCCGCCCACCAAATTGGACCCAGAGTGGCCCCGCCCACCAAATTGGACCCAGAGTGGCCCCGCCCACCAAATTGGACCCAGAGTGGCCCCGCCCACCAAATTGGACCCAGAGGCCAAAGTGGCCCCTGAGAGGCACCCACAGTTAAAACGGATCCTGAGTTGAAAGTCTTGCAGGGGCAGCAGGCAAGTCTCTCTTAAAAGGGGCAGCCCGGGCACCATTTCAAAGCACTAACTACTTCCTTCAGGAAATACACATCTAGTTCTTCTTATTATAGTGTTTTAAAGAGAGCACTATCTTGTAATCCGAACGCTGCTAACTTATAGTGCTATTGTAATCCGAGCGCTGCTAACTTATTATTCAGTTGATTACCGCAATTAATGCGGCCCGAACCGCTATACGCACAGACTCTGTTGAGGTGTCGTTTCGAAGCTAGCGTCCATGAGTGGTGTGCTAAGTATTTTTCGTGTCAAAAGGATTTGTAGTTTGCGTTAGAAATTTTTTTTTCCCGTCATTGGAATGCATTGTCTCAATGCTTTTCAATGGGGAAATGTACCCACAGACAAAACATGCCCTGAGGCGATTGAAATGGCAGTTAAGCTCATTGATAGGCGCAGGCAGACCTACTATGCCAACGCCTACGAACTATACATGACCTCTCCAGGACAGAGTTTCTGGCAGATAATATCAGCTCTTAAAGCGAAACCCACAGCACAAATGCAAATCTAGCTTCATCACATGACGCACGCCCCTGAGAGAGAATGTGCGCCAAAGTGGATTTAGAAGCCCAGTGAGCCAAACTAACTCTTAAACGGCCGACGCGCCTAAGGATTCTTAAAGGGACGGCATGCCAAATCGAAAGCTGAGTGACCCCAGGCTCCAAATCGGAGACTGAGCCACCCCGGCCTTCAAATCGGAGGCTGAGCCACCCTGGCCACCAAATTGGGCCCAGAGTGGCCCCGCCCGCCAAATTGGGCCCGGAGTGGCCCCGCCCGCCAAATTGGGCCCGGAGTGGCCCCGCCCGCCAAATTGGGCCCGGAGTGGCCCCGCCCGCCAAATTGGGCCCGGAGTGGCCCCGCCCGCCAAATTGGGCCCGGAGTGGCCCCGCCCGCCAAATTGGGCCCGGAGTGGCCCCGCCCGCCAAATTGGGCCCAGAGTGGCCCCGCCCGCCAAATTGGGCCCAGAGTGGCCCCGCCCGCCAAATTGGGCCCAGAGTGGCCCCGCCCGCCAAATTGGGCCCAGAGTGGCCCCGCCCGCCAAATTGGGCCCAGAGTGGCCCCGCCCGCCAAATTGGGCCCAGAGTGGCCCCGCCCGCCAAATTGGGCCCAGAGTGGCCCCGCCCGCCAAATTGGGCCCAGAGTGGCCCCGCCCGCCAAATTGGGCCCAGAGTGGCCCCGCCCGCCAAATTGGGCCCAGAGTGGCCCCGCCCGCCAAATTGGGCCCAGAGTGGCCCCGCCCGCCAAATTGGGCCCAGAGTGGCCCCGCCCGCCAAATTGGGCCCAGAGTGGCCCCGCCCGCCAAATTGGGCCCAGAGTGGCCCCGCCCGCCAAATTGGGCCCAGAGTGGCCCCGCCCGCCAAATTGGGCCCAGAGTGGCCCCGCCCGCCAAATTGGGCCCAGAGTGGCCCCGCCCGCCAAATTGGGCCCAGAGTGGCCCCGCCCGCCAAATTGGGCCCAGAGTGGCCCCGCCCGCCAAATTGGGCCCAGAGTGGCCCCGCCCGCCAAATTGGGCCCAGAGTGGCCCCGCCCGCCAAATTGGGCCCAGAGTGGCCCCGCCCGCCAAATTGGGCCCAGAGTGGCCCCGCCCGCCAAATTGGGCCCAGAGTGGCCCCGCCCGCCAAATTGGGCCCAGAGTGGCCCCGCCCGCCAAATTGGGCCCAGAGTGGCCCCGCCCGCCAAATTGGGCCCAGAGTGGCCCCGCCCGCCAAATTGGGCCCAGAGTGGCCCCGCCCGCCAAATTGGGCCCAGAGTGGCCCCGCCCGCCAAATTGGGCCCAGAGTGGCCCCGCCCGCCAAATTGGGCCCAGAGTGGCCCCGCCCGCCAAATTGGGCCCAGAGTGGCCCCGCCCGCCAAATTGGGCCCAGAGTGGCCCCGCCCGCCAAATTGGGCCCAGAGTGGCCCCGCCCGCCAAATTGGGCCCAGAGTGGCCCCGCCCGCCAAATTGGGCCCAGAGTGGCCCCGCCCGCCAAATTGGGCCCAGAGTGGCCCCGCCCGCCAAATTGGGCCCAGAGTGGCCCCGCCCGCCAAATTGGGCCCAGAGTGGCCCCGCCCGCCAAATTGGGCCCAGAGTGGCCCCGCCCGCCAAATTGGGCCCAGAGTGGCCCCGCCCGCCAAATTGGGCCCAGAGTGGCCCCGCCCGCCAAATTGGGCCCAGAGTGGCCCCGCCCGCCAAATTGGGCCCAGAGTGGCCCCGCCCGCCAAATTGGCACCTGAGAGGCACCCACAGTTGAAACGGATCCTGAGTTGAAATTCTTGCAGGGGAAACAGGCAAGTCTCTCTTAAAGGGGCAGCCCGGGCACCATTTCAAACCACTATCTGTACTTCCTTCAGGAAATACACATCTAGTTCTTTTTCTGCTTATTATTATTCAGTTGATTTTCCGCAATTAATGCGGCCCGAACCGCTACATGGACAGACTCCATTGAGGTGTCGTTTCGAAGCTAGCGTCCACGAGTGGTGTACTAAGTAATTTTCGAGTCGATCGGATTTGTAGTTTTCGCGCAATTTGCGTTTGAAAAAACTTTTTCCTCAATGCATTTCAATGGGAAAATGTTGCCACAGAGAAAACATGCCCTGAGGCGATTCAAATGGCAGATAAGCTCAATGATATGCGCAGGCAGACCCAGTTACTATGCCAACGCCTACGAACTATACATGACCTCTCCAGGACAGAGCGTCTGGCAGATATCAGCTCTTAAAGCGAAACCCACAGCACAAATGCAAATCTAGCTTCATCACATGACACATGCCCCTGAGAGAGAATGTGCGCCAAAGTGGATTTAGAAGCCCAGTGTTACAAACACTCTTAAAGGGCCGACGCGCCAAAATGAGTCTTAAAGGGCCGGCGCACCCAAATGAGTCTTAAAGGGCCGGCGCACCAAATCGAAAGCTGAGTGACCCCATGCTCCAAATCGGAGGTTGAGCCACCCCGGCCTCCAAATTGGGGGCTGATCGACCTTGGCCTACAAATCGGAGGCTAAGCCACCCTGGCCTACAAATCGGACCCTGAGGGGCCCCGCTCACCAAATCGGACCCTGAGGGGCCCCACCCACAAAATCGGACCCTGAGGGGCCCCACCCACAAAATCGGACCCTGAGGGGCCCCACCCACAAAATCGGACCCTGTGGGGCCCCACCCACAAATTCGGACCCTGTGGGGCCCCAGCCACAAAATCTGACCCTGTGGGGCCCCGGCCACAAAATCTGACCCTGTGGGGCCCCGGCCACAAAATCGGACCCTGAGGGGCCCCTGTTGTGAGTTCATTTTCCCCTTCACCTTTGATGTCTGATGAACTCCCTCTGCTGGTGAAGAGAGGTTGTGAAATTGATTGGGATGGGAAGAACCTGTTGTCTGAACAGGCGTAGTGTGATTGGACATCTGGAATTTGAGTGGATATAAGGCAGCCGACGCCCTGCAGGGTTTGCTGGTGATCCTTTCTGCTCTGAGCTCTGGCATCCAGTTTTAGTTCCTGTCTACTAAAAGCTAAGTTTTGCCCTGCTATTATTCCATGAGGTTTAGTCTGGTTTCCATAGTGTTTGTATTCAGCCAGTCCTGGTTGGGACTGGCTGAATTCCATTTTTGTCTCTGATCAGTTGATCTCTTTGCTCTGTTTTCAGAATATACCTGAGTGCTGATATAGTGATTTTGAAGTCTAGCAACTTCAGGGCCTTTTTTCCTATCAGACGGTTGGGACATTTTTGTAGGGTTTTTTGCGGATTGCAGCCAGCATCTTTTCTGTCCTGTCCTATCTAGCTAGTTGGGCCCCATCATTTCCTCAGCCTGTCTTTCTGTCTGTGTTTGTGTTTTCATCTGTTTTTCACCGACAATACATGTTGGAAGCTGTTATGTCCCAAAAAGATCCTGTAACATCTAAAATGAATCCCTGTGCTTTCTTTTCCCGAAAGTTCTCCCCATCCGAACGTAACTATGATGTGGGGAGTCGGGAACTGTTAGCCATGAAATGGGCATTTGAGGAGTGGAGACATTGGTTGGAGGGAGCTAAACATCAAGTCGTGGTCCTTACTGACCACAAGAATTTGATTTACCTGGAGTCGGCCAAACGCTTGAATCCTAGACAGGCTAGGTGGGCCTTGTTTTTCACACGTTTTGATTTTGTGGTCTCTTTTCTTCCGGACACTAAGAATGTCAAGGCAGACTCCCTCTCTAGGAGTTTCTTTGCTGATTCTCCTATTGTGACCAAGCCTGCTACCATCTTAGGTGAGGGGGTAGTTCTTTCTGCCATCTCACCCGATTTGAGACGTGCTCTGGAAGAGTTTCAGGAGGACAAACCTGAGCGTTGTCCCATTGGAAAATTGTATGTTCCTGACCAGTGGAGGAAGAGAGTGATGTCTGAGGTTCATTGCTCTGCATTGGCTGGTCAGCCAGGTATTTTTGGTACTAGAGATTTGATGAGTCGGTCTTTTTGGTGGCCCGCCTTGTCTTGTGATGTCAGGAATTTTGTGCAGTCCTGTGGGACTTGCTCTCGGTCTAAACCTTGTTCTCGCTCTAGTGGGTTGTTGATGCCTTTGCCGGTGCCCAGGAGGCCATGGACCCATATTTCAATGGATTTTATCTCTGATATGCCTGTCTCTCAGAGAATGACTGTTATTTGGGTGATTTGTGACGGATTCTCTAAGATGGTCCATCTTGTACCACTCCCTAAGTTGCCATCTTCCTCAGAGTTGGTGCCCTTGTTTTTGCAACTGGTGGCTCGCTTGCACGGGATTCCTGAGAACATTGTATCTGACAGAGGAGTTCAGTTTGTTTCTAGATTTTGGAGGACTTTCTGTTCCAAGCTGGGAATTCAGTTGTCCTTCTCCTCTGCGTTTCACCCTCAGACCAATGGGCAGACGGAGAGAACAAACCAGACTTTGGAGTCGTATTTGAGATGTTATATTTCTGCTGATCAGGATGATTGGGTTTCATTTTTTCCCTTGGCCGAATTTGCTTTAAATAATAGAGCTAGTTCTGCCACTTTGATGTCACCTTTATTTTGTAACTTTGGGTTTCATCCTCGATTCTCTTCAGGGCAGGTGGAGTCTTCTGCCTGCCCAGGTGTTGACACTGTGGTGGAGAGAATGCACCAGATCTGGGACCAAGTGGTGGATAAGTTGTCTCTGTCCCAGGAAAAGGCCCAGTGGTTTTCCAACCGGCATAGGACCATTGGTCCCCGGTTTAAGGTGGGTGATATGGTTTGGTTGTCATCAAATAATATCTCTATGAAGGTGGCTTCTCCAAATTTTAAACCTAGATTTATTGGACCTTACAAGATTTGGAGATTCTTAATCCAGTCTCTTTTCGATTGGCTCTTCCTGTTACATTCAAGATCCATAACGTGTTTCATAAGTCTCTGTTAAAGAGGTTTGTTGAGCCAGTAGTTCCTGTGGTGGCACCTCCTGACCCTGTATTGGTTGAAGGTAATGTGGAATATGAGGTTGAGAAGATACTGGATTCTCGTCTGGTTAGACGGAGACTCCAGTATTTGGTTAAATGGAAGGGTTATGGCCAGGAGGATAATTCTTGGGTCCCTGCATCCGATATTCATGCCAAAAGATTGGTTCGTGCTTTTCATCGGGCCCATCCTGATCGCCCTGGTGGCGTGGATGAGGGTTCGGTGACCCCTCCTCAAGGGGGAGGTACTGTTGTGAGTTCATTTTCCCCTTCACCTTTGATGTCTGATGAACTCCCTCTGCTGGTGAAGAGAGGTAGTGAAATTGATTGGGATGGGAAGAACCTGTTATCTGAACAGGCGGAGTGTGATTGGACATCTGGAATTTCTGAGTGGATATAAGGCAGCTGACGCCCTGCAGGGTTTGCTGGTGATCCTTTCTGCTCTGAGCTCTGGCAACCAGTTTTAGTTCCTGTCTATTAAAAGCTAAGTTTTGCCCTGCTATTATTCCATGAGGTTTTGTCTGGTTTCCTTAGTGTTTGTATTCAGCCAGTCCTGGTTGGGACTGGCTGAATTCCATTTTTGTCTCTGATCAGTTGATCTCTTTGCTCTGTTTTCAGAATATACCTGAGTGCTGATATAGTGATTTTGAAGTCTAGCGACTTCAGGGCCTTTTTTCCTATCAGACGGTTGGGACATTTTTGTAGGGTTTTTTGCGGATTGCAGCCAGCATCTTTTCTGTCCTGTCCTATCTAGTTAGTTGGGCTCCATCGTTTGCTCAGCCTGTCTTTCTGTCTGTGTTTGTGTTTTCATCTGTTTTTCATCGACAGTACATGTTGGGGGCTGTCTATTGCTTTGGGGTCTGCTCTGGGGCAGTTTAGACTTCCCCTTTCCTTCTTTAGGCTTATGTAGTTCTCCGGCTGTGACGAGGGGTCTAGGGCACCGTAGGAACCCCCCACGGCTACTGTTAGTTGTGGTGAATAGGATCAGGGGTCTGCAATCCGATAGCTACCAACCTCTCCGGTTTTCTGGACTTAACTTGTATTTTTGTTTTCTCCTCCTCCGGTGACTCATTCATAACAGGCCCCGGCCACAAAATCGGACCCTGAGGGGCCCCGGCCACAAAATCGGACCCTGAGGGGCCCCGGCCACAAAATCGGACCCTGAGGGGCCCCGGCCACAAAATCGGACCCTGAGGGGCCCCGGCCACAAAATCGGACCCTTAGGGGCCCCGGCCACAAAATCGGACCCTGAGGGGCCCCGGCCACAAAATCGGACCCTGAGGGGCCCCGGCCACAAAATCGGACCCTGAGGGGCCCCGGCCACAAAATCGGACCCTGAGGGGCCCCGGCCACAAAATCGGACCCTGGGGGGCCCCGGCCACAAAATCGGACCCTGAGGGGCCCCGGCCACCAAATCGGACCCTGAGGGGCCCCGGCCACCAAATCGGACCCTGAGGGGCCCCGGCCACCAAATCGGACCCTGAGGGGCCCCAGCCACCAAATCGGACCCTGAGGGGCCCCGGCCACCGAATCAGATCCTGAGGCCAAAGTGGCCCCTGAGAGGCACCCACAGTTAAAACGGATCCTGAGTTGAAAGTCTTGCAGGGGCAGCAGGCAAGTCTCTCTTAAAGGGGCAGCCCGGGCAGCATTTCAAAGCACTATCTGTACTTCCTTCAGGAAATACACATCTAGTTCTTATTATTCAGTTGATTTTTGCAATTAATGCGGCCCGAACCGCTACACGCACAGACTCCGTTGAGGTGTCGTTTCGAAGCCAGCGTCCACGGGTGGTGTGCTAAGTATTTTTCGTGTCGATCAGATTTGTAGTTTTTGCGCAATTTGCGTTTGAAAATTTTTGTTTCCTGTCTTTGGAATGCATTGTCTCAATGCTTTTCAATGGGGAGATGTAGCCACAGACAAAACATGCCCTGAGGCAATTCAGATGGCAGTTAAGCTCATTGATATGCGCAGCCAGATCCAGTTACTATACCAACGCCTACGAACTTTACATGACCCCCCAGGACAGAGTTTCTGCCAGATAATATCAGCTCTTAAAGTGAAACCCACAGCACAAATGAAAATCTAGCACCATCACATGACGCATGCCCCGGAGAGAGACTGCGCCAAAGTGAATTTAGAAGCCCAGTGCGCCAAACTGGCTCTTAAAGGGCCGACGCACCAAAATGAGTTTTAAAGGGCCGGCACGCCAAATAGAAGGCTGAGTGACCCCAGGCTCCAAATCGGAGGCTGATTGACCCCGGCCACAAAATCATACCCTAAGGGTCCCCACCCACAAAATCGGACCCTGAGGGGCCCCGGCCACAAAATCGGTCCCTGAGGTATACCGTCCACCAAGTCAAGCCCTGAGGAGTCCAGGTCACCGAATCAGATCCTGAGGGGCACCACCCACCAAATCAGACCCTGAGGGGCCCAACAGGCCAAAGTGGCACCTGAGAGGCACCCACAGTTAAATCGGATCCTGAGTTGAAAGTCTTGCAGGGGCAGCAGGCAAGTCTCTCTTAAAGGGGCAGCCCGGGCACCATTTCAAAGCACTATCTGTACTTCCTTCGGGAAATACACATGTAGTATTATTATTCCACTTCTCTGTTTTCTGCAATTAATGCAGCCCGAACCGCTCGGCGCAGAGACTCCGTTCAGGCGGCGTTTCGAAGTCCTCGGTGGGGACAGGTGTGCTATGTATTTTTGGATTCGATCCGATTTGTAGTTTTTTAAAAAATCACATATTGAGCAAAAATTTTCCCATAGGAATTAATGGCGACCTTTCCATGACTTCCAACTGACATGGATTGAAGCCACAGCGCAGGTGCAGTGACCTTACAAAAATGGCAGCTATGCAAATGCAGCTTCCACACATGACCCGTATTAGCTAATAGAAGCTGACATATTGCTGATTCAAGGTCTTAAAGGCACAGCGCTCCAATGGCTTCTGAAAAGCCGCACCCAGTGATGGCTAACCTTGGCACTCCAGCTGTTGTAAACAGGGCTGTGGAGTCGGAGTCGTGGAGTCGGAGTTAGTTTTGGTCGGAGTCGGTAGAAATGTACCGACTCCGACTTTAAAAAAAAAATGTATTAATATTTCATAATTGAACTTTCATATGAATTTTATAAATGTTACTCAAATATATATGTTCTATCAAACTATGAACAACAGTGATAAGCAGTTCTGCTGGAGATAGACATTTCTTACTTCTTGTGTGTCACTGTTCTCCACTGCCCTTATCTAATCTTATACTTGGTTAACCTCATGCTGCCCCAACCCCCCTACTTACAATGTATGAAACTGAAAGTGAAAATGTGTTGCAAATTCTTAGTAGTAAAGCTCCTCCTCTAGACTAGATCGTACTAGGTGTGCGTCTTCCAAGCATCTCACAGCTGCCTGCTACTCAGAAGAGGAAGACTGTAAGAAGTATTATCCTTACAACAAACTTTGCATCAGTTAACTGTGAGTACATGAGGAATAATAACAGTATTACTGTCCACTATATCAGTTGTACGACCTGGCAATAATTTTGTACAATTGTTTTTAGGAAAAACAATTGTCATTTGGATTGTGAATGCAGAATTAAAAACCTGAGAATGTCAAAGAAGCATCACATTAAATCAGCTGTATTTGAACATTTCACCATCACTCAAGATAGAAAACATCATGTCTGTCAGTGTATGACAAATGATCCAGACAAAAACAAATGCTGTGAAGCCAAGATGAGTGCATATTCAGGCAAAGATAAAAATGCTCCTACCAGAGCTTCTAATCTAAAGAGACATTTACAGCGCTTTCATCCAGAAGTACTGAAAGCAGTGGATGAGAAAGACTGCATCCAAACCAATGAACCAGTGCCCAGCTCTTCCAGCCAAACAAAGGAGCAGAGAACTTTGCAGCCATCAGTTGCAAGATATTTTGTCAGTGACAAAGTTACTGTGACAATGACAGTAGATACATTTAAAAAAACAGATCATAGAGCTTGTTGGAAAGGATAGTGTGCCTATTTCATTATTTTCACGACCAGCTTTTATGTGTCTGAATGGGGAAATGGCCCGCAAGCTTGGTGTTTCTCTGGAGAGAGAGAGTATTAGAAAATTAGTAATCGAAGAAGCTTTTAAACAAAAGGAAGAACTTAAAAAAACTCTCAAGGGACGCTTTCTGTTTCTTAAAATGGATGCCTGCACACGTCACAGAGTGAACTATTTTGCCATCAATGTCCGATTTGTTTGTGACAAAAATGAAATAGTTACCAAGACATTGGCAGTAAAAGACACCAAAGCTCATCACACCAGTGAGTTTCTCCAGGTCTTGGTGGAAAAGGTTCTGCAAGACTATGAACTTAAAAAAGAGCAAGTTCTTTCTGTCGTAACTGACAATGCTTCAAATATGATAAGTACTATTAAGCTAATGAATGAGAGTAATGATGGTGACCAGCAGCTAGAAGAACATTCTGGGTCCACAGACACAGAAATGTTTGAAATAGAGGAACACAGTATTGTAACTGAGGAGCAAACTGAAGATGCTTCAGATGAACAGCAACATGATAGTTTAGATGATCTTGTTGACACTGTGTCAATATGTTCTTTCATTCATCACATGCGCTGTGTTGTGCATACGCTACAGCTGGCTATAAGACAGTCTGCAAGAAGGACATGCTGCTGCACTGATTGGCAAGGTGAGAAAATTGGCTACTGTTGCCAGAACCCCTAAAGTTGACTCAGTTTTGAAGAGACGTGCTGGAAAAGGGGCAATTATTGATCAAGCCACACGATGGGGCAGTACTTAATGATTCAGCGCTTGGTTGAGCTGAAAACCTTTCTTGTAGACATGGCTAACCCTCAACTGACGCTAAATGAAAGTCAGTGGAATCAGGTGACTGAGCTGGAAAAATTGCTAGAGCACCCATTTACAGTGACTAAAAAATTACAAGCAGAGGACTTAACTCCAGGTATTTTCTTAAAGGAGTGGAAGAACCTGATGTTTCGCCTGTCCCAAAGAGGAGGGTTAATTGTAAGTGGCATTGCTACATCAATGAAACGGAGAGAGGAGCTACTATTACAAAATAACATTCTTTTGGCAGCTGCTTATTTAGACCCAATGCATCGGATTCTTCTAGATGATCAACAGCTAAGTAAAGGAAAAGAAGCTCTGTTTGAAATAGCAGTAAGGATGAAAGGGTTGCAAAACAGTCAGGAGGAACAAGAAGAATTTGGTCGTCCTGCCACATCTTCACCCTCATCATCAACTGATGAAGAATTTAATTTTGAAAAATATTTGGATCACAAGGACCGTGCAAAGCGTTCCCGCATAGAAGAAGAGTCATCCCCATCAAGGAACACAGCCAGTACATTTCAGCAGAATTTTTCATGTGCACTAAAAGAAATTGAGAAATTTGACCGTTCATCAAAAATAACAGTGCAACAAGCGATTCCTCTGTATCCTGACATTGTCAGAGATGTTGCCCGAGTGGTTACTGCTTTGCCACCAACACAAGTTAGTGTAGAGAGGTTGTTCTCTGCTCTCAAAATAATTAGATCAGATTTGAGGGCATCCATGAAGGAGGATCTGACAGAGGCAATACTTTTTCTGAGGACAAATTTATAGATTTCTTCTTATTAACTGCATAAAAGTGTTTATTGCATATTTACTTACAGTTTAGAAAAGTTTATAAAAGTTATTTGCTATATTCTAATTGTATTCTAATAAATGTAGTTTTTGCTCTAAGTGGTCTGGTTACTTATATGATGGTGAGAAACTGAATAAGCACGATGTTTAATATTTTGCAACAGTAAATTTGTTGTTATGAATTGGCCATTTATGAAGGAGTCGGAGCCGGAGTCTGAGTCGGAGCCTGATAAAATCCAGAAGTCGGAGTCGCAACTGTGGCTTACCGACTCCACAGCCCTGGTTGTAAAACTACAACTCCCAGAATGCCCTTGCAACCTGCAGCAGTTGAGGCATGCTAGGAGTTGTACTTCTCCAACAGCTGTAGTGCCAAGGTTCGCCATCACTGCAGTCGGACGTCAAAGTGGCCCCTGAGGCAAAGTGGCAGCATGTGTCAACATGGCTAAAGTGGCTACCAAGTGGCCAAAGTGGCTACCGAGGTGCCGAATGTGCCAAAGTGGCTACCAAGTGGCCAAGGTCGCTACCGAGGTGCCGAATGTGTCAAAGTGGCTACCAAGTGGCCAAAGTGGCTACCGAGGTGCCGAATGTGCCAAAGTGGCTACCAGGTGGCCAAAGTGGCTACCGAGGTGCCAAATGTGCCAAAGTGGCTACCATGTTGCCACCAAGTGGCCAAAGTGGCTACCGAGGTGCCGAATGTCCCAAAGTGGCTACCAAGTGGCCAAAGTGGCTACCGAGATGCCGAATGTGCTAAAGTGGCTACCAAGTGGCCAAAGTGGCTACTGAGGTGTGGCTACAGAGATGCCGAATGTGCCAAAGTGTCTACCGAGGTGCTGAATGTGCCAAAGTGGCTAACAAGTGGCTACCGAGGTGCCAAATATGCTAAAGTGTCTACCGAGGTGCCAAATATGCTAAAGTAGCTAACAAGTGGCCAAAGTGGCTACCAAGATGCCAAATGTGCCAAAGTGACTACCGAGGTGCAAAATGTGCTAAAGTGGCTACCAAGTGGCCAAAGTCGCTACCATGTGGCCAAAGTGGCTACCGAGGTGCAGAATGTCCCAATGTGGCTACCAAGTGGCCAAAGTGGCTACCGAGGTGCCGAATGTGCTAAAGTGGCTACCAAGTGGCCAAAGTGGCTACTGAGGTGTGGCTACAGAGATGCCGAATGTGCCAAAGTGTCTACCGAGGTGCTGAATGTGCCAAAGTGGCTAACAAGTGTCTACCGAGGTGCCAAATATGCTAAAGTAGCTAACAAGTGGCCGAAGTGGCTACCAAGTGGCCAAAGTGACTACCAAGATGCCAAATGTGCCAAAGTGACTACCGAGGTGCAAAATGTCCCAATGTCGCTACCATGTGGCCAAAGTGGCTACCGAGGTGCAGAATGTCCCAATGTGGCTACCAAGTGGCCAAAGTGGCTACCGAGGTGCCGAATGTCTCAAAATGGCTACCAAGTGGCCAAAGTGGCTACCAAGTCGCCAAGTGGCTGCCGAGGTGCCGAATGTGCCAAAGTGGCTACCAAGTGGCCAAAGTGGCTACCGAGGAGCCGAATTTGCCAAAGTGGCTGCCAAATGTGCTAAAGTGGCTACCGAGGTGCCAAATGTGTAAAGTGGCTACCAAGTGGCTGCCGAGGTGCCGAATGTGACAACTTGGCTACTAAGTGGCCAAAGTGGCTACCGAGGTGCCAAATGTGACAACGTGGCTACTAAGTGGCCAAAGTGGCTACTGAGGTGTGGCTACCAAGGTGCCAAATGTGCCAAAGTGGCTAACAAGTGGCTACAGAGGTGCCGAATGTGCCAATGTGGCTACAAAGTGGCCAAAGTGGCTACAGAGGTGCTGAATTTGCCAAAGTGACTGCCAAGTGGCCAAAGTGGCTACTGAGGTGCCGAATGGGCCAAAGTGGCTACCAAGTGGCCAAAGTGGCTGCCGAGGTGCCAAATGTGCCAAAGTGGCTACTGAGGTGCCGAATGTGCCAAAATGTCTGCCAAGTGGACAAAGTGGCTACAGTGGTGCCGAATGGGTTTTAGGAAGTTTCGCCCCCAGCATTTCGCCCCCAGCAGTTCGCCCCCAGCAGTTCGCCCCAGGTACACTTCGCCCCCGAATATTTCGCCCCCAGCATTTCGCCCCCAGGTTGTTTCGCCCCCGCACATTTCGCCCCCGCACATTTCGCCCCCGCACATTTCGCCCCCGCACATTTCGCCCCCGGATGTTTCGCCCCCGGATGTTTCGCCCCCGGATGTTTCGCCCCCGGATGTTTCGCCCCCGGATGTTTCGCCCCCGGATGTTTCGCCCCCGGATGTTTCGCCCCCGGATGTTTCGCCCCCGGATGTTTCGCCCCCAGCAGTTCGCCCCCGGATGTTTCGCCCCCGGATGTTTCGCCCCCGGATGTTTCGCCCCCGGATGTTTCGCCCCCGGATGTTTCGCCCCCGGATGTTTCGCCCCCGGATGTTTCGCCCCCGGATGTTTCGCCCCCGGATGTTTCGCCCCCGGATGTTAAGCCCCCAGCAGTTCGCCCCCGGATGTTAAGCCCCCAGCAGTTCGCCCCCGGATGTTTAGCCCCCGGATGTTTAGCCCCCGGATGTTTAGCCCCCGGATGATTCACCCCCAGCAGTTCGCCCCGGATGTTAAGCCCCCGGATGTTTCGCCCCCAGCAGTTCGCCCCCGGATGTTTCGCCCCCAGCAGTTCGCCCCCGGATGTTTCGCCCCCAGCAGTTCGCCCCCAGCAGTTCACCCCCGGATGTTTCGCCCCCAGCAGTTCGCCCCCGGATGTTTCGCCCCCAGCAGTTCGCCCCCGGATGTTTCGCCCCCAGCAGTTCGCCCCCGGATGTTTCGCCCCCAGCAGTTCGCCCCCAGCAGTTCACCCCCGGATGTTTCGCCCCCAGCAGTTCGCCCCCGGATGTTTCGCCCCCAGCAGTTCGCCCCCGGATGTTTCGCCCCCAGCAGTTCGCCCCCGGATGTTTCGCCCCCGGATGTTTCGCCCCCAGCAGTTCGCCCCCGGATGTTTCATCCCCAGCAGTTCGCCCCCAGATGTTTTGTCCCCAGCAGTTCGCCCACAGCAGTTCGCCCCCGGATGTTTCGCCCCCTGCTTTTTGCCCCCAGATGTTTCGGCCCCAAATTAGGCAGGGAATTTTGGCCTTGTGTTTTAGCCCTAAGACCGCTTTCACAGTAGCCACTTTCCCAAGTGCTAAGCACTGGAAAATCGCTAAGAAGATTGCCAATTTTGAATATACTACATGGTGGCCTGATTCTAATGTATCGGGTATTCTAGAAGGCACAGCCACGTGGTATGTTGCACAGGTTATGTAGTATATTGGACAGTCCACGTAGTACATTGTACAGGCCACGTAGTATATAGGACAGCCGACGTAGTATTTTGTACAGCGCACGTACATAATTGCACAGTCCACATAGTAAATTGCACAGCGCACATAGTAAATTACACAGCGCACATAGTATATTGGCCAGCCAACGTAGTATATTGCACTGGTCACGTAGTATATTGCACTGTCCACGTAGTCTAGGAATGTGAGCACTATATTCGTGTTTAAAAAAAAAATAATAAAGATATACTCACCTCAGCCACGGGCCCTGAAGTCCTCGCGCCTCTCTGCAGTGCTGGCGGTGGCTTCCGGTCTGAGCGTTGGACCTGCGATGATGTCGCGGTCACATGACCGTGACATCATCGCAGGTCCTGGACGTTGTGCATTGGAGAGAGGCGCGGAGGACAGCGCGACGTTGGAGGGGGTGAGAATAACTTTTTTTTTTATCATTATTATTTTTAGCATTACATCTTTTCACTATTGATGCTGCAATAGGCACCATCAATAGCGAAAAGTTGGTCACACAGGGTTAATAGCAGCGTTAACGGAGTGCGGTACACCGCGATCCGTTAACGCTGGCATTAACCCTGTGTGAGCGGTCAGCAGTGAGTGCAGGGCAGTGAAGCAGCGGCCATTTTTATGGCAGACTGTGACCGTCGCTGATTGGTCGTGGGCGTTTTGCCAAGACCAATCAGCGACTTGGATTTACATGACAGACAGACGCCGCGACCAATGAATATACGAATAAAACGTTACAGACAGAAAGACGAAAGTGACCCTTAGACAATTATATAGTAGATAAGTCAATGGCTAGAAAAGCGAGGTGTTGTTTCGGCCAGCTCTTTTTATTTTATTACAGGAGCTATTTTTGAGCACTTAGCGTTCATCAATAGCCTGTATCTTATGGGTCATTACCGAGAGCGCTCACAAAAGCGCTCTGAAAAATGCCAGTAAAGCACGTGCTTTGGAGTTCTAAAACAGTGGCAGCATAAGGGTGCTTTCACACTTCCGCTACATATGCACTACAGGCCGCTCGTTCGCTTCTGTAATGCCGCATTCCGCTAACCTGCAGCGGAACGAAATGAAGAAAATGCTCTTCTTTTTGTTCTGACACTGATAGCGGAATGCGGCATTACGAAAGCGAACGGGCGTCTGCAGATCGCGGAACCCAGCCGTTCACGTCTATGGGCAATGCAAGCGGAATGCCAGCATTCAGCCAGCATTGCCCTGGGGTCAGCTGGATGTCAGATCCAGAGCGGATCGACCTCTGGCGGCCACAAACACAAGTGACCGGTCATCAGAATGGTGACCGGTCTGCAAACCCTGTCTTATGAGGAAAGGTTGCAGGATTTGGGAATGTTTAGTTTGCAAAAGAGAAGACTGAGAGGAGACTTAATAGCTGTCTACAAATATCTAAAGGGCTGTCACATTGTAGAAGGATCAACTTTATTCTCATTTGCACAAGGAAAGACTAGAAGCAATGGGATGAAACTGAATGGGAGGAGACACAGATTAGATATTAGAAAAAACTTTTTGACAGTTAGAGTGATCAATGAGTGGAACAGGCTGCCACGAGAAGTGGTGAGTTCTCCTTCAATGGAAGTCTTCAAACAGAGGCTGGACAGACATCTGACTGGGATGATTTAGCGAATCCTGCTTTGAGCAGGGGGTTGGACCAGATGGCCCAGGAGGTCCCTTCCAACTCTACGATTCTATGATTCTATGATTCTATGATTCTAAGTGTGAAACCACTCTAAAATTACAGTGTGCAAGAGGCCTAAAATCTAAACAATTTTGAACTTTTACCTGACCCAGCACTGACCTGCTTTGTTGCAAGTTTTGTTGCAGATGTAACAAGTAGCATGGTCACACGTCCTGCAAGTTACATTAGACTAGCTTTTATTCCATCTGTATATCAGAATATAGCAGTGTCTGAAATCTCCACAAAGAGAGAAGTGTACTGCCACAAAAAATCAGTCAGCTTCCACAGCAATTCACTTAATACAATTATGAATTCAGTTCTGTCCAAACATGGAAGGAGGAAGTTGGTCCATGAGAATCACATTTACTTATTTTCCAAACGAACCGCTGACGATGTTCATTCCATCTGGGTATGTGAAAAACGGTCGACTTGCAAGGGACGTGTTTGGACCAATGAAGAATCTGGCGAAGTTGTGAAAGTAGTCAATCTTCACAATCACGCAGCACAAGCTGCAAGACCTGAAGCAATCCGACTTGTTAATGAGGCTGTGAACAGGGCAAGGACAACACAGGAGACACCACAACAGATTCTCACAGACGTCGTTTCAGGAGCCCATTGTAATGTTGCAGCACTTCTCCCAAGGAAAGCATCACTGAAGAGGACAATGCGATTAGCAAGGCAACTTGGCAATATCCCAAGGTTACCTCAAACCCTTGATCAACTTGTTATCCCCCTCAAGTTCCAGGAGATCAGTATTGATGGTGTCCAGCAGCAGTTCCTTCTGCATGACTCTGGTAAGCTACTTAACCATTTAACATTGTATTAAAACAATTCCATTATGCATAATTATTGCAAAGTTTATTTTGCACAAATGTGAAAAATGCTACACTATAAGGTGCTGATATAAAATACTATGTGATTTTTGCCTTCAAGGGAAACTTTGAGGGTAATATAATGTAGTGAGGCCTACTGATTCCAACTAGTGTTGGCCGATCACTGGAAAGATAGGATCAGATCAGGCTGATCATACCGAAAGATTGGAATTAATTCAGATCCAATCTCCAGAGCTAGATGTAGATATATATATGCACACTGTACGCCCGAACAGTGTGTGTGTGTATATATATGCATATATGTGGGTGGGTGATGGTGGTCTGGCACTTTTGGAACTTTGAAATGCAATAAAGGATTTGTATAAGACTTCAGCAGCGCGGAGGTCTTTCTTCATGGATGCATGTTAAGTACGGGCGGAAGCCAACCCCTACTCTAGCAGCACACTGAGTCCTCAGCAACAATCTCAGTTGAGCCACTCTTCTTCCAGCTTTCTTGCATATATATAATGGCCCCAAGCTGCGCTGTTAAAAAATAAACAAACCCAGTTATTCAACTCTCTCTCCGGTGTCCAGCGCTGTCTCCGGCGGTGCAGGGAATTCCGAAATCCCAATGCTATGCATTCTGGGTTGTGCATCACCACCTCTGCACATGTGCCGGGCTGTTCTGTGACGTGATGTGGTGCTTTCCCAGGACCGTCTAGTGAGCGGTCCTGGGATCACTCTCCACTGTAGTTATAGTACGGCAGGCACAGAGGCGGCGATGCGCCGCCTGGATTTCGGGATTCCCTGCACTGCTGGGCTAGGAGCCGGAGCCAGTACTGGACACTGGAGAAAGAGGTGAGTAACTGGGTTTGTTTATTTTTTAACAGCGCAGCCTGGAGCCATTTACTAAAGCTAAATATGCACACACGCTGTACACCTGTATAGTGTGTGTGTGTGTGTATATATATATATATATATATATATATATATATATATATGCGCACACTGTTCGGGAGTGTATGCCCGGACAGTGTTTTCAGATTACGGAGGATTCCGATTTCTAATAAAGATCATCATCATGATCTGGCTACAAATCGGATCGTAATTTAAAATAACGATCAGCCTGAAAATCGTAATAAATTACGATCTTCAGTGATCGGACCGGCCCACACTAATTCCAAATATGCAGCATTGTACTGGCCATACCTGTCCTGGATGCTGCCCCGGAGTTCAGCCTCGCCTGTCTGCGGCATGCACGGACTGAACTGCCATCGCCGGCTGATTCCTCGGCTCTCGTAGTTCAGTCCTGCAGATCCGTGGACAGGTCGGGCTGAACTCCGGAGCTCAGGTGAGATACGCCATGATTTGCAGATGCGTTTTGCCTGCTGCTTCCAAGCACTTTTTAAGCACTTTGCAAGCGCTTTGGCAAAACGCTTCTGCAAATAGGGGACGTGGCCAAGCTCTGCTATGGGCGTGGCCATGCCCTGCTATGGCCTAAACCGAGCGTATTTGGCGTGGTTTGCAGGCATTTTTCGGGAGGTTTCCCTCTTGCCCATTCCCATTCCTTCCGGGATCCGCCGGAAAATAGCTTTGAAGCTATTTTCCGGTGGGGCGTTTTCCGGCCCCTGCCGGAATCCGCCCGTAACCCGCACCATAGACATGAAAGGGCGGGTTTCAGGCAGGAAACACAGCACGGAATACGCCTGTAAATCCAGCTTGTCTGGATAAAGCCTGAGGCCTCGTGCCCACTGACGGAAGGGGATTGTGGAGCGGCATCTCCGCAGCGGCTGTAATTGCGGTAGCAATTGGAGATCCCACAGGAATCTATTTGTGCCTGCAATTGTGGCCACTATTGTGGTACCCTAATTCTGTATCAAAATCTTCACTTAACTCTATGGATTTAGGTACAGGTTTTAGTGCAGGATTTCAGCCCCTTGTCTGAATGGCTGGAATTTTGTTTGTATAATGGCAGCATACATTGACATGCTGCACTGCATGTTTTTTTTTTTGTAAACAAAATTTTTTCATCAGCATGTGGATGGGATTTACACATTAATGCTGCATATGACCCCAGCCTAATGGACCATTCAGTTATGCCTTAGGCCAAAAGCACACTGGTGATTTTACTGGTGTTTTTTGCGTCCTGCACAATCCTCTCAATGAGACAGCATAGGCAGCGCGGACGTCACGAACGTCCGCGCTGCCCACCCGACGACTAGCGTGCCCATCCGCCTGAATGGAATGCCCCATTCAGGCGGGCGGACCGCCCAGTCGTTCATTCAGACGTCCAGCCGCACGCCGCGTCTGGATGCGGCTGTCAACTAGACGGCCCGTTCAGCATAGTGGCGATCGGCCGTGCTGAACGGCCGTCTAGTTGAAGGGTCTAAAGGTACCCTAAAAATGTGACCTATTTCAAGTTTGGAAGTAATTTTAATTTTAAACAAAAATATATAATTTTCCACTGGGACAATATATGTTGTAAAAAACTATTGGTTGGCCCCTTCACACTAGATTTTGCTTCAGTTTTTTATTATGAAATCAGAAAATCTGGAGCAAAATGTGAGTATTTAATGTGAGATATGAACAGAGTCTTCTGATTAGGATATTTTTTTTGTGAATTTATCCCAAAACTCTGTCTGCTGCTTGTTACACTTTTTCTGTTATTTCCTCTACTAATACTTTCATTTTAAATTAGGAAATGGACACAGCCGTATGTTGATATTTGGAACAAGAGACAATCTCCATCTACTGGCACAAAGTAGAGTGGTTTGCTGATGGCATGTTTTTCACTACACCAGCCTTGTTTAAGCAACTTTACACAATCCATGTAGTCCACAGCGGCCTTGTTGTTCCTGTAGTGTACACCTTGCTGACAGACAAGAGCCGTTCTACATACCAGAGGTTGCTGCAAGAGCTGAAGAACTTGCAGCCTGGACTGCAGCCAGACAACCTGATGTTGGATTTTGAACTAGCTGCAATACAGGCATTTGAAAGTGAATTCCCCAACCTTCTGAAGACTGGCTGCTTTTTCCACCTATCACAGTCGGTTTGGCGTAAAGTTCAAAATGAAGGACTCAAGATGCAATACCAAGGTGACCATGAATTTGCCCATTGGATACGCATGATACCTGCCCTGGCCTTTCTACCACCACAGAATGTTGTGCAATCATTTGAAGAATTGGTGGAAGATCCTGACTTTCCACAAGAAGCAATACCTATTGCCAACTATTTTGAAGACAGCTATATCGGTCGAATGAATCGCAGAGGACGTCAAGCACCTTTGTTTCCAGTTCAATTCTGGAATGTGTATGAACGAACATTGAATGATCAACAGCGAACAAATAATGATGTCGAAGGATGGCACCGTAGCTTTCGAGAAACATGTGGTACTCTTTTCCAAAATATATACCGGTTCAATAACTGTCTGAAACATCAGCAAGAGCTCCATAGTTTTGAAATTATTCAGATAATAGCAGGAAATCCCATTGCTGCAAGAAACAAAAAGTATGCTGCAATTTCAGCAAGGGTTAAACGTATCGTGCAAGATTTCGATAATAGAAGCTTGATGGATTATCTGAGAGACATTGCCTACAGCTTTGATTTTTAGTTCATGGTCACATATTGTATGTTTTGAGAGCAGTGTTTTTAGCTGTAAAATAATTCAAGCATTATAACCTGCAATTTGTATTTTCTCTTTTTCTCTAATCCTTCCCCTCTATACCTTTTTATGTTTCTTGTTAAAACAGTTTTGATATATACAGTTAAAGCATAACTCTGCAAAAAACATGTTATGTTATAGTACCTGTGCCCATGATATTCATTTCCAAAGGAGACCTTCCAGCAGCTTCACTTCTGTGTGAAAAGTCTCATCCAAGTTAAAGCTCCATGTGCTGCAGGATTTCAGTGGTTGCTAAGGAGGTTGTTTCTCCTTAGTAGCAGTACTTGTGGATGGATTCTAGAGGGCGTGGCTGCACAGGAGCATGCAGCTAACAATATATTCCCTATGATGTATAAAGGGCTGCTGGTTTACAGCCCTCTGCAAAGCCCCCCCTATGTGTTCCGTCCTGTAACGGCTTTACACAGGCAGGGGGGAGCCCTCCTCTTGTCCAGGACAGAGCACATGAGCGGAGGGTGAAGGGGAGCTTTGCAGAGGGCTGTGAACAAGCAGCCCTGAATGTATCATAGGGAGCCAGGAACCGTTCTGCTCCCAAGGGGGCACGACCTCCTTAGTAACCAATGAAATCCTACTATTTTCCTGTCTGTTTGTAAAATTACTCATCTAGAAAACAAAGTTTGAGAATAAAAAAACTAATTTGATCAGAATTGTATATCTTAGACTCATATGGTGTATTATTAGTGATAAGCAAACCTGCCAATGTTCAGTTCAGGCAGGTTTTTCCCGGATGCAAAAGATCCAGGAGCAAATTGCTAGAGGCAAAACATCCAGGGATGAACTGCTGGGGGCGAACTGACAGGGGGCGAAACATCCGGGGGTGAAACATCCGGGGGCGAACTATCCGGGGTCGAACTGCTGGGGGCGAAACATCCGGGTACGAACTGCTGGCCGCGAACTGCTGGGGGAGAAACATCCGGGGGTGAACTCCTGGAGGTGAACTGCTGGGGGCGAAACATCCGGGGGCGAACTGCTGGGGGCGAAACATCCGGGGGCGAAACATCCGGGGGCGAACTGCTGGGGGCGAAACATCCGGGTATGAACTGCTGGGGGCGAAACATCCGGGGGCGAAACATCCGGGGGTGAACTGCTGGGGGCGAAACATCCGGGGGTGAACTGCTGGGGGCGAAACATCCGGGGGCGAACTGCTGGGGGCGAAACATCCGGGTACGAACTGCTGGGGGCGAAACATCCGGGGGTGAACTGCTGGAGGCGAACTGCTGGGGGCGAAACATCCGGGGGCGAACTGCTGGGGGCGAAACATCCGGGGGCGAACTGCTGGGGGCGAAACATCCGGGTACGAACTGCTGGGGGCGAACTGCTGGGGGCGAAACATCCGGGGGTGAACTGCTGGAGGCGAACTGCTGGGGGCGAAACATCCGGGGGCGAACTGCTGGGGGCGAAACATCCGGGGGTGAACTGCTGGGGGCGAACTGCTGGGGGCGAAACATCCGGGGGCGAACTGCTGGGGGCGAAACATCCGGGGGCGAACTGCTGGGGGCGAAACATCCGGGGGCGAAACATCCGGGGGCGAAACATCCGGGGGCGAACTGCTGGGGGCGAAACATCCGGGGGCGAAACATCCGGGGGCGAACTGCTGGGGGCGAAACATCCGGGGGCAAAACATCCGGGGGCGAAATGTGCGGGGGCGAACTGCTGGGGGCGAAATGTGCGGGGGCGAAACAACCTGGGGGCGAAATTCTGGGGGCGAAATGTTCGGGGGCGAAGTGTACCTGGGGGCGAACTCCTGGGGGCGAACTGCTGGGGGCGAAACTTCCAACTCCCTGCCGAATGTGCCAAAGTGGCTACCAAATGGCCAAAATGGCTACCGAGGTGCCAAATGTGCTAAAGTGGCTACCAAGTGGCCAAAGTGGCTACCAAGGTGCTGAATATGCCAAAGTGGCTACCAAGCGGCCAAAGTGGTACCGAGGTGCTGAGTGGCTACCAAGTGGCCTGAGTGGCTACCGAGGTGCCGAATTTGCCAAAGTGGCTGCCAAATGTGCTAAAGTGGCTACCAAGTGGCCAAAGTGGCTACCAAAGTGCCAAATATGCTAAAGTGGCTACCAAGTGGCCGAAGTGGCTACCGAGGTGCCAAATGTGTAAAGTGGCTACCAAGTGGCCAAAGTGGCTACTGAGGTGTGGCTACAGAGATGCCGAATGTGCCTAAGTGGCTAACAAGTGGCTACAGAGGTGCCGAATGTGCCAAAGTGGCTGCCGAGGTGCCAAATGTGCCAAAGTGGCTACTGAGGTGCTGAATGGGCCAAAGTGGCTACTGAGGTGCCAAAGTGTCTACCAAGTGGCTACAGTGGTGCCGAATGTGCCAAAGTGGATACCAAGTGGCCAAAATGGCTACCGAGGTGCCGAATGTGCCAAAGTGGCTACCAAGTGGCCAAAGTGGCTACTGAGGTGCTGAATGTGCCAAAGTGGCTACCACGTTGCCAAAGTGGCTACAGAGGTGCCAAATGTGCCAAAGTGGCTACCAAGTGGCCAAAGTGGCTACCCAGGGGCAGGGCCCTGCATGCCAGACTTGCTCCTGAGGTTCATTGGCACCAAAGTGGTTTCTGAGGGGCCCTGGAACCAGACTGGCTCCTGAGGGGGCCCGCACAACTAAGTGGGTCTTGGGCTTCACATACTAAAGTGGCCCCTGAGAGGCCTCGCATGCCGGACTGGCTCCTGAAAGGCCCTGACATCATAGTAGCTGTTGAGGTGCCACACCATGCCAAAGTGGCTTGTGAGGGGCTTTACTATGCCAGTCGTTCTGGCTTTTACCAACCTAAGATGATTCGCCCCACAAGAATGTCCACAAAATATTTCCATGAAAACGCGATATGCGCTTTTGTCCATTTTTATTTTTCAGGGGTACAGCTGTAATTAAATGGTTGCTATCATTACTATGGTCCCCATCACACTGAACGAGCATCCGATCCATGACGTTTCAGCAATACCCCGCTTTGATGGCGGCAATTGCTGCGTGTGACAGTGGGATACAACATCGCAGGGGGCATTCCTGAGTATGGCAGATCCCAGTCCCGGCCGTTTTTCCTTTAATTTAAATTTAATTGGTATGGCTAGCTTACCTCCCGCTGTCATGACCTGGTATATTCCCTTACAGTACCTTCACACTTGTCAATTGACAGCCGCTCAGCCGTGGTCTATCGCTGCTGTGGCTGTCAATTGAAAACCGCCCTTACACTAAGCGGCTGCTGCGTCCACCTGCTCCATCGAGTGGGTGGCCATGGCCATAGTCCTTCATTGCCGCGATTGAGTGCTAGCGTCAATGAATGGCCGAGCACGATACTGAAATGACTAATTTACAGTGGTGCAGTATATCTCCAACTGATCGAGCACTTGTTCAGTGCCCAGTCTATCAGGGTACAGACACATACAGCAGCTGCTTGGCCGAGTATCTGCAGACTGTTGATGTGTGAGAGAGTACCCTCAAGGACTAATCTGATCTTGTCACGCCCTTTGACACCGCTCCCGACATTGGATATAGCGTGCACAGCATAAGAATTCTTCCCTTCCCACCTGGTGTGTTTTCTGTCCATATATTATATAAAGAATATATGATAATATTAAAAAGAAAATAAATGTGTATGTATGTGTATATATATATGTGTGTGTGTGTGTATATATATATATATATATATATATATATATATATATATATATATATATATATATATATAGTTTACATGTTTCATTTTGGGTGTTTATTCTTGATGTATTGTTATTAAGTCATAGCTGGCGATATGTTTTAACGGAGTGGATAAAATTATATGGGAAGGCACTAGTGCACAACAAAAGTCTGTGTGGCACCCTTCCTGTTCCATTTCAATGGTTTTAATTTTTAAAATGTGAGAGTTTGATTTATTAAAAGCTGTGGCCACCACCACCCATTTGCAATTTACAAAGTTGTTTGTGTTTTTACTTCATATTGTCAAAGGGGCATGAAGTGTAAGAGCATCTGGTGTGTGTGGTGCAGTACCAGCACAGGCTTCCTGTTCTCTGATTTGGCATAAAACATTCTAATTCGCTTTTCTTTGATTTTAAAGCTATATGTAAGTAATCATACTGTAGTATGTTTACACTTATACACTGCTTTATAAGGGCTTGTACACAGTCCGATTTTTACATCCGAATTCGACCGATTATTCTGACTGTGTACTAGCCCTAAATGTGACTTCATTAGCTACATAAAATAGTTTGTTTCCATTATGGAAGTCCCTATTAAAATCTGCCAAAAGCAGACAAACTTTACATTAGCAGAGTCTACCTGTGAGAACTTGCTGCTAGAGAGATTATTCGTTGCAATCAGAATTTCTAGTGAAATCAATAAATCAAACTGAGCAGTCACAATTTCTTACATACAGACTCTGCCTAGGACAGTCTGCCTGTTCTTCACAAGTGTCCGGACCCCGTTCATTTCATCATTGTGGGTCCCAGCGTCCCCTTGAAGCAAATGGTGGTGACAGGTGACATCCCACAGGTTCTTTAGCCTGCACCCAATATTATATGATGGTGACATCACTACATCACCCCCATATGCTTCATATACAACCCATCCCAGGTAGTGCCATCGCTATTTACAACATTCATATTCTAACTTTACTTTCTTACAGTCGACACCTGATACACTGTTAAAGCACCATGTATTTCCTTCAGGAAATGCCCATCTAGTTTTATATATACCTTCCAACACGCAGTGCTGGAGGAAGCTAATCTGGTTTTACATAACTGACATGGTCATGCGCAGTGACACGTATCTCCCTTACACCACTATATATATTGATGTAGTTGGACAGAAAATAATAACAGATGCTCAAACTGTTTTCCATCACAATTTGCACAGCTTTCAAATCTGCCTCTTACGCTTTGAGAAACATTTTTGCACAAGTCTCTGGGTATTAATTTCTTGAAATGCATCTCTTATGTAACATTTCAAATCACTGAAACTTTTGGTTTTCGACTATAAACTTTGTCCTTGAGTACTCCCCAAAAGAAAAAATCCATTGGTGTCAAGTCTGGTAAATGTGCCAGCCAATCAAGTGGGCCTCTTCAGCCAATCCATTTATTAGGAAATGTTTCATCAAGATACTCGCGGACTACTCTTGAATAATGTGGAGGGGCCCCATCTTGTTGGAAATAAAGGTCATTTGAATTAGGCTGTTGCTGTAACTGGGGAACAACTTGATTCATTAGAATTTCGAAATACTTATCTCCTGTGACTGTTTCATCAAAAAAATGGTCCAAAAACATTAAAACTTGAAATACCACCCCAAACATTGACACCAGGCTCATTTAGTTGTTGCTCTAATGTTAAATGCATGTTCTCATTATACCAGTAAATACAGTTATGTCTGTTAATATGGCCAGATATTTTGAAAGAAGCTGTGATGGTCACGTGCGACTGGACACACCGCCTCCAGCAGGGCGAATTTCTCTGACACACGCGACCCTGGATACACCGCCTCCAGTAGGGCGAATTTAAATAATATAACGTGCAGCCGGATACACCACCTCCAGCAGGTGAATTTCAGTATTACACGTATATCAGGATACACCGCCTCCAGCAGGGCGTATTTACACAATTAAGGGAAACACCAGGGAAACTGATACAATGGAGGGCCCTGCGATAGGGAACGGGGACGTGGAGACCTCCTGCACTCCCCTGAGTCAGTGTCTCTACACTCCTGTCGGTCCCTAGGCGGGTTCCACACAAGGCGATGAGCAGGATACCTAAAATCCATAGCTCGCCCTGCACCTACCCCTTTCTAATGAATTGGACGGTGCAGAAACTAATCCCACCACTGCACTGAAACACACAAAAGGAAAGGTACAAACAGGGATAACACCACTTAGCTTTGCTCTGTTGCTATTGCTCCCAGCAACAGAGTCCACCACGAGAATGCAGCTTTCCTCCTGAATAGCTGCTACTTCTCCAAGCTTTGTCAGAGCTGCAAGGAACACCTCTCTGTAATTCCTTCCTTCACCAGACTTTACACCAGAGCTCCCCTGAGCTGCAAGGAACTCCTCTCTTGTTCCTTCCTTCACCAGTCTTGGTTGGAAATGAGCAATATCACCAACAGTGATTGCAACCACCTGACACTTTTTTATAGGTAAGAGCCAGAGCAATCACACCTGCTTCATAATCACATGCACTAAACAAAAGTAACCAGAGTGCAGTGACCCTAACGGCCACCGGGGGCAAAACTAGAACTGAAACCACCACAGTGCAATGACCCTAATAGCCACTGGGGGTAAAAATAACTTTAAGCACGCAGCTTAAAGGGGTTGTCCAGGCTTTTCACATAATCTCAGTGCATATCTGGGCTGCAGAATTATGACAATAAGTAATTTACTTTATGTCACCAGTTTGCAGGGTTTTCTAGATATTCTGAACAGAACGTCCAAGGGGTGCTATGGCATTGAAATGAGAACTGGTCGTTTCCTCCTACTCTACTAAAAACATGCCATCTGTAGCAACAACCCCACCCTCCATAGCTACAGGCCCTCCCCGTCCACATAAAGAAGCCCTCCTCACACATTAACAAATTCTCCCCGCTGCGCCATTCCCCCCCCGCCGCTCCATTCCCCCCCCTGCCGCTCCATTCCCCCCCTCCCTGCCGCTCCATTCCCCCCACCACGTCGGTCCGTCTCACCCGGTCTTCACATTGCCGGTGAAAGCTGCAGCAGGGAAGGAGCGGGTCATGTGACAGACTCTGTGCACGTCACTTCAGCCCGCCTGTCACATGACCCGCTCATTCCCGGCTACAGCTTTCACCGGCAATGTGAAGACTGGGTGAGATGGACCGGCGTGGTGGAGGGGAATGGAGCGGCAGGGAGGGAGGGGAATGGAGCGGCAGGGAGGGGAATGGAGCGGCAGGGAGGGGGGGTAATGGAGCGGCAGGGAGGGGGGGAATGGAGCGGCAGGGAGGGGGGAATGGAGCGACAGGGAGGGGGGGAATGGAGCGGCGGGGAGGATTTGTTACTGTGTGAGGAGGGCTTCTTTATGTGGACGGGGAGGACCTGTAGCTATGGAGGGTGGGGTTGTTGCTACAAGCGGAATGTTATTAGTAGAGTAGGAGGAAACGACCAGTTCTCATTTCAATGCCATAACACCCCCCCCTTGGACGTTCTGTTCAGAATATCTAGAAAACCGTTACTTGTCATAATTCTGCAGCCCAGATATGCACTGAGATTATGTGAAAAGCCCGGACAACCCCTTTAAGGAAAAAAAAAGGTTACTAGTGCTTTTATCTGTCACAATCCAACCAGGATCATGACAGAAGCTTCATCATTCCACATAATGTTATCTAAGATTACTTGATTTTCTTAAATTTAGTTAAGCATTATCTCACTAAATTGCAGCCGCCTGTCTGGATCATCCTCCAATAAATCATGAATTAGACGTGGACGATAAGCTTTCCACGCAATAGATTTCAGGATTCGCATGATGGAAGCTCGTGAAATTCCCAATTCTAAAGAGACTCTTCTGGTGGACTTTTTTGGACTCTGAACAGTTTCACTTTACACCATGTTTGATAAATCTCCCCCTTCATAACCCTATTACACATACTGTCCACCTACTTTTGGACCACCCTGTGTGTGTGTTTGTGTGTGTGTGTGTGTGTGTGTGTATATATATACAGTGGGGAAAAAAAGTATTTAGTCAGTCAGCAATAGTGCAAGTTCCACCACTTAAAAAGATGTGAGGCGTCTGTAATTTACATCATAGGTAGACCTCAACTATGGGAGACAAAGTGAGAAAAAAAAATCCAGAAAATCACATTGACTGTTTTTTTTTTCATTTTATTTGCATATTATGGTGGAAAATAAGTATTTGGTCAGAAACAAGCAATCAAGATTTCTGGCTCTCACAGACCTGTAACTTCTTCTTTAAGAGTCTCCTCTTTCCTCCACTCATTACCTGTAGTAATGGCACCTGTTTAAACTTGTTATCAGTATAAAAAGACACCTGTGCACACCCTCAAACAGTCTGACTCCAAACTCCACTATGGTGAAGACCAAAGAGCTGTCAAAGGACACCAGAAACAAAATTGTAGCCCTGCACCAGGCTGGGAAGACTGAATCTGCAATAGCCAACCAGCTTGGAGTGAAGAAATCAACTGTGGGAGCAATAATTAGAAAATGGAAGACATACAAGACCACTGATAATCTCCCTCGATCTGGTGCTCCACGCAAAATCCCACCCCGTGGGGTCAGAATGATCACAAGAACGGTGAGCAAAAATCCCAGAACCACGCGGGGGGACCTAGTGAATGAACTGCAGAGAGCTGGGACCAATGTAACAAGGCCTACCATAAGTAACACACTACGCCACCATGGACTCAGATCCTGCAGTGCCAGACGTGTCCCACTGCTTAAGCCTGTACATGTCCGGGCCCGTCTGAAGTTTGCTAGAGAGCATTTGGATGATCCAGAGGAGTTTTGGGAGAATGTCCTATGGTCTGATGAAACCAAACTGGAACTGTTTGGTAGAAACACAACTTGTCGTGTTTGGAGGAAAAAGAATACTGAGTTGCATCCATCAAACACCATACCTACTGTAAAGCATGGTGGTGGAAACATCATGCTTTGGGGCTGTTTCTCTGCAATGGGGCCAGGACGACTGATCCGGGTACATGAAAGAATGAATGGGGCCATGTATCGTGAGATTTTGAGTGCAAACCTCCTTCCATCAGCAAGGGCATTGAAGATGAAACGTGGCTGGGTCTTTCAACATGACAATGATCCAAAGCACACCGCCAGGGCAACGAAGGAGTGGCTTCGTAAGAAGCATTTCAAGGTCCTGGAGTGGCCTAGCCAGTCTCCAGATCTCAACCCTATAGAAAACCTTTGGAGGGAGTTGAAAGTCCGTGTTGCCAAGCGAAAAGCCAAAAACATCACTGCTCTAGAGGAGATCTGCATGGAGGAATGGGCCAACATACCAACAACAGTGTGTGGCAACCTCGTGAAGACTTACAGAAAACGTTTGACCTCTGTCATTGCCAACAAAGGATATATCACAAAGTATTGAGATGAAATTTTGTTTCTGACCAAATACTTATTTTCCACCATAATATGCAAATAAAATGAAAAAAAAAACAGACAATGTGATTTTCTGGATTTTTTTTTCTCAGTTTGTCTCCCATAGTTGAGGTCTACCTATGATGTAAATTACAGACGCCTCTCATCTTTTTAAGTGGTGGAACTTGCACTATTGCTGACTGACTAAATACTTTTTTTCCCCACTGTATGTGTGTATATATATATATATATATATATATATTAATATTGCAAGGTAGCGCTCGTCATTCAGGTTGGGGATACTCTTTGCATCCAAATAACCAGATCCGGCACGGGTTTTCCATAAAACATCAACAGTCCATGTGGTTTATTCAGACATCATAAACCAAAGCAATAGAAAGTTCATATCAAACAGCATAGCGTCCATGACAGAGCTCCACTCTGTTAACCCTGTAGTGACACAGGTCCAATGTCCAATACGCAGGCTCTCGCCTAACCACAGTTAGCTCACCCCGTCAGGGTTACCTCTTGGTTGCTTCACCACACTGCAGACGTCCATTCCCTCCCCTGGGAACTCTCAGGCACTTGCAGCCATTATACACGCAGGCACTTCAGGAAGGCAGACACATCTTCCAGCGAGACCTTCCAAACGGACCAACCGGGTCCAAGCATTGACTCATGTAACCTACCCTGGCCACCTTATATGGTCCGTAGCCACGCCCACCAGATCACATGGCTATGACCTCATCACAGATTCTTCAATCATTCACACACGTACGTTACTATGGCATTCTAGATACCTGCCCCTAGGTGGGTTTGTAGGTAGCTGGTCTCACCAGCTACCTGGAAAGCTCTCCCTGACACAGTGTAGCGAAAGCTCAGCAGTACCTCTGCTGATCAACACACATATTCAGGCTTCCATCCCAAGGCATTAACCTCACGGTTCATTGCATCTTCTGTTTCTGTAGCATCCTCCAGTTCACGCTGTAATCTACAGTGCAACGCATTGGCACGATGAGCCTCTTTCTCCACTTCTTCCACCTGGCGCTACAGCTGTTTCAGCCGAACATTATTTTTCTCCGCCTGGTCTTTGTACTGCTCAGAATTACGCCTTTCCTCATTCATTTGCATTAGTTCATCCTTCTGTTTTTTCTCCGCACGACATACTTGTTTGCTTGCAGATTGTCGCTCTCTAGCTTCAGCCTCCATCTGTTCCTCCAGTTGTGCAACCTTTGCTTTTAACTCGTTATTCTGGCGATCTAACTGCTGATGGACATTCTCGTTCTTCTGAGCATTACTACGTTACGCCTTTAGATCAGCATTCATCTGGTCAACCTGAAGTGTGGCCTTTCTCAGCCTGTCATTGGCTAATTCAACGTTGCCGTGTTCTTCCACTTCTTCCTGCTGAACAATGCCAGACTCTAACCGCCTCTTTTCTTCCAACGCCAGGAAGGCACTTCAGGAAGGCAGACACATCTTCCAGCGAGACCTTCCAAACGGACCAACCGGGTCCAAGCATTGACTCATGTAACCTACCCTGGCCACCTTATATGGTCCGTAGCCACGCCCACCAGATCACATGGCTATGACCTCATCACAGATTCTTCAATCATTCACACACATTTAAGTTACTATGGCATTCTCGATACCCGCCCCTAGGTGGGTTTGTAGGTAGCTGGTCTCGCCCACTCACCAGCTACCTGGAAAGCTCCCTGACACAGTGTAACGAAAGCTCAGCAGTACCTCTGCTGATCAACACACATATTCAAGCTTCCATCCCAAGGCCACCTACCTTGGGATACATAACACTGGTCAACAGCATTTTTGGTGCCAAAGATATTTCATCGAATTTAGGGTATTTTTGGGGTGCTGATTCTGAATATGTCATCAGTTTTGCCAGATTGGCTCAAGTTTTTGAGATTTTTGGTATCTTATTTATAGCACTTGTTGGTAAATGCGACGCATCATCTCATTAATTTCTTTGGATTAGTACTTGAACTGAGCAGTTCTCAATATAGTTTTGTGTTAATTAGTGTTCTAAAAGTTTGTTCATAGCTTGATTTTTGCACTAACTTTATGTTGTTGTCTGTTTTCCAGTGAAAAGCATGAACTCATCATGAAGAAGTTGTCTTAACGATCCAGACTCATTCTGTTACATTTGTGGTGAATATACACTGCCAAAACATAGAAGAAACATAACACACTTCGTAAAAAAAGTGTATTTTGCCTATTTTGGGGTTATGCTTGGGGACCAAGACAAGTTTTGGGCACCACACATAGTGTGCAAAGCATGTATCGAATTATTACGAAAATGGAGCAAAGGACAAAGAAAAAGCTTCAAATTTGGTGTTCCAATGGTGTGGAGAGAGCCAAAAAATCATCATGATGACTGTTATTTATGGTAAACACAGGTACAGGCACATCTTCACAATGAGGGACAGGCCTTCTTGCAGATTCCATGTTACTCCCATTTTCGTTTCTTATGCTTATTGAATCCTTGCACTTGCACTGCACAGAAATAACAGTCATCATGATGATTTTTTGGCTCTCTCCACACCATTGGAACACCAAATTTGAAGCTTTTTCTTTGTCCTTTGCTCCATTTTCGTAATAATTCGATACATGCTTTGCACACTATGTGTGGTGCCCAAAACTTGTCTTGGTCCCCAAGCATAACCCCAAAATAGGCAAAATACACTTTTTTTACGAAGTGTGTTATGTTTCTTCTATGTTTTGGCAGTGTATATTCACCACAAATGTAACAGAATGAGTCTGGATCGTTAAGACAACTTCTTCATGATGAGTTCATGCTTTTCACTGGAAAACAGACAACAACATAAAGTTAGTGCAAAAATCAAGCTATGAACAAACTTTTAGAACACTAATTAACACAAAACTATATTGAGAACTGCTCAGTTCAAGTACTAATCCAAAGAAATTAATGAGATGATGCGTCGCATTTACCAACAAGTGCTATAAATAAGATACCAAAAATCTCAAAAACTTGAGCCAATCTGGCAAAACTGATGACATATTCAGAATCAGCACCCCAAAAATACCCCAAATTCATTAAAATATTTTGGACACCAGAAAAAAAATTTTTTTTCGTTGACCTGTGTAATCATTCAGCACCCTGCCACTCATCCTCTCTCCTGGGACACCCACACTGCGCCCCCTAGCGGACACGGTGGTCACTACACCACAGTGTATATATATATATATATATATATATATATATATATATATATATATATATATATATATATGTATATACACAAACATACACACCGTATACACTCGTGTATAAGCCGGCTTCCCCTAATTTTGCCACAAAAAACTGGGAAAACGTATTAACTTGCGTGTTAGCCTAGGGTGGAAAATGCAGCAGCTACTGGTAAATTTAAAAAAGAAAATAGATACCAATAAAAGTAAAATTAATTGAGACAGCAGTAGGTTAAATGTTTTTGAATAACCATATTGAATCAGGAGCCCCATATTATGCTCCATACTGTTCATGATGTCCCCATAAGATGCTCCATACAAAATACACCCCATATAATGCTGCACAAAGGTTAATAATGGCCCCATAAGATGCTCCATATGCTCCATAAAGGTTATGGCCCCATAAAATGCTCCATAGATTATGCCCCCATAAGATGCCCCATAGATTATGCCCCCATAAGATGCCCCATAGATTATCCCCCCATAAGATGCTCCATAGGTTATGCCCCCATAAGATGCTCCATAGTTATGCCTCCATAAGATGCTCCATAGGTTATGCCCCCAATGGCTGGATATCCTTAAAGACAAAAATGTCCAGGAAGGGTGGGAAATCTTGAAAAATGAAACTCTCAAAGCACAATTGTTAATTCCGAAAAGAGGGAAGAATAGGAAGCATTTAAGGAAGCCAGGATGGATGAACACAGAACTTAAGCACATGCTAAAAAGGAAGAAAAAAATGTTTATAAAATGGAAAGGAGGAGGCATATCTAAAGAAGAATATAATGCTGTCGGCAGAACCTGCAGGGCACAAATCAGATTATCTAAAGCTGACAATGAATTGAGGCTTGCAAGAGATGTCAAAAGCAATAATAAAGGATTTTGGGGATATGTCAAAAGTAAAAGAAAAGTCAAAGATGCTATAGGATTTTTACAGAATGAAAATGATGAAATGGTAAGACAGGATGTCGAGAAGGCTGAACTTTTAAATTCCTATTTTGCATCTGTTTTCTCTCAGAAAGGAAATGTAACATCAACTGCTCTTCACTGTCCTATTAAGGGAATAAAAGAATCCAGGATATCGATAAACAGAAAGATAGTGAGGAAACACTTAGCTAACCTAAATGAATTCAAGTCTCCAGGTCCAGATGAATTACACCCCAGAGTACTGAAGGAGATAGCAGAAGAAATTTTTGAACCCCTCTCCATAATCTTTGAAAATTCTTGGAGAACAGGAGAAGTCCCAGAAGACTGGAGAACAGCAAATGTTGTTCCTATCTTCAAAAAGGGGAAGAAGGTGGACCCAGGCAACTATAGGCCGGTGAGTCTGACTTCTATACCAGGAAAGATCTTTGAACAAATTATTAAGCAACATGTATGTCAGTACCTGGATAAGAATGAAGTGATTAAACAGCATGGGTTTTTAAATAATAAGTCATGTCAGACTAACTTAATTTCCTTCTATGACGGAATCACTGATTGGGTGGATCAAGGAAATGCTGTAGATAAAGTATATCTTGACTTGAGCAAAGCATTTGACAAAGTATCTCATACAATCCTTATTGAAAAAATGACTAAGTATGGAATGGACAAGGCAACTGTTAGGTGGATTCATAACTGGCTTAGTGATCGGACCCAAAGAGTGGTCGTAAATGGCTGCACATCCAGTTGGAAGAATGTCTCAAGTGGGGTACCACAGGGCTCTGTCCTGGGCCCGGTATTGTTCAACATCTATATCAACGATTTAGATGAAGGAATTGAGGGTAAACTGATTAAATTTGCTGATGACACAAAGCTAGGAGGGATAGCTAATACTAGAGAAGAGAGAGAGAGGATTCAAAAAGATATAAATAAACTGGCAAAGTGGACAGCAACTAACAGAATGGTTTTTAACAGGGAAAAATGCAAAGTACTGCATCTGGGCAATAAAAATGTAAAAAGCATATACAAAATGGGAGGAGCAGGGCTAAGCAACAGCACATGTGAAAAAGACTTGGGTATACTAATAGATCACAGACTGAATATGAGTCAACAGTGTGATGCAGCAGCAAAAAAGGCAAATGCAATTCTAGGATGTATTAACAGAAGCATATAGTCTAGATCACGTGAAGTCATTATTTCCCTCTACTCTTCTTTGGTCAGACCTCATCTGGAATACTGTGTCCAGTTTTGGGCACCACATTTTAAAAAAGACATCAACAAACTGGAACAAGTTCAGAAAAGAGCAACCAGAATGATGACCGGTCTGCAAACCCTGTCTTATGAGGAAAGGTTGCAGGATTTGGGATTGTTTAGTTTGCAAAAGAGAAGACTGAGAGGAGACTTAATAGCTGTCTACAAATATCTCAAGGGCTGTCACATTGTAGAAAGATCAACTTTATTCTCATTTGCACAAGGAAAGACTAGAAGCAATGGGATGAAACTGAATGGGAGGAGACACAGATTAGATATTAGAAAAAACTTTTTGACAGAGTGATCAATGAGTGGAACAAGCTGCCATGAGAAGTGGTGAGTTCCCCTTCAATGGAAGTCTTCAAACAGAGGCTGGACAGACATCTGACTGGGATGATTTAGCGAATCCTGCTTTGAGCAGGGGGTTGGACCAGATGGCCCAGGAGGTCCCTTCCAACTCTATGATTCTATGATGCTCCATAGTTTATGCCCCCATATGCTGCCCCATAAAATGCTCCAAAGGCTATGTCCCCATATGCCGCTGCTGCAAATAAAAAAAAAAGATATACCTCTCATCGCTGGGGACCAGGTGCCGATGTCCTGAGCAGGCGGCTCAGGGCCCTGGCACCTGCGATATTCACTTGCCCCCGGTCCATCGCTGCACCCACTCACTCTTCCGGGTACTCTGTCAGTGATTTTCAGGCAGCAGAGGGCGCGGCGCACTCTAACTACGTCATCGTGCCCTCTGCTGCCTGAATGAAACTGACAGAGGACGCAGAGGACAGAGCGGCGCGCAGCAATGGACCGGGGACAGGTGAATATTTTATATACTTACCCCCTCCTGGCGCAGCCCCTGCGTCTCTGGCAGCTCTTCCTTCAGCTGTCACGTGGTACCGCTCATTAAAGTGCATATTCATGACTTTAATGAGCGGTACCACGTCACCGCTGAAAGAATGCGTGGGAGGAGCAGGGGGGTTGCAGAGACATATGCTAGGGGGGTAAGTATGATTTGACACCCCCGCTCCCCCAACCCCTGATATGACTCGAGTATAAGCCGAGAGGGGGACTTTCAACCCCAAAAAATGAGCTGAAAATCTTGGCTTATACACGAGTATATATGGTGTGTGTGTATGTGTGTATATATATATATATATATATATATATATATATATATATATATATATATATATATTTATAGTGCTTGTGAAAGTATTCAGCCCCCTGGAACTCTTCAATCTTTTCCCACATATCATGCTTCAAATGTAAAGATAAAAAATGTTAATTTTTGGTGAAGAATCAACAACAAGTGGGTGTTGTGAACTCTCTTGATCTGACTTCTGAGTCGGGGCTCCCTCTGGTGGTTACTGCGGATAGTGGAGCTGGTCGGGTTGATAGAAGTTTGCCAGCTGAAGACCATGACTGGAAGTCAGGGGTTACTGACTGGGAGGATATAAGTGAACAAGCTTCCCTCAGTTGCTGCTTGTGATTTTATTTTTTTCCTGTGCATTTTGAGGATTCCTGTCTCCTGCCTGATCCTGCATTTTTCAGTTAAGTTGTTCTTTTGCTAATCCTTTGCATCTGATTTGGTTTTGCCTTTTCTGCTTTCTGCTTTGCTGTGAGGGTTCAGCATGCTCCCTGCTGGACCCTGCAGTTTGTTCAGTCCCTTGTTATATTGGTCTCTTTTGCTTTGCTGCCAGTTCACACCAGAATGCTGATATAGTGGGGGAGAGGTAGTAAGATCTCAGTGTTTTTTGTACGTCAGACGTGTTGGATTTTTTTATTGTTTTTGCGTGATTGCAGACAGTGTCTTTCCTGTTCTATCCTATCTAGACAGTTTGGGCCCCATCATTTGCTCAGTCTATTTTCTACCTGTGTTTGTGCCTCATCTTGTCTCACCGACAATATATGTTTGGGGGCTAGCTATTCCTTTGGGGCTCTACTCCGGGGCAGTTTAGATTCCACCTTTCTTGCTTTAGGCTTAGTTAACTCTCTGGCTGTGCCGAGGCGTCTAGGGCATCGTAGGTACGCCCCATGGCTACTGCTAGTTGTGTTGTTAGGATTAGGGTTCTGCAATCTGCTAAGTTACCAACCTTTCTGATTTCCTGGTGGCCTACCCTATTCCTGCCATCCTCCTCGGTGACCTATTCATAACAATAGGACACAATGGGGAAGTTGAACGAAATTTATTGGTTATTTTAAATTTTTGTGGAAATTCAAAAACTGAAAAGTGGGGCGTGCAATATTATTTGGCCCCTTTACTTTCAGTGAAGCAAACTCACTCCAGAAGTACATTGTGGATCTCTGAATGATCCAGTGGTGTCCTAAATGATTAAAGATGTTAAATATAATCCACAATACACAAAGAAAATTGGAGACGTTTATTAGCATTCTGAATA
Source organism: Dendrobates tinctorius (assembly GCF_039654945.1). Classification (NCBI taxonomy): domain Eukaryota; kingdom Metazoa; phylum Chordata; class Amphibia; order Anura; family Dendrobatidae; genus Dendrobates; species Dendrobates tinctorius. Next base: position 1,402,067 of record NW_027361755.1, read on the forward strand.
GGACCTGTGCACAATATATACCATATGGGAATAAACATGCTAGAAATAGGAGGAAACCACTATGGCTAAATAGAGCTGTAAGGGGCGCAATAAGAGATAAAAATAAAGCATTTAGAGAATTAAAGCAAGTAGGTAGTGATGAGGCATTAAATAAATACAGAAAATTAAATTCTGTAAAAAGCAAATCAAAACAGCAAAGATTGAGACAGAGAGACTCATTGCCATAGAAAGTAAAAATAATCCCAAAATATTCTTTAACTACATAAATAGTAGGAAGCTAAAAAATGATAGTGTTGGTCCCCTTAAAAATAGTCTGGGTGAAATGGTGGATGAGGATGAGGAAAAAGCCAATATGCTAAATGACTTTTTTTCAACAGTATTTACACATGACGGATAACGTGATCAGGGATAAAAATTCTCCGTTAAATGTCACCTGCTTAACCCAGCAGGAAGTACGGTGGCGTCTAAAAATCACTGAAATTGACAAATCCCCGGGCCCGGATGGGATACACCCCCGAGTACTGCAGGAATTAAGCACAGTCATAGATAGACCATTATTTTTAATCTTTAAAGATTCCATAATAACAGGGTCTGTACCACAGGACTGGCGTATAGCAAATGTGGTGCCAATATTCAAAAAGGGGACAAAAACTGAACTTGGAAATTATAGGCCAGTAAGTTTAACCTCAACTGTGGGTAAAATCCTGGAGGGTTTTCTAAGAGATACTATACTGGAGTATCTGGAAAAGAATAACCTTATGACCCAATATCAACATGGGTTTACAAGGGACCGTTCCTGTGAGAATAATCTGATAAGCTTTTATGAAGAGGTAAGTTCCGGACTGGACTAAGGGAATGCAGTGGACGTGGTGTACATGGACTTTTCAAAAGCTTTTGATACGGTGCCACACAAAAGGTTGATACATAAAATGAGAACAATAGGGATAGGGGAAAATATGTGTAGGTGGGTTAAGAGCTGGCTCTGGGATAGGAAACAAAGGGTGGTTATTAATGGAGCACACTCGGACTGGGTCACAGTTAGCAGTGGGGTACCACAGGGGTCAGTTTTGGGCCCGCTTCTCTTTAACATATTTATTAATGACCTTGTAGGGGGCATAGAGAGTAGAATTTCAATATTTGCCGATGACACTAAACTCTGCAGGGTAATCAATACAGACGAGGACAATTTTATATTACAGGAGGATTTATGTAAACTAGAAGCTTGGGCTGATAAATGGCAAATGAGCTTTAATGGGGATAAATGTAAGGTCATGCACTTGGGTAGAATGAACAAGATGTATAATTATGTGCTTAATTGTAAAACACTGGGCAAAACAGTCACTGAAAGAGACCTGGGTGTATGGGTGGACGACAAACTCACATTTAGGGGCCATTGTCAGGCAGCTGTTGCAACGGCAAATAAAATAATGGGATGCATTAAAAGAGGCATAGATGATCATGAGGAGAACATAATTTTACCTCTATATAAGTCACTAGTGCGACCACACTTAGAATATTGTGTACAGTTCTGGTCTCCGGTGTATAAGAAAGACATAGCTGAACTGGAGCGGGTGCAGAAAAGAGCGACCAAGGTTATTAGGGAACTAGGGGGTCTGCAATACCAAGACAAGTTATTACACTTGGGGTTATTTAGTTTGGAGAATCAAAGGCTTAGGGGTGATCTTATTACAATGTATAAATATATGCAGGGACAATACCAAGACCTTTCTAATGATCTTTTTACTCTTAGACCTGTGACGGGGACAAGGGGGCATCCTCTACGTCTGGAGGAAAGAAGTTTTAAGCATACTCACAGATGCGGATTCTTTACTGTAAGAGCAGTGAGACTATGGAACTCTCTGCCATATGATGTTGTAATGAGTGATTCCCTACTAAAATTTAAGAAGGGACTGGATGCCTTTCTTGGAAAGTATAATATTACAGGGTATATACACTAGTTACCTTAATATTGCGTTGATCCAGGGAGCTAGTCTGATTGCCGTATGTGGAGTCGGGAAGGAATTTTTTTCCCCAATGTGAAGCTTACTGTTGCCACATGGGGTTTTTTTGCCTTCCTCTGGATCAACATGTTAGGGCAACTTAGATAGGATATGGGTTGAACTAGATGGACTTAAAGTCTCCCTTCAACCTTAATAACTATGTTACTATGTTACCTGTGTGCAATCAAGTCTTCGTATAAATACACCTACTCTGAGATAGTCTCAGGGTTCTGTTTGAAGCACAGAGAGCATCATGAAGAACAAGGAACACAACAGGCAGGTCCGTCCATGATACTGTTGTGGAGGAGTATAACGCCGGATTTGGATAGAAAATGATTTTCAAAACTTTAAACATCCCAAGGAGCACTGTGCAAGCGATCATATTGAAATGGAAGGAGTATCATACCACTGCAAATCTACCAAGACCCGGCCATCCCTCTAAGCTTTCATCCCAATCAAGCAAAAGACTGATCAGAGATGCAGCCAAGAGGCCCATGATCACTCTGGCTGAACTGCAGAGATCTACAGTTGAGGTTGGACAGTCTGTCCATAGGACAACAATCAGTCGTACACTGCACAAATCTGGCCTTTCTGGAAGAGTGGCAAGAAGAAAGCCATTTTTGAAAGACATCCATAAAAAGTGTTGTTTAAAATTTGCAACATGCCACCTGGGGGAGACACAAAACATGTGGAAGAAGGTGCACTGGTCAGATGAAACCAAAATCGAACTTTTTGTCAACAATGCCAAACGATTTGTTTGGCGTAAAGGCAACACTGCTCATCACTCTGAACACACCATCCCCACTTTCAAACATGGTGGTGGCAGCATCATGGTTTGGGCCTGCTTTTCTTCAGCAGGGACAGGGAAGATGGTTAAAATTGATGGGAAGATGGATGGAGCCAAATACAGGACCATTCTTAAAGAAAACCTGTTGGAGTCTGCAAAAGACATGAGACTGGAACAGAGATTTGTCTTCCAACAATACAATGATCCAAAACATAAAGCCAAATCTACAATGGAATGGTTCACAAATAAACGTATCCAGGTGTTAAAATGGCCAAGTCAAAGTACTTACCTGAATCCAATCGAGAATCTGTGGAAAGAGCTGAAAACTGCTGTTTACAAACGATCTCCATCAAACCTCACTGAGCTCGAGCTGCTTGCCAAGGAAGAATGGGCAAGAATTTGTCTCTCGATGTACAAAACTGATAGACATACCCCAACCGACTTACAGCAGTAATCACAGCAAAAGGTGGCGCAACAAAGTATTAAGTTAAAGGGGCCAAATAATATTGCACACCCCACTTTTCAGATTTGAAATTTCCACAAAAATTTGAAATAACCAATAAATTTCATTCAACTTCACAATTGTGTCCCACTTGTTGATTCTTCACCAAAACTCAACATTTGGTATCTTTATGATTGAAGCATGATATGTCAGAAAAGGTTGAAAAGTTTCAGGGGGCCAAATACTTTCGCAAGGCACTGTTTGTATGTATGTATGTATGTATGTATAGATGTAGAAAGATATATATATATATATATATATATATATATATATCTGAAGAAACAGAGGAATGGAAACATGTGACCCAGAGAAGCAAGAGGATTGGGAGGCAGTCAGCACCCTACTGCTCAGGAACCAGTACCAGGCTCTTACGCAGGAGAACAATGAAGAAATACATCAGGATAAGACTTTGCACACTAACAGCAACCTTGTACGCCCTCAGAGTCGTCCTGGATGGAGAAAGAAAAATGTGAACAAGAAACGGAGAGTGGTGGTCATGGGTATTCCCTGTTGAGAGGAACAGAGGCCGCTATCTGCTGACCGGATATAACCTCAAGAGAAATGTGCTGTCTTCCAGGTGCAAAAATTAAAGATGTGTCTGACAGGATATCAGGACTCTTCAGACCTACAGATGACTACCCATTCCTGCTAATACATGTGGGGACAAATGACACAGCAAGTAATGACCTGGAAACCATCTGCAGTGACTTTGAAAACTTTGGTAAGAAAGTGAAAGAACTGAGAGTGCAGGTGGTCTTCTCTTCCATCCTCCCAGTGGATGGCCATGGAACAAGGAGGTGGAATAAGATTCTGCTGGTGAACAACTGGCTACGTTGATGGTGCAGTCAGCAAGGATTTGGATTTCTGGATCATGGAGTAAATTACCTATACGATAGACTACTTGCTAGAGATGGGGTGCACCTTACGAAGACTGGAAAACATGTATTTGGAAGTCGCCTTGCTACACTCATCAGGAGAGCTTTAAACTAGAACAATGCGGGAAGGGAAGCAAAAGGCCAGAAAAAACCATACACCTGACAAATGCTTTTGAGAACTCTGCTATTAGAAGTGGAAAGGAAGAACAAAGACAAAAGAATATAAATAATAAAAATATTGGAGAAAGAGAAACCAATCACAAACTAAAATGTTTCTATACTAATGCGCAATGCATGGGCAACAAAGAGAATTGGAACTACTAACGCAGGAAAAGAAATGTCATTGGAATCACTGAGACTTGGTGGGACAATACACATGATTGGAATACAAGGCTAGAAGGATACAACTTATTTGCTAGAAACAGACTTGATAAACGAGGAGGAGGTGTCGCATTGTATGTTAGAAACGCGTATATCTGCACAGAGATTGAAGCTTCAGAGACTGGGAGTTCTGTGGAAACTGGGTAAGAATACAAGGACAGAACAATGGAAAGGACACCATTGTAGGCATTTACTACAGGCCGCCTGTGCAAGCTGAAGATATGGATGAACTTTTTATGCATCAAATGGCCGAGTTCTCCAAAAAATATGACATAGTTGTCATGGGAGATTTCAACTATCCAGACATTTGTTGGGAATCTCTCTCAGGCAAAACAGGTCAAGGAAATTCTTATCCTCTCTTGCTGACAACTTTATCTTCCAAAAGGTAGGGGAGAGAACAAGAGGAACTGCTAAAATGGTTGCGGTAAAAGTGGCAGGCACCCTAGGAGGTAGCGACAATGCTATTTTAGAATTTTGGATAACTAGAGGAGGAAGACCTGTGAAGACTCAGACGTCAAGGTTAGATTTCAGATTTTAAGGGATTCGGAAAGAGAATTGGAGTGATCCAATGGCTGGATATCCTTAAGGACAAAAATGTCCAGGAAGGATGGGAAATCTTGAAAAATGAAATTCTCAAAGCACAATCGTTAACAATTCCTAAAAGAGGGAAGAATAGGAAGCATTTAAGGAAACCAGGATGGATGAACACAGAACTTAAGCACATGCTAAAAAGGAAGAAATAAATATTTATAAAATGGAAAGAGGGAGGCATATCTAAAGAAGTAAATAGTGCTGTCTGCATAACCTGCAGGACACGAATCAGATTACTAAAGCTGACAATGAATTGAGGCTTGCAAGAGACGTCAAAAGCAATAATAAAGGATTTTGAGGATATGTCAAAAGTAAAAAAAAAGTCAAAGATGCTATAGGATTTTTACAGGATGAAAATGATGAAATGGTAAGACAGGATGTTGAGAAGGCCGAACTTTTAAATTCCTATTTTGCATCTGTTTTCTCTCAGAAAGGAAATGTAACATCAACTGTTATTCACTGTCCTATTAAGGGAATAGAAGAATCCAGGATATCTATAAACAGAAAGATAGTGAGGAAACACTTAGCTAACCTAAATGAATTCAAGTCTCCAGGTCCAGATGAATTACACCCCAGAGTACTGAAGGAGATAGCAGAAGAAATTTTTGAACCGCTCTCCAGAATCTTTGAAAATTCGTGGAGAACAGGAGAGGTCCCAGAAGACTGGAGAAGAGCAAATGTTGTTCCCATCTTCAAAAAGGGGAAGAAGGTGGACCCACGCAACTATAGGCCAGTGAGTCTGACTTCTATACCAGGAAAGATCTTTGAACAAATTATTAAACAACATGTATGTCAGTACCTGTATAAGAATGAAGTGATTAAACAGAGTCAGCATGGGTTTGTAACTAATAAGTCATGTCAGACTAACTTAATTTCCTTCTATGACAGAATCACTGATTGGGTGGATCAGGGAAATGCTGTAGATATAGTATATCTTGACTTCGGCAAAGCATTTGACAAAGTATCTCACACAATCCTTATTGAAAAAATGACTAAGTATGGAATGGACATTGCAACTGTTAGGATTCATAAGTGGCTTAGTGATCGGACCCAAAAAGTGGTCGTAAATGGCTTCACATCCAGTTGGAAGAATATCTCAAGTGGGGTACCACAGGGCTCTGTCCTGGGCCCTGTATTGTTCAACATCTTTATCAACGATCTAGATGAAACAATTGAGGGTAAACTGATTAAATTTGCTGATGACACAAAGCTAGGAGGGATAGCTGATACTAGAGAAGAGAGAGAAGATAAACTGGAGTAGTGGGCAGCAACTAACAGAATGGTTTTTATCGGAAAAATGCAAAGTACTACATCTGGGCAATAAAAATGAAAAAAGCATATGCAGAATGGGAGGAATAGGGCTAAGCAACAGCACATTTGAAAAAGACTTGGGTACACTAATAGATCACAGACTGAATGAGTCAACAGTGTGATGCAGCAGCAAAAAAAGGCAAATGCAATTCTAGGATGTATTAACAGAAGCATACAGTTTAGATCACGTGAAGTCATTATTTCCCTCTACTCTTTGGTCAGACCTCATCTGGAATACTGTGTCCAGTTTTGGGCGCCACATTTTAAAAAAGACATCAACAAACTGGAGCAAGTTCAGAAAAGAGCGACCAAAATGGTGACCGGTCTGCAAACCCTGTCTTATGAGGAAAGGTTGCAGGATTTGGGAATGTTTAGCCTGCAAAAGAGAAGACTGAGAGGAGACTTAACTGTCTACAAATATCTCAAGGGCTGTCACATTGCAGAAGGATCATCTTTATTCTCATTTGCACAAGGAAAGACTAGACGCAATGGGATGAAACTGAATGGGAGGAGACACAGATTAGATATTAGAAAAAACTTTTTGACAGAGTGATCAATGAGTGGAACAGGCTGCCACGAGAGGTGGTGAGTTCTCCTTCAATAGAAGTTTTCAAACAGAGGCTGGACAGATATCTGTCTGGGATGATTTAGCAAATCCTGCTTTGAGCAGGGGGTTGGACCAGATGGCCCAGGAGGTCCCTTCCAACTCTACGATTCTATGATTCTTTATGTATGTATATAGCTCTGGCAAAAATTAAGAAACCACTGCAAAGTTTTGTAAAAATCAGTTCTCTACATGTCTGACAGCAATTCCATTCCAATGTCAGTTGAATTCCAACCAGAGTACACCTCATTCTACTTAATGTGCTTCTGATTAGGTGATCTTCTGAACCAAATCTTATTTAACAAAGGAAAGTATACATAAAAACCTGCTGTGTTGTTCACAATCCTCTTGCAATAGGACAAGCTGGATGGCAAAACAAGTGCTATTAATATCCCAATAGTGATAGGAATGAAAAAATAACTTTTAACCATGCCCAAGGAGTTGAAAAGAAAAGTCTTGAGTGAGGAAAAGAGCTCAATTCTATCTTTACTAGCAGAGACATACAGTGAGCGTGATGTTGCCTCCATCCTTAAAATTTCTTAGACGGCAGTGCATTACAACAAGGTCAAGGAGCAGACATTGGGGTCAGCAAGGCTACAGATCGGCAGAGGGCGAAAACAACTCTCCACTGAAAGGGATGACCATGATTTTATTTGAATGTCACTCGGCAAACGCATGATGACATCAAGTGACCTACAAAAGGAATGGCAAATGGCAGCTGGGGTGAAGTGCACGGCAAGAACCGTTCGTAACAGGCTCCTAGAGGCAGGGCTCAAGTCATGTAAAGCTAGAAAAAAGCCTTTCATCAAGGAGAAGCAAAGGAGAGCCAGGTTGAAGTTTGCCAAAGGCCATAAGGATTGGACCATAGAGGACTGGCGTAAGCTTTGCCCAACACCTGGTCGTCTAATGATTAGATGGAGACCTGGAGAGGCGTACAAGCCACAGTGTCTTGCACCCATTGTGAAATTTGGTGGAGGATCGGTGATAATCTGGGGATGCTTCATCAAGGCTGGAATTGGGCAGGTTAATCTTTGCAAAGGATGTATGAATCAAGCCGCATACAAGATTATCCTGGAAAAACAGTTTATTCCTTCTGCTCAGGCAGTGTTCCCCAACTCTGAGGACTGTTCTTTCTAGCAGGGCAATGCGCCATGCCACACAGCTAGGTCAATCAATGTGAGAATGAAGGACCACCACAATCAAGTCCCTGTCATGACCAGCCCAATCTCCAGACCTGAACCCCATTGAAAACCTCTGGAATGTAATCAAGAGGAAGATCAATAGTCACAAGCCATCAAACAAAGAAGAACTGCTTACATTTTTGTACCAGGAGTGGCATAAGGTCACCCAAAAGCAGTGTACTAGTGGAAAGCATGCCAAGACACATGAAAGCTGTGATAAAAAAATCATGGTTATTCCACAAAATATAGATTTCTGCACTCTTCCTGAGTTAAACATTAGTATTGTTATTTCTATATGATTATTAACTTGTTTTCTTAGCATCATTTAAGGTCTGTAAGCACTGCATTTTTTTGTTGTTTTGACCATTTCTCATTTTCTGAAAATAAATACAAAATTTAGTGCTTGGAAGTTCGAAGACATGTTGTCAGTAGTTTATAGAATAAAAGAGAAATTTACATTTTACTCAAAAATATACTTATAAAGAGAAAAATCAGACAAACTTTAAATTTCGCAGTGGTCTCTTAATTTTTGCCAGAGCTTTGTGTGTGTTTGTGTGTGTGTGTGTATATATGTATGTATAATATATATATATACACACACGCGTTTTAGTAACAGGAGGGGTGGCACAGCTGTCAGTCCCAGAGATTAGAGTCGTCAACACCATACTGTCCACCATCCGTCAGCTTTCCCACCTAAGATGGATATAGAATTGACTCCAAACGAGAACTGGATTCTGAGCCCTGAGGAGAGAGACTCCCTTGAGGAGGGGAAAACAATATGGGAGCTTCCTTTGTGAAGGTGACCAGGATGTGGAGGTAACCATAAGCCGGCTGGACCTCCTTCCCGACCAGCCATATTGGTGCTGGGTGGCGGGAGGGTCCCACTCACTCGCAGCGGTGATCAGAGCTTCTGGGGTAGTACAGTCATGGCCAAAAGTTTAGAGAATGACACAAATATTATATTTTCACATGATCTGCTGCCCTCTGGTTTTTATGTGTGTTTGTCAGATGTTTTTATCACATACAGAAATATAATTGCAATCATATTATGAGTAACAAAAGGTTATATTGACAGTTAGAATGAGTTAATGCAGCAAGTCAATAACTGCAGTGTTGACCCTTCTTCAGGACCTCAGCAATTCTCCCTGGCATGCTCTCAATCAACTTCTGGATCAAATCCTGACTGATAGCAGTCCATTCTTGCAAAATCAATGCTTCAATTCTTGCAAAATCAATGCTTTTATTTTGTCTGAATTTGAAGGTTTTTGTTTGTCCACCCGTCTCTTGATGATTGACCACAAGTTCTCAATGGGATTAAGATCTGGGGAGTTTCCAGGCCATGGTCCCAAAATCTCTGTTTTGTTCCCTGAGCCATTTAGTTATCACCTTTGCTTTATGGCAAGGTGCTCCATCATGTTGGAAAAGGCATTGTTGATTGCCAAACTGCTCTTGGACGGTTGGGACAAGTTGCTCTTGGAGGACATTCTGGTACCATTCTTTATTCATGGCTGTGTTTATAGGCAAGACTGAGAGAGAGCCCATTCACTTGGCTGAGAAGCCACCCCACACATGAATGGTTTCAGGATGCTTGACAGTTGGCATATGAGAAGACTGGTGGTAGCGCTCACCTGGTCTTCTCCGAATAAGCCGTTTTCCAGATGTCCCAAACAATCGAAAAGGGGATTCATCAGAGAAAATGACTTTACCCCAGTCCTCAGCAGTCCACTCCCTGTACCTCTTGCAGAATATCAGTCTGTCCATGATGTTTTTTCTGGAGAGAAGTGGCTTCTTTGCTGCCCTCCTTGAGACCAGGCCTTGCTCCAAGCGCCTCACAGTGCGTGCAGATGCACTCACACCTGCCTGCTGCCATTCCTGAGCAAGCTCTGCACTGCTGGTAGCCCGATCCGCAGCTGAAACACTTTTAAGAGACGGTCCTGGCACTTGCTGGTCTTTCTTGGGCGCCCTGGAGCCTTTTTGGCAACAAGGGAACCTCTCTCCTTGAAGTTCTTGATGATGCGATAGATTGTTGACTGAGGTGCAATCTTTCTAGCTGCGATACTCTTCCCTGTTAGGCCATTTTTGTGCAGTGCAATGATGACTGCACGTGTTTCTTTAGAGATAACCATGGTTAACAGAAGAGAAACAATAATGCCAAGCACCAGCCTCCTTTTAAAGTGTCCAGTGGTGTCATTCTTACTTAATCACGACAGATTGATCTCCAGCCCTGTCCTCATCAACACCCACACCTGTGTTAATGGAGCAATCACTGAAACGATGTTAGCTGGTCCTTTTAAGGCAGGGCTGCAATGATGTTGAAATGTTTTTTGGGGGATAAAGTTAATTTTCTAGGCAAATATTGACTTTGCAAGTAATTGCTGTTAAGCTGATCACTCTTTATAACATTCTGGAGTATATGCAAATTGCCATTAGAAAAAATGAAGCAGTAGACTTTGTAAAAATTAATATTTGTGTCATTCTCTAAACTTTTGGCCTTGACTGTAGTAGTCACTGACAATCATTCCACAAGTGTAACCAGTGTCCTGGACACCCTGGTTAGTTACGGACCGAACTAAACCATTAGCCCAGGCGGGGGGGCCATATTATTTTCAGATGTCATAGAGGTCCCCTGGGTGGCTACGAGCAAGCAATCAGGAGGGGTTCAGGCAGTACAATAGGCCTCATACTGACCGGTGGAAAACTTACAAGTTGAACAAGTGCACACTGTGCTAATAGGCATGCCCGGTTGTATTGCTAAGTTTTTAACACTAAGGTTCAGATACGGCTTTAAAGACGGCTACTACTTAAAGGAATAGTACGATTGCGTACACTTTTGTATATTCTAACATACAAAGGTTAAGTACATATAAAGATTAATACATACGATGATTTAGGACATATATGTACTTACATCATCACCAAGGAGCTTTTAAACATCATCTGTCTGGAAAATCAGAGAAGCAACACCAAGACAGAGAACCCCTGGGAAATTCACAACACTGCACGGGTGTGCCCACTTATGCAAGTATCACAACACTGTACATGTATAAGTACAGGTACCCAACTTTCTGCTTCTGTCTTAGGGGCCCGTCACACACAGCAATCTCGCTAGCGCGACCGCTGATTTTGTGACACATCAGCGATCTCGCCAGCGAGATCGCTGTGTGTGACGGGGATCAGCGACCGGTCCCCCTGCTGGTTATCGCTGATTTTGCTCGAGCGGTCTGGGCCATTTTTCGATCGCTGGTCTCCCGCTGCCCAGCACGCATCACTGCGTGTGGCAGCGAGAGATCAGCGATGCTGGTTTCTAATGTAAACGTCAGGTATCCAGGAGCCGCGGCTCCTGGATGCCCGCTGTTTACCTTGGAAACTGGCGTACACGCTGGTTTCCAAGGTAAACAGCGGGTATCCAGGAGTCGCGCGGCTCCTAGATACCCGATGTTTACCTTGGAAACAAGCGTGTACGCCGGTTTCCAAGGTAAACAGCAGGTATCCAGGAGCCGCGGCTCCTGGATACCCGACGTTTACGTTAAAAACCAGCGTCGCTGGTCCTGATTACTGGGGCTATCTAACGATGTCCCAGCGATCCCATCCATGTCGGATCATTGGTGGGATCGCTGGGACATCGTTATGTGTGACGGGGGCTTTAGTCATGTTTCTCTTGTTTTATATAGTGATTTAAGGTACTGTCACACTTAGCGATGCCCAGCGATCCCGACCAGCGATATGACGCGGTCAGGATCGCTGATGCATCGCTAAGTGGTCGCTAGTGAGCTGCCACACAGGCAGATCTCACCAGCGACATCGCTGGGGACGGGGGTCGCTACTTACCTGTCACACCAGGCGATCCTGCGTCCTCCCGCCCGGCTCCACGCGTCGCTCGTCGTCACACCAGGAAGCGCCACAGGAAGCTGACGACGAGAAGCGGTCCTGAACGTTCTCGCGCGATCAGCGATAATCAGCGGGGGAGCGGGTTGTAGGGAAGTATCAGACACAGCGATATCGCTAGCAATATCGCTATAACGTCACAAGTTATAGCGATATTGCTAGCGATATCGCTTAGTGTGACAGTACCTTTACACTATGTAGCAACTCTGGTTTCACCTTCCCCCTCCAGTGGCCAGCTTTCAAGATAAGATGAATTGGAGATACAAGGCAAACATCAGACAGTGGGCAATAAACCCCAGAGTATGAAAGATCCAAATGATTAGATAAGTTCACAACAGACAGAGGTTAAATAAACCTCCATGTTTTACAATAACAAACATAGAGAAACATAGAACTCTTTGTAAGGTAAAGGCTTTCAGACAATGAGTAACTACTGGGGAGGAGTCTGTTTATTTAAATGCAGTAATAGTGTCCGCCTCCAGATGGCAGCAGATCATCCCATGGCTCTTTGTCCCCCAATGAGATGAATGAGAAATATCAGTTCATGTCCTCTAACTTATTTTGATAGATACTTTTTTGCAGAGATAATTTTGGCTTTCGAGATGCAGCTACAATAGTCTATCTGTGTGTGATTATATACAGTTTTGTTAAAACTTTACATACCCCAGCAGAATTTTTGTTTTCTTGGCCTTTTTTCAGAGAATATGAATGATAACAAAACTTTTTCTCCACTCATGGTTAGTGGTTGGGTGGAGCCCTTTATTGCTAAATTACTGTGTTTTCTCTTTTTAAATCGTAATGACAACCCAAAAAAGCCAAATGACCCTGATCAAAAGTTCACATACCCCATTTCTTAATACCGTGTATTGTCCCCTCTAACATCAATGACAGTTTGAAGTCTTTTGTGGTACAGTAGTTGTGGATGAGGTTCTTTATTTTCTCAGATGGTAAAGCTGCCCACTCTTTTTGGCAAAAAGCCTTCAGTTCCTGTAAATTCCTGGGCTGTCTAGCATGAACTGTGTGCTTGAGAACTCCCCAGAGTGGCTCAATGATATTGAGGTCAGGAGACTGAGATGGCCACTCCAGAACCTTCACTTTGTTCGGTGTAGCCAATGACAGGTTGACTTGGTCTTGTGTTTTGGATCGTTGTCATGTTGGAACGTCCAAGTACGTCCCATGTGCAGCTTCCGGACTGATGATTTCAAATTACCTCCAGTATTTGCTGATAACTTGCTGCTTTCATCTTTCCTTAAACTTTGACCAATTTTCTTGTGATTTTTGTAGCTCCCGCATCCCCAAAACATCAGCGATCCACCTCCGTGCTTTACAGTTGGAATGGTGTTCCTTTCATCATAGACCTTGTTGACCTCTCTCCAAATGTAACGTTTTTTGGTTGTGGCCAAAAAGTTCAATTTTGGTCTTATCACTCCAAATTACCTTGTTTCAGAAGTTTTGATGCTTGTCTTTGTGCTGTGGCATTTCTGGCATTTGAGCAGTAATGGCGTTCTTCTGGCAACTCGACCATGCAGCCCATTTTCTTCGAGTGCCACCTTATTGTGCATCTTGAAACAGCCACACCGCTAGTTTTCAGAGAGTCCAGTATTTCAGCTGACGTTATTTGTGGGTTTTTCTTTTCATCCTGAACAATTTTCCTGGCAGTTGTGGATGACATTTCTCCTTCTCCTCATTGTGGGATACAGGACTGTGGGTGTTATGCTGCTATCACTAGGAGACTGACACTAAGTAAACACGAAAAGAGTTAACTCTTCCTCTGAAATATCCTCCCACACGCTGGCTCCAGCCAAACCAGTTCATGCTTAGTGTCCGCAGGAGGCACAGGGGTCTGCTATTCAGACAATAATTTATTTTATTTTTTACCTTTTTAATTTTTTTATTTTAATGGATGGCAGGGGCGAGGGATCTCTTCAGGGGTCTGATCTCCCCACACCAACAGACGGGAACATGGAGTGTCGCCTCCATGTACCCCCTTCTGCAGCCAGGCCTTTTCTACACCGGATTTCAGCTTTGTTCCATCCTGGAGGAGTTAACCCCTGGATGTCCAGAGGCATTTGTTATTGTCCATGCAGCCCCCACTCCATCACCGCTGATGGACCAGCGGTGATGGAAGGGGGCAGACGGTCCCTCTCCACCTCCCTGTCAAAGGGATGGTGGATGGAGGGCTACCTGCACCGTCTACACTACAGCAACCAACCTTTTTCAGAGTTGCCGGGCCCTGTGATCTCCGCTAGCGATCTCTCGCCTAACTCCGCGGGCAAGTGGGATCCCAGGTCTCTTTCGGCAGGATGGCTCATGCAGCGCTCACTATCCCCCTACTTCGGCTGGCGCCTGTAAATTTAGGCCCCAGCTTCGGCCTTGACTAGACCATGACCCGGTAGTTCCACCCACATCAGCCGCTCTGCCCACGTACTTGGCGCTTCTCGCCCATTGCAAGACCCACTCCTCCATTCCCAGCGGCCATTACTTTTTCCCGGGCACTTCCTCACACGTGCAGCTTTCACTGCATAGTTTGGGCTGCAACGCACACGAGCCATGCGGATTGAAGCCAGCGGTATCTCAAGGATCAGCAGTTTCCATTGCTTATTCCGCTGAATTTCCCCTACTCAGAGGAGCGCAGCGCTGGGAGGACCGACAGGGCCACAGAACTGGGGTAAGAGCTGCATACCCCAGATCAGGGAGATTGGCCCTTCTCTGCAGTCCTCACAAGGGTCCTTCTGTCCTTAATCCATTCTCCCTATGAGACACAGTAGCATGAACAGTGACATACTGAGGTGCACCATGTCTCTCCCTAAGACATCCAGGAAGGCTAACAAAAGTGTTTTTCACCTCATGTACCACCTGCCAGACTGCGTTGCCTTGAGGGCAGACTCCACCATTCTGCAAGGCCTGTGATCCTGAATGCACTGAGGAGCCCTCCACCACTACCGATCCCAGTGTACCTAGTCCCCTTAGTAGGTTTCGTCACTGGCGCAGTCAATGGCTTCACTAGCCAAAGCTATTAAGTCCCCCCACGATCCCTCCTATGGTCAGGGCTTTTGTCTGCCTGTTTCAGAGAGTTCCCCTACTTCAGGGGAACTGTCGGCCAGCAGGGGCTGCTCTCACTCAAAAAATACACAGGCATCCAGGAAACAAATCCATACAATGTCTCCCAGACCTACTCGCGCCTCGGTATCCGTTAGTTCCATTTCTCGCTCCCCTTCTCCTGGGATCCGCACAGACCAGGACTCTAGAGTCATAACAATTTTATTTTACTATTGATGTAGTTATGAGGGGTTGTTTACTTGCAGCAGATGTGTCTCTCGACCTAGACTCTCCAGACTGTCAGGCCACAATAGACAGCTTCATAGGAGCCATCAACCAAACCTTGAAGCTCGGCGAGGACTCCAACTCGGTCCCAGATCACGCAGTATTCCTCAAGAGGACCAATCGCCCTCATAGGGTTTTCTCTAATCATCCTGAGTTTTAGGAAATAGTTTGACGGCATAGGGATCGACCGGACAAGCGCCTCACAGGTCAGAAACATCTGGAGGCGAGATATCCCTTTTCTGCGTAAGGAATGGACCAAATCCCCTCCAGTTGATCCGCCTGTATCCCATCTGGCCGCCAAAACTCTCCTTGTCCTTACCAGATGGTTCCTCCATTAAAGACCCCACTGACTGTCAGAGAACCTTGCCCGCTCTGTGTTTGAAGCCTTCGGCTCGACTCTATATTTTGCCGTGATGTGGGTAGCTAAAGCCATGGTCTCTTGGGCAGATACCCTAACCAGAACCATACAGGACAGAAACTTTCCCCAGTAGGCATTGGATTTGGCCAATCAGATCTCTCTGGCAGGCAACTATCTGGTCCATGCCTCTCTGGAGTCGGCTAATTGTACTGCTCTTGCAGCCTCAATCGCCATCACCATCAGAAGGGCACTGTGGCTCAGGGAATGGAAAGAGAACTCCGCATCCAAGAAGTCCTTAAAGTCTCTGCCTTACCAGAGCTGGCATCTGGTTGGAGAGAAGCTGGATGTAGCTACGCTACAGGGGGGAAAAGTAAATTCCTCCCACAATAGAGAACTAGGTGACCCTTCCGTCGTCAGCAGCAGACACGATTTCGGTACTTTCACGGCAATTCCGGTTGGTCCACTATAACCACCTCCTCCAGATCAGGGCACTCCGACGTGGGGAAAAAGATTCCCAGGATTCGTACAGGGCCAACCAGTCCTAGAAGATCTGACCTTAACAATCTAGATCTAAGGGATCCAGGTCCCATAGATTCTTGGCACAATGACTCGTGGCATTATCTTGTAGACTCCAACAGGGTAGGCTGTCTTCTACTTCTGTTTCCTCACGCCTGGCTCTGTCGTTCACAACGAATGGGTCAGGGAACTGGTGTCTGCCGGATACAAAATAGAGGTTTCTTCCCACCCTCTGGTACGGTTCTTCCCCTCTCGCCCTCCCAAGACAAAGGCACCAGCCCGTTTTTTTTTTACCAGGCCATCGATTCACTACTCCAAACCGGAGTTATTGCTCCGGTCCCAGAAAACGAAAGGTTCGAGGGGTTCTACTCAAACTTATTCGTGGTTCCAAGAAAAGACAAAACGGTGCAGCCCATTCTGGACCTTAAGTTCCTAAACAAATTTGTCCCGATCTTTCCCTTCCTGTGCTTCGCTGTGCGAGAGGAACATTTCCAGTTCACAGCTTTAGCATTCGGGCTTGCCACCACCCACCAGAGGGTTCACAAAGGTCATGGCAGCCGTCTTGTCCATTCTGCCCTCTCGGGGAATGGTCATTCTATCATACCCAGATGACCTCCTGATCAAGGAGCAGTTGTTCCAAGCTTGCGCAGAGTGTGTCCGTATCACCTTGGATACACTTTCTTGTCTGGCCTAGCTAATAAACTTGCACAAAACTTCTCCAGTCTCAGCCCAGCAGATATCCTTCTTGGGAATGACCTTGAACACCTCCCAAGGGTTGGTCATTCTCCCTTGAGACAACGTCTTAGCCCTTCAGCAGGGACCCGAACATTTTTTCTCCCATAACCGCGGTCCATTCGATTCAGCATGGGGGTCTTGGGCAATATGGAAGCCATCTTTTTCACCCAACTTTACCTCCCTCTTGCAGCATGTGATTCTGACAGCTTTGAACAGGAGCCCGTTTTCCCTTAACCTCCAGTGCCGATTGTCTTTGCAGGTCAGGAAGACGCTCAGGTGGTGGACTTTGCGGTCTCTGTTCCAGGGAAATTCTTTTGTCCCGGTTCAATGGCTGGTGGTCGCCAATGACGCCAGTCTTCTCGGCTGGGGAGCCGTTTTTTGTCACCACACTTGTCAGGGTGCTGGTCACCTCAAGAATCGTGCCTTCCCATCAACGTACTGGAAATTCAAGCGATCCTACGGACCCTGTGGCGATTCCATCTCCTGGCGGGTCGCCCTGTCCGAATACAATCAGACAATGCCATGGCTGTGGCATACATCAACTATTAAGGGGGCACCCGCACCAGGGCCGCAATGCGCAAGATGGAGCACATTCTCCACTGGGCCGAGAGGACCCATTCGGTCACTTCAGCAGTTCACATCCCGGGTGTGGAAAACTTGGCAGCAGACTTCCTCAGCCATCAGGGTCTTGCCTCTGGAGAGTGGGCACTTCATCCGGAGGTCTTCCAGCAGTTCTGCCATTGGTGGGGGACTCTGGATGTGGATCTGATGGCATCCAGACAAAACGGTCCCGGGATCTAGAAGCCATTGGGATGTATGCACTTGTCCTTCTGTGGCGTCAGTTCCGTCTTGCGTATGTGTTTCTCCCACTTCCTTTACTTCTGAGGGTCATCAGGAAGATCAAGGCAGAAGGCGTTCCTGTGATTCTGGTCGCCCCGGACAGGCTAAGCCGGGCGTGGTACGCGGAGCTGGTACAGCTCGTCGTGGATGTTCCCTGGCATCTCCAGGATCATCCAGATCTACTCTCCCAAGGCCCTATTTGCCATTGGAATTCAGGTGCCCTGTGTTTGACGGCCTGGCCATTGAATCCTGGGTCCTAACCCAATCTGGGTTCTCTCAAAAAGTCGTTTCCACCATGATTAACGCTCGGAAACCTGTTTCGGCTTACTTACCACTGCACTTGGAAAGCCATTTTCGCTTGATACAGCGTCTGCGGTTGTCCTCTCGTCTTTTCCATCCCAACCATTTAGAGTTCCTCTAAACTGGTTTTGAATTAGATCTGGCGCCCAGCTCTCTCAAAGGCCAGATCTCGGCATTATCTGTTTTGTTCCAGCGCAGGATCGCTTCGAAACTGCAGGTGAGGACGTTTCTGCAGGGGGTCTGCCATATGGTGCCCCCCTATTGAACACTGTTTGATGCCTGGGACCTTCACTTAGTCCTGATGGCTCTTCAAGAGTCTCCCTTCGAGCCATGGCAGGACGTTTCCCTGACCTGTCTTTCCTGGAAGGTCACCTTTCTCGTCACGGTGATGTCAATCAAGCGGGTCTCGGAGCTAGCTGTCCTGTCCTGTCGAGCCTCTTTCCTAGTTTTTCACCAGGACAAGGTGGTTCTCAGGCCATCCCTGTCCTTCTTGCCCAAGGTGGTCTCCTCATTCTACCTTAACGAGGACATTGTTTTGCTAGTCACCAGTACACCGTATTGAGCAGGCTCTTCACACTCTGGATCTGGTGAGAGTTCTCAGACGGTACGTCTCTCGGACATCTTCTTTCCGTAAGATGGATGCCTTGTTCGTTCTTCCTGAGGGTCACAGAAAGCGTCTCACCGCTTCTAAGTCCACTATAGTCAGGTGGATACGCTCGGCTATTCAAGAGTCTTACGGCCTCAGGGGCCATCCTATCTCAGCAGGGATTAAGGCACACTCCACTCAGTTGGTGGGAGCTTCTTGGGCCATTCGGCACCAGGCTTTGACAGAACAGGTTTGCAAGGCTGCGACTTGGTTCAGTCTGCATACATTCTCAAAGCATTACAACCTCCACACTCAGGCTTCCGCGGATTCGGCCCTGGGCAGATGGATTTTGCAGGCGGCGGTATCGCATATTTAGACAGTTTGTACCTGGGGTTTTACTTGTTCGGTCTCTTTTCCCACCCAGGGACTGCTTTAGGACGTCCCACAGTCCTGGGTCCCCCAATAAAGTAAA
Organism: Dendrobates tinctorius; assembly: GCF_039654945.1. Taxonomy (NCBI): domain Eukaryota; kingdom Metazoa; phylum Chordata; class Amphibia; order Anura; family Dendrobatidae; genus Dendrobates; species Dendrobates tinctorius. The sequence goes on from NW_027361755.1 coordinate 1,421,315, forward strand.
GGAGAAACAAGGATTTTTGTGTACTCACCATAAAATCCTTTTCTCCGAGCCACTCATTGGGAGACACAGCACCCACTCTGTTAGCCTGACTGAATACTTCTTTGGTTTGACTCTTTTGTACCTTCGTATGTTGTTTGCGTTCTCCTACTGCTTTGTCACTGAACTGGTTTGGCTAGAGCCAGCGTGTGAGTGTATACTGCAGAGGAGGAGTTAAATCTTTGTGTTTAATTAGTGTCATCCTCCTAGTGGTAGCAGCATAACACCCACGGTCCTGTGTCCCCCCAAGGAATGGCTCGTGGAAAAGGATTTTACGGTGAGTGCACAAAAAACCCTGTTTTTGTTGGTCTACTTGACTGTGGCTTTGTTTTTACGGAGCCCCTGATTTTCCATTTGAAACAAGAGGGGATTATAGGGAGAAAAATGGGAAGCGCAAGCTTCTAAGTGTAGTAGTTAATTATCAAAGGTATATACTCAGTGTGAATACACTCACCTATTTGGTGTCTTGAGATACTGCACGTAGATCCAATCCCTGGATCACTCCATTCCTCTTTCCATTCAGTTTGCTGCAAAGATCTGGGAACTAGTGAGAGCACTGGACAGTGCTTTCATAGGCTATAACGCTTGATGAATGTTTTTCCCAGCAATATGCGCTCCTGAAGGATGATGATGGAACTTGATATTTAGATTCAAGGATGATTTTTATTTTTAATTCAAAATAGAATACAACCGGTTTCGACTGCTAAGAGTCTTCCTCAGGTATAATGTCAAGAATATAAAGGATCTGTCTGAACACATTTCAGGGGGGGCTGAAAGGTCTGTTTTTCAGACACACCCAGATACTCAGATATGCAGGATTTTGCACTCTGAGGAATCAAACAAAACCCATATACCAAATAAATGTTACACAAAAAGTTTCACACACAAAAATTTTAACATAAAAAAATAAGTATATATATAAAAATATTCCAAACTTTTCACACAAAACTTTTTTTTTTTTTTCCCTTTTTCTAAAAACACTATAAATAATGTGTAAAATTTCTTTAAAATGTTATTAAACATACTGAGGTGTGATTTGATACAAAAATATAAAATCCTACAAAAATGTACATTATAGCAAAATTTAAAACCTTCCTTAAAACTCTTCCTAATATAAGTATCATATGCCCTCTATAACATCATTTAATCCATCCGGGTATAATGTACCCAGACGGAAGATCCAATATGATTCTTTCCGGTTTAGCTTTTGTATCCTATTAGTACAATTCTCAGGTATTTGCTCCAGCGGAGTCACAGAAATATTGAATGTTTTATTATGCTTCAAAGATAAGTGCCGGGATAAACTCTGCTTTAAAAAAACATTTTTAGTATTGTGTCTGTGGCCATTCATACGGGATCGTAAGGACTGAGTGGTCCGACCCACATATTGCAGCCCACAGGCACAGGTGATAACATATATAACAAAATCACTATCACTCGTTAATTTTTGCGTGATTGCTATGGTTTCACCCGTACTGTACGACGTAATGCATTGAGCCATATGACTGATAATTTCACAGGTACAACATTTTCGGGAACCACATCGATAGATACCCACCCAGTTTGAAAGCATCAGTTTCATTTATCCTAATTTTTTCTTTTTTCTTTATACATTCCCGTTCCTTATCCTTGGTCATTCTGAGATTACTAGGGTCAATTATGCCCTTCACCGTTTGGCCCCTACGAAAGGTAATATTGGGTCTATCTGGTATTAGTTTTTTCAAAAAAGTATCCTTTTTCAACAAGTACCAATATTTTCTTAAAATATTTCTTATCTCTGTATTGCTACGATTAAAAGCGGTAATAAAATTGTAATGCCACCCATCTTTTTTCTTTCCTTATTCCTATTTTTGTTTACATTAATTATCTGCTCAGGTTTTTCTCCTCCTCCTTTAGTTATCCCCTCTTCCACTTCCTTGTTTTTATTGTTCTCTCTAGATAAACAGTCCTGCTGAGTTCTTTCTAGATTAGTTCTGTATGCTGCCATGGTTAATCGTTTTGGATATTTCTTATCCGTAAACCTATCAATGAGAATTTTCGATTGTTCCACATAATCTTCTTTATTTGTATTGTTTCTCCTAATTCTGCAGAATTGGCTATAAGGAATGTTTTGCTTCCATTTTTGATGGTGTGCACTTCGATAATCGAGGAAACCATTTGTGTCAGTTTTCTTGAAATATGTTTTCGTGCAAATTTTTTTATTTTTATGAGATATTTCTAGATCAAGAAAATTTATTTTTTCCTCATTAACCTCTGCCGAAAAAGTAATACCCTAGTCATTCCTGTTTAATGCCACAATAAATTCTTGAGCTTCAACGTCAGTGCCTTTCCAAAATACAATTAGTCCATGAGCCAAGAGCCAATTTTGACGATATCGGTACCGCCCGGAGTGACTAATTCTCTTTGGTGTTTTTAGGTGGATGCATGTCTGTAGTTTATGTTTTGATATGATAGCCCTTGCACATCAGTAGCTTAACCCCTTCAGGCCTATTTGTACCCAAATGCCTAGGCCATTTTTTGTAAATCTGACCTGTCTCTTCATGCGGTAATAACTTTGGGACGCTATCACCTACCCACGCCATTCTGAGATTGTTTTCTCGTGACATATTGTACTTCATGGTAGTGCTAATTGTGAGTCAATAGATTTTACCTTTCTGCATAAAAAATTACAAAATACACAAAAATTTGGGAAAAATTCGCTATTTTTGAACTTTGAAATTCTCTACTTTTTACAAAAATGCTGATACCCCCCATAAGTTATTAGTTTACATTCTCCACATGTCTACTTCACATTGGCATCATTTTGGAAATGAAATTTTATATTTTTCGGATGTGATAAGGCTCATAGTTTTATACGCAATTTTTGAAGTTTACGACTAAATTTCCAAAACCCATTTTTCCAAGGACCAAGTCAGTTCGGACGTCACTTTATGGGTCTTGTATAACAGAACCCACCCATACACTACCCCATTTTGCAAACTACACCCCTCAAGGTGTCCAAAATGGATTTTCAAAACTTTGTTAACCCCTTAGGTGTTGCACAGGAATTAAAGCAAAAGGACAGTGAAATATCAAAATTTCAATTTTTTGGCAGATATTCCATTGTAATCCAATTTTACCTGCAACCCAGCAAGGGTTAACAGCAAACCCAAACCCAAAATTGGTTACCCCAATTCCGCAGTTTATAGAAACACCCCACATGTACACGTAAACTAAATTATGGGCGCGCAAGAGGGCTCAGCACAGAAGGAGAGCTAGGCGGTTTTTGGGATAATAGATTACACTGGAAGAAATCCAGTGGGCCATGCCGTATTGGAGAGACCCTGAGGTACCCCCAGAGTGGAAACCCCCAAAAGGTTACCGCATTTTGGAAACTACACCCCCTAAGGAATGTTTTAGGGGGTATAGTAACCACTTTGACCCAACAAGCGCACCATTGGAGTTTCATGCACTTGGTTGAGGAAATGGAAAAGTACGTTTTTTTACCGGAAAAAGTCGCTTTAGTCCCACATTTTTCATTTTGAAAAGGGGAACCAGGAAAAAGTACACCCGACTTTTTATTCCCCATTGTCTCCCGAACACGGCAATACCACAAGTGTTGTCTAAAACCACAGTATTGGCGCATATGGGAGGGGGAGGGGGGATGTGTAGTGTAGTGTTTTTGTTTTTTTTAACTTTCTTGTACACTTTTTGCCTGCCTTCCCAGACTTGCTGGGACTTGTGGTACCACAAGTTCCAGCGAGTGCAGGCAGGTCCGGCCAGCCTGCACAGTGCAGCGATCGTCCCTGTATGAGACCCTGTGCTGACAGGATCTCATACAGGCAGAGGCGACACTGTGTCGGCCCTGCTACATCGCTGCTATGGCTAGAACGATGTTCTAGCCAATCGCAGCACAGGGGGAGGAGATCAGACACTGACATCCTCCCCCTGGCCTGTGGAGTGACTGGTAAATGCACCAATCGCTCCACAGGCATGAACCCCTGCAGCGAATCACGCCATGTTTTACAAGGCATGCTGCGATTCACAGTGATTCTAGCTGCAGGGGGTCGGCGCGATGGCCACACACGGCGAGGGGACAAGCCCTGCTGCCGGTAAGTGCGGCCATCTACCCCCGATCCCCGCGCGATTAGCGGCGGGGACGCTAAAGGGGTTGTGCCGTACTAGTACTGCTCTTGTCCTTTGGTCCAGGACGAGAGAGCAGTACTCGTACGGCGCTCGGTGCCAAGGGTTTTAATGTTTTTCTTTGTGTTTGCAGGTGTTTACTGACATATCTAATGGCATGATGGAAGTACCAGCGAGGAAGAAATCACGGATCGACTGTATCATACGCTGCTCTAATGATGACAGTGATGATCTGGGGTCCCTACAGGATTTGGACTCCTGGAAAACATTGCTTAGGGCTGCAGAGATCAGACAGCATGAATCCATCCTGGAAGCAGCTAAGGGCCTTGAAGAACAAGAGATACCACACATACAATATCACCGTAAATGTCGTAGTCTCTTTACAATGAAGAAGTCACTGGATTCTATCCTTGCCAAGGGTGTCAATGTCGAAACAGCAAGCGAAATCCCCAGGAGGAGGCTACCGAGGGGTACCCCCAGTGATAGCAGGGTGTATGCCAAAGTATGTATGTTCTGCGAGAAGTCAAGCAAGTATCTCAAAGGAGAAAAAACAAGGGAGCCAATCGTCCAGTGTGTTGAGCTACGAGCAGATGAGACGATCCGCAGAGCAGCGATAAGGAAAGGCACACAGAGAATCCTTGGTTTACTTAGCAGAGACCTTGTTGCTTCAGAGGGGCACTACCACAAGTCGTGCTACAAACTATTCACAAAAGATGATTCCCAAGTGGCCTGTAGGTCTGGTGCAGCAGAAAATCAGGAAGAAAGCAAGGAAGTGCGCTACGGAGAGGCAGAGAGAGAAGCCCTTGAGGAACTCTTCTTGTATATAAGGACTGAATTGTTCCCAAACCCAGAAGTACTGCCTATGATAAACCTCACATCTAGGCTTCAGAGATGCATGATGTCCCGTGGTATCATCAAACTGAAACCATCGACAAAGAAACATGTTCGCCGAAAACTTGAAACAGAGTTTGGTGAATCACTCCGCTTTCTCTCCGATGAGAAAGGTAAGCTTCTAGTCTTTCCATATAGCATATCAATGGACGACCTTGCCCAGCAAGCACACAGCATGACAAAAGATCTGCAAGAAGCAAGAGCCGCTAACTCTGGAGATGTCGTAACCAAAGCAGCAATGCAGCTGAGGAATGAGATCAAGAAGCAAGATGTGAGTCAGCCATGGCCTCCCGATACAGATCAGAATGTCGTTCCTGCATTAGTCACTCAATTCCTGCAAACCCTGCTTACAGGAGATTGTGAATGCCAAACTCCCTCTGAAAGAGCTCAACGTCTTGCCACATCCTTTGGCAGTGACTTGGTTTTTGCTGTTACCAATGGAAAGACAAAGCCACCCAAGCACGTACTGCTGTCCTTTGCAATTAAGTCTTTGACCGGCAATACAGAACTGGTTCGAACTCTGAATCGTCTTGGCCACTGTGTCATATTCAACGGCTGAGGAGATCGATACAGCCCTTTGTATCCAGAAGTTGGAATGTTCAACGGATGACATCCCAATGCCAGCAAATATCTACCCTGGTGTGTTCACAACCTTGGCCTGGGATAACATTGACAGACTTGAGGAGACACTAAGTGGAGCAGGTACATCTCATAGAGTCAATGGCATCGCTGTTCATTCCAATGTTGCATGCTCTGTGACAAAAGTCCTGCCAGATGTAACCAAGTCGAAGAAAAGAAGCATAATTCCGACAGAATTAATGCGACCAATATACAATGTTGGGCGGCGGGGAGGGCCACCCAGGATTGAGACTGCGAATGTTAACACTACCGAGGAGGTCCAGGATTCAAAAACCAAGAACCATATCTGGCTTCTGGCTAGAATGTCAGCCCATGAGGATCAGACCATTAGCAGTTGGACTGGGTTCAATATCCAAATCCGCAGCGACATTGTAGTGGCCCAGGACACTGTAAGCTACCTGCCCACTATCAATGCTCCTGCAACAGCCATGTCCACTGTGAATGAAGTCTTGGAGCAAACACATTCCATCATGCAGACCCTGAAGCTTAACAGAATTGTGTGCGTGTTTGATCAAGCACTCTATGCCAAAGCTGCCGAGGTTATCTGGAAACAGGAGAAGTTCAAGAACATTATAATTAGAATGGGTGTCTCCTCTCCATCATAGGTAAGAGATTTCAGGATGCAGGCCTTAGAGATCTGTGTGTTGAATCCGGTGTCATTGCTGAAGGGTCAGTGTCTGGAGTGATGGACGGCCGGAGGTACAACAGAGCAGTGAGACTACACAAGCTGGTCTATGAAGCACTTATGAGGCTTGCATGGAAAAACTTCCTTCCATGGCTAGAAGAAAACCATGCAAGGGACCTTCACCATCTGGATGAAACACCGAAGAACATCACAAACTTTCGCATCAGTGTGTCGCAGGGATCCTTCGAAAAGTTCTTGGATAATGAATCTTGCACACTTACCCTGAAGATCTTTCAAGTTTATCTTGAGACCTTCAGAAATGAACAACTCTCAGCATTCTGGATGTCATACTTGGACATGGTCGAGACCATGCTGGCCCTGGTTCGAGCTTCAAGAGAAGGCAACTGGATGCTTCACCTAGGAGCAATCCGACAGATGATACCGTGGTGTTTTGCCTATGACAAGGTCAACTATGCCAGATACCTAACCTATTACTATGCTACGATGTCTCGGCTGCCCATAGACCACCCAGAGGTCCATGAATACTTCATGAAAGGTGGCTTTTCGGTCCAGATCGGTAGCAAGAATCCTTTTGGACGGATTCCTGTGGACCAGACCATCAAAGAAACAATCAACAAAGACACCCAGACACCAGGGGGCACAAAAGGCTTCAGCCTCAAAGTTGGAGCTGTCGCCAGATTCTACCTGACATCGGAGTACCGCAGCATGTACTTGAGGCAGCTGAGGGCCCTAGTAGGCCAACAATATACTGACTTCAGTCATTCAGACCTACAGGTGTCCAGGATTAGAAGAGATGAAGCCGATGTCCGATCTTTTGTTGAACTGCTGGAGACTGGTTGGTTGAACCCCTTCAACAAAGAGCATAATGGTGAACTTATCAGTTTATCAACAGCGACTGCAGCACCACCAGATGTAGCCAAAGACCTTCTAGGGGCATACAGTATAGGAGAGGATGCATATCACACATTCAAGGATGAGCGTTTGGGTACCGATACGCCAACTACACTGTTTCATGACAAGATGACGAAGAACAATCTTAAAACGTTCTCCAACATCAGAATGAAGACACACAGACAAGGCCTTGGCAAGGAGGTAATTTTGAAGGCTGACAGGAACCTATTTGGCCAGATGATGCTTGTAGCTGAGAACAGAAAGCTACAAATGAGTGATGTCTTGACTCATCCCCTGGGGCCATTGCCATGGGCACTTGCCAACGGTGATGGGTCTATCCGCAAGACCAACAAGGCTGCCCTAGCAAGGGAGTTGGAGAGGAATGCTCCTCCTGCAGAGGTGATCCCTGAGCCCTCTGCAACCATCATTGATGGGATGAGCCTGGTTCAGAAACTGAAGGGAAACGATGCAACATTTGCCCAGCTAGCAGGCACAGCAATGAGTTGCGCTATCCATGAGGGTGCTAAGAGCAAGCGCATTGATATTGTCTTTGACGTCTACAAGGAGACATCCATCAAAGATACAGAAAGAGTCAACAGATATGAAGGCACAGGGATCCATTTCAAGAACATTCAACATGGGCACAACATCCAGCAGTGGAGAAAGCTACTAAGTAATTCCTCCAACAAGGCAAGTCTCATAAAGTTTCTGGTAGAAGAATGGAAGGCGAAACACCACAGGGAGAAGCTTGAGGAGAAGGAGATGTATGTCACATGTGAGCAGCTCTGCTTTAAGATCACAAAAGAACAGTGGGAAGAGGCTGCTGACCTTAAGTCAAGTCAAGAAGAAGCAGACACATGCCTCCTTCTCCATGCTCTTCATGCAGCAGAATCTGGTTACAAGTCTGTCATCATCACTTCAGAGGATACTGATGTCATGGTCCTGTGTCTGGGCATGTGCCACAAAATCGCATCCCACCTGTTCCAGAAATGCGGTACACAGAACCGGACAAGATTCCTGGATATCACCACTCTGAGCAGAACTTTGGGAGGCAGCGTGTGTGATTCATTGATTGGTATGCATGCATTTACAGGCTGTGACACAGTCAGTGCATTCGCTGGCCGTGGGAAGATGACGACACTCAAGCAGTTGAAGATGAACAAGACATACCAGGATGCCTTTCAGGAAGTTGGTCGTTCATGGGAAGTGTCTCCCGAACTCTTTGAGAAGTTACAGGAAATCACCTGCCACATGTACCTGCCAACTACCCAAACAACTGAGGTAAACAGGCTCCGGTATCAGCTGTTCTGTGCCAGACGTGGAGTGGTAGAGTCAAGTCAACTCCCTCCTTGCCAAGACTGCCTTTTCATGCATGCACTGCGTGCAAACTACCAGGCTGCGATCTGGAGGAGAAGTCTGCAGAGCCAGCCATTTGTTGCAAACCCAACAGACTGCGGTTGGATGATGGATAATGACGGAAAGCTTGTTGTCAAGTGGATGCGAGGGGCACCAGCACCAGAAGCTACTGTCCTGCAAGTGTGTGCGGTCATGCGAACTTCCTCAGTGTACTTGCCTCAGCAATGGCCTGAAGTGCACGGACATGTGCAGGTTACAGACATGCCAGAACAAGGGTATTGAAGACGAGCCAGTAGAACAACAGTCAGATTCAGAGTCTGATGTTGAAGATATTATAGAGTAACGTTATATAATTATACATACACACACACAATATATATATATATATATATATATATATATATATATATATATATATATATATATATATATACACTCACTGGCCACTTTATTAGGTACACCTGTCCAACTGTGTGTTAAGACTTAATTTCTAATCAGCCAATCACATGGCGGCAACTCAGTGCATTTAGGCATGTAGACATGGTCAAGACAATCTCCTGCAGTTCAAACCGAGCATCAGTATGGGGAAGAAAGGTGATTTGAGTGCCTTTGAACGTGGCATGATTGTTGGTGCCAGAAGGGCTGGTCTGAGTATTTCAGAAACTGCTGATCTACTGGGATTTTCACGCACAACCATCTCTAGGGTTTACAGAGAATGGTCCGAAAAAGAAAAAAAATCCAGTGAGCGGCAGTTCTGTGGCCGGAAATGCCTTGTTGATGCCAGAGGTCAGAGGAGAATGGGCAGACTGGTTCGAGCTGATAGAAAGGCAACAGTGACTCAAATTGCCACCCGTTACAACCAAGGTAGGCAGAAGAGCATCTCTGAACGCACAGTGCGTCGAACTTTGAGGCAGATGGGCTACAGCAGCAGAAGACCACACTGGGTACCACTCCTCTCAGCTAAGAACAGGAAACTGAGGCTACAATTTGCACAAGCTCATCGAAATTGGACAGTAGAAGATTGGAAAAACGTTGCCTGGTCTGATGAGTCTCGATTTCTGCTGCGACATTCGGATGGTAGGGTCAGAATTTGGCGTAAACAACATGAAAGCATGGATCCATCCTGCCTTGTATCAACGGTTCAGGCTGGTGGTGGTGGTGTCATGGTGTGGGGAATTTTTTCTTGGCACTCTTTGGGCCCCTTGGTACCAATTGAGCATCGTTGCAACGCCACAGCCTACCTGAGTATTGTTGCTGACCATGTCCATCCCTTTATGACCACAATGTACCCAACATCTGATGGCTACTTTCAGCAGGATAATGCGCCATGTCATAAAGCTCGAATCATCTCAGATTGGTTTCTTGAACATGACAATGAGTTCACTGTACTCAAATGGCCTCCTCAGTCACCAGATCTCAATCCAATAGAGCATCTTTGGGATGTGGTGGAACGGGAGATTCGCATCAGGGATGTGCAGCCGACAAATCTGCGCCAACTGTGTGATGCCATCATGTCAATATGGTCCAAAATCTCTGAGGAATGCTTCCAGCACCTTGTTGAATCTCTGCCACGAAGAATTGAGGCAGTTCTGAAGGCAAAAGGGGGTCCAACCCGTTACTAGCATGGTGTACCTAATAAAGTGGCCAGTGAGTGTATATATATATATATATATATATATATATATATATATATACTGTGATAAAACACTCCGGGATCGCCTTTGCTGGGGTCAAAGGTCACGTGCATTCAGCATGAAACTCAGGCGCAGAGCTGGGAGTCGGGTATAACTGACCCTGGGTCAGGTTTATTAACGGTGAAAGCAATGCAAAAGGAAATAAAACATAAAACAAATCCTTGCCTGTCCGGCACTAACTAAACAATGGACAACCTAACTACCAACTGGCGGGCTTCTCCCGTCCAGCCAATCCACAGTTGCAGTGGGCACTGCTTCCGCTCACGTGTGTCTCTCACACAGACAGGCTCTCTGTGTTCCCAGGCTGAGACACTCACACAACCACCTGGCATCCTTTTATATCCACCTCCCATTATCCATTAGTAAGCAGGTGCGATACTGACCAGACTAGGCCACATAGGAAAGGAATCTGGGCGAGATATACCTGCCCTCATCCACTATTCCCACATGATTCTCACAATATACACACACACACACACACACTAGTATGGACAAGCCCATGACATGTTCAGTGTGTATTTACATAACTTGGATTAAATTTTGTTACAAATACTACATGCATTGTATTGACATTTTGGCATTTCCCCTAAATCGACCTTTAATCATTATTTTCTGGAAATATAGTTAGGATCTATTCAAAAGGTGAAAAATACCATTAACCCCTTCGCGCCGGGCGCCGTAGCGGGTACGGCGAATCGTACCCGGATCATATGCCGGGCGATCGCCGCGGGTCAGGAGCCCGTTCCCGGTGCAAAGTGGTTACTGTACCTCCTAAAACATTCCTTAGGGGGTGTAGTTTCAAAAATGGGTCACTTTTTTGGGGTTTCCACTGTGCGGGACCTCAGGGTGTCTCCAAATGTGACATGGCCCCATAGATTTCTTAAAGTGAATTTTGCCGCAGCTTCGCTTACGAAGCCTGCCGTGCGCCAATACTGTGGTTTTAGACAACACTTGTGGTATTGCCGTGTTCGGGAGACAATGGGGAATAAAAAGTGGGGTGTACTTTTTCCTGGTCCTCCTTTTCAAAATGAAAAATGTGGGCCTAAAGCGACATTTTTCGGTAAAAAACGTACTTTTCAATTTCCTCGACCAAGTGCATGAAACTCCAATGGAGCGCTTGTTGGGTCAAAGTGGTTACTATACCCCCTAAAACATTCCTTAGGGGGTGTAGTTTCCAAAATGCGGTAACCTTTTGGGGGTTTCCACTCTGGGGGTACCTCAGGGTCTCTCCAATACGACATGGCCCACTGGATTTCTTCCAGTGTAATCTATTATCCCAAAAACCGCCTAGCTCTCCTTCTGTGCTGAGCCCTCTTGCGCGCCCATAATTTAGTTTACATATACATGTGGGGTGTTTCTATAAACTGCGGAATTGGGGTAACCAATTTTGGGTTTGGGTTTGCTGTTAACCCTTGCTGGGTTGCAGGTAAAATTGGATTACAATGGAATATCTGCCAAAAAATTGAAATTTTGATATTTCACTGTCATTTTGCTTGAATTCCTGTGCAACACCTAAGGGGTTAACAAAGTTTTGAAAATCCATTTTGGACACCTTGAGGGGTGTAGTTTGCAAAATGGGGTAATGTATGGGTGGGTTCTGTTATACAAGACCCATAAAGTGACGTCCGAACTGACTTGGTCCTTGGAAAAATGGGTTTTGGAAATTTAGTCGTAAACTTCAAAAATTGCGTATAAAACTATGAGCCTTATCACATCCGAAAAATATAAAATTTCATTTCCAAAATGATGCCAATGTGAAGTAGACATGTGGAGAATGTAAACTAATAACTGTTATGTGGGGTATCAGCATTTTTGTAAAAAGTAGAGAATTTCAAAGTTCAAAAATAGCGAATTTTTCCCAAATTTTTGTGTATTTTGTAATTTTTTATGCAGAAAGGTAAAATCTATTGACTCACAATTAGCACTACCATGAAGTACAATATGTCACGAGAAAACAATCTCAGAATGGCGTGGGTAGGTGATAGCGTCCCAAAGTTATTACCGCATGAAGTGACAGGTCAGATTTACAAAAAATGGCCTAGGCATTTGGGTACAAATAGGCCTGAAGGGGTTAAGCTACTGATGTGCAAGGGCTATCATATCAAAACATAAACTACAGACATGCATCTACCTAAAAACACCAAAGAGAATTAGTCACTCCGGGTAGTACCGATATCTGGCCCGGCTCATGGACTAAATTAAATCATAAATAAAACGACGATAATATATTATGTTGTTACAGTAAGGTTGCTGACACAGGGTCCATGAGGACTTGAAGCACCCCATGAAAAGATTTGCGAAACTTGGCGCTACCCGAGTCCCCATTGCGGTGCCAAGCCGCTGTATATACAATTGCCCCTGGAAGGTAAAAAAGGTTATGTTCTAATATGAATTTTAAACCCCTTATTAAAAATTGTCTCTGTTCTGGCATATCTGCTATCCCATTCAAGTAATGTGAAACTGAATTAATTCCCAATATATGATCAATATTGGAGTAAAGGGCATGTACATCTAAAGTTATAAACATGTACTTTTCTTCCCAAATGAAATTTTCGCATTCTTTTATTAATTGACTGGAGTCTAGGAGAAAAGAAGGTAATTTTCTGACTAGATCCTGTAAGTACAAGTCGATGTAATGCGACAGCTGGCTGGTTAATGATCCAATACCCGAAATGATCGGTCTTCCGGGAGGTTTCACAGGATTTTTATGCACCTTGGGCAGGTGATAAAAGAGGGTTGTATTCGGATTTTTGTTAGTCAGGAAACGTTTTTCCCTTTTATTTAGAATGTTTTGGTTAAAGGCAGTGTCTATCAACCTATGGTATTCTTCAATATGTTTCTTGGAAGGATCAGCATCTAATTTTGTGTAGTATTTTTCATCCGATAGTATACTATATGCTTCCTCCAAATAGTCATCTCGGTCCTGAATGACAATACCCCCTCCTTTACCTGCCTCTCTAATTACAATTTTATCATTGTCCTTTAGTTTGTTTAAGGCTTCTTTTTCCTCCTTTGAAATGTTAGTTTTTTGAAAGGGTCCTTTGTGCCTTATTGGTCCATTTCTTATTAAGCTCGTAGTTTCTGTTTTCCCTTTTTGTATAGTTTTACCCCCCAGTCTTATTTAATTCCCGAAATTCCTCGGATACTAAAGCATAAAAAGTATCCAAATGGCTACCTCGATGGTGGGTGGGGTTAAAAGTGGATTTGGGACAAACATTTTTATGTATACTTTTGCTAAGTTGTATGGTATCCACTTTTACTTCACCCGGTTGTATTCTATTTTGAATTAAAAATAAAAATCATCCTTGAATCTAAATATCAAGTTCCATCATCATCCTTCAGGAGCGCATATTGCTTGGAAAAACATTCACCAACTGATTTTCCATTTGTTACTCACTTTGAACGCTGCCGACTGGCATTATTAATTCCTTGGATATCTTTTTGTATCCCTTTCCTGTTTTATACAGTTCACCTACCTTTTCCCATAGATATGTTGACAAATCTTTTGCTTTCCCCTTGACTCACAATCCAGAAACGTCAGTGGCTGTGTGATAAATACAAGAGTTTGTATCCCAGAAACTCATTCAGCTTTTAAGCACACACACTGATTACAAGCAAACAGGTCACAGGTGAGGATGTTACCTTTAGTAGCCATCTAAACCCATTTATGTCAACTTCTGTGCATGTTATTAGGCCGGGGTATGTAAACTTTTGACCATAACTGTATATATTTAGATATATTTAGATACACTATTGTATATATAAAAAAATTAAAATGACAATTTCTGCTGCAAGTAAACAACCCCTCATATAACTACATCAATAGTAAAATAAAATTGTTATGACTCTTTAAATGTGAAGATGAGAAAAATAAAATGTAGTAATCAAAGGGGTTTTCTGGATTAAGAAAACTTGGATTGAAGTATGGAATGTTAGAAAATGAAAAATTAACCATTACATTTTAACTTATTTAACTTTTTATTTATTTTAATTTTTTTTTTATATTTATGTAAAGTTTGTTGAAGTGAACCATGAAAGACAGATTATATCCATTATAAAGTATTGCAAAAAATAAAACCTTTTTATAATGATCATTTATTTGTTTTTATAGCATTACCTAAAGAGTATCAGAAGATTGGAAAAGCATTGCAGAATTTGTCACTAGTGTTCAGCTCTAGTGGCTATCAAGGTATTTCCTGCAGATCAATCATATGTTCAAGGTTATACTTAATTATTTGGGGGTTATAAAAAAAACTTTGAAAATAAATTATCAAAACATTGAAACAGTATATAGGCCTAATGGTTTTCGATAGTATATACATAGGTTTTTTTTCAGTATATAGTGATGAGCGAGCATACTTGTTGCTCGGGTTTCCCCAAGCACGCTCTGGTGGTCTCTGCGTATTTGGAAGTGCTCAGAGATTTAGTTTCTGTTGCCCAGCTGCATGATTTGCGACTATTTGACAGCCTGAATACATGTGGGAATTCCCTAACAAGTAGGCAATCCCCCACATGTATTCAGGCTAAGTATAAAACTCAAAATATTGAGTTTTGATGTAATTTCTTGGTTCAACACCACCTTTTTCATTCTGATGCAGTGTGGCTTCAGGATAATTGGATTAGGGTTTGGTGTCAGCAGCGGTCATTGAAACCAAGCCCTAGGTTTAGTTATGAAAAGGTGTCAGACAGACACCCTCATTGCTAAGCGGTAAGTAAAACACACACACACACACATTGTAACCAGCCTATGTATGAGTGTTAACAGAATGAACCTACATAGGCTGTAAGCAAACAGCAACTGTTAATTTAAAAAAAAATGGAAAAAAAATTGTGTGGTTTCCCGCGTAATTCTTATAACCAGCAGAGAGAAGGCTGATGTTAACCCCTTAATGACCGGAGCGTTTTCCGGTTTTGCGTTTTCATTTTTCGCTCCCCTTCCTCCCAGAGCCATAACTTTTTTATTTTTCCGTCAATATGGCCATGTGAGGGCTTATTCTTTGCGGGCCGAGTTGTACTTTTGAACGACATCATTGGTTTTAGCATGTCGTGTACTTGAAAATGGGAAAAAAATTCCAAGTGCAGTGAAATTGCAAAAAAAAGTGCAATCCCACACTTGTTTTTGTTTGGCTTTTTGCTAGGTTCACTAAATTCTAGAACTGACCCGACCTGCCATTATGATTCTCCAGGTCATTACGAGTTCATGAACATCAAAAATGTCTAGGTTCTTTTTTAATTAGTTAAAAAATTCCAAAGTTTGCTAAAAAAAAAAAAAATTGCACCATTTTCCGATACCCGTAGCGTCTCCATGTTTCGTGATCTGGGGTTGGGTGAGGGCTTATTTTTTTGCACACCGAGCTGACGTTTTTAAGGAGACCATTTATGTGCTGGTACGATCTTTTGATCACCGTTATTGCATTTTAATGCAATGTCGCGGCTACCAAAAAAACGTAATTCTGGCGTTTTGACTTTTTTTCCCGCTACGCCGTTTAGCAATCGGGTTAATCCTTTTTTTTTTTTTTATTGATAGATCAGGCGATTCTGAACGCGGCGATAGCTAATATGTGTATGTTTGTTTGTTTTATTGTTTTATTTTGAATGGGGTGAAAGGGGAGTGATTTATTTTTCAATAATTTATATTGGTACCGTATTTTTCGGACTATAAGACGCACCGGACCATAAGACGCACCCCTATTTTCAGAAGGAAAATAGGGAAAAAAATAATAATGTGTCAAATGGGGGTCCGTCTTACAGTCCGAATTCAGCTTACCTGGGAAGGGATCCGGCACAGGTGGAGAAGTAGTCACAGGGGTCATTCAGTGGTCCAGGCTCGTGCGGTGGCGGCGGCTCTGTGCTTGGGCAGCTGCGCTGGGGCAGGGGCGGGTGGGCTGTGCTGGGGCAGCTGTGCTGGGGTGGGGCAGCTGTGCTGGGGTAGGGGCAGCTGTGGCATGGGCAGCTGTGCTGGGGCAGCTGTGCTGGGGCAGGGGCAGCTGTGCTGGGGCAGGGGCAGCTGTGCTGGGGCAGCTGTGCTGGGGCAGGGGCAGCTGTGCTGGGGCAGGGGACGCTGAGCTGGGGCAGGTGGGCTCTGCGGTGGTGGCAGCGGGCGGCGCGGTGCGGAGGTGGCAGCGGGCTGTGCTTCGGTGCAGGGGCGGCGGCTCCGCCGGCGTTTCTTCGCAGCCCGGAGGCCCCCGCACACCCCTTGCTGGGCGCCGCCATGTTGCGGTGGCCTCCGGGAGCATGGACGCCGGCAAGATGGCCGCCGGTCCGGGGATGGCGCATGCGCAGCTTCAGATCTCGTGCCGAGATCTTGGGAGACGAGATTCAACGAGATTCAGCAAGGGGTGTGCGGGGGCCTCCGGGCTGCGAAGAAACGCCGGCGGAGCCGCCGCCCCTGCACCGGAGCACAGCCCGCTGCCCGCACCGCAGAGCGCCGCCCGCTGCCACCACAGCAGAGCCTCGCCCGCTGCCACCAGCGCACCAGGTACCGTGCATTGCGACCATAAGACGCACCCCCCACTTTCCCCCAAAATTTTGGTATTGGTATTTTAAACCTTTTTTAAAGGATATGGATCAAGGGTGAGGAACAACAGGTAGGGTAGAAAAACTGTTGGGAGGGAAGGTAAATTAAACAAGGGAAAAGGGATAGGATAGAAAATTCCCTGTTAAGACAGGGAAAGGGGAGTGATTTAAACTTTTATTTTTTTCAGATTTTTTAAAACATTTTTCCAGGACGTCCCCCTGACAGCACCATGGAGGACGTCCTCCTCCTCCTTACAGGGACAGGAAAGCACATGAGAGGTTAAAAGGCCCCGGCCCAGCCCTTTCCCTCAGTGTCTTTCCTGTCACTGCATGGAGGGACATACGAGAGGAAGAGCAGGAAGCTTACCGGAGGGCGGAGGGGGATCGGGCGGCCACTCCAATTCTTCCCCCTGTCAGGATGCCCAGGGCCGACACTTCCCTGTGGGGAGTCCCTCTGCCCCAAAGTCAGGAGCAGGACGTCTCCAGGTCGGACCACAGTGCCGCGGTAAGCCGGGTCCCCGCACGCAGCGGGCGGTGCGGGCGTCGGCGACAGAGAACCCGAGCCACGCTGCAGGGGTGGCTAGAAGCCGGGTCCCCGCAGAAAGCAGGGTGGGCGCCGCCATTGCAGGATGCCCGGCGGGCGGGGCTTCAGAGCTGGGCAGGAAGCGGAAGTGGCCGGCGCGATCTCGGTCATCGCGGGAGGACCCGCGACGCGGCGATGACGTCACGCGCCGACTTGAAATCAGCGCGCCGGCAGCCTGGGCACGCCAGCAAGCTTAGCGCACGCCAGCGGCTCACCGCACGCCAGCAGCTCACCGCACGCAACAGCTGCTTCGGTGGTATGGACCCAGAGGCGCCAGCCGACAGAGGGGTAAGTGCGCCTGGCGCAATCCAAGCCCCACACGGCCTTCCCCGCAGCCCAGGACAACTGACCCGACTATCCCTGTTCTGTATTGTACAGGAGAAGGGTACCCCAGCCCCCCCGACAGAGGCTAAGGATTCAGCAAAGGCCACATCTAAATCTATCAGATGCCCGGTTTGCAGGGTAAAGCTGCCAGACACCTATATCAAGACACTCTGCGGACCCTGCACTTCAAGGGTTGTAAAAGACGAGCAGCCGTCCCTCCTGGCCGAGATGCGATCCTTGATTCGGGAGGAAGTACAGGCCTCCAAATCCAGTCTCTCACGGCAGCAGTCCCCTAGTCCGGGGCCAAGCCGGAAGCGGTCGTGGTGGGAGATGGAGCTAGCCTCGGAGACAAGCTCGCCTGAGGGATCAGACCCCCGGGACTCGGATTCTGAGGAGGAGGGGGAGATCCCGACTGACAGGAGGGACCAAGGCAGGAAATGCCTGTTTAAGTTAGAGGACACTGATGACTTGGTGCAGGCGGTAAGGAACACCGTGCAGGCGGTAAGGAACACCATGCAGATCGAGGTTGTTCCAAAACCGCAGTCCCGACAAGACTTGATGTTTGGGGGACTGGTCGCTCGGAAACAAACGGTGTTCCCCGTAAGTGAACACATTAAGACAATGGTCCTAGAAGAATGGAAAGAGGCAGAACGTCGACTCGTACTGTCTCGGGACTTTAAGAGCCGACTGCCCTTTGACCCAGAGGAAACACGATTGTGGGAGGAAATTCCTAAAATCGATGTTCCTGTAGCTAAGGTGACCAAAAAGACCGCCATCCCCTTCGAGGACTCATCAAGTCTCAGAGACCCGATGGACCAGAAGGCGGATGTTCTATTAAAGCGAACATGGGAAACGGCAGCTGCCCTTACTAAGGTTAACATAGCAGCCACCTCGGTGGCCAGGTCCATGTTCCTATGGGTGGGGCAGTTGGAAGAGCATTTATCCAACAAGACCCCTAGATCTGAGATCCTAGCTTCCCTCCCTCTGATGAAATCAGCCACTGCGTTCCTTTCAGATACGTCGGCCGATTCAGTAAGATTCGCAGCCAGAAACAGCTCCCTTTCCCACGCAGCTAGACGAGCGGTTTGGCTGAAGTCTTGGTCTGGGGATAATGCTTCAAAGTCAAAGCTTTGCTCCATCCCCTTTTCAGGCTCAAGGGTGTTCGGGTCAGCTCTAGATAGCATCCTAGAGCAGGTGTCTGACAAAAACAAGGGGTTTCCAGAAGACAAACCCAAGCGTCCCCAGTCCTTTCGTAGAGGGTCCTTTTTCAGGAGACAGACCAACTTTAGGAGCCAGG
Source organism: Dendrobates tinctorius (assembly GCF_039654945.1). Lineage (NCBI taxonomy): Eukaryota > Metazoa > Chordata > Amphibia > Anura > Dendrobatidae > Dendrobates > Dendrobates tinctorius. The sequence goes on from NW_027361755.1 coordinate 1,440,310, forward strand.
GTAGATCCAACAGGGGCTCCTTTAGAAACACTCAGAGCCAGGGAGGGAGAAGCAAAGCCCCTCTTTTCGCGTCATCCTCCAGGTCTAGAAGGCAATGACTCCATAGGTGTCGGGGGAAGACTGCGACGATTCGCAGAAAGGTGGCGCCAGGTAACCCAGAACCAGTGGGTCCTCAGAACCATCACAGAAGGGTACAGCATAGAATGTTATTCCCCTCCCCCCGACAGATACATCGCCCATACCGTAGTCCCGGAAGACACTACCATGTGGGCAGATCTACAGGACCTGCTCAGGTCAGAGGTCATAGTGCCAGTTCCGCAGCAGGAGAGGGGAAGAGGTCATTACTCTTCCCTATTCTCCATTACAAAACCATCTGGTGAGGCCAGAACGATCATAAACTTAAAACCCCTAAATGCTTGGGTGGTATACAAAAGGTTTCGAATGGAATCAATACGTTTGGCAATTCAACTTATAAACAGAAATGCCGTCATGTGTACTCTGGACCTGAAGAGTGCATACTATCAGGTCCCCATCCATCCCTCATCTCAGAGCTTACTAGGATTCGCAATCAGTCTACCGTCCCGGACCTGCCACTTCCAATTCCAGTGCCTTCCGTTCGGGCTGGCTTCGGCCCCCCAAATATTCACAAAGCTGGTAGCGGAGGTGGTAGCCTACCTGAGAAATCAGGGAGTCATTATAATACCGTATCTAGACGACTTTCTCCTAGTCGCAGGATCAGAAGAAAGGCTCATTCAGGACAGGAGCCGAATGATCAGAACACTGGAGTATCTCGGCTGGCTGATCAACAAACAGAAGTCAGACCTGAAGCCAGAAAGCAGGAAAATCTTCCTGGGAGTGCTTCTAGATTCAAGAGACAGAATATCCCAGCTACCGAGAAAAAAGCAGCAGATAATTCAGGACAGAGTCAGGGGACTACTGAAACATCGCTCCTCCATAAGAGGTGCAATGGAAGTCCTGGGTCTGTTGACGGCTTGCATTCCATGCGTCAGATGGGCCCAGTCCCATTCAAGGCCCCTGCAAAAGGAAATCCTCGCAGGATGGAACAGGCGTCAGGATTCTCTTGACAGGCCCATATACTTACAAGACACGGTAAAAAGATCCCTACGGTGGTGGATACAGCCCCAGAACTTACAGGTGGGCGTGCTATGGACAACCTCGCCGTATGTGGTAATCCTCGCCGTATGTGGGGATGGGGAGCATATGTAGAAGGGAGAATTTTCCAGGGAAGATGGCCAGTCAGCATCAGAAACAGATCCTTCAACTTCAGGGAGCTCTATGCGGTCTGGGAAGCCCTGCGTCAGAACCGTCGGTAGTGAGAAATCGACATGTCCGGATATTGTCCGACAACACAACGGCAGTCTCATTCCTGAAGCACCAGGGAGGTCCGAGACATCGACCACTCCAGGCACTTGCAGGGCGAATATTCGCCTGGGCAGAAGAGGTGGTCCTCTCCATAACGGCAATCCACCTCGAGGGTTCTCAGAACGTAGTAGCAGACTGTCTAAGCAGACAGCAGGTCAGCCCAACAGAGTGGGAACTAAACGAAGAAATCTTCCATCAGCTATGTCAGCGTTGGGGGACCCCCAGTATAAACCTGTTTGCCAACTGGAAGAACTCAAAGGTCGCCAGATTCTACTCCTTGAACCCGGCGGACCACCCGGACGGAGTGGATGCCCTGAGCCAGGCCTGGAGGGAACCCCTCTTGTATGCATTCCCACCACTGGCGCTGATACCGGCGGTACTCTGGAAGATCCGCGAGGACCGCGCGTCGGTGATATTAATAGTACCATACTGGCCAAAGAGAAGCTGGTTTCCGCTGCTAGGAGCCATGGCAGTAGGAAACCCAGTCGAGCTACCCCTGAAGGGAGACGTTATCCACCAGGGTCCAATTCGCCATCCAGATCCAGCAAGGCTACACCTCTCGGCATGGATCCTGAAAGGGACATCCTGAGAGCAAAGGGCTTATCCGAGCAGGTCATATCCACTCTACTGGCCAGCAGGAAACCGGTAACATCTGCAATCTACAGGAAAATATGGAAGAGATTCTGCCTGGAAGGTGGCAGGTACCCCCGACGTCCCTAGTGTGCTAGACTACCTACAGACGGGATATAATAAAGGCCTTAAACCCAGCACGTTAAAGGTCCAGATTTCGGCGTTGAGCGCCTTCTTCGACTACCCTTTGGCCTCCCATCCTTGGGTGGTAAGATTCATAAAGGCCACGCAGCGTCTTCGCCCCACAATTAGGCAGCTCACCCTGCCCTGGGACCTCGGCCTGGTACTGAGATCCTTATGTAGGGACCCCTACACGCCTAGTGAAAGAATGACCGTTTCAACTCTCTCTCTCGGAAGACGGCTTTCCTGGTAGCCATTACGACGGCCAAAAGAATAGGGGAGATCCAGGCCCTGTCCACCAAAGATCCATATCTCCAGATCAGAGATGATCATATAACCTTAAGATTAGATCCGGCATTTATCCCCAAGGTAGCCTCTTACCAGAATATACACTCACTGGCCACTTTATTAGGTACACCTGTCCAACTGTGTGTTAAGACTTAATTTCTAATAAGCCAATCACATGGCGGCAACTCAGTGCATTTAGGCATGTAGACATGGTCAAGACAATCTCCTGCAGTTCAAACCGAGCATCAGTATGGGGAAGAAAGGTGATTAGAGTGCCTTTGAACGTGGCAAGATTGTTGGTGCCAGAAGGGCTGGTCTGAGTATTTCAGAAACTGCTGATCTACTGGGATTTTCATGCACAACCATCTCTAGGGTTTACAGAGAATGGTCCGAAAAAGAAAAAAAATCCAGTGAGCGGCAGTTCTGTGGCCGGAAATGCCTTGTTGATGCCAGAGGTCAGAGGAGAATGGGCATACTGGTTCGAGCTGATAGAAAGGCAACAGTGACTCAAATTGCCACCCGTTACAACCAAGGTAGGCAGAAGAGCATCTCTGAACGCACAGTGCGTCGAACTTTGAGGCAGATGGTCTACAGCAGCAGAAGACCACACTGGGGACCACTCCTCTCAGCTAAGAACAGGCATCTGATGGCTACTTTCAGCAGGATAATGCGCCATGTCATAAAGCTCGAATCATCTCAGATTGGTTTCTTGAACATGACAATGAGTTCACTGTACTCAAATGGCCTCCTCAGTCACCAGATCTCAATCCAATAGAGCATCTTTGGGATGTGGTGGAACGGGAGATTCGCATCAGGGATGTGCAGCCGACAAATCTGCGCCAACTGTGTGATGCCATCATGTCAATATGGTCCAAAATCTCTGAGGAATGCTTCCAGCACCTTGTTGAATCTCTGCCACGAAGAATTGAGGCAGTTCTGAAGGCAAAAGGGGGTCCAACCCGTTACTAGCATGGTGTACCTAATAAAGTGGCCAGTGAGTGTATATCAGGAGATAGTGCTACCATCCTTCTGCAGCAATCCCCGCAATGAGAAAGAACAGCGTCTCCACTCCCTAGACGGAAGACAGGCAGTTATAAGCTATCTAGAGGCCACCAATGACTGGCGTAGTATTGACGCAAACCTGTTCATCCTCTTCGGGGGTAAAAATAGGGGGAGAAAAGCCTCTAAGGCGTTCATCGCAAGATGGATCACCTCAGTAATTTCAGACACCTACCAGTCGGAAGGCGCCAGCCCACCAGATACCTTAAGGGCCCACTCTACTAGGGCAGTTTCAGCCTCCTGGGCCGAACGCACAGGCGCCTCAGTCGAGCAGATTTGTAGAGCGGCAACTTGGGCCAGCCTGAATACATTTTGCAAGCACTACAAACTTGACATGCTATCAGGCCAACATACCGCATTTGGGAGAAAAGTTCTCCAGGCGGTGATCCCACCCTGAGGAGGTGCTTTGGTACTCTCCATGGTGCTGTCAGGGGGACGTCCTGGAAAATAGGTATTAGACCTACCGATAATGATGTTTCCAGGAGTCCATCCTGACAGCACGGGTAGTTCCCTCCCTGTTATGCTATGTTATGTCATATGATGTAATATGATGGTATCATTAAAAGAGTTATGGCATTATCCACACTGTGGTACTTGTTAAATCACTGAGGGAAAGGGGTGGGACGGGGCCTTTTAACCTCTCATGTGCTTTTCTGTCCCTGTAAGGAGGAGGAGGACGTCCTCCATGGTGCTGTCAGGATGGACTCCTGGAAACATCATTACCGGTAGGTCTAATACCTATTTTTTTTAATTTTGGCATGCTTCAATAGCCTCCATTGGAGGCTAGAGGCTTCCATAGTCTAATCGGCTCTGCTACATATAGGCGATGAGCAGATCACCTATATGTAGCTGAATTACCGCATTGCTATGAGTGCAGACCACCGCATACATGTCCCGGCTTTGATGTCAGCTCACCGTAGGAGCCCTCATCAAAGCAGGGGATCTGACCTTGGACGTACTATTGCATCCAATGTCACAAAAGGGTTAATATTCTGAGAAGGAGCTAATAGCCAATATGGTTCCCAGGCTATTAATATAAGCTTACAGCTATATACTTAGCCTTTACTGGCTAGTTTACAGGAGGACCCCAGAAAAAAAATTCATGCATGGTTCCCTATTAAAATCTAACCAGCAAAAGCTAGGTAGAGCGCTGCAGGCTGATATTAATAGCCTAGGAAGGGGCCATGGATATTGGCCCCCTCCCAGACTAAAAATATCAGCTCTCAGCCGCCCCAGAAAAGGTGCATCTATAAGATGCACCAAATCTGGTGCTTAGCCTTGCTCTTGCCACTTGCCCTGTTTCAGTGGCAAGTGGGGTAATAGTGGGGGGGTTGATGTCACCTTAGTATTGTCAGGTGACATTAAGCCCACAGGTTAATAATGGAGCAGCGTCTTGAAGATATCCCCATTACTAACCCCATAATGATAATATAAAAAAAAAACTCACCCAGAATCAAGTCCTTTATTTGAAATAATATCACAGACTCCTTTATTTAATCTAAATTAAACCATACTCTCCGAACGCCTAATCCACTGAAGCCAACATCTCCTGCAATAAAAATAAAAAATAAACCACAGTATTCCTCACCTGTTTACAGAGAAGATAATCCATAATGTCCCACAGTGATCCTGATGCCTTTGAGAGTAGTCACTGATGTGACTGCTCTCAAAGACAGTTGGCAATACACTTGACAGGAGATAATCGCGTCCGCAGTGTATAGTGCTGAGCTGCGGTGAGAAAGTTCACTGGAGTTCCATCAGCTGATTATCTCCAGTCATCTCCCTTACAGCACCACTGCTGTGGTGGTGCCGTAAGTGAGAGCACTGGAGCTCATCTGTTGATGAACTCCAGTGACTTCTCTCACGGCAGCTCAGTGATAGGCCGGGGTCTCACTTGCGAGTGTGATGTGAGAAACTCACATTAATACCCGGATCGGAGTGTGCGGCTGCATGTATTTCTTCTATGCAGCCGCACACTCCTGTCCCGAATACTGGCGGCAGTGCTTGGTATTGAGACCCCGGCCATACGGACGGTTAGATCAGTCGCATCTCCTAATTGCTGTGGGACACTCTGAATTACGCGGACCACGGCGGACAGTAGCGTATATTGTGGTTTACAGAGCCTTGCGAAAGTATTCGGCTCCCTGGAACTTTTTCAACCTTTTCCCACATATCATGCTTCAAACATAAAGATACCAAATTTAAATTTTTGGTGAAGAATCAACAACAAGTGGGACACAATTGTGAAGTTGAACGAAATTTATTGGTTATTTTATTTTTTTGTGGAAATACAAAAACATAAAAGTGGGGCGTGCAATATTATTCGGCCCCTTTACTTTCAGTGCAGCAAACTCACTCTAGAAGTTCATTGTGGATCTCTGAATGATCCTATTGTTGTCCTACATGACTATTGACACCTGTGTGTAATCAAGTCTCCGTATAATTGCACCTGCTCTGTGATGGTCTCAGGGTTCTGTTTGAAGCACAGAGAGCATCATGAAGACCAAGGAACACACCAGGCAGGTCCGTGATACTGTTGTGGAGAAGTTTAAAGCCAGATTTGGATACAAAATTATTTCCAAAACTTTAAACATCCCAAGGAGCACTGTGCAAGCGATCATATTGAAATGGAAGGAGTATTATACCACTGCAAATCTACCAAGACCCAGCCGTCCCTCTAAACTTTCATCTCAAACAAGGAGAAGACTGATCAGAGATGCAGCCAAGAGGCCCATGATCACTCTGGATGAACTGCAGAGATCTACAGTTGAGGTGGGACAGTCTGTCCATAGGACAAAAATCAGTCGTACACTGCACAAATCTGGCCTTTATGGAAGAGTGGCAAGAAGAAAGCCATTTCTCAAAGATATCAATAAAAAGTGTCATTTAAAGTTTGCAACAAGCCACCTGGGAGACACAGCAAACATGTGGAAGAAGGTGCTCTGGTCAGATGAAACCAAAGTCGAACTTTCTGGCAACAATGCCAAAAGATATGTTTGGTGTAAAGGCAACACAGCTCATCACCCTGAGCACACCATCCCCACTGTCAAACATTGGTGGTGGCAGCATCATGGTTTGGGCCTGCTTTTCTTCAGTAGGGACAGGGAAGATGGTTAAAGTTGATGGGAAGATGGATGGAGTCAAATACAGGACCATTCTTGAAGAAAACCTGTTGGAGGCTGCAAAAGACCTGAGACTGGGACGGAGATTTGTCTGCCAACTAGACAATGATCCCAAACATAAAGCCAAATATACAATGGAATGGTTCACAAATAAACGCATCCAGGTGTTAGAATGGCCTAGTCAAAGTCCAGACCTGAATCCAATTGAGAATCTGTGGAAAGAGCTGAAAACTGCTGTTCACAAACGATCTCCATCCAACCTCACTGAGCTCGAGCTGTTTGCCAAGAAAGAATGGGCAAGAATTTCAGTCTCTCGATGTACAAAACTGATAAGAGACATACCCCAAGCGACTTGCAGCAGTAATCACAGCAAAAGGTGGTGCAACAAAGTATTACATTAAAGGGGCCGAATAATATTGCACACCCCACTTTTCAGTTTTGTTATTTCCTCAAAAATTTAAAATAACCAATAAATTTTGTTCAACTTCACAATTGTGTCCCACTTGTTGATTCTTTACCAAAAATTAACATTTGGTATGTTTGTTTGAAGCATGATATGTGGGAAAGGTTGAAAAGTTCCAGGGAGCCAAATACTTTCGCAAGGCACTGTTTTATTTTTGATTGTTTCTAGGAGACTTGGCATTGGGGATTGGGCTTTAAGGTGAATGTTTTTTTTCTTTTTTTATAGAAGACAAGGGCTTCAGGGATTTGGTGTTAGGTGAGTATAATGTGTTTTTTATTTTTATTTGAAAATGTATTCATTTATTTTACATGTTGCTGTTTTTGCTTTTTGTTTTTTCTCAGCACAGACGCCGGCTGACAAGAGACAACTTCACCCATCAACGGCTCCTGCTATCATTATCAGTGACAGCAAACATAGCCTGATGGGAGGAGTAGTCTCATCAGCTCACGCCTGCTGACGTGCGGTAAGCGTTTTACGGCGAGTCACAGCTGCGGGTCACAGTATCTCTGCGGTGTCATGCGGACATCTGACAGCGTGACCCCACAGCGTTCTGACCGATGGCACCGCTTCCGTGTTTAGGAAACCGGTAAAAATGAAAACAAAAATTAAGCAAATCCGCAAACCTTTTTATACCTGCGTTTTTGCTGCGGATTTGACTGACTGAGTTGAAGTCAATAGGTGAAAAACACGAAAAATCCTTACAAAGAATTGACATGTTGCAGAGAAAAATGCGCTGCAAATACTCAAGGTAAAGTATATGCACAGCACTTCAGGATTCTCATTGAATTAGATGGCATAAGGATTCTAAAGTGTTTCAGCGCAGAAAAAACACTGTAAAAATGGACTAAAAAACGCACCATGTGCACATAGCCTAAGAGTAGAATTAGATTTCAAAGTTTTAGTTCCCTTTGAAGAGGAAAAAATTCACAGTAAAATCGTACTCTTTCCATAACAGAAAATGACATGGTATGGGTTTAAGAATCTAAATCACAAGAAATTGTTTGCAGCATAAACTCTGTTAATCACGTACCAGCACCCACCTTTATCCAGTGCAAGCCACTCTGTGATCTGGCCAAAAGTAGTGAGGATGTCACCATTTCATTAGCTAACAGACCACGGCTGCCTGTGATTGGCTGCAACTGTTAGGTGACTTGAGCAGTGTGTCATCAAATGTTTTATGATGACGCGTGCAGTGTTGGTACAACGTGTAATCAAAAAAACATTCATTGACTCTATCTCAAGCACCTGGCCAGTGCATCTAATCATAGTGGCAGGTGTCTGGTGGCTTGTGGAATGGTGGAATCACAACTACCTGTCTGCTCAGACAAAGGCGATCCAGGTAGGTGTCGGTATTTGAGAAGAACTGAGTTCATTATTTTTTACACTTCCTGTCCCCTGAGCAAAGTTAGATTTTGCCTGGATAACCCCTTTAAAACCTTACAAGTCTGCCTGCTACTGTATTTTCATTGTACTGTTTGTGAGCAATTCCATGTGAAGATTCTGCAACATTTTGAACCCTGAGTGAATTTATTTTGTTAGTGTATTTCCAGAGTTTCAAATTACAGTAAATTTGTTTTGTTCCACAGGTGAAACTGATTTAAACAGCGCTATAACAGAGGCTGGGAAAACGTATGAAGCAATAGCCAACCTGGTGGAAGAGCAGGTAAATTGGCAAATACACTTAGGCTCAAGTCACATTTAGCAACTGCCATGTTTAATTCCATAATAAAATTAGAATATTGATTTGCATCATTTTGCATGTGCTCAGTGAAAGCATCCATGCAGAATTACCTGTACTGGTATGTTGTGGAATAAAGCATTGGTTACTTTGGGGGTTTTATTTTGTGTGTGTCTCTAAGTCTGTACAGTGACTTGAAATGCTCAATTTTATTTTTTTTCTGTGCTTTTTTTCATATATTTTATTTGTTTTTCAGCCAAAAAAAGATCTTCACTACCTGATGGAAACCAATCATGAGTATAAGGGCTTTTTAAGCTGCTTTCCAGATATTATCTCTGCTCACAAGGTTTTTTTTACAATATTTTTTTTATTCCTTAAAGGGATTGTCCGGTCCAAATCGATAAGTCCGCAGTCACTCTGTGTGACTGCAGACTTCTGAATCCCACCAGCGTGCGCTGCATACTGTGCGCTGGAAGGATTCACCGGTTTCCGACCCAGGACCGGAGAGTATCTATGCATTATACATACTAGTAGGCATGGCCTAGCTCCTTACACTTGTATTGAGCAAGGCCGCACCCTGTCTAGTGGGCATGGTCAGCTAGAGGGCGCAGTTTCGCTCCATACAAGCATATGGAAGCGATGCTACACCCACTGGTCAGAAGTATGTATAACTCATACATACCCTCCGGTCCCGTGTCGGAAAGTGCGCACTATTGGGATTCATGAGTCTGCAGTCATGCAGAGTGACTGAAGACTTGTCGATTTTGACCAGACTACCCCTTTAATATTATTTCAGTGATAATTATTATCGTTAAGTTTTGGTGGCATCTGTTCAATTAGTGTAATTTATAAAAATATATAATTTGTGTCATATGCTGCATTGAACTTTGAATATCTGATGCCTGATAAACATTTTTCTACCACTTGTTTTCTTAATGAGTACGACCACTCAGTAAATGGCTCATAAATGAGCTTGTCTAAGCCCTGATTAGCTTATTGTCTTATATATTTAGTATGTACGGTAAAAGTGCATATAAATGATGCACACACATAGCACAGTTCTTCTTGGCCATTAGAAGCAAAGAACTATGCTGCTGTTTAGTGTTTACAGTCCAAAATATTTTGCAGAAGAGAACCTATTGTGATGAAGTGAAATTACAATATTTTATTGATACTTTAAAAAGTGTAATCTTGATAAGTAAAACAAAATTATTATTCTTGGTAGGATAAAGAATTTGCATCAATTTTAATCTAAGTGTACCGTATATACTCGTGTATAAGCCAAGTTATTCAGCACGTTTTTTTTGTGCTGAAAACACCCACCTCGGCTTATACATGAGTCATTGTGACAGAAGACAGCGGGGGAGGGGGAGCAGCTGGTCACAGGAAGCAGGAGCCGGCGGCTGTAACTGTGCCACTGCTGAAGAGAAATGAATATTCACTGCACTGACAATGAATATTCATTTATCTTATAGTGCGCTTACAGCCGCAGACGCCAGCTCCCAGCAACTCCCAAGTGGAGAGAGGTTGAATATACATTACCATAATGAGCGGGGACACGTGATCGGCCGGCCGCAGGAGTTGCTGGCACCAGAACAAGAGGCTGTCCCTATATGCCTCAGTAGCCTGCACGTCATTTTTATGTCCAGATCCCATATTTTGGAATAAAGGACTAGCACAATTTTCGAAATGGTGCGTGCCACATACGTTCTTATACATACAGCTCTGGCAAGAATTAAGAGACCACTGCACAGTTTTATAAAAATCAGCTTCTCTACATGTCTGACAGCCAAAGAACAACAAAATACAGAGTACATGCTAATGATATTTCATTTGTCACCCTGAAAAAAGCTAGGAAAAAATCCCCTATGGAGCTCCTGTCACATGAAAAACACCAAAAAGCTGGAGCAATAAACACCATAATACCAATATTTCAAAATATTAAAGGAGTCTTTAATTCAGTCATATAAATATTAAAATTCAGACATGACATATATAGTACAGCATATAATAATACAAAAGAGGTATTTGTACACAAGCCGGAAATGCCAGATGACCTGAGATCCTACATAGTGGAACAGATATAAATGGGCTAGGGAGTGATAAGTACTAACTCCCAGATTGAAATCATTTCCCTAAGTCTATAGTATATTGCCGTGGGAAAGTTCCCCTAAGTCACCACATAGTAATATCCCCTGTAGTAAATCCTAATAACCATCACAAAAGTATCATATAAAAGGATCCAGGCATAGGAGACCAGATACGGCACATAGACGAGATAATTAGGGGTTAATGTTACACATATCCGTAACCACGTGTAGGAACCTGCCCCTACCCGTGTTTCGCTGTCGCTTCCTCGGGGGGGCTTGCTCTCATAAGTGCTCCTTACAGCCATTTATATCCCCCGCTGAAAACTACCATTAGCGGCGCATCTAATTGGTGACAGCAGGCATCGCGTCCGCCCGCCCCTCCAGGCGTCATAATGACAAGGCGTCCCACAGGTGCATATTAGTGGAGCGCACAGGTCAATGATAGATGCCGTGAGCAGGTAGCGGAGGCGGGGCCGACACCAAAGACATGCGCACTAGTAGATGAGATCACAGCGCCATTTTATGTATGGGTAAATATTCCCACAACACTCCTAATGAGTGCCAAGTGTTTCCAGGACGTCCCTCCTGACAGCACCAGGGAGGACGTCCTTTGCCTCCTTGCAGGGACAGGAAGAGCACCCTAGAGGCTAAAAACAGTCTCCACCCACATTCCCTGTGTTTCTTCCTGTCCCTGCACGGAGGGACGCACAAGAGGATTCATCTGACCGGAGGGGTCCAGGGGGATTGGCGGCCGAGCCAAACCTTCCTCCTGCGAAGCGGCCCCGGCGCTGAAACCCTCCCGGGTGGGGGTCCCTCAACCACAGAGACCAGGGGAGGGACGAGCCCCCTGGGTAAAGCTGCTTCCTCCCGCAGCGGAGGCTCTCAGCTCTGATGCCGGCAGCAGCGCGGGGACCGGAACTCACGTGGAGGGAGACCGCAGCGCACTTCCGGTGACATCAGAGCACCGGAAACACAGGCCGCCGGTGGGAGCTCTGAAGGAGCAGAGCGCGGCAACAGCGAGACAGGTAGCAGCAACCTTCCTGACCTCGCAGAGGCTCACAGCACGGAATGGAGAACCAGGGCAGAGTCGACCCGGACGGGATAAGTGTGCCATATCTCTGTGATTTAAGGGCATAAAAAATCAAAGTTGCAAAATTTTCAAAATTTTTGCCAAATTTCCGTTTTTTTCAAAAATAAACGCAAGTTATATCAATGAAATTTTACCACTGACATGAAGTACAATATGTCACGAGAAAACAATGTCAGAATCACCGGGATCCATGGAAGCGTTCCAGAGTTATTACCTCATAACGGGACAGTGGTCAGAATTGTAAAAATTGGCCTGGGCATTAACGTGCAAACCACCCTTGGAGGTAAAGGGGTTACTGACTACCACATTTTTTTGTTCTTGATTTATTTTAGTGTTTCTTAAAGCCAGAAAGTTGCCATTTGAATTGACTTTAGTTTTGTGCCATGTCGGTGATCTGCTTTTTTTCTACAAAATTAAACAACTGAATGAACATCCTCCAAGGCCGGTGATTCCATAATTTTTTGCCAGGGGTTGTAGGCCAAAAAATATGTGACAGATTCCCTTTTAATGTACTGGCAGTCTCCTAATGGAGTGTCAGTGTGCAGGTTGTTGAGCAGAGTTGAGTGTGCTATTGGTGAGTGGCCAGCCACAATGTAAGCTGTTTAGCACTGGAAGCTGCTGGAGCTCAGGCTGAAGGGGATACTGCAACTGGTGGGATCGTGCCCCTTTGTGTATGATGTCTGCTCATGGAGAAAAGGACTATATTCTGTGCGGATGAGCCCGCACAGACATACATTGAATTGCGAAAGTATTTGCCCTCTTGTCTTTTTACCCACTTTGTTACATTACCACCTATGTTTAAATATTTTTGTAATCCGATTTGTGTGTGATGCATCATCACTAACTATTCTAAGTTAGTGAAGTGATAAAAATATAGGCATAAATTAAATTTATGGGATGTAATAACTAAAGATTAGCATGTGCATATATGCAAATTGCCTCTTCAGAAAGAAAGAGGACTTTTACTCTACAGCGCCACCTATTGGTAGTAGCGATCCTACAAGTCACAATCAACCCTTTAACGAGTCTTGTAGTATGACTTAGGATACAAGCCAAATCAGAATCTCAATTTGCAGACACGGTGTTTCGAGCTGTTGGCTCTCGTCAGTGCAAAGTATGAGATCTGATTTGGCAAGGTGAGAGGCTCTGGACTAGGGTCTAAGAAGTAAGGTTTCTCCTTGCGGAGAGTGACATGCCAGCTGTGACTTGTCAAGGTAAGGAGACTTATTCGCCGTGCAATGCTCCTCTGGGAAAATAATATGCAAATTGCCTCTTCAGAAAGAAAGAGGACTTTTACTCTACAGCGCCACCTATTGGTAGTAGCGATCCTACAAGTCACAATCAACCCTTTAACGAGTCTTGTAGTATGACTTAGGATACAAGCCAAATCAGAATCTCAATTTGCAGACACGGTGTTTCGAGCTGTTGGCTCTCGTCAGTGCAAAGTTGACAAGTCACAGCTGGCATGTCACTCTCCTCAAGGAGAAACCTTACTTCTTAGACCCTAGTCCAGAGCCTCTCACCTTGCCAAATCAGATCTCATACTTTGCACTGACGAGAGCCAACAGCTCGAAACACCGTGTCTGCAAATTGAGATTCTGATTTGGCTTGTATCCTAAGTCATACTACAAGACTCGTTAAAGGGTTGATTGTGACTTGTAGGATCGCTACTACCAATAGGTGGCGCTGTAGAGTAAAAGTCCTCTTTCTTTCTGAAGAGGCAATTTGCATATTATTTTCCCAGAGGAGCATTGCACGGCGAATAAGTCTCCTTACCTTGACAAGTCACAGCTGGCATGTCACTCTCCGCAAGGAGAAACCTTACTTCTTAGACCCATGTGCATATATGTATTCACCCTTATTGCGATAAAGCCCCTAAAGATTTCTGGTGCAAGCAATTCCCTTTGTAAGTCACATAAGCAACACTATTAAGCTAGTGGCACCACCAACCAAACACCACGAAGAAGACCACAGATATCTTTAAACAAGGCAGAGACAAATTTTTTGAAAAGGACAAGTCAGGATTGGGTTATTTAAAACATTTTCCAGTCTCTAATGATCTCTTGGAGCACCATCAAATCTATTATCATCAAATGGAAAGAACAAGGTACCACAACAAACCTGCCTAGAGAGGGCCATCCACCAAAACGCTCAGCCGCCTGGGCAGGGAGGGCATTAATCAGAGAGGCAGCACAGATACCAAAGGTAGTCCTGTAGGAGCTGTTGAGTTCTCAATCAGACTGGAGATCTGTCCACACAGCCACAATAAGCCATACAATCCATAGAGGTGGCCTTTGTGGAAGAATGGACAGAAAAAATTTCACACAAAAATTGTAAGGCTCGTTTTGAGTTTGCCGAATTGTGGGAGACTCTCCAATTGTATGGAGGAAAGTGCTGTAGTCAAATGACAAAAAAATGAACTTTTTGGCCATCAAGGTAAACGCTAGGTCTAGTGCCAAACCAATACATATCACCACCCAAGAACACCAGACACTCAGTGAAATATGGTGATGGCACCATCATGCTGTGAAGATGTTTTTCGGCAGCAGGGACAGGGAAAATGGTCCGAGTCAAGGGGAAGATGGATGGTGCGAAATACAGTGATATTCTTGAGCAAAACCTGTTTCAGACTGTCAGTGATTTGAAACTGGGACAAAGGTTCACCTTCCAAGAAGACAATGACCCAATGCATACTTCTAAAGCAGCACTCGAGTGGTTTAAGGGGAAACGTGTAAATGTTTAATCCTATAGAGACTCAGTGGTCATTGCTATTCACTAGAGGAAACGATCTAACTTGAAGGAGCTTGAGAACTTTTGCCTTTAGGAATGGACAAAAATCCCAGTGGCAAGATGTGGAACGCAGAGAGATTTATCCAAAGTGACTTGCAGCTGTAATTGATGCAAATCGAGGTTCTGCCAAGTACTGAATTAAGAGGGCTGAGTAGTTGTGCACACTGAACTTTTCAATAATTTTGTCCTATTTGTTGTTAGCTTGACATTAAAGCGAAAACGAAATGTACACAAGCATGTTATTATTATTATTTTATTTATATAGCGCCATTAATTCCATGGTGCTATACATGAGAAGGGGGGGTTACATACAAAGTTATAGATATCGTTAACAGTAAACAAATCTACAATGACAGACTGGTACAGAGGGGAGGGGACCCTGCCCTTGCGGACTTACCTTCTACGGGATAGTGGGGAAGAGACAGAAGGTCAGGGGTGCAGCAGCTCTGGTGGTGGTGAGGCAGCAGAATGGTCATTGCAGGCTGTAAGCTTTCCTAAAAAGATAGGTTTTCAGGTTCCGTTTGAAGGATCCGAGGGTGGTGGATAATCCGACGTGTTGAGGCATGGCATTCCAGATAATAGGGGATATTCGGGAGAAATCTTGGAGGCGTCTGTGTGGGGAACGAATAAGTGTGGAGGAGAGTAGGAGGTCTTGGGAGGATCCAAGATTATGTGAGGGAAGATATTGGGAGATTAGTTCAGAGATGTAGGGAGGGGAAAGGTTGTGGATAGCTTTGTAGGTCAGTGTTATTTTGAACTGGATTCGTTGGGGTATTGGGAGCCAATGGAGGGATTTGCAGAGGGGGGAGACAGAGGAGTAGCAAGGAGAGAGGTGGATTAGTCAGGCAGCAGAATTGAGGACAGACTGGAGTGGTGCAAGAGAGTTAGTAGGGAGGCCACAGAGGAGAGTGTTGCAGTAGTCAAGGCGGGAGATGATGAGGGCATGTACAAGAGTTTTAGTAGATTGAGGACTGCGGAAGGGATGGATTCTGGAAATGTTTTTGAGTTGGAGGCGACAGGAGATGGGAAGGGATTGGACTTGTGGTTTCAAGGACAGGGCAGAGTCGAGAGTTACTCTGAGGCAGTGGATTTCATGTGCTGAAGAGAGCGTGATGCCATTTACCATAATAGATAGATCGGGTAGGGAAGATACGTCAGATGGAGGAAAGATAAAGATCATGTTCTTTACATGAGCTGATGCAAACCCTCAAACAAAAACCGTGAAATTCCAGATTGTGAGGTAACAAAACACAAGAAATGCCAATGGGATGAATAATTTCACAAACCACTGTATGTGAACATGATTAAATGCAAAGGACTTGTGCAGAGAACTTCAAGTATCAGTGGTGGCTATAGACAATAGCTGTTTTATTTGACCGAGCTGGGGCTAGCTCAGACATTCATAAGTAGCCAGGGTTTGTACTGTGTAGTTAGTGCCTTGTCAAAGTTAAGGGTTTATGTTTAGAAGTTTGTTTTTGGTGCTGTGTAACCTGTGGAGAGCAATAAAAACTGCATGTGTTTGGACCAAAACTGCATTGCCTATTGGAATGCTACCGAAGGCCTAATGCCTACCAGAGAGGGCGAGTCCCTAATATATTTATCACTTTTACATAATCACTTGTTCTATATAATCCAATATCACTATACTATGCTGTGTTGTTACAGTGACGTTGTAATGTAGTGGAATGACAGGGGTGGCAGCCATGGAGCTTTTCATTAAGTCTCCATCTGCCATGATAACACCTCAACACCCCACTATCATGTTGCGAGGGACCAAGTAGGTACTGGTACACATGGGCAACCGGCAATCGCACTATTTGAATGCTGCTGTCTGTGATTGATATCAGTATTTAAATTGTTAAACAGCAGCTACCGGAGCAAGCTTTCCTCACTGGTGTTTATCTAAGATGCTGTATGTGTTAGCTTCCTGACATGAAATGTATCATTACATCACACATAGAGAACAACAAAATAACACAATATATTACATAGTTATCAAACAATTGACACATCATGAGATACAATGGTCAAATGGATAGACAATTACTAGCACTGTAACACAGGCAGCCACATTACACTGTTGTGTTTCTTGTGATGCAAATAGCGGGATTACATTGACACCCACAGCCATTGAAAGCACAATTGTTAACAATTCCGAAAAGAGGGAAGAATAGGAAGCATTTAAGGAAGCCAGGATGGATGAACACAGAACTTAAGCACATGCTAAAAAGGAAGAAAAAAATGTTTATAAAATGGAAAGAGGGAGGCATATCTAAAGAAGAATATAATGCTGTCTGCAGAACCTGCAGGGCACAAATCAGATTATCTAAAGCTGACAATAAATTGAGGCTTGCAAGAGATGTCAGAAGCAATAATAAAGGATTTTGGGGATATGTCAAAAGTAAAAGAAAAGTCAAAGATGCTGTAGGATTTTTACAGGATGAAAATGATGAAATGGTAACACAGGATGTTGAGAAGGCCGTACATGTTGAGAAGGCCGTACATTTAAATTCCTATTTTGCATCTGTTTTCTCTCAGAAAGGAAATGTAACATCAACTGTTCTTCACTGTCCTATTAAGGGAATAGAAGAATCCAGGATATCTATAAACAGAAAGATAGTGAGGAAACACTTAGCTAACCTAAATTAATTCAAGTCTCCAGGTCCAGATGAATTACACCCCAGAGTACTGAAGGAGATAGCAGAAGAAATTGTTGAACCCCTCTCCATAATCTTTGAAAATTCTTGGAGAACAGGAGAAGTCCCAGAAGACTGGAGAAGAGCAAATGTTATTCCTATCTTCAAAAAGGGGAAGAAGGTGGACCCAGGCAACTATAGGCCGGTGAGTCTGACTTCTATACCAGCAAAAGATCTTTGAACAAATTATTAAACAACATGTATGTCAGTACCTGGATAAGAATGAAGTGATTAAACAGAGTCAGCATGGGTTTGTAACTAATAAGTCATGTCAGACTAACTTAATTTCCTTCTATGACGGAATCACTGATTGGGTGGATCAAGGAAATGCTGTAGATATAGTATATCTTGACTTCAGCAAAGCATTTGACAAAGTATCTCATACAATCCTTATTGAAAAAATGACTAAGTATGGAATGGACAAGGCAACTGTTAGGTGGATTCATAACTGGCTTAGTGATCGGACCCAAAGAGTGGTCGTAAATGGCTGCACATCCAGTTGGAAGAATGTCTCAAGTGGGGTACCACAGGGCTCTGTCCTGGGCCCTGTAGTGTTCAACATCTTTATCAACGATTTAGATGAAGGAATTGAGGGTAAACTGATTAAGTTTGCTGATGACACAAAGCTAGGAGGGATAGCTAATACTAGAGAAGAGAGAGAGGATTCAAAAAGATATAAATAAACTGGAGAAGTGGGCAGCAACTAACAGAATGGTTTTTAACAGGGAATAATGCAAAGTACTACATCTGGGCAATAAAAATGAAAAAAACATATACAGAATGGGAGGAATAGGCCTAAGCAACAGCACATGTGAAAAAGACTTGACTGAATATGAGTCAACAGTGTGATGCAGCAGCAAAAAAGGCAAATGCAATTCTAGGATGTATTAACAGAAGCATACAGTCTAGATCACGTGAAGTCATTATTTCCCTCTACTCCTCTTTGGTCAGACCTCATCTGGAATATTGTGTCCAGTTTTGGGCGCCACATTTTAAAATAGACATTAACAAACTGGAAAAAGTTCAGAAAAGAGCAACCAGAATGGTGACAGGTCTGCAAAACCCTGTCTTATGAGGAAAGGTTGCAGGATTTGGGATTGTTTAGTTTGCAAAAGAGAAGACTGAGAGGAGACTTAATAGCTGTCTACAAATATCTAAAGGGCTGTCACTTTGTAGAAGGATCAACTTTATTCTCATTTGCACAAGGAAAGACTAGAAGCAATGGGATGAAACTGAATGGGAGGAGACAAAGATTAGATATTAGAAAAAACTTTCAGAGTGATCAATGAGTGGAACAAGCTGCCACGAGAAGTGGTGAGTTCTCCTTCAATGGAAGTCTTCAAACAGAAGCTGGACAGACATCTGACTGGGATGATTTAGAAAATCCTGCTTTGAGCAGGGGGTTGGACCAGATGGCCCAGGAGGTCCCTTCCAACTCTATGATTCTGAATTTATCATCAATCAATCACATTTATTATCGCCAAGTACATATTACATATATACAAGGAATTCTTTGTGGCAAAGAGGCAACATAATATATAACAACAGATACAACAAGTAACATCTAACAAGACAGATACAGTATATAGTCTACAAATGAAGATTTAATTGTTGAACAGAGTGGATAGAAGCTGTTCATATGGCGGTTGGTGCTGCATTTGGGGACTCTGAAGTGACGTCCTGAAGGGAGTAGTTGGAATGAGGAGTGTCCCGGGTGAGAGGGATCCAATCAAAAAAAAAAAAAAAAGCAGCTCAAATCTACAGCTCTGGCAAAAATTAAGAGACCTCTGCAATATTTTCAGTTTTTCTTTTTCTCTTTATAGGTATATTTTTGAGTAAACTGTAAATTCCTCTTTTATTCTATAAACTACTGACAACATGTCTTCGAATTTTCAAGCATTAAATTTTGTATTTATTTTCAGATAATGAGAAATGGTCAAGAGAACAAAAAAAATGCAGTGCTTGTAGACCTCAAATAATGCTAAGAAACAAGTTCATAATCATTTAGAAACAACAATACTAATGTTTTAACTCAGGAAGAGTTCAGAAATCAATATTTTGTGGAATAACCATGATTTTTAATCACAGCTTTCATGCGTCTTGGTATGCTTACCACCATTCTTTCACACTGCTTTTGGGTGACCTTATGCCACTCCTGGTACAAAAAATGTAAGTAGTTCTTTGATGGTTTGTGACTATCCATCTTCTTCTTGATTGCATTCCAGAGGTTTTCAATAAGGTTCAGGTCTGGCGATTGGGCTGGCCATGACAGGGATTTGATGTGGTGGTCCTTCATCCACAGATTGATTGACCTAGCTGTGTGGCATGGCGCATTGTCCTGCTGGAATAATCAGTCCTCAGAGTTGGAGAACAGTACCTGAGCAGAAGGAATCAACTTTTTTTCCAGGATAATGTTGTATGCGGCTTGATTCATATGTCCTTCTCAAAGATTAACCTGCCCAATTCCAACCTTGCCTATGCATTCCCAGATCATCACCGATCCTCCACCAAATTTCACAGTGGGTGCAAGACACTGTCTTGTACGCTTCTCCAGGTCTCCGTCCAACCATTAGACAACCAGGTGTTGTGCAAAGCTGAAAATTAGACTAATCAGAGAAGATTACCTTACTCCAGTCCTCTATGGCCCAATTGTCAGAGACACCGCACAACACTTGCTCAT
The DNA here is from genome assembly GCF_039654945.1 of Dendrobates tinctorius. Lineage (NCBI taxonomy): Eukaryota > Metazoa > Chordata > Amphibia > Anura > Dendrobatidae > Dendrobates > Dendrobates tinctorius. The sequence continues at coordinate 1,460,399 of NW_027361755.1, forward strand.
AGAGCCAGTGTGCGTGTCCTGAGTACAGAAGCAGTGCTAAGAGTTACCTGGGGAGCAGGGCAGCAGAGGTGACCGGGCGTGCTTCAACTATTAGTGTCAGGGTCCAGTCAGCGCTGGAAAGTAAAGAGGCACGGGACCTGCGGACACTGAAAATGAACAAGCTTGCACAGGACCTATGGTCATGTGACTGCAAGGGGGCGTGGCTTAGCGTCCTGCTTTCAGATATGACAGGACACCATACAACAACTCAGAGTCAGGCAAAACGGAGGTCACAACAGTACGGGCAAACGAGGCATAGGAGGGATAAACAGACAGGAGGTCAGACAAAGCCAAAGGTCATACACAGGATCACAGTACAGTACCAGGGATGAGACAGAGTGGATAATCAGGGCCAAGCAGAGATCAAAACCAAACAGACATATAAGGTACCAGGCAGAATCCAAAGCGATATCCAGAGAACAGACTGAGTCATACACAGAGAATCAAGTAACCAGAACACAGCACAAACACACTCAGGGGTCACCACACAATGCCAAGGGCGAAAGTATAACTGACAGGGATGGGAGCGTCCTGAGGCTATAAGAAGCCTCCCCCAGAACCAGGGAGAGGCCACAATCATAGCCCCAGGTGTGCAGGTAAGCCTGCATCGGGATCACAACCTTTAACCCCAGAAATGCCAGTCATCAGCACTGGTTCCAGACATTAACCCCACGTGTGCGAGTCAAACCCGCACTGAGATCATGACACCAATCCTTATGGTCTTTGGCAAACTTCAGCCTGGCTCACCTTTGCTTCTCATTGATGATTGGCTTTTTTCTGGCTTTACATGACTTGAGCCCTGCCTCTAGGAGCCTGTTATGAACAGTTCTTGCTGTGCACTTCACACCAGCTGCCATTTACCATTCCTTGTAGGTCACTTGATGTCATCCTGCAGTTGCTGAGTGACATTCGCATAAGATGATGGTCATCCCGGTCAGTGGACAGTCATTTTCGCCCTCTGCCAGTCTGTAGCTTTTTTGTCCCCAATGTCTGCTGCTTGACCTTGTTGTAATGGACTGCCATCTTAGAAATTTTGAGGATGGACAATATTATTATTTATTTATATAGCACCATTGATTCCATGGTGATGTACATGAGAAGGGGTTACATACAAATTACAGATATCACTTACAGTAAACAAACTAACAATCACAGACTGATACAGAGGGGAGAGGACTATGCCCTTTCGGGCTTACGGGATGGTGTGGAAGGAGACAGTAGGTTGGTGGGTTGCAGCAGTTCCGGTGTTGGATGAGGTGATATCACCAGTAGTGGTGAGAGAGAAGGAGGTAACAATGTGACGCTCAGTGTATCCCTCTGCTAGTAAAGCCAGAATTGAGCCATTCTTTTCCTCACTCAAGACTTTTCTTTTCAACTCATTTGGCATGGTTAAAAGTTATTTTTTCTTTCGTATTACTTTTGGGATATTATTAACACTTGTTTTGCCATCCTGCTTGTCCTATTGCAAGATGATTGTGAACACAACAGCAGGATTTTTTTATACTTTCCTTCGTTAAATAAGATTTGGTTCAGGTGATCACCTAATCAGAAGCACATTAAGTAGAATGAGGTGTACTCTGGTTGGAATTCAACTGCCACTGGAATGGAATGGCTGTGTAGAGACGTTGATTTTTATAAAACTGTGTAGTTGTCTCTTAATTTTTGCCAGCGCTGTATCTTGTTCAAAAGGCGAGATGGACTGCAGGCACCCGGAGGTGTGAGGTTACTGAGCATGTTGAAGTACTTGGAAAGTCAGGAAGAGAAATGAGAAAAGAAAAAAGCAAACAAACAAGTAGAGGCAGAAGAACTCCGATTATGGTGTTTCATGTATTTCATATATTCAGTATTACTGCATAATTTTCCCCATGTCTCTGCTGCTTCTGTGTGCTACCTAATGAATGGAGGGCAGGTATACATCTTTTCTGTCTGTGTGCCCTGTGTGTAGGATACTTTATAGCAGGTAATATACAACCACTAGCTATGCATCAACTGTAAATTGAAACCAGACAAAAAGGACATAAACCAAAAAAATACTTGTATTTGGGAATAAATTATTATACACAAATTAAATATCCCAATATGACAAGGTAACTAGTGATAAGAAGGTTTATGTTCAAGGAACTGAATGGCAAACCACACGGGAGAGGAAACCTAAAACTAAAAATACCACCAAGACTAGGATTAAAAATACATGGGGAAGAAATGGAGTATAAAGTGTGTGTGTGTATATATAATATATATATATATATATATATATTTTATATGTGTATATATATATATATATATATATATATATATATGTGTTGATGAAGACATATGTTAAGAAGAAATAATAAATGAAGGGTAAAAAAAAAAATTGGGAGGAATACAAAAAAGGGTAAAAGTTAAAAAAAAAATTAAATAATAAAATATGGACAAATATATGTGTGTGTGTGTGTGTATATATATATATATATATATACACACACACAAATAATGAAGTGGCAAGAAGGAGTTAACCCCTTAGCCATTTTGTAGGTTAAAGACCAGGCCTTAATTTTGAAATTGGACCACTGTCACTTTATGTGGTTATAACTCTGGAACGCTTCAACGGATCCCACTGATTCTGAGACTGTTTTTTCGTGACATATTGTACTTCATGTTAGTGGTAAAATTTCTTCGATATGACTTGCGTTTATTTATGAAAAAAATGGAAATATGACGAAAATATTTAAAATGTTGTAATTTTCAAACTTTTAATTTTTATGCCCTTAAATCAGAGATATGTCACAAAAAATAGTTAATTAATAACATTTCCCACATGTCTACTTTACATCAGCACAATTTTGGAACCAAAATTTTTTTTCTTAGGAAGTTATAAATTCTAAAAACTGCACCCCTCAAGGTGTTCAAAACCATATTCAAAAAGTTTATTAACCGTTTAGGTACTTCAAAAGAATTGAAGCAATGTGGAAGGAAAAAATGAACATTTAACTTTTTTTCCCAAAAATTTTTATTTGGACACAATTTTTTTTTTATTTTGTCAAGGGTATCAGGAGAAAATGAACCACAATATTTGTTGTGCAATTTCTCCTGAGTACACCAATACCCCATGTGTGGAGGAAGACCAATATTTCGGTGCACGGCAGTGCTCAGAAGGGAAGGAGCATCATTTGAGATTTTGAATGTCAAATTGGCTGGAATGGAGAGCGGACGCCATGTCGCGTTTGGAGAGCCTCTGATGTGCCTAAACAATGGAAACCCCCCATAAGTGACCCTATTTTGGAAACTAGACCACCCAAGGAACTTACCTAAATGTGTGTTGAGCACTTTGAACCCCCAAGGGCTTCACAGAAGGTTATAACGTAGAGCCGTAAAATTAAAAAAATCATTTTTTCCACAAAAATTATCTTTTCACCCCCAATTTTTATTTTCCCATGGGTAACAGGACCCCAAAAGTTATTGTGCAATTTGTCCTGAGTACGCTGATACCCCATATGTAGGGGTAAATTACTATTTGGGTACATGGCAGAGCTCGGAAGGGAACGAGTGCCATTTGACTTTTTTGGCTGGAATTGAAATTGGACGCCATGTCGCATTTGGAGAGCCCCTGATGTGCCTAAACAGTGGAAACCTCCACAAGTGACCCCATTTTGGAAACTAGACCCCCAAGGAGCTTATCAAGATGTTTGTTGAGCACTTTGAACCCCCAAGGGCTTTACAGAAGTTTATAGCCGTGAAAGTAAAAAAATCTTTTTTTTCCACAAAAATGATCTTTTTGCCCACAAATTTTTATTTTCACAAGGGTAACAGGAGAAATAGGACCCCAACAGTTGTGGTGCAATTTGTCCTGAGTACGCTGATACCCCATATTTGGGGTGGAACCACTGTTTGGGCGCATGGCAGAGCTCAGAAGGGAAGGAGCGGCGTTTTTGAATGCAGAATTTGATGGAATGTTCTACGGGCGTCATGTTGCGTTTGCAGAGCCCCTTATGTGCCAAAACAGTAGAAACCCCCCACAAGTGACCCCATTTTGGAAACTAGACCCCTTATGGAACTTAACTAGATGTGTGGTGAGCACTCTGAACCCCCAAGTGCTTCACAGAAGTTTATAACGCAGAGCAGTGAAAATTAAAAATCATATTTTTTTCCACAAAAATGATCTTCAATGAGCTATAATTTTTCCATATTTCAGCCGACAGAGTCATGTGCGGGCTTGATTTTTGCGGGAAGAGCTGACGTTTTTATTGGTACCATTTTTGGGCACATAACTTTTTTTTTGCTTTCTATTCTGATTTTTCTGTTAATTTTTTGAATGAACAAAAACCAGCAATTTAGGAATGCTCCCCCCCCCCTCTGTTCCGCATGTGGTAAAATTAGTATGGCAGCTTTAGTCTTCGGGTCACTACGATCACAGCGATACCTCATTTATATAGTTTTTTTATGTTTTGGTGTTTTTTACACAATAAAAACTTTTATAGAAAAAATATTTTTGCACCACTTTATTCTGCGAGCTATAACTTTTTTATTTTTTCGCTGATGCTGTATGGCGGCTCATTTTTTGCGTGACAAGATGACGTTTTCAACGGTACCATGTTTATTTATATTCGTCTTTTTCATTGCGTGTTATTGCACTTTTTCCAAGCGGTGTGATGATACTGCTTGGAAAAAGTATAATTTGCTACTTTATTGTGGTTTTTACGGCGTTCACTGAAGGGAATAACTAGGGTGACACTTTTATAGATGGGATTTTTACGGACGTGACGATACCAAACGTGTATTTTTTATTTTTTTTTACATAAAAATGTGTAATTTTTAGGGGATTTTTTAGGGAATTTTTTTATATTTTTTATTTTTTAATTTTTGTACATTTTTTTTTTAAAAATGTTTGTTTTTTTTTTACCTTGTCCCTTTATGGGACTTTCACTTTCGCTTTGACTTTAGGTATAATACATTACAATGCTCCAGCATTGTAATGCATTATACCAATGCTGAGAGCTGCTGACACCATTCTGTGAGCATGATCTCACCAGCTCTCTGTAGGTAAATGACCCAGAGGTTGTCATGACACCTCCGGGTCATCATGGCACAGGTCGGGCCCCGCGATTACATCGCAGGGACGCCGACCTGAGGCAGAGGGAGCCCTCTGCCTGCCCCTCTGAACTCTGTGATTGCGTTAACAGCCAGGCGCGGTGGGGGCTCCGCTCCTAGCTGTCAGTGCAGGAGCTCAGCCACTGCAGCACTGAGCTCCTACACTGATCGGGCAAGGAGAAGCTCAAATTTCAGCTTCTCTTGCTCATCTCTGCTGTGTTTGGTCTGTCAGATTGACCAACCAATCACAGCACTTGGGGTGCAGGGACCAAGTGCAAGGGTCCCTGCCCCCCTTCCTGTGCCCCTCAGCTGTCATAGACAGCTGTCGGCACTGAACTGAAACTGCGTGTTTACACGCAGTGACAGTTCAAAGCCAGGACGTGCACAGTCCGTCATGGTGCTGAAAGTTACCTCCTGCCATGACGGACTGTGCACGTCCATAGACATTAAGGGGTTAAATAAAAATGCCCTTATTAATACAAAAGATTGGCATATCAGTGCAATTGCATAAGGGTGTCCACACACAGAACATGTATATCTACATATAAAATCCTACCAAAGCATTGGCATTAATATAAAATATATATATATCATGAATATAAAAATGAAAAAGATATGTATGTAGCAATCCTGTCCTACAAGAACTACTAACCAGCCATTAAGAGTAAGGGGGACAAAATGAGACTCATATATGACCACTGCATAATAGATACACTAATGAATAACGACCATAAGGTCAATAAAATAGCAGATAGTATGCTATGGGAGTCATAGATAAAAAACAATCACCCCAGAAGATTTGATTGGCCGGATGAAAATGTGTTTGAGGTAAATACCTGAATGGAAAGTAGGCAGACCACCAGTGTGCGGAGCACTCCCCAACGCACGTTTCGGATCAGCGTACTTCGAAGGTTGTCCTTCAGGTAGGAAAGCTCCAGAATCCAAAACTGAACAGGTTAACTCTTGCACCACTCGCAAGGAAAAAAATATGCACTGTAAAACCCCTTAACCACCGTTGATATGCCTTTTAACGCTGCAGTTAAAGGTACTTATTCCTCAGCGCTGCCTTTTAATGGCACTGAGAAATAAGTGTATAGTGCCCCCCAGTGTCGGAAAATCTCCAGTGTCTCGGCTACCAGGGGTAGCTGAGACCTCAGAGAACAAGATGCTGGTCAGTTTTCACCAACCCCAGTGTTAGAATCACCGTTGTTCACAGAATAACGACTGCAAAAAAAAAGTCAGTTTTCCCATTTTTTTCGCTCTACTCTGATATGATCTAGCACATCAGAAGAGCGAGAAATGGGGTATCCCGAGCACCCCCGGTACCTGCGGTGTCCCCCGGTTCTTGGCGTCATCTTCCGGGGAAAAAATGGTGGGCGCAGTGCGCACGCCGAGATCTGCCGGCTGGCACCCGGCAACAATAGATTTCTCCTATTAGTTCACTGTGATAGGGTCAAAATAGGTTCAAAATAAAAAAAAAAATAGTAAATCAAACCCCCCTTTATACCCCCTTAGTTAGGTAAAAATAATAAAACTATAAAAATGTGTTTTTTTTTCCATTAGGGTTATGATTGGGGTTATAGTTTAGGTTATAGCTAGGGTTGGGGTTCGGGTTATAGCTAAGCTTAGGGTTATGGTTGTGGTTATAGCCAGAGTTAGTGTTGGGTTGGGGCTAGGGTTGGGGTTAGTATTGTGGTGTTAGGGATAGGGCTGTATTAGGGTTGGAGTTAGAATTGGGAGGTTTTCATTGATTCCATCCAATTTTGTGTTCAAAAAGTGAAACGTTTCTCCCAACCTTCTGAGCTCTGCCATGCACCCAAAAAGTGGCTTTCCCCCATATACGGGGTATTTGCATACTCAGGAGGAATTAAACAACCATTTTCTACTGATACCCTTGTGAAAATAAAAGTTTGGTTCCAAACCCTTCGGTACCCCATGTCTCACGTGGGGTAGCACAGGATTCTGTCCTGGGCCCTGCATTGTTCAACATCTTTATTAATGATTTAGATGAAGGAATTGAGGTTAAACTGATTAAATTTGCTGATGACACAAAGCTAGGAGGGATAGCTAATACTAGAGAAGAGAGAGAGAGGATTTAAAAGAGATATAAATAAACTGGAGCAGTGAGCAGCAACTAAATGGTTTTTAACAGGGAAAAATTAACATTACTACATCTGCGCAATAAAAATGAGAAAAGCATATACAGAATGGGAGCAATAGGGCTAAGCAGCAGCACATGTGAAAGACTTGGGTATACTATTAGATCATAAACTGAACATGAGTCAACAGTGTGATACAGCAGCAAAAAAGGCAAATTCTGGGATGTATTAACAGAAGCATACAGTCTAGATCTTGTGAAGTCATTATCCCCCTCTACTCCTCTTTGGTCAGACCTCATCTGGAATATTGTGTCCAATTTTGTGCACCACATTTTAAAAAAGATATCAACAAACTGGAGCAAGTTCAGAGAAGAGCGACCAGAATGGTGACCGGTCTGTAAACCATGTCGTATGAGGAACGGTTACAGGATTTGGGAATGTTTAGCTTGCAAAAAAAGAAGACTGAGAGGAGACTTAAGAGCTGTGTACAAATATCTCAAGAGCTGTCACTTTGTAGAAGGATTATCTTTGTTCTCATTTGCACAAAGAAAGACTAGAAGCAATGGGATGAAACTCCACTCAATTGGAGGAGACACAGATTAGATATTAGAAAAAAAACTTTTTGACAGTTAGGGTGATCAATGAGTGGAACAGGCTGCCATGAGAGGTGGTGAGTTATCCTTCCATGGAAGTCTTCTTCAAACAGAGGCTGGACAGACTTCTCTCTGGGATGATTTAGTGAATCCTGCTTTGAGCAGGGGATTGGACCAGATGACCCAGGAGGTCCCTTCCAACTCTACCATTGTATGATTACAAAGTAAATTATTTGTGAAAAAAAGTAAAATGTTCATTTCTCCTTCGCCTCATTGGGGGACACAAGACTGTGGGGTGTATGATACTGCCGCCAGGAGGCTGACACTAAGTGAATGAAAAAAAGGTTAGCTCCTCCTCCGCAGTATACACCCTCGCCCTGGTTGCCGGCAAGACCAGTTCATGCTTCGTGTCCTAGGAGGCACACACGTCTGGTCTTTTTTCCAGACTCTTCCATTTTTTTTCTTTTTGCAATGAAGATGAGACCGGGGCGACGGCCCCTATTGAAAGGGTCCAATCTCCCCAAACCAACAACGGGCGAGCGCGTGGAGTGTCACCTCCACGTATCCTCTCCCGCAACGTGGGACAAGATGCCGGTCTCAGCCCTAACCACCCTTACGTATTGAAACCCTAGGCTGTACAGAGGCCTAGGATTAGTCCGTGCAGCCCCCACTGCATCACCAATGCTAAACTGCGGTGATGGAAGGTGGCGGACGGTTCCTCTCCTCATCCCTCGGAGGGAAAGATGGAGTTAGGGTGCCTGCACCGTCTTTTTCGCAGCCCCTCCCCTCTAACCTGAGCTAGTCAGCCGAAGCACTCCATCCAGGAGGCACGGAAGGAGGGTGGGCTGGGAGGGCTCCTGTAGAGCGTTCTCTGTGGCAGTCCGGCCCATACTAAGGCCTGATGACCCATGCACTGGCCACAGCTTCCGACACAAGACACTGTCTGCACCGCCACCTGTATCGTCCTTACTCCCCTGGCTGGGCCTATGCGGCGCACTCCCCGGATCCCTGATCGGGCGCCGAAAATTTAGACCCTGGTGTTAGGCCTCAGGCGGAAGTCCCACCCCCATGGACGCATCTACTTCCGGCGGGCCCGCCTCCGGGTCCTCAGGCCGACGCCAGAAATTTGGCCCCGGCTTCGGCTGCTGCTAGGCTGCGGCCGGATGTTCCGCCCCCAGCATCGACTTCCGGCTGACCCGCCCACTCGTGGGGTGCGATTTTTTTTTTTTTTTTTTTTTTTTTTTTTTTTAATTAGAAACGGCAACTGCTTTTTAATGCTGCAGTTCTGGACGCTTAGGGGCACTGGACTGGTAAGTGCTGCGCCCCCCCTCCACACACCGTGGGTTCTCCCGCTTGCAACCCCAATCTTTTTTTTCGGTGATAGCTACTCGGACTGCTGCAGGTTCAGCAGGTTTAAAGGAACCAAGTTAGGGGAAGAGTCACCGCCCTTCGGTCCAATTTCCCGCAATGCAGAGTCATCAGCTATGTGATGCCTGCGATTCTGAACGCGCCCAGGAGCCCTCCCCTGCGACAACGCCCAGTGTACAGAGTCCCCCGCAATGGGCTTTGTCTCGGTCGCAGTCTATGGCATCAATAACGAGAGCTATCGAGTCCCTTTGGGCCCCAGATAGGGGCAGGGATAGCGGTTTGCACAGGCAAACAGTTTTGAGGGGTCCTCCACCTCACAGGAGCCTCCGGCCTGCAGGGGCCGCTCTCACGCTAGGCAGACACGGGGGGGAAAGCAAACCCATACAGCGTCATCCAGCTCGTCTGGTGCCTCAGGCATCCATGAGCTCCACCTCCCGCTCTCCTTCACCAGTGGGTGATGGCAAACAAAGTTCGGATTATGACTACCATGGCCCCTTATTTTGAATGATCCTGACTACCGGGAAACAATCAACAGGCTCATTAAGACCTTCAACCAGACCCTGGGCATTGACGATGAATCCACCTTGATCTGTGGTCACAAGGTTTCATTCAAACGAGCCATACAGCCTCGTAGGGTATTTTGCTCTCAACCAGAATTCGAGGACAGTGTGCAACGACACAGGGGACTGCCAGACAAATGCTTTTCAGGGCAGAAGGCACTGGATGCAAGATAGCTGTTTGCTTCTAAGCTCCGTAAGAAGTGGGCAGAGTCCCCAGCGGTAGATCCACCCGTGTCACGTTTGGTTTCTAAGGCGCTGTTATCACTACATAACGGTTCTTCTATTAACAAAACCCATGGACCGTCTCATAGAGAGCCTGGCTCGCTCGGTTTGTTGAGACCTCAGGATCACCCCTCGCTCCCTCGTTTGTGGCAACTTGGGTGGTTAAACCCATGATTCCGGGTCAGAATCATTGAATAGAGCCCTGTGGGGCATGGACCTGCCATTAGAAGTGGCTAAGGTGTCGAATCAGATCACTCTTGCAGGAGACTATCTGACTAATGCATCTTTGGATGCTGCTAACTGTGTAGCTTTAGCTGCTGCAAATGCAGTTTCCATCAGTAGAGTTCTGTGGTTGAGGACATGGCGGGCAGACTCCTTCTTTACCCTATCAGAGCGGCCGTTTATTCAGTGATAAGCTAGATCAGCTTATTTGCGACACCTCAAGGAGGGAAAGGTGCCACTGACCTTCCTTGACTGAGCGTGACTGCTCGTGTCAGGTGGAGGCAGCTCAGCAGCTCACAGCTGGCCCGTGACCAGAATGGGAGTCCAACCTGAAATTGTAGGCCACCGGCCATGCTTTAAACAACTTTCTCCCTCAGCAGGGGGTGAAGCAGCCATTCCGTCACCAGCGTAAGGCACGGTTTTGGGCCATGGTGGCCAACCCCGCCGGTGCGGGTCGGCCCAGTCAGGACAGACATCGTCAGGTCATACAGGACCAACCCATTGGGAAAGATACGGCCTCACAAAATTGAGGGGATCTAGGTCCCACAGATTTTCAGCCAAATTACTGGAGGCATTCTCCGGTCATCACCAGCAGTGTAGCTGGTCGTCTTCGCTGGTTTTGCCACATCTGGCTCACTATTGTACACAATGCGTGGGTAAGAGAGCTGATGTCTTCGGGGGTACAAGATCGAATCTATCAGCCACCCCCAGGACTATTTTTTTTTTTTCTGTTTCCTCCTCCTAGATCGAAAACCTGTGCATGCGCTCTGTTCAAGGCCGTCAAAACTCTCTGGCGCAGCAGAGTTATCCCCGTATCGTAAAACGAGAGACTTCAGGGTTTCTATTCCAACCTGTCTGTTATCCCCAAGAAGAACGGGTCTGTAAGGCCCATTCTGGACCTGAAGCTGCTGAACAATTTTGTCAAAGTCGAGCATTTCCGGAGGGAGTCTCTTCACTTGGTCATCTCTGCCATGGAAAAGGGGGAATATTTGGCCTCTGTCGACATCCAAGACTCTACATTCTCATCCCCAGCTTTCCATCACATCAAGGGTTCCTAAGGCTGCCATCAGCGACCTACATTACCGGTTCACAGCCTTACCCTTTGGCCTAGCCATCGCCCCCAGAGTGTTCTCAGTGGGTCATGGCGAAGGTCATGTCCATTCTACATTCCCGGGGCTTAGTCGTCTGGTCATATCTGGATGACCTCCTGGTCGGTCAGGGGCCCGTCTTTCCGGGCTCGTGAGGAAAACGTCAACATCACGCTGAATACTCTTCGTCGATTAGGGTGGCTGGTGAATTTTTAAAAAGTCATCCCCTGTTCCAGCTCAGGAGATTGCCTTTCTGGGGATGGTCTTCGATACCTCCTGGGGGTTGGTGATTCTCCCTCAGGACATGGCCCTAGCCCTCGGGGTCCGGGCACTTTGCCGGCCGGCCGCACGTACCATCTGGTTTGGCATGAAGGCCTTAGGGAGAATGGTGGGCAATGGAGGAAATTCCGTTTGCCCAACTTCATCATCATCCCTTGCAGCACGCCCTCTTTGCGGCTTGGGACAAGAACCCATTCTCTCTCGAACGCCAGTGCCGGCTGTCTGTGCAGATCAAGCAATCACTCAGATGGCGGACAAGGAGTTCTTCCCTTCTACAGGGGATATCTTTTCTCCCGGACCATTAGCTGATGGTCACGACCGACGCTAGTCCCCTCGGTTGGGGATGGGAGTTTTTCGTCATCACACAGCCCAGGGACATTGGTCACCTCGGGAATCACGCCTCCTGATCAGCCTTCTAGAGATACGGGCGATCCGACTGGCTCTACAGGCATACATAAACCATCAGGGGGGCACCCGCTGCAAGACGGCCATGCTCGAGGTAAAGCATATAATTTGCTGGGCTGAAAGAAACCTCACTGTGATCGTGGTAGTTCACATTCTGGGCATAGAGAACTGGGTGGCAGACTCCCTCAGCCGGCAGGGTCTTGCGTCCGGGGAATGGTCATTCCACCCCGAGGTTTTCCATCAGTTTTGCCAATGCTGGGGAACTCCAGATGTGAACCTGATGGCTTCCAGGTTGAATGCCAAGGTGCCCACGTTTGTCACTCGGTGCTGGGATCCACAGGCAATCTCCGTGGACGCGTTGGTCCTGCCATGGAACCAGTTTCGCCTCTCGTATCGGTTTCCTCTGCTATCACTGCTTCCAAAGATCTTCAGGAAAGTCTAGGCAGAGGGGGTCCCAGTAATTCTGATTGCCCCAGATTGGCCTTGTCGAGCATGGTACGCGGATCTAGTGCGGCCACTGCCAGAGCGCCCAGGCCTACTTCCCAGGGCCCGATCTACCACCAGAACTCAGAGGCCCTGTGTTGGCAGCTCGGGTGTTGAATCTTGGATCCTGACCCAGGTTGGGTTCGGCCGGGATTTGGTTGCCACAATGGTTAGCACCCGGAAGCCCGCCTCTGCACATATTTGCCTCCACACCTGGGAGGTTTTCTTCACATGGTGTAGGGACCGCGGTATTTTTCACTGAGATTCTCCTTCCTCGACATTTTTAACTTTTTTCCAGTCTGGCCTAGACTGAGGTTTAGCTCCTAGTTCCCTCAGGAGACAGATGTCGGCCTTATCTGTGCTGTTCCAGCACGCACAGGATTGCTACCAATTTGCAGGTAAAGACCTTCATCCAGGGAGTCTCCCACTTGGTACCTCCCTATAGGGCCCCCTGGACGCCTGGGACCTTAACCTGGTCCTGAGCCTTCTGCAGGTAGCTCCTTTTGAACCGCTACAGCTTGTATCTTATTGTGCAGAGGTAGGGAGCCTCATGCCTTTGGCCTGTTTAGACCAGCGTTGAACTTTTCTACATCCCCTGGAGCAAATTCCAGGGGTGCTAGCTGTGTTTTGATGGCCACCAGCCTTTTAATTTCTTCTTCCTCTGTGAGCATGCGCATGCAGTGTTAACTACTGAACACTGAGGTCTGTGCAAGGAAAGATTATGTCCTCTCAACAGTGCCAGCGCACTTTCTCCTGAGCTTGCCGATACCCCATATGTGGGGTAAAACCACTGTTTGGGCACACAGCAGGGCTCGGAAGGGAAGGAACGCTATTTCACTTTTTGAATGTAAAAATTTGCTAGCATAATTAGCTGACGCCATGTCATGTTTGGAGCGCCCCTGAGGTGACTAATCAGTGAAGACCCCCTACAAGTGATCCCATTTTTTGAAATTAGACCCCTTAGGGAAGTTTTCCAGATGTGTATTGAGCACCTTGAACCCACAAGTACTTCACAGAAGTTTATAAAGTTAAGTTGTGAAAATAAAATCATATTTTTCCCAGATAAATCTCTTTTAGCTCCAAATTTTGCATTTTCATAAGGGTAGCAGGAGAAATTGCTCCATACAACTTCTCCTGAGTATGCCGATACCCAATATGTGGAGAAAAACAACTTTTTAGGTGCATGGCAGGGCTTGGAAGTGAAGGAGCGCCATTTGACTTTTTGAATGCAAAATTTGCTGGAAAAATTAGCGGACACCATGTTGCATTTGGTGAGCACCTGATGTGCCTAAACAGTGGAAACCTCCCACAAGTGACACCATATCGGAAACTTGACCCCTTTGGGAACTTATCTAGATATGTATTGAGCAGTTTGAACCCCAAGGTGCTTCACAGAAGTTTATACCGTTAAGCTGTGAAAATAAAAAAAATCAAATTTTTCCCACAAAAATCTTTTTTTAGCTCCATATTTTGCTCCTGAGGTGCCAACACAGCAGAATACCCCTTAAGTGACCCCATTTTACAAACTAAGCCTCTCGGTGGGATTGATCTAAGGGCTGCAGTGATTATATTAACACCACAGGTCTATCACAGACTTTTATTTTATACCATTGGGCAGTGAAGAAAAAATAATTTACATTTTTACCACCAAGATTGTGTGTAAACCCCAAGTTTTACATTTTCATACTGGGAAATGGAACCAAAATTTGTTACACAATTTCTGCAGAATGTAGAAATACAGTATCCTATATGTGGATGTACAGTACTGCTTAGACATACGAAGAGACTTGTGAGGGACGGAGCGCTATTTGCCTCCTGGGAGCGCCTATTTTCCAAGAATAGTTTGCAAATTCCATATTACCAGTCCCTAAGTGCTAGAAAAGACAGAATCCCCCCTCAAGTGACACCTTTTTTAAATTATAACCCTTTGGGAATTTATCCTCAGAAGAAGTGACGATTTTCATTCTATGGGTGTTTTCCAGAAACAAGCAGCAATGGATGTTGCTTAGTGAAAATTGCAAACTGCCATTGTAGTGACCAGTGCGCTGTAATGACCAGTATAGTATGCCAAGCTCATGCTTCTGGAGACATGCACCTGTAAATTAGGCAGGCTATCATCACAGAAATGCCAAATGTGGGCGTTAAATGTGGTTTTGGCACACTGGGGCTCAGAAGGGAGGGAGGTCATTTGGATTTGGGAGCAGAGAATTTGCTGAATTTCTTTTGGGGGGGTGAGGAGCCAATTCACTTTTCCAGAGCCTTTATGCTACCAGTAACGTGGAAGGCCCACTGTATTTCCGTTAACAGATGACGGACCTGAGTGAGGGCTTGCTTTTTTTTGTGGATTGAGTTGAAGCTTTTATTGGGAACATGTTACATAACATTTATGATCACATTTATATGGCACTCTACACTGAGCACTTAAATCGGGGTTTCCATCTAAATGCCTGAGTAGCGTGACAGATGAAACCCCTGATGGATTCATTCACTATAATGAGGCAGCAGAGTTACTGTGTACTCCGTCTGGCATCTGTTCAGCATTGTCCTTTTTAGGCTAGTTTCACATTTGCACCGTTTTGTGCAGCGTTTTGTGCGCACTTGAAATGCACTGAAAAAACGCATGTAAATGCAGCGATTTTTTTTTTTTTTATGCATCAGCATGCGCATGACGACAAAAAGACGCAGCGTTTGTGTGTGTTTTTGCATGCGTTTGCATTTTTTATGCGCATCTGTTGTCTAGGTATCACATTTCACAGGATGAAAATCCTTGCAAAATTCTTGAAACAGACTCCACCAATGGGACATCAGTGGGCGTGTCTCATGGGAATCATTTATATATACCCTGTTTGCAGGTCAATTCTTCAGATATGCTTACTTTTTCCTTTGTCAACATGGATCTGCGCTGGCAGAGTTTCCACTTCAACATGGATCTGGACATCGCGCTGGCTCAGGCTTTTGCATTTGCTTGCCAGCAACAAAGGGAGAGAGAGAGAGACAGCGAAGAATGCAGTGGCAGCGTTTGTGGATACAACAATCGGATGATTGTTGAACTCTGGGAGAGCCGTGGAGCGTACCACACCCTCTACAGCGAGCTCTAGGCAAACCCAGAGAAATTTAGTGACTATACCCGGATGTCCCAAGAAAGCTTCAGGGATTTGCTTGCTCGTGTCCAAGAATCCATCCGGAGACAGGACACACAGCGGTCACATTAAGGTACGTAATATTTAAAAACCAATGCCTGCATAATTTTCTTTGTTCTGCCATGTAGTAAACAAAAGCCTGCAGAATTATTGTTCTGCCATGTAGTAACCAAAAGCCTGCAGAATTTATGCCATGTAGAAATTTTTTTTTTTTTTTTTAAAAACCATATACATAACCATATACATAAATATTAATTTATGTTCTTTATCGGTTTCACAGATTCCTGGCTACTGGAGAGATCCTCTCTTCACTCCACTTCCAGTACCGAATTGGAATATCCACCTTGTCGGGAATTGTTGCGGACGCCTGCCGGGCTTTGTGGGACATTCTCTGTCCAGAATTTATGCCCCTGCCCACTGCGGAAAAGTGGATTGAAATTGCTGCAAAATCCTGGACAGTCTGCAATTTCCCCAACTGTTTGGGAGCAGTGGATGGGAAACACATCCGGATAATCAAACCCAAAAGAAGTGGATCAGAGTACTACAACTACAAAAAGTACTTTTCTACAGTACTCATGGCCATTGCGGATGCAAGACTGTATGTTTGTTGCAGTAGACATTGGGGCATTTGGCCGTGGGAATGACTCCCAGGCTTTTAAGAACTCCGACGTGGGCCGAAGGTTATATGGCAACCATTTCAATTTCTTCCCAACACCGGAGGTCCGCCACAGCCATTTGTAATGGTTGGGGATGAGGCCTTTCAAATGTGCCAAAACCTGCTTAAACCCTACTCCAGCCGAGACTTGGACCACACAGAAAAAAATAATTACAGACTGACCAGGGCCAGAAGAACTGTAGAGTGTGCCTTTGGTATTCTTGTCTCCAGATGGCGCATTCTCGCCACAGCCATTAATCTGAAACTGGAAACCGTAGATGAGGTGATGAAGGCGTGTGTGGTTCTTCATAATTTTGTGATGGCTAAAGAGCACCCGAACGTTGAACTAGATAAACCAGCTACAAACCCATTGCCTGAATTCAATCAGCACCCTCTCAGGTCATCCGTTGAAGTTGGCCAAATGATGGAACAATTTGTGGCCTACTTTATCTCAGATGTAGGACGGGTGGAATGGCAAGATCAGCTGGTATAAAGATTTTTTTCTTGTGTGTATGTTAATAAAAAACCTGTTTTGATACATGTACCGAGTGCACTCTGTTTTTATACACTCCAATACAATAATCAACTGCCCAGGTGTACCAGTGAATTCATGATGCTGTGTTTTGTGCATCATGAATTTACTAGTACTCCTGACCAGGTGACTATACATACACTCAAGTTGTATGACCTTTATCATCTCTCCAGTTTGTGTTCAATTTACAGCGACGGTGGAGATAATACAACTAATATTTGTGTCACCTGGCCTGATGTTACAAATAGTGATTTAGGGATGCACTAGCATCCTTCTCTCTTTGACACCTGACCATGTGACTATAAATATTATTTGTAGGATCAACACTGTGGCTTGAGTATGAACGCAGACTGGAGAGATAATAAAGTTTATACAAATTCTACAGTCCCCAGGCCTGGTGTCATGCTGAAGTGAGGACACCCAAAATAACGTATCCTGACTTCAGAATGTTATCACACATGGGTGAATACACATATGAGTTAAACTGCAGCATCGCTCCAGTCTGCGTGAAATAGATAATGCAGACTGAAATGATGCTGCAGGTTAACTCGTGTATTCACCTGCCCAGGTGTGATAAATAGTTATGATACGATGCCAGGGTATTGTACATATGACGTGTATTTTCACCATCATCTCTTCAGTTTATTCACCTCACACTGAATAGAGGATGTGGTTAATTAGAAGGGATATCTAGAATCACCTGGCCTTGTGTCACAAAAATGAAATGAAGATGGTAAAAACACTATCGTCAATTAACTATTTATGATACCTGCCAAGGTAACAATAGATATGCCTTGCAATTAACACCACCCTCTATTCAGTCTGTGAAATATTAGCAGACTGAAGACACTAATGGTGTTGAAAATACAAGTCATATATTTGTGTTTTTGACTACACATATCTCCAGGAATGACACAAGAAACGTGTCATTCCTGGAGTTATGGGGTGGCAAAAACGCAAAGTGTACAGCGCAGTGTGTGTACGGCGCAGTGCGTGTAGGCAGCAAAAAACACAATAGCCAAACAGTATTATGGTAAACCATAAATTTACATTTATTTGAAAATAAACAAAAAAAAGGGGTTATTGGGAAATACGTTTGGGGAAGAGGGGGTCACTTTGGGGGTGTGGAGAGATGAGGAACGGCTGGAAGGCGAGGAAGGGGTTCTAGGGGATGGGGCGACGAAAGTAGTGGGGAAAGGGAGCTCAGGGATGGAACTGGAGGCAGGTTGAGACACAGGAGGAGAGGGGGGGACAGACAAAGTTTTGGCTTTTTTTTTTCTTTGTCCTGGAGTCTCCTGCCTGGACCTCTTGTCACTGTGTGACCGCTTTGACCTTGGTGAGCGGCTGAACCGGGTGGAACTTGGTTGGCTGTCAACAAAAAAAGGGAATGGGGGTCACCCCTCTGCTGCTGATGCGCGGTGGTGGTGCTCCTAGGAGAAGTGGTGGCGGTGCTCCTATGAGGAGGAGCGCTGGCGGTGCTCCTAGAAGAAGTGGTGGCAGTGCTCCTAGGAGAAGGAGCGCTGGCGGTGCTCGAAGAATGAGGCGTGGTGGCGGTGCTCCTAGAAGGAGAAGTGATGGCGGTGCTCCTAGAAGGAGAAGTGATGGCGGTGCTCCTAGAAGGATGAGCATAAACAATAAAAGTGTGCGCATGGAATACTCATAAGGGGAAAGAAATATATTTGTTCCAATGATCTTTAAAAGAGTATTGCTTCCAAAAGTATCGTTGCAACCAAATCTGGTATATAGAATCTCAAATGTCATTAAAAAAATCCAGTAAATCACATTGTATAAATTACCGTATATAAATTTATTTGCATTTTGAGCTATGTGTTTATTGGTATGCTGTAATGTCTATTGTCTGTAGAAGTCCTCTCTATAATGTAAAGTGCTGCGGAATATGTTGGCACTATAAAAATAAAATTATTATTATTGTTATAAGTATTTGATCAACCAACCATTAAGAGTTCTGGCTCTTACAGACCAGTTAGACGCTCCTAATTAACTCGTTACCTGCATTAATGACAGCTATCTTGCATAGTCAGCTTTATAAAAGACTCCTGTCCACAGACTCAATCAGTCAGACTCTAACCTTTACAACATGGGCATGACCAAAGTGGTTTATAAGGATGTCAGGGACAAGATCATAGACCCGCAAAAAGCTGGAATGGGCTGCAAAACCATAAGTAAGACACTGGGTGAGAAGGAGACAACTGTTGGTGCAATAGTAAGAAAATGGAAGAAATACAAAATGACTGTCAATCGACATCGATCTGGGGCACCATGCAAAATCTCACCTTGTGGGGTATCCTTAATCATGAGGAAGGTGAGAGATCATCCTAAATGGGTGAAACTTGTTAATGATCTCAAGGCAGCTGGAACCACAGTCACCAAGAAAACCATTGCTAATACATCACGCTGTAAAAGGTTTAAAAACCTGCGGTGCCCGCAAGGTCCCCCTGCTCTAGAAGGCACATGTGCAGGCCCATCTGATGTTTACCAATGAACACCTGGATGATTCTGTGAGTGATTGGGAGAAGGTGCTGTGGTCAGATGATACAAAAATTGTGCTCTTTGGCGCTTTAACTCGCTGTGTTTGGAGGAAGGGAAATGCTGCCTATGTCCCAAAGAACACTGTCAAGCATGGAGGTGGAAACATTATGTTTTGGAAGTGTTTCACTGCTAAGGGCACAGGACTACTTCACCTCATCAGTGGGAGAATGGATGGAGCCATGTAGTGTAAAATCCTCTGTGACAACCTCCTTCTCTCCGCCGGGACATTAAAAATGGATCGTGGCTGGGTGTTCAAGCAAGACAATGACCAAAAACATACAGCCAAGGCAAAAAAAGGAGTGGCTCAAAAAGAAGCACATTAAGGTCATGGAGTGGCCTAGCCAGACCTTAATCCCATAGAAAACTTGTGGAGGGAGTTGAAGCTCCAAGTTGCCAAGTGACAGCCTCAAAATCTTAATGATTTGGAGATGATCTGCAAAGAGGAGTGGACAGAATTCCTCCTGACATGTGCGTAAACCTCATCATCAACTAAGAAAAACGTCTGACTGCTTTGCTTGCCAACAAGCGTTTTGCCACCAAGTATTACGGTAAGTCTTGTTTGCCAGAGAGATCAAATACTTATTTCTCACTGCAAAATGCAAATAAATTTATATAATTTATACAATGTGATTTTCTGGATTTTGTTTTTGATATTCTATCTCTCAATGTTAAAATTAACCTACCCTCCCTTAAAATTATAGACTGTTCATGTCTTTGTCAGTGGACAAACTTACAAAATCAGCAATGGATCAAATACTTAATTCCCCCAATGTATATCAGGTTTTTATGTTTGGTCATTGTCACACACTAAAAGACGCTTTTTATTGCAAAAAATAGTTTTTGCATTACAATATTTTGACAGTTATAATTTTTCCATATTTCATCCGACAGAGTCTTGTGAGGTCTTGTTTTAAGCAGAAAGAGCTGATGTTTTTATTGGAACCATTTTTTGGGCACATTACATTTTTTGATCGCTTTCTATTCCAATTTTTGAGAGACAAAATGAACAAAAACCAGCAATTCAGGAATTGCTTTGTTTTTTTGTTTGTTTTTCATACTGTTCTGCGTGTGATAAAATTTGTAAGTCAGCTTTATTTTTCGGGTCAGTACAATTACAGTGATGCCAAATTTTATATTTTTTTATGTTTTAGCGCTTTTACACAATAAAAACTTTTTTTTAGAAAAAACAGTTGTTTGCATTACTTTATTCTGAGAGCTATAACTTTTTTTATTTTTCTGCTGATGGAGCTTTAAGACTTCTTGTTTTTGCTGGACAAGATGATGTTTTTAGCGGTACCTTTTTTATTTACATTCATCTTTTTGATTGCGTTTTATTGCACTTTTTATTCAGCGGTATGATGATAAAGCATTGTTTTGTTTTTACGGTGTTCATTGAAGGGGTTAACTAGTGAGACATTTTTACAGAGTGGGTCGTTCGGATGCGGCAATACGAAATATGCGTACTTTTATTGTTTATTTTTTTATTTACATAAATGCATTTATTGAAAAAATATATTTTTTTTTTTGTTCAGAATTTGGGGATTTTTTTTTTTACTTTTTTATGTTGTCCCAGGATGGGACATAACTATATAACATCTGATTGCTTATCTGATACTCTGCAATGCTTCTGCACTGCAGCGCATCGGAACAGCGTGTGACAGGCAGGGAAGGAGGCATCTCAGGTCCTGCCCTCTGCAGGCACTGCGACTCCACCTTCAATGAAGGACTCCGCAGCCATCTTGTGGTCGGGTGCTCCATTCCATGCTCGATGCTCCTCTGTCGCTGTCACTACTGTCAGTGGCATCAGAGGGGTTAAATGCCTGCGATCAGTGCTAGCACCAATCGTGAATGTTGCTGCAGGGTGTAAGCTCTCACACAGAGCTGACACCCGATCGCCGTGGCGCTCAGCTTGAGGCCACAGGATCGCAGTGCCGTACATATACTGCTGTTTGCGGGAACGCAGTATATGTATGGCGCATGTCGGGAAGAGGTTAAATATCCAACTGGTTCTTGGCAGGAAAAAGGCTCCCCTGCAGTAGTGTATACGCCAAAGAATCCAGGGAAGTTGTTGAAAAAAGTGAGGTTTACTTCCCAAAACACATGCACTCATCAATATCGGAGGGCTCAGCCAATAGTTAGTGATGATGTTGTTGGGGGAGATAACCTCCCATACATCCATGTTAGATTTTGGACTGCTGATCTTTTTGTTCTCTTAGCGATAATGTCATGGGTGTGTCAGGTGTGACAGTCATCCTGTATCCGGCTCTGCAAGCACCTTCTTGATTTTTTTCAAATTTTTTATGGAGTGATATCCTCCCTGAAGGACCTAACAGTTACCTCCACCTTTTGCTGCTAATTAACACACCCTTGCTGAAGGTTTAAATACCTTCAGTCTCTTCAGCTAGGTGCTGGTGTTATCTCAATTTCCTTCTGTCTGGTTGGAAATACTAGCTGTTGGCTAGTGTCTTCCTGGAGGATTGCTGGCATGATAGCTCGGTGGTCTTCTCAAGCTAAGTGTATCCCCTTGTTTGTCCACCCTCTCTATGTTTAGTTGTAGTGGTGGCTGACAAGCCACACCCCATCTCCTCCCTATCCAGGGCCTATCGCTAGAGTCAGAGGCAGGGATTAGGTTCCTGCTTGGCGATAGGTGTGGAACCTATTTAGTGATCCCTCAGTGACCTGCCCCCTATTTTACATACTGTATATCTTATTGTTTGAAAGAAAAAAATAATACATTCATCATGCAGGCGGCGCCTGCACTGTAGCATGATCGAATCTATAATATCCACATACCGTATTTTTCGGATTATAAGACACTTTTCACCCAAATTATTTGCGCACTGCTGCGGGTATCCCGCGGTGCCACTGCTGCGCTGTGTCCCCGGTGCAGCTGTGGCTCTGACGACATTTTGTGAAATGCCAGAGCCCCTGGCAGTTCTTCCATGTTTTCCTGTGCGGTGGACCCCGGGAAAATGGCTGCCGTGAGGCCGTGCATGCGCAGATGGAGATTTCGGCACCGAGAT
This sequence comes from Dendrobates tinctorius, assembly GCF_039654945.1. Lineage (NCBI taxonomy): Eukaryota > Metazoa > Chordata > Amphibia > Anura > Dendrobatidae > Dendrobates > Dendrobates tinctorius. The sequence goes on from NW_027361755.1 coordinate 1,482,727, forward strand.
ATTGGGAGATGAGATCTCAGCGCTTATGGGGTGCGTCTTATAATCCGGAGCGTCTTATAATCTGAAAAATTAGTGATATAAATTTCATGAGGAAAAAAAAAAATTCTTCCTGAAAATGGCAACTGCCGCGCCTGTGCAGTAGCATAATTCGGAACACGATAGATGCTACAGCGCAAGTGCCACCACCATTTTGTTAGAGGAAAAAAAATTTTTCCACCAAGATGCGATGGCCACACCTGCGCTGCAGTATCTATTGGTGATCCGATAAATGCTACTGCGCAGCTGGAACCATGTGGCCCCCACCCAGAGGATGCAGATACAGATGAATGCAATGGTGAAACAAGGAGCAGTCAGCTGTGAGATTCCTTTTACTGCATGTGAGGGCCATCATTCTGTGTGAGGGTATGATACGGTGAGTAGGGGGACATTTTTGTTGACATCATACTTTATGAAGGCCATGAAAGAGTTATCAAAGTGGGTGACTACAATAATGGCCTTCAGTAAGGGCAAAATTATGTAAATGTAGCAATACATGTCCTCTCACTGTTTTTAAAGGTTAGGAGGTATACCCTTCTATGAACCCCACCTGTTCTGAGGAATATGTCTTTTTTTTTTTTTTTTTTTTGTGTGTGTGTGTGTGGAGACCAAATAGGACTTTTGCTATGGAGCCCATTGATTTTTATGTATGCCCCTGGTTACATTAGGTACCTTTTTAAGATGTGCCATACACCATCTTTTGTCATGAGACAATCATAGTCCTTAGAAAAACATATTCAATTCAATTTACATGTCATTGCAATACAATATAGTTTTGCAGATACAAAGGAGTCAAGGGTCACATGATTTTAAAAGGGATCTCCAAGATTGTAGTAAAATGTCTCCTCAGTTCAAACAGCAAAGTTTAACAGCGGCATAACGGGTTAATAGTCGCGGGTGGATCGCTGTTCAAAACAGCTGATATGTGCCAGAAAAGATGTGGGCTCACCGCCGGTGCCCACATCAAAGGGGGAAACACAACATGTGCAGTACATGTACGGCGCATGTTGTGAAGGGGTTAAATAGGTATAACTTGTGTTAGTTTAGACAGAAATACTTCATAGTATTTAGTCCGGCTTATCTATTTAAATGACTTAACTACAAAGAGTCCAGAAACAAAGTGTACCACATCCTAAAAATCAGTGTAAGGTTCAGTTTACGTGGACTGATCAGTGACACAATATGACCACCGATTGGTAAATTAAATTGACCCTTTCTGACATATGACGTACTATCCTGTCCAGGTGACCCGGGCCCGTATGACTGTGGACGGGATAGTACGTCATACCGATCAGCCGCGCTGATGGGGGGAGCGCGGCTGATCGCGGCACTATGTGCCTGGAGCGGTCAGGGACCGCTCCCTCCACTTTGACCCCCGGCACATCACGCAGGGAGTAGGATCCCTGCATGCTTCCCTGCGACCCTCAGAACAACGCAATGTGATCGCGTTGTTACGACAGCCTCCTCCCTTCAGGCCCCCGGATCCAAGATGGCCTGCAGGGAGGTGACTTGTCAGTGTCTGCTGAGAGCAGGCTCTGGCAAGCCTCCTGCACTGCCTGTCAGATCGCTGATCTGACACAGTGTATATAGTGATGTCCCACCCTGGGACAAAGTAAAAAAGTTTAAAAAAAAAAAAATTAAATGTGTAAAAATATTTTTAACCTTCCTTATATTGGACTTACTATTCTGTCCATGTGACCTGGGACTTAAGTCCCATGGATGAAATAGTACGTCATACACGATCAGCGGCGCTCCTTGCGGCCGGGTGTCAGCTGATTATCACAGCTGACACCCGGCACTAAACTGTGTTCCAAATTATTATGCAAAAAGAGTTTAGGAGTGATAAGGTTAGAATTTTTTTGTTTGTCATTTAAACTCATTGATGGTGATGTGTGTCAGGGCTCTTTATATCACTGAAAGCAATTGCAGATACCTGTGCAAATTAGTTTGGCAGGTGTGTCCAAATAAAGGCAAGAATACTTAAGAAGGCTGTTCCACATTATTAAGCTAATTATGCAAATTGTCTCTTCAGAGAGGAAGAGGACTAGAACTCTAGTGCCACCTATTGGAGGTAGCAATCCTAAAAGTCAATGTTGACCCTTTAACGAGCCTAGTTACATGACTTAAGATAAAAGCCAAGCCAGAATCTCCATTTGCAGACACTGTGTTTCGGGGTACTGCCCCTAAGCAGCCTACATTTTTTGCCAAAATGGGAAAGAAAAAGGATGTGTCGGCTGCTGAGAAGCAACAAATTGTGGAGTATTTAGGTCAAGGCATGACTACAATCTACATTGCCAAGACACTTCATCGTGATCATCACACAATCAAGAAGTATGTAGCTGATTCCCAGCACACACGTGTGCGTGCTGATAAGGAAAAATTGAGGACTCTTTCCAACAGGCAATTGCGTCAGGTTAAAAGAGCAGCTGCAAAAATGCCTTGTCATAGCAGCAGACAAGTTTTTGAAGTTGCTGGTGCCTCCAACGTCCCCCGAACAACAAGATGCAGGGTCCTTCAGAGGTTTGCAGCTGTGTGTAAGCCATCCTGTCGACCACCTCTATCCACTGCACACAAGCAGAAACTGCTCCAGTTTGCAAAATGATACATGAAGACTGACTTCCAAACTTTTGTTCACCGATGAGTGCCGTGCAACGCTCGATGGTCCAGATGGATGGAGTGGAGGATGGCTGGTTGATGGACACCCCATGAAAACAGCTAAGGCGCCAACAAGGAGTAGGTGGAGTAATGTTTTGGGCTGGAATCATGGGGAGAGAGATTGTCGGCCCCTTTAGGATCCCTGAAGGGGTAAAGATGAACTCCATAATCTATGTGGAGTTTCTAAAACAGCACTTCCTGCCATGGTTCAAGAGGAAGAACCGTGCTTTCCGCAGCAAGATCATTTTCATGCATGATAATGCACCGTCTCATGCTGCAAATAACACATCTGCATCTCTGGCTGCTATGGGCATAAAAGAGGACAAACTTATGGTGTGGCCACCATCTTCCCCTGACCTCAACCCCATTGAGAACCTCTGGAGCATCATCAAAAGGAGTGTCTATGATGGCGGGAGGCAGTTCACATCTAAGCAACAGCTCTGGGAGGGTATTCTGTCCACATGCCAAACAATTGAAGCACAAACTATCCAAAAACTGACAAATTCAATGGACGAGAGAGTTCAGACGCTTCTTTCGAACAAAGGGTCCTATGTGCAAATGTAACATCACCTAGAATAAAGTTTTGACTTGAAAACTGTTTGATTTCATTTTGTAATAAGCTGATAATGCTTATAATTTCACAATTGACCATTTTTTTGTTCAAAATAAAAATAGAAAGGTTGAAAACTGCTGTGCATAATAATTTGGAACATTCATTTTGAGTGTTATTTTTAAAAATATACTGTTTTCATAGGCATTTTGTTCAAAAACATTGCAATTATACTAAAATATTAGATGACTGGAAAATAACAATGACTGCAATTCATATAGGTAATTTGGAGAAAATATGAGGAAATATTTTTTGCATAATAATTTGCAACACAGTGTACTGTATGTGCCAGGGGCGGTCATGGACCATTCCCGGCACATTAACCCCTGGCACACTGCGATCAAAAATGATCACAGTGTACCGGGGGCATGGGGAAGAATCGCGCAGGGAGGGGGCTCTTTGTGTGGTTCCCTAAGACCCTTGGAGCAGCACGATGTGCTTGCGCTTCTCCGAGGGTCTCCTCCCTGCAGGCCCCCGGATCCAATATGGCCGTGGGGTCCTGCAGGGAAGCGGCTTTCTCACTGCCTGCTGTAAGCAGGCGTTCAGAAAGCCTCTGCAGTGCACTGTGTCAGATCAGCGATCTGACAGGCACTGAAGTGTCAGATCAGCGATCTGACACTTTGTATTAATGTCCAACATTGGGACATTGTAATAAAGTAAAAAAAAAAATCATATGAAAAAATAATTTATAAAAAAAATTCCTAAATAAATAAAAAAATTCCCAAATTATTTTTTTGTAAATAAAAAAAGCCAAACAATAAAAATACACATATTTAGTATCGCCGCGTCCGTAACGACCTGCCCTATAAAGCTGTCCCACTAGTTAATGCCTTTAGTGAACCCCGTAAAAAAAGGCAAAAAGCAATGCTTTATCATCATACCGCCGAACAAAAAGTGGAATAACACGCGATCAAAAAGAGTGATATAAATAAATGTGGTACAGCTAAAAACGTCATCTTGTCCCGCAAAAAACAAGCCACCATACAGCATCAGCAAAAAAATAAAAAAGTTATGGCGATGCAAAAATAATAATTTTTTCTATAAAAGTTTTTACTGTATAAAAGCGCCAAAACATTAAAAAAATGATATAAATGAGGTATCACTGTAATCGTACTGACCCAAAGAATAAAACTGCTTTATTAATTGTACCCCCCCCAAAGATATTCATGAAATGTTGGTTTTTGTTCATGCTGCCTCCCAAAAGTTGTAATAAAAAGCAGTCAAAAAATGTCATGTGCCCGAAAATGGTACCAATTGAAACATCAACTCGTCCCGCAAAAAATAAGACCTCACATAACCCTGAGGGCCAAAGTATGGAAAAATTGTAGTTCTCAAAATGTGGTGATGCAAAAACTATTTTTTGCAATAAAAAGCATCTTTTAGCGTGTGACCGCTGCCAAACATAAAAACCCGCTATAAATAGCAGGGCTGTGGAGTCGGAGTCGGAGTTAGTTTTGGTTGGAGTCGGAGTCGGTAGAAATGTACCGACTCCGACTCCAGCTTTAAAAAAATGTATTAATATTTCATAATTGAACTTTCATATGAATTTTATAAATGTTACTCAAATATATATGTTCTATCAAACTATGAACAACAGTGATAAGCAGTTCTGCTGGAGATAGAGACATTTCTTACTTCTTGTGTGTCACTGTTCTCCACTGCCCTTATCTAATCTTATACTTGGTTAACCTCATGCTGCCCCAACCCCCCTACTTACAATGTATGAAACTGAAAGTGAAAATGTGTTGCAAATTCTTAGTAGTAAAGCTCCTCCTCTAGACTAGATCATACTAGGTGTGTGTCTTCCAAGCATCTCACAGCTGCCTGCTACTCAGAAGAGGAAGACTGTAAGACCTATTATCCTTTCAACAAACTTTGCATCACTTAACTGTGAGTACATGAGGAATAATAACAGTATTACTGACCACTATATCAGTTGTACGACCTGGCAATAATTTTGTACAATTGTTTTTAGGAAAAACAATTGTCATTTGGATTGTGAATGCAGAATTAAAAACCTGAGAATGTCAAAGAAGCATCACATTAAATCAGCTGTATTTGAACATTTCACCATCACTCAAGATAGAAAACATTATGTCTGTCAGTGTATGACAAATGATCCAGACAAAAACAAATGCTGTGAAGCCAAGATGAGTGCATATTCAGGCAAAGATAAAAATGCTCCTACCAGAGCTTCTAATCTAAAGAGACATTTACAGTGCTTTCATCCAGAAGTACTGAAAGCAGTGGATGAGAAAGACTGCATCCAAACCAATGAACCAGTGCCCAGCTCTTCCAGCCAAACAAAGGAGCAGAGAACTTTGCAGCCATCAGTTGCAAGATATTTTGTCAGTGACAAAGTTACTGTGACAATGACAGTAGATACATTTAAAAAAACTGATCATAGCTTGTTGTAAAGGATAGAGAGTAATAGAGAGTATCAGAAAATTAGTAATCGAAGAAGCTTTTAAACAAAAGGAAGAACTTAAAAAACTCTCAAGGGACGCTTTCTGTTTCTTAAAATGGATGCCTGCACACGTCACAGAGTGAACTATTTTGCCATCAATGTCCGATTTGTTTGTGACAAAAATAAAATAGTTACCAAGACATTGGCAGTAAAAGACACCAAAGCTCATCACACCAGTGAGTTTTTCCAGGTCTTGGTGGAAAAGGTTCTGCAAGACTATGAACTTAAAAAAGAGCAAGTTCTTTCTGTCGTAACTGACAATGCTTCAAATATGATAAGTACTATTAAGCTAATGAATGAGAGTAATGATGGTGACCAGCAGCTAGAAGAACATTCTGGGTCCACAGACACAGAAATGTTTGAAATAGAGGAACACAGTATTGTAACTGAGGAGCAAACTGAAGTTGCTTCAGATGAACAGCAACATGATAGTTTAGATGATCTTGTTGAAACTGTGTCAATATGTTCTTTCATTCATCACATGCGCTGTGTTGTGCATACGCTACAGCTGGCTATAAGAGACAGTCTGCAAGAAGGACATGCTGCTGCACTGATTGGCAAGGTGAGAAAATTGGCTACTGTTGCCAGAACCCCTAAAGTTGACTCAATTTTGAAGAGACGTGCTGGAAAAGGAGCAATTATTGATCAAGCCACACGATGGGGCTGTACTTACTTAATGATTCAGCGCTTGGTTGAACTGAAAACCTTTCTTGTAGACATGGCTAACCCTCAACTGACGCTAAATGAAAGTCAGTGGAATCAGGTGACTGAGCTGGAAAAATTGCTAGAGCACCCATTTACAGTGACTAAAAAATTACAAGCAGAGGACTTAACTCCAGGTATTTTCTTAAAGGAGTGGAAGAACCTGATGTTTCGCCTGTCCCAAAGAGGAGGGTTAATTGCAAGTGGCATTGCTACATCAATGAAACGGAGAGAGGAGCTACTATTACAAAATAACATTCTTTTGGCAGCTGTTTATGTAGACCCAATGCATCAGATTCTTCTAGATGATCAACAGCTAAGTAAAGGAAAAGAAGCTCTGTTTGAAATAGCAGTAAGGATGAAAGGGTTGCAGAACAGTCAGGAGGAACAAGAAGAATTTGGTCGTCCTGCCACATCTTCACCCTCATCATCAACTGATGAAGAATTTAATTTCGAAAAATATTTGGATCACAAGGACCGTGCAAAGCGTTCCCGCATAGAAGAAGAGTCATCCCCATCAAGGAACACAGCCAGTACATTTCAGCAGAATTTTTCATGTGCACTAAAAGAAATTGAGAAATTTGACCATTCATCAAAAATAACAGTGCAACAAGTGATTCCTCTGTATCCTGACATTGTCAGAGATGTTGCCCGAGTGGTTACTGCTTTGCCACCAACACAAGTTAGTGTAGAGAGGTTGTTCTCTGCTCTCAAAATAATTAGATCAGATTTGAGGGCATCCATGAAGGAGGATCTGACAGAGGCAATACTTTTTCTGAGGACAAATTTATAGATTTCTTCTTATTAACTGCATAAAAGTGTTTATTGCATATTTACTCACAGTTTAGAAAAGTTTATAAAAGTTATTTGCTATATTCTAATTGTATTCTAATAAATGTAGTTTTTGCTCTAAGTGGTCTGATTACTTATATGATGGTGAGAAACTGAATAAGCACGATGTTTAATATTTTACAACAGTAAATTTGTTGTTATGAATTGGCCATTTATGAAGGAGTGGGAGTCGGAGCCGGAGTCGGAGCCTGATAAAATCCAGGAGTCGGAGTCGCAACTGTAGCTTACCGACTCCACAGCCCTGATAAATAGTAAATCATCCCCCCTTTATCACCCCCCTTAGTTAGGGAAAAATAATAAAAAAATTTAAAAAATGTATTTATTTCCATTTTCCCGTTAGGGCTAGTGTTAGGGTTGGGGCTAAAATTAGGGTTGGGATTAAGGTTAGGGGTGTGTTAGGGTTAGGTTTGTGGTTAGGGTTATGGTTAGGGTTGGGATTAGCGTTTGGGGTGTGTTGGGGTTAGGGATGGATTTAGAATTGGGGGGATTCCACTGTTTAGGCACATTAGGGGCTCTCCAAATGCGACATGGCGTCTGATCTCAATTCCAGCCAATTCTGCGTTGAAAAAGTCAAACGGTGCTCCTTCCCTTCCGAGCTCTGCCATCCGCCAAAACAGTGGTTTATCCCCACATATGGAGTATCGGCATACCCGGGACAAATTGCACAATAACTCTTGGGGTCCAGTTTCTTCTGTTACCCTTGGGAAAATGAAAAATTGGGGGCAAAAATATCATTTTTGTGGAAAAAAATATTTTTTATTTTCATGGCTCTACGTTATAAACTTCTGTGAAGCACTTGGGGGTTCAAAGTTCTCACCACACATCTAGATAAGTTCCTTGGGGGGTCTAGTTTCCAAAATGGGGTCACTTGTGGGGGTTTCCACTGTTTAGGCACATCAGGGGCGATGATTATTTTTTGTTTTTCTTGGTCATCAGGTGATTGCCTGCCTGTTTACACAGCAAAATAATCGTGAAACTATATTTCAACCATGCTCATTCATGATTATCTTTCAATATTTATGCAGCTAAATTTATTCAGGTTATTGCAGATGCGTGTCTGCTCTTTAAAACATTTTTCTTGCTTTAACTACAGGCAGCCATTGAAAAAGTAAAGGAAAGTGATAAATTGGTGGCTACTAGTAAAATTACCCAGCAGGACAAAGTAAACATGGTGAAGAGAGTGAGCACAATGTCATTTGCACTTCAAGGTAATTGTGTGTGTGTGTGTGTGTGTGTGTGTGTTTACATATGTGTGTGTGTGTGTATGTATATATATATATATATATATATATATATATATATATATATATATATATATATATATATATATATATATATATTTGCGCTCATATATATATATATATATGAGCGCAAAATTACCTGCTGTGTAATCTTTCATTGACTCTTATTCAATTTACTTTTCTACTTCCTGTGTTTTGTTTTGCCTACAGCGGAAATGAATCATTTTCACTCCAATCGAATTTATGATTATAACAGCGTCGTTCGTCTGTACTTGGAACAGCAGATAGAGTTTTACGAAACAGTAAGATTTGCATTTTATCATCCTTGTAAATTACCATCTGCTAATGTACTGTGAGTTGCATGGCCAAGGAGAGTGCCAGTTTTAAAGGGTACATTTCAGTAAATTTTGGTGGTACTTGATTATTCTGTCCTCACACTTATGATGTGCCCTCCATGTTCAGTTTACAGTATTGGCTTGCCCTACACGGTGTCACTCATCAATGAGGGATGCAGAAGAGTGCAAAACTTGCAGATTTAACTGTGCCCTGCAGCGCTTAGACACGTCAAGGGTGTACAAAGCACCTTAATTTTCAAATTTAAGTACACTTCGTTTTCTGCAGAACGGAGCAATGTAATTTGAAAACTATAGGTACAACTTTAAAGGGGCTCTATCCACTAGAAGCCTAGGGCCTGGAATCATCAAGACTGGCGACTTTCTTGTTGATCTTGATGAATGGACATGATGGAGTCAGATGCTCCTGATTCATGAAGAGGTAGGTGTACATCTGTTCCTGAATCGGGAACATCTGATGAGTGGTTTGCGCCTATGTACACCATGTTAGAAAACCCACTGCAGCACCCAGCTCTGTACATTTTGTCGTAGCAGGTGAAATTGGTGTGCAAATGCTGAAAGTTGCAGAATATTTGCACAGCCAGAGTTTGGCCAAAATGTAGCCATTTTTCCAAGCAATTTTCACCAGAATTCTGGCAAAATGGCTTTGATAAATCGGGGCATATGTGCTTAATTTACAGTACTTCCTATTAGGAGTTGGCTATTACATCATGTGAGAAGAGACATAAATGCCACACAAATACAATGTTAAGCATGCATGTGTTTATTTGTTTTCAGATTGCTGAGAAGCTAAAACAAGCGCTTGCCCACTTTCCTGTCATGTAGATTTTCCATATTTGAAGGATATTTGCAAGTGCCTATCTGAGTATAATTGTGAACATTGCAAAATAGCCCTTGGATGTTTCCCACAAAAGGATGAACTAGCAGCTTACATTGCAAGTACAGAAGATTTGTGTACATGAGATGGTCAAGTTGAAGCCAGTTATATTCTTGAGAGCTTTTCCTAGTGCACTTAAGTATAGCAGTTTATGAAATAATGTCTGTTAAGTTCATATCTGAACATTGTAAATAACATCACACCTTTCTGCTTCTCAGCTTTTTCACTGCTAAAGGACAGAGAATCCTTATGAGGATGACACCAGAAAGAGCCTCAGTTCACTTTTTGCTGGTGACTACCACAGCTGCCTATTTGATTGGACCTTATTCTTAATTTTTTTTCTGAAATTGAAGAAAGTGTAATGTTATATTCGCTAACGAGCAACTGAAAAATTTTTAAGTGCTCAGGAAAAAATGATTTTTACTTGTGCTACATTTATTGTGCAATCTACATGTAATACACACCATTGTCTTTGCCCAGCCTTGTTACAACTAATTTTAAATCAAACTTGGTTGTGCAACTCAGGTTAAATAAAAATTGAAGAAATAAAAAGTTTCTTTTTTTATTAATAAACAAGGGAAACTTCTATTTCACCTATGAATGGCAAATTCTTTTCTACTATAATTAAATAAATGCTTACACCTCCGTGTATGAGCATCATTTAATTTTGTTTTTATATTTAAAACGGATACTGGTTTTACGTTTCCATCAGCCAAGCTGGACATCTTATTGTACTGTATTTCTGGTTTTACCCAACATGAGATGTTTGTGTGGCACCTTGGAAATGACACACCTCTTTATAGGCCATCAGTTGAACCAGCTGATATTATTTTTCACTAAATGACAGGATTACTTTCTAATTACTGATTTCAGCTAGTGACTTAAAATGACTTTTTGCAACTCTTTTTTTCATGTGTTCAATACTTTTCCCTGTCATTTCTCATTATTACACATACCATAACGTAATTCATGGACATCTGTGGTTTGATTTCTTTGAATATGTGGAAATAATGGATTCTTACCAACATCTGGTGAGATTTTTAAGTCAATAGCACCTTTAGAAAGCTACTTAGAAAATTGGTGACATGTTCAATACTTACCGTATATACTCGTGTATAAGCCAAGGGATGGGGAGCGGCGGAGCTGTGGGTCACAGAGCCAGGAGCCGGTGGATGTGGCTAAAGCCTGTGCTGCTGCGGTAATAGCTCACAGTGCCAGCCGCAGCCGTCGGCTTCCAGTACACATACTGGATAGGGACTGGGGGAGCCATGCATACAGGATAGGGACTGGAGAGCCATGCATACCAGGATAGGGACTGGAGAGCCATGCATACCAGGATAGGGACTGGAGAGCCATGCATACCAGGATAGGGCCTGGAGAGCCATGCATACAGGATAGGGGCCGCTGGAGCCATGCATACAGGATAGGGCTTGGAGAGCCATGCATACAGGATAGGGACTGGGGGAGTCACACATATAGGATAGGGATTGGAGAGCCATGCATACAGGATAGCGACTGGAGAGCCATGCATACGGGATAGGGACCGGGAGAGCCATGCATACGGGATAGGGACCGGGAGAGCCATGCATATGGGATGGGGACCGGGGGGAGCCTTGCATACAGGATAGGGACTGGAGAGCCATACATACAATGACCAGGACTGGGGACAGGGGAGCCATGCATACGGGATAGGGACTGGAGAGCCATGCATACGGGATAGGGACTGGAGAGCCATGCATACGGGATAGGGACTGGAGAGCCATGCATACGGGATAGGGACTGGAGAGCCATGCATACGGGATAGGGACTGGAGAGCCATGCATACGGGATAGGGACTGGAGAGCCATGCATACGGGATAGGGACTGGAGAGCCATGCATACGGGATAGGGACCGGGAGAGCCATGCATACGGGATAGGGACCGGGAGAGCCATGCATACGGGATAGGGACTGGAGAGCCATGCATACCAGGAGAGCGACTGGGGAGCCATACATACAATGACAGGGACAGGGGAGCCATGCATACAATGACAGGGACTGGAGAGCCATGCATACCAGGAGAGCGACTGGGGAGCCATACATCCAATGACAGAGTCTGGGGATGGGGGAGCCATGCAGACAATGACAGGGACAAGGGAGCCATGCATACAATGACAGGGACAGGGGAGCCATGCATACAATGACAGGGACTGGGAAGCTATGCATATAATGACAGGGACAGGGGATACATGCATTCAGGATAGGGACTGGACAGCAGAGGCGTATCTAGGGGGGGCAGCCGGGGCAGTTGCCCTGGGGGCAGCCGGCAGAGGGGCGCAGTCAGGCCGCCTAATGCAGCGGTCCGCAGTGTCCTCCCTGGCGGCTGCGTTCTGCCGCCCCCCAGGCCTGAGAATCGGCGGTTCTCTGTGTCAGCTGTCAAGTTGACAGCCGGCGCAGAGAGGCTGCGCGTGCCGGCTCCCAGGGAGCAACTGTACTGGCGTCTATACAGACCCCAGTACAATAGAAGCTCTGACCCTGGGTCAGAGTGACGTCGGCAGCGTGACCTGTCATGTGATCGCACTGCTGAAGTCACTCCCTGGCGCCCAGAGCAAACGCTGGTGGTAAATGTGCTCCAATGTGGAGCTGAAGAACCACCGAAGATGGGGGTTAATATGTGGGGGGGGGTTAATGAGTGGGGATAGGGGTTAGTGTGGGGGGGTTAATGAGTGGGGATGGGGGTTATTGTGTGGGGGGTTAATGAGTGGGGGTGGGGTTAATGAGTGGGGATGGGGGTTAATGTGTGTGGGGGTTAATGAGTGGGGATGAGGGGTTATTTAATGTGTGGGGGGATTTGGAGTGGGGATGAGGGGTTATTTAATGTGTGGGGGGATTTGGAGTGGGGATGGGGGGTTATTTAATGTGTGTGAGGGATTGGGATGGGGGATTTAATGTGTGTGGGGAGATTTGAGGACACAGAGTATGTATGAGGAAACAGTATGAGGGATGGGTGCAGACAGTATGGGGAGCGAACAGGTAAATGTATGTGGACACAGTATGGGGAGTGACGGTGATGGGATGTGTGCAGACACAGTATGGGGAGTCAGGGAGATGTTAGCGGAGACAGTATATTGCAGATATTTTTATTTGGGAGCATTATAATGACACTTCTATCTTTAAGGGCATCGTGTGGAGATTTGCTGCAGAAGACCGGAGAAGATGGACGTCTGCAGAGACGGCTGTGGATGAGAAAACTCATCATGGGGTCTGGACAAGAAGAAGAAAAGGAGAACGACTCCAGAGACAACGACATCTATAAGGTACCTGGGTGTAAATATTATTTGTGATACTGACTTATTCTCTTGTTTTTCTTTGTTAGGAGCATTAAAGGGGTTGTCCAGGTCTGTTCTGGGTCTGCAGACATTCTAGGTGACTGCAGACTTCTGAATTCTCACAGTGCTAACTGAACGCTGTTAGGATTCTCTTGTGCCGGTAATTTACATACATGCGGTCACATGCTGACTAGATATGTGTGACCTCACTCAATGAAAATGAACGGAGCGAGGCCGGGTGCGTCTAGTCAGAATGTGACCAGAAGTATACAAATCACATACTTGTGCTGACATGACTGTACATCGGCAAGGGAGAATCCTAAAAGTGTGCAGTGTATTCGTTGTGAAAATTCAGAAGCTGCAATGTCAGGACTCAGCTCTGCAGGTTCCAGTAGTCATCACATGGACACCTCACTCATATGCGACTTTCATACTTATGGTCCTGTGACAACGAGCTTCTCTTCCTGCTTCTCTCAGTTTTTTACTGAACATTGAGAGGATCAGGGAGAGCAGCTCGTGGGTACATGGTCAAGTGTGCAAATCGCATATGTACTTGTTGGGGGGGGGGGGGGGGCGCCGAACCAAATTCTTGCCCTGGGTGCCAGAAAGCCTAGATACGCCTCTGCTGGACAGCCATGCATCCCAGGAGAGGGACTGGAGAGCCATGCATCCATACATACAATGACAGGGACTGGGGACATGGGAGCCATGCATACAATGACAAGGACAGGGGAGCCATGCACACCACATAGGGATGAGGGGACGATGCATACCTGACTTATACTCGAGTCAATAAGCTGACCCAGTTTTTCATGGGAAAAGTAGGTGCCTCGGCTTATACTTGGGTCAGCTTATACTCGAGTATATATGGTATATCACCATTGTGTATGTGTAGATAAAGAGATTTGAATCAAACAAATAAGTCAAAAATATTAGACTTTTTTTACTGAAGAAAATTGTTTTTTATCCCAAGTCTGTGATTTGCAAAATTATGTGAACCTTTGCTTTCATTACCTAATGTGACCGCCTTGTGCCACAATAACTGCATCTAAACGTTTTTGTGGAATAGTTCTGCAAATTAGCTTGGAGGATATTTAGCGTATTCTTTCCTACAAAGCAGCTTAAACTCTGTTATGTTGGTCAATTTTCTTCTATTAACTGCTCTCGTCGGTTCCTTTCACAAAACTTCTGTAGGATTAAGGTCAGGACTTTTTCTTGGCCATTTAAAAATTGTATTTTCCTTTAAAGGACAGCTTGTGTGCTATATGACCTACATTCTCTTTAGATTCAGCTCATGGACAGGTGTCTTGACATTTTACTTTAGAACTTACTTATAAAATTTGGAATTCATTGTTCTATCAATAATTGCAAACTATCGTAGCCCAGATGCAACAAAACAGGCCCAAACAATGATACTACAATGCTTCACAGATGGTACAAAGTTTTTATGTTGTGCTGCATTTTTCTTCCTCTCTCCAAACATAGTTTCTCAACTAAAAAAGCTCTAGTCTAAGGTCTAATTTGTCTATAAAGCATTGTTCCAACAGCTTTCTGGCTTGTCCAGATGATATTTTACTAAAAGGATCCAAACAGAAATGTTTTACTAGCGTCAATAGTTTCCATAGAAGACTAGAAGCTGCGATCTTCTGGTCACTTGTGCTACACACACAATACAGCTTCACCCTACCCTGTGTAGCAGGAATGCACATCTGCTATCAGCGCGGGCCACTGGGCGGCACTCATAGTTCTCCAGCAATGACAACCACAGGGGTCTCCTGCAGACCCCGGGTTGTCATGCTAATTCATCATCGACCAGCAGTCATGTGACACGGGCACCAATGGGCGGGGTTTGTGATGCGTTTCCTGAGCGATCATGTTAAATGGCACTAATATGAAAGATAACCTCGGCACACTCATACAAGGATTCAAAGAAATGAATTCATGTGACTGGTTATAATTTTTATTTTGAATTTCAACGGACCAAAAAAGACTAAAGTACAGATAAAAAATCCAACATTTCGGCTCACTAGCCTTTGTCAAGGATTTATCTGTAATAACAAACAAATCTCATCTCAATAAACAAAGATACCTTCACAGAAGAAAAACAAAAAAGGTCCATATAATACACTGTTGCCATGGCAACAGAGTGTATTATATGGACCTTTTTTGTTTTTCTTCTGTGAAGGTATCTTTGTTTATTGAGATTCGATTTGTTTGTTATTACAGATAAATATTTTATATCATGATATAAAACATTACATATATAATGCAAATCAAAAACCATCACAGATAGTACATTGTTGTTGTTAGGTAATAAATTCACATGAGAGGCAAAGAATATCCGCTCACAATTACACAATAAGGCAAAAGAAGTGATCAAAAAAGTGCACTTAATACCTGTAAATAAATTGAAGACAAACGGGTCCCAAATTATGCAAACAGGATTCACATGTTCAATAGTGACCTATAGGACTCACCTTCTGATCAAAAAGAAAAAATATATAACATGAGAAACCAATAAGGACATGGTCCAGTATCCAAGAAAAAACATACCGATAGTGTGAGTTCATATCCAGGCCATCAGGAGCTGCTGCAGTAACGTGGTGCGCTTGTGTACACCATGTGAGCCGTCAGTCCCTTACATAGATGCAGAAAAGACACTTCCGGGTAGGGGTCAGCGTTCACCGCTGTGTACTGCGCATGCGCCGTCCAGAGATGGCAGAGATAGCCGAAAAAGAACGAAAGAAAAAGAGGGCGGCATTCACCACTATGTACTGCGCATGAGCCGTCCACAGACGGCGGAGACAGCCAAAAGAAAACGAAGTGGAGAGGAGGCGTGTATCTCCAAGGACGGAGAGTGCAGGGCCCTAACCAGGAGTGCTATATGAGTTGCTGGAACCGAACCAATGTGTGGCATATAAGCGCTGTGACAGGATACTGGAAAACAGACGTTAGGATATCTAAAAAGAAAAAAGGAAGTAAAAAATAATTCTTTATAAAAAGCAGATCAACACATATGGAGTATCAAGGGGTGTAATCAAAAAGTGACATAAGACAGCAAGATCCATATACACATATAGATAAATACCTGCTAATATAGAGGAGAAGGGAACAATATTAACCCTTTATAATAGATCATAATTCCAATACATCATAAGGAAAAAGTCAATGATAGACCTCATATTCTCTATTAAGTCCTAACTGTGTTAATGATTGTAGTGTGTGGATCCAAAGGATTCATGTTCCTTCAGTCTCTTTATCCTATCACCACCCCTTCTTGATATTTGAACTTGATGGATAACTTGATATCTCAACTGAGCAATAGAATGGCCACATGATAAAAAAATGGAATAGGTAACAAAGTACGTCCACATCTGATGGTGGACTTATGTTGAGAGATGCGATCCCGGATATGCTGGGTGGTTTCCCCAACATATCCGATAACGCAAGGGCATTTAATAAGATACAACATATGATGAATCGCATGTAAAATATCCCTTGATGGGATAGCGTCGTCCAGTCCATGGATGGGTAAAAAAATTTCCTTTAGTGACATTGGAACATTGCAAACATCCCAAACAAGGGAACGTTCCGTTTCGGGATGTGGTCAATGTCCTCTGAATAGATTCTTTTTTACTAGAACCAATATCAGCCCTCACCAAAAAGTTCTTTATATTGTTAGGGCATTTGTAGCATATAATAGGTCTCGTAGAAAATTCTGGAGTATTGGGATATGATTCCCCAAGTAAATCCCAATGTTTCAAAATACACTGGTTGATCAATCGATTAAATGGATGAAATGTGCTGACAAACGCTAATCTCCATCCTCTCTCTTTGGGTAGGGCAGGTCCAGCCTTATGCTTAAGTATAGAGATAGGATAACCCCTATTCCGAAAACGTTCCTCAACTTCTTTAAGTCTCACACTTCTAGTGGAGGGATCCGAGACTATCCTATCAATCCGTACGTATTGTGACCTTAGTAATGCCCATTTAATATGCTTCGGGTGACAACTCTCAAAATGCAGTAAACTGTTATTATCAGTAGATTTAATATACAAGTCGGTATCAATGGAGCCATCAGATTTAACTGTAATTAAAGTGTCAAGAAAATGTATAGATTGGCAATCATGGTGAAGAGAAAAAGTTAATCCTGCAACACATCTATTTAAATAATCAAAAAAATGAAGGAGAGTCTCCTCATCACCTGTATGTTTTTTCTTGGATACTGGACCATGTCCTTATTATCTTTTTTGGTTTCTCATGTTATATATTTTTTCTTTTTGATCAGAAGGTGACTCCTATAGGTCACTATTGAACATGTGAATCCTGTCTGCATAATTTGGGACCTGTTTGTCTTCAATTTATTTACAGGTATTAAGTGCACTTTTTTGATCATTTCTTTTGCCTTATTGTGTAATTGTGAGCGGATATTCTTTGCCTCTCATGTGAATTTATTACCTAAGAACAACAATGTACTATCTGTGATGGTTTTTGATTTGCATTATATATGTAGTGTTTTAATTCATGGCAACAGAGTGTATTACCGTATATACTCGAATATAAGCCGAGATTTTCAGCCCAAAAAATTGGGCTGAAAGTCCCCCTCTCGTCTTATATTCGAGTCATATACAAAGGGGGTCAGAGGGGGAGGGAGTGTCAGGTCATACTTACCCGTCCTGACGCTGTGTCTTGAGCCCCCAGCTTCTCCCCGTGCTCTCTTCCTGCCTTCAGCGGTCACGTGGTGCCGCTCATTAAAACTCATGAATATGCCCATATTCATGAGTTTTAATGAGCGGTACCACATGACCGCTGAAGGCAGGAAGAGAGAGCGCGGAGAAGCTGGGGGCTCAAGACACAGCATCAGGACGGCTAAGTATAGCGATACTCACCTGTCCTGCGTCCATGGCTGCTTGCTGCTGTCTGTCATCGGTCAGTGACTTCAGACAGCAGAGGGCGCGGTGACGTGGTTAGTGCGCACCGCGCCCCCTGCAGTCGGAATGTCACTGACTGATGACGTGGCAGATAGCGGTGAGCAGCCATGGACGCAGGACACGTGAGTATCTCAGGTGCCAGCAGTGACACCGGCACCTGACACCCAGCGACGGAGAGGTGAGTATGTCTTTTTTTTTTATTTTTACATGAAGCAGCAGCAGCATGGGGGCAGCATATGGGGGAACAATCTATGGAGCTTCTTATGGGGGCAGCATATGGGGAAATAATCTGGAGCTTCTTCTGGGGTCAGCATATGGGGTAACAATCTATGGAGCTTCTTCTGGGGTCAGCATATGGGGGAATAATCTGGAGCTTCTCATGGGGTCAGCATATGGGGGAACAATCTATGGAGCTTCTTATGGGGGCAGCATATGGGGGAATAATCTGGAGCTTCTTCTGGGGTCAGCATATGGGGGAACAATCTATGGAGCTTCTTATGGGGACACCATATGGGGGAATAATCTATGGAGCATTTCCCACCCTAGGCTTATACTCGAGTCAATAAGTTCTCCCAGTTTTTTGTGGCAAAATTAGGGGGTCGGCTTATACTCGAGTCGGCTTATACTCGACTATATACGGTATATGGACTTTTTTGTTTTTCTTCTGTGAAGGTATGTTTATTGAGATGAGATTTGTTTGTTATTACAGATAAATCCTTGACAAAGGCTAGTGAGCAGAAACGTTGTATTTTTTATCTGTACTTTGGTCTTTTTTGGTCCGTTGAAATTCAAAATAAAAATTATAAGCAGTCACATGAATTCATTTCTTTGAATCCTTGTATGAGTGTGCCGAGGTTATTTTTCATGTTAGTATTTGCTCTCTACCTCTGAGCACCTATTTTACTGCGGTGAGCACCCCATTACCTACACTAATGTTAAATGTCATTGTCAGAAATTAACAGCAGCATTTAGCATGCTAACAGCGGCGGGTGGATCACGGTGCCACCCGTGGCTGTTAGGAGCCCATGCCAGCTGATGAAATCAGCGAACGTATGCCGGACAAGTTGCGGGCTCATCACCGGAGCCTGCAGCAAGCGGGAAGACAACCTTGGATGTACTATACTTCCACTTATACTTAAGCATATTAAAGGTCTAACATGTCGGTATGACACAGTGCAGCACTACAGGAAAAAACAATGGTTAAACAAATGTGATTTTTTTTTTTTATACTTACCTGTTTTTCCTTCATCGCTGGAGAACAAATTTATTACTGCATGATTATATCTGCCTGGACTATGGCAGCTCCACGCTGTGTATGCTGCTGACAAGGTACCCAAGGTTCCAGTGAGCTGACTCTCCCTTGATCCTTATCCCTCTTTATGATTGTTATTCTGTGTTCCCAATGGTTGACTCATGAAAATTAAAAACAATTTCTCACTAAGTTTTTGATACATCTACCTCATGCTGCTCTCAGATGGGGTATCACTTTCTTTACTGGTTGCATTTTTGATTAAAAAGTGTTTTAGCTACTGCAGATCTACCAGCTCTCTGAATGCTGAGCTCTATATAATGTCGCCTAGATCACTGACAGTTTTCTGTGTGCGCTTCTGCATAGTCGGAAGGCTGCCAATCCATGCTGGTAGTGGAAGGGTTATAGAGCGCTCATTAATATGAAGGACTACATGTTAGCAGGTTTACTTGTCTTCTACTGATATTCAGGAACCTATACAAGGTCATCTATGTGAAATGGGAGTATAAACACAATGAAACCTCCAAAAATTACTCCCACAAACAAAAATTCATACAAAGCCAAATATTTTATTGAAACAATAACAGGACATGAAAACAAGTAAAAAAGGAGAGGTCATGCAGGAAAAAGACCAAATAGTAACTATATCAATAAATAGTCCAAAAATAATCAAATGATCAATCTCAAAATTGTACAAATAGCTGAATACATCTCATATGCCCATGTGGAAAAGAGAAACAAAACAATCAATTGGATACCAAAAAATATATAAACAAATTTCCACAAATCACTCTATCACAGCCTAAAATGTTATAAAGGAAGAATTAAAAATATATAATGTAAATGACTTCCATAAAAGTGGTTATACTATGAACACAATAGGTCAAAGCAATATATTGTATAAAGAGACAGTGCATTAAATACTACCTATAAAGTGCATAAGGATAATAAATCACTGCAAAAATGTCACATCAAGATTAAGTGCATGTGCTGAAAAGTGACAGTGCGTTAATAGACCCAAATCCACACGGCATATAAAACAATAAGGATCTACAACCCCAATAGATTGCTCCAAGTATGTAATTTGTTAAGGCTAATGCTCAATTACAGGAGCAAAGAACTGAGGCGAAAAAGCAAATGACATGATGTGCATGAGTTTACATACATGGACATATATTTACCTATACACACCCTTTTAAGCGCGTTTCGCACAAAATGCTTATTCAGAAAGCGCACACAAAAAAGGTCTTTTTATGCAGAAAGACCTTTCTGGTCTTTTTCCTACATAACCTCTCCTTTTTTACTCCTTGTTATTGTTTCAATAAAATATTTGGTTTTGTATGAATTTTTGTTTGTGGAAGTAATTTTAGCATGTTTCATTCTACTGATATTCTGCTGATAAAACGGTGATTTTATCAAAACTATATCAACAACCGAAGGTTGTAATCCTAGAAGCGAGCATCCTGAACAGGCAGTGAAACAGCTAGAGAATCAAAAGTATCAAATATGTGCCAGGACAAAACTATAATTCAAATATGTCAAGTGGAGCCTGACCAATCCAGCCCACCAGCATTTGTACATTGGGTAAAATAAGTGTAAGGAAAACACACGAGAGAACCGGGGGATACGGATATCACCCCATCGTCACCAATCTGTGAGGGAACTTAGGCTACTTTCACACTAGCGGTTTTTTGCGCTGTGCTCCTTGCGCAGTGCAAACGCATAAAAAAAATGCATCAAGCGTTTTGTATGCGTTTGCTTATTTTTTGCGCATGCCTGTTAACCATTTTGACTCTAAAAAACGCATGCGTTTTTAAACGCTGATGTGCGCATGTCCATGCATCAGTCCCAGGCCGGGAATATATATATCAACCTCTTATCCGTCACTGCCAGGATCCCCCAATAGCACCAGAACGGTATGCTTACCACCAGTTCCTCGTTAGATATAAGCCCAGTCCGTTAAGCTTATATCAGGTCAGAACCCAACCCCAGGAAGCGTATAAGCACTAGCCGGACTCACAGATGTGGGAAGTCGGGTTTCGAGATAAAAGAGCAGCCCAAAATTGATATTTTAGTTGCTGAAAGGTACACTTGACACTAAAAATATATACAGAGCATGTTCAATGTGGCCTAGTGGGGTATCGGGGAAATCTCCGGTGGGCCCTTAGCAGTGGGAAGGAGAGGAGGAGTAAAAGAAAAAAGTGCGTTTTTTATGGGCTCTGGCCCTTTAAAAGTGCAGACAGAAAATGTGCAGGGGTGCGTGCACGCAGCGTTTATTAACTGAATCGTGTCATCGTACGTCCTGATGGTATCTGTCAAGTGTGCACCAGGCGTAGGTCGTCAGTGTCATGCTCTGCATGCGACAGGCGCACCTTAGCCACCGGCCTCTTCTAAGCCAGCAGCCATTTTACTATGTGCGTGCTGGACCTGCAGAAGAGGACGCTGCCCAGCGTTGGGAGCACAGGAAGGTTAGAGGAATCTTATTTTTTTTTTTCTCTTGCTCTCTCTCATTCTCTGTCCATGAAGCCAGGATTAGGGGCCAGGATGGATATTTGGGCGGCGGCAAGATGGATATATGGGGGACAGGAAAAACGGACCAAGATGGATATAAGGGGGAAACAGGATGTATATATTGGGGCAGAATAAATGGACCAGGATGGATATAAGGGGAGGTGGCAGGATGGATATATGGGGGGCAGGAAAAAGGGCCAGGATGGATATATGAGGGGGCAGGAAAAAGGACCAGGATGGATATAAGGGGGGTGCAGGATGGATATATGGGGGTAGGACAAAGGACCAGGATGGATACATATCAGGGACATGGGTGGATACATATGGGTCACGGGGAGCCAGGATGGATACATATGGGAAGGCCAGGATATATATATGGGGGGCAGGACAAAGGACTAGGATGCATCTATATGGGGGGGGCAGGGTGCAGCTATATGGATTACCAGGATGGATATATGGTAGAGCCAGGATGGATTTAGGGGAGAAAGGACAATGGAACAGGATGCAGATATATGGAGGAGCCAGTATGCATATATATGGTAGAGCCAGGGTGGATTTATGGGGGGCAGGACAAAAGCAGATGCATATATATGGGGGCTGTAATGGAGATAGATAGATATAGATATATATTTATATATGAGAGAGAGCCAGGAGGATATATGGGGGCAGTACAATGATGGATATATAGTGGAGTCAGGATGCATATATATGGGGTCCAGGATGGATATATGGTAGAGCCAAGATGCATATATATGGGGGGCCAGGATCGATATACGGGAGCAGGACAAGGATGGATATATATGTTGGAGCCACGATGCATATATGGGGGAGCCAGGATTGATATATATGTGAGTCCAGGATGCATATATATGGGGGAGCCAGTATATATAGTGCCATGCGAAAGTATTCGGCCCCCTGGACCTTTTCAACCTTTTCCCACATATGCTTCAAACATAAAGATATTAGTATTTTAGAATTTTTGATAACTAGAGGAGAAAGACCTGTGAAGACTCAGACGTCAAGGTTAGATTTCAGAAAGGCAGATTTTAAGGGATTCAGAAAGAGAATTGGAGGGATCCAATGGCTGGATATCCTTAAGGACAAAAATGTCCAGGAAGGATGGGAAATCTTGAAAAATGAAATTCTCAAAGCACAATCGTTAATTCCAAAAAGAGGGAAGAATAGGATGCATTTAAGGAAACCAGGATGGATGAACACAGAACTTAATTGTAAAGTGCTGCGGAATATGTTGGCGCTATATAAATAAAAATTATTATAAAATTATTATAGAACTTAAGCACATGCTAAAAAGGAAGAAAGAAATGTTTATAAAATGGAAAGAGGGAGGCATATCTAAAGAAGAATATAATGCTGTCTGCAGAACCTGCAGGGCACGAATCCGATTATCTAAAGCTGACAATGAATTGAGGCTTGCAAGAGACGTCAAAAGCAATAATAAAGGATTTTGGGGATATGTCAAAAGTAAAAGAAAAGTCAGATGCTATAGGATTTCTACAGGATGAAAATGATGAAATGGTAAGACAGGATGTTGAGAAGGCCGAAGTTTTAGATTCCTATTTTGCATCTGTTTTCTCTCAGAAAGGAAATGTAGCATCAACTATTCTTCACTGTCCTATTATGGGAATAGAAGAATCCAGGATAACTATAAACAGAAATATAGTGAGGAAGCACTTGGCTAACCTAAATGAATTCAAGTCTCCAGGTGCAGATGAATTACACCCCAGAGTACTGAAGGAGATAGCAGAAGAAATCTTTGAACCACTCTCCATAATATTTGAAAATTCGTGGAGAACAGGAGAAGTCCCAGAAGACTGGAGAAGAGCAAATGTTCCTATCTTCAAAAAAGGGAAGAAGGTGGACCCAGGCAACTATAGGCCGGTGAGTCTGAATTCTATAACAGGAAATATCTTTGAACAAATTATTAAACAACATGTATGTCAGTACCTGGATAAGAATGTAGTGATTAAACAGAGTCAGCATGGGTTTGTAACTAATAAGACATGTCAGACTAACTTAATTTCCTTCTATGACAGAATCACTGATTGGGTGGATCATGGAAATGCTGTAGAATTAGTATATCTTGACTTCAGCAAAGCATTTCACAAAGTATCTCACACAATCCTTATTGAAAAAATCACTAAGTATGGAATGGACAAGGCAACTGTTAGGTGGATTCATAACTGGCTTAGTGATCGGACCCAAAGAGTGGTCGTAAATGGCTGCACATCCAGTTGGAAGAATGTCTCAAGTGGGGTACCACAGGGCTCTGTCCTGGGCCCTGTATTGTTCAACATCTTTATCAATGATTTAGATGAAGGAATTGAGGATAAACTGATAAAATTTGCTGATGACACAAAGCTAGGAGGGATAGCTAATACTAGAGAAGAGAGAAGATTCAAAAAGATATAAATAAATTAGAGCAGTGGGCAGCAACTAACAGAATAATTTTTAACAGGGAGAAATGTAAAGTACTACATCTGGGCAATAAAAATGAAAAAAGCATATACAGAATGGGAGGAATAGGGCTAAGCAACAGCACATGTGAAAAAGACTTGGGTATACTAATAGATCACAGACTGAATATGAGTCAACAGTGTGATGCAGCAGCAAAAAAGGCAAATGCAATTCTAGGATGTATTAACAGAAGCATACAGTCTAGATCACGTGAAGTCATTATTGCCCTCTATTCCTCTTTGGTCAGACCTCATCTGGAATACTGTGTCCAGTTTTGGGCACCACATTTTAAAAAAGACATCAACAAACTGGAGCAAGTTCAGAAAAGAGCGACCAGAATGGTGACCGGTCTGCAAACCCTGTCTTATGAGGAAAGGTTGCAGGCTTTGGGAATGTTTAGCCTGCAAAAGAGAAGACTGAGAGGAGACTTAATAACTGTCTACAAATATCTCAAGGGCTGTCACATTGCAGAAGGATCATCTTTATTCTCATTTGCACAAGGAAAGACTAGAAGCAATGGGATGAAACTGAATGGGAGGAGACACAGATTAGATATCAGAGAAAACTTTTTGACAGAGTGATCAATGAGTGGAGGAACAGGCTGCCACGAGAGGTGGTGAGTTCTCTTTCAGTAGAAGTCTTCAAACAGAGGCTGGACAGATATCTGTCTGGGATGATTTAGCGAATCCTGCTTTGAGCAGGGGGTTGGACGAGATGGCCCAGGAGGTCCCTTCCAACTCTACGATTCTATGATTCAAATGTAAATTTTTGGTGAAGAATCAACAACAAGTGGGACACAATTGTGAAGTTGAACAAAATTTATTGGTTATTTAAAATTTTTGTGGAAATTCAAAAACTGAAAAGTGGGGGCGTACAATATTATTCGGCCGCTTTTCTTTCAGTGCAGCAAACTCACTCCAGAAGTTCATTGTGGATCTCTGATTGATCCAATGTTGTCCTAAATGACTAATGATGATAAATATAATCCACCTGTGTGTAATCAAGCCTCCGTATAAGTGCGCCTCCTCTGTGATAGTCTGAGGGTTCTGTTTGATGCACAGAGAGCATCATGAAGACCAAGGAACACAGCAGGCAGGTCCGTGAGACTTGTGGAGGGAGAAGTTTAAAGCTGGATTTGGATACAAAATGATTTCCAAAACTTTAAACATCCCAAGGAGCACTGTGCAAGTGATCATATTGAAATGGAAGGAGTATCATACCACTGCAAATCTACCAAGACTCTGCCGTCCCTCTAAACTTTCGTCTCAAACAAGGAGATGACTGATCAGAGATGCAGCCAAGAGGCCCATGATCACTCTGTATGAACTGCAGAGATCTACAGCTGAGGTGGGACAGTCTGTCCATAGGACAACAATCAGTCGTACACTGCACAAATCTGGCCTTTATGGAAGAATGGCAAGAAGAAAGCCATTTCTCAAAGATATCCATAAAAAGCATTCTTTAAAGTTTGCAACAAGCCACCTGGGGGAGACCCCAAACGTGGAAGAAGGTGCTTTGGTCAGATGAAACCAAAATCAAACTTTTTGGCAACAATGCCAAATGATAGGTTTGGTGTAAAGGCAACACAGCTCATCACCTTGAACACACCATCCCCACTGTCCAACATGGTGGTGGCAGCATCATGGTTTGGGCCTGCTTTTCTTCAGCAGGGACAGGGAAGATGGTTAAAATTGATGGGAAGGTGGATGGAGCCAAATACAGGACCATTCTTGAAGAAAACCTGTTGGAGTCTGCAAAAGACCTGAGACTGGGACGGAGATTTGTCTTCCAAGAAGATAATGATCCCAAACATAAAGCAAAATCTACAATGGAATGGCTCACAAATAAACGTATCCAGGTGTTAGAATGGCCAAGTCAAAGTCCAGACCTGAATCCAATCGAAAATCTGTGGAAAGAGCTGAAAACTGCTGTTCATCTCCATCAAACCTCACTGAGCTTGAGCTGTTTGCCAAGGAAGAATGGGCAAGAATTTCAGTCTCTCGATGTACAAAACTGATAGACATACCCCAAGCGACTTGTAGGTGTAATCGCAGCAAAAGGTTGTGCAACAAAGTATTACGTTAAAGGAACCGAATAATATTGCAGGCCCCACTTTTCAGTTTTTGAATTTCCACAAAACTTTAAAATAACCAATAAATTTCGTTCAACTTCACAATTGTGTTCCACTTGTTGATGATTCTTCACCAAAAAGTTACATTTGGTATCTTTATGTTTGAAGCATGATATGTGGGAAAAGGTTGAAAAGTTCCAGGGGGCTGAATACTTTCGCAAGGCACTGTATATATATATATATATATATATATATATATATATATACAGCTCTGGCAAAAATTGAGACCACCACATCAAACCCAGTCATGGGCAGCCCATTCTTCAGACCTGACCCCCATAGTCACAAGCCATCAAACAACAACTGATTAAATTTTTGCGCCAGAAGCAGTGTGAAAGACTGGTGGCAAGCATGCCAAGGCGCATGAAAGCTGTTTTTAAAAATCATGGTTATTCCACAAAATATTGATTTTTGAACTCTTCCTGAGTTATAACATTAGTATTTTTGTTTCTAAATGATTATGAACTTGTTTTCTTTGCATTATTTGAGGTCTGAAAGAACTAGGGATTTTTTACCTCGAACATTTCTCCTTTTCAGAAAAAAATTTTTAATGCTTGCAAATTCAGAGACATGTCAGAAGTTTGTAGACTAAAAGAATAATTTACGTTTTACTCAAAAATAGACAAACTGAACATTTGAAAGTGGTCCCTAAATTTTTTATGTAGTGGAGCCAGGATGGTTATATATGGGGGGTCTAGGATGGCTATATGGGGGAGCCAGGATGTATATATAAGCAGGACCAGGATGAATATATGAGGGGAGCCAAGATGGATTTATGGGGGAGAAGGCCAGGACAGTTGACCAGGATGGATTTATGGGGGGCAGAACAAGGGACAGCTGGGGGGCAGGAGGGATATATGGGGGCCGGGCTGTGGCATATTATAAAATAAAGGGTGCCAGGCTGGTTGAGATTATTAAATAAAAGGGGTCAGAATGAGGAACATGCTATATTAGTTTATGGCTACAAGTGGGGAGTATAATTTCTTTAGGGTCCAATTAGAGACGTTATTACTACTGTAATATAATTTACTTTTTAGGAAACTTTATCATGGAGGGACAAAAAGGGGGGGTCCTGTTGGTATGCAGGGCAGCCCTACGTCTTTTTTTCCTTCATCTGACGTAGTGTAGCAGTCAGGAAAAAAGTGGGGCAAGTGCTCTGAAAGCAATCAGCTATTGATGACGGTTATTTTTTGCAAAGATGAGTCCTAGCTGGAAGAAGTGATGGCGCTCTGTGCTGGATGAAGAATAAAAGAGAAGAGGGACTAAAGCAAAAGACCTCACCGGTGAATCAGTATTAAATGTACATGCACGCTCTACACTATAGACTGTGTACAGAGTTCCTGTGTATAATGTCACTGGTGATCACTTTATTACCTGTACACGGAATATATACAGAGCTCCTGTGTATAATGTCACCTGTGATTACTGTATTACTTGTACAACTGACACTATATACAGCGCTCTTATATATAATGTCACTGGTGATCACTTTATTACCTGCACATTATATACAAAGCTCCTGTGCAGAATGTCACTGGTGATCACTGTATTACCTGTACACTGACACTATATACAGAGCTCATGTGTATAATGTCACTGGTGATCTCTGTATTACCTGTAGACTGACAATATATGCAGAGCTCTTGTGTATAATGTTGCTGGTGGTAATAGTGTTGTTAGTATTGTGGTTTGTATTCATGATCAGTATTGAAGTATTCGGTCACTATGTGATGGTAATATGTGGTCTGGTCATGGTGTGGTGGAATTTATCTCCTGTATGTTGTATTATTCGGTCACTATGTGATGGTAATTTGTGGTCTGGTCACGGTATGGCGGTATTTATCACCTATATGTGGTATTGTTCGGTCACTGTGTTGTGGAATGTGTAGTCTAGTTATGGTGTGGCAGTATTTATCCTTGTATGTAGTATTTGGTGCCTATATGCTGTTAATATGCAGTATTATTTGGTCACTATGTGATCTGGTCATGGTGTGGTTGTATTTCTTCCCTGTAAATGTATTATTGAAACAAATAGACAAATCAGCAAATCACAATGAGGTAATTATTATGGGGGACTTCAACTACCCCGACATAGACTGGGAAACTGAAACCTGCGTATCTCAGAAAGGAAACCAATTTCTGTCAGTGACTAAGGATAATTATCTCACAACTTGTGCAGGGCCCAACTAGAGGGACAGCCCTTCTGGACTTAATTTTATGCAACAGGCCAGATAGAATAATAGAATTACGATTCGATGGGCACCTAGGGAACAGTGACCACATTATAATACAGTTCCCACTTGTCCTTCAGTAAGGTGCCCTGGAAAAAACGCTAAATTTCAGGAAAGTAAAGTTTGATCAGCTTAGAGAGGACCTTCGCCGAATTGATTGGGACAATGTCCTCAAAAATAGGAGCACAGAAAATAAATGGGGAAATATTTAAATCAGTTTTACACACCCATTGCGAGCTAGCCATACCGTACAGAAATAAAAGGGCTAGGAACAGGAAAACACCAATGTGGCTAAATAAGGATGTAAAAAACACAAAAATTGAGCTTGGTTTGAGTTGTTACACATGCAGCATATAAATGCATGTTCACATGGCCAAAAAGCATACAAAAACCTACAAAAGACAAAATGAAAAACCCTGCTATAATTAAATAAGTAAAAAGCAAAAGTGCATTTAAATCATACAGCGTTCTTAGTAATACTGTATTTGATCAAACATAGCATAAAAGCCGTCCCACCATGGACAAGGTGACTCTGTGGTCGGGGCGGTCCTACACTATCTAGTATTAATAACCTTATGATGTGTCAAAGTTGACGTCTGTGTGAATAAGGAGAGACAAGGACCGGGTCCAACCACTAGGACACCAGTCAGGGGAAGCTTTTAAATTACAATTTCCAGCTCAGGAGAGGTGGGACGGCTTTTATGCTATGTTTGATCAAATACAGTATTATGAAGAACTCTGTATGATTTAAATGCACTTTTGCTTTTTACTTATTTAATTATAGCAGGGTTTTTTTCATTTTGTCTTTTGTAGGTTTAAATAAGGATGTAAAAAGGGCAATAAATAACAAGAACAAGGCATTTAAGAAGCTAAAACAAGAAGGCAATGAAGAAGCATTAAAAAGTTAGAGAAAAAAATAAAATGTGTAAAAAACAAATACATTTAACAAAAGTGGAAACTGAGAGACTCATTGCTAAGGAAAGTAAAACAAACCCCAAACTATTCTTTAATTATATAAATAGTACCATGATTAAAATTGATGGTGTCGGCCCTTTAAAGAACAATGAGGGTGAAATGATAGAGAGTGATGTGGGAAAAGCAAATGTTTTAAATACTTTTTTCTCAACAGTGTTCACACAGGAAAAGGATTTGCCAGGGGAAATGCAGAGTGATAATTCTACTCTGGGTTTTTTGCCTTCCCCAGGATCAACAATGCAGAACAGCTGCACTAAAAATAGGCTGAACTAGGTGGACATAAGGTCTTCTTTCAGCCTTCAAAACTATGTTACTATCTATAATAATAAATGCCCTAACCAGCTTCCGGTTGTAACAACTTCCGTCCAGTTGTAACCGGTGACGTCACCACACACACGCACATGTTAACCCTCAACACACCACACCGCCTCAACACACACTCCTCTCACCTTTCACCTCCACTCATGTCCACTCACTCTTTCACTCCACATACGTTCCTTTCACTCCGTTTCTCATACTCACACCGTCATCGTCGCTGCCCCGACATCTTCCTCCGCCGCCGCGATCCAGGATCCAGACGTTCTCCAGGCTGCCGACATGTTCTTGCGGGACGCCATCTGGGATGTCGTGAAGTCCCGCGAGATTCAAGATGGCGTCGTCACAACAATATGTCGCTGGCGTGGACGACATCGGGATCCAAAAAGATGGCGTCGGCGAAATCTCGCGAGATTACGCCGACGCCATTTTGGATCCCGATGTCGCCCATGCAGCGACATGTTGTTGCGGCGACGCCATCTTGAATATCGCGGGATTTCACGAAATCCAAGATGGCGTCCCGCAAGAACATAGCGGCCTGGAGAACGTCTGGATCGCGGCGGCGGAGGAAGATGTCGGGGCAGCGACGATGACGGTGTGAGTATGAGAAACGGAGTGAGAGAAAGGAATGTATGTGGAGTGAAAGAGTGAGTGGACATGAGTGGAGGTGAAAGGTGAGAGGAGTGTGTGTTGAGGCGGTGTGGTGTGTTGAGGGTTAACATGGCAAGAGGTGTTAACGACGTCGGCGAAATCTCGCGAGATTTCGCCGACGCCATCTTGCATTCGTGAAATTGCGTCATTTACCTCACGCCGACTTGCTGTGCGGACGCTTGGCATTGCCTGTACCACCATAACTACTGCTGCCTTGGTCCTATGCCTGTTTGCTGCCGGTGTCTAATTACTGGACCAATTTGCCTGTACCGCCATAACTACTGCTGCCTTGCTCCTCTGCCGGTGTCTAATTACAGGACCAATTTGCCTATACCGCCATAACTGCTGCCTTTGTCCTCTGCCGGTGTCTAATTACAGGGCCAATTTGCCTCTATCGCCATAACTACTGCCTTGCTCCTCTGCCGGTGTCTAATTACAGGGCCAATTTGCCTCTATCGCCATAACTACTGCTGCTTTGGTCATCTGCCTGTTTACTGCCGGTGTCTAATTACAGGGCCAATTTGCCTCTACCGCCATAACTACTGCTGCCTTGCTCCTCTGCCGGTGTCTAATTACAGGGCTAATTTGCCTCTACCGCCATAACTACTGCTGCCTTGCTCCTCTGCCGGTGTCTAATTACAGGGCCAATTTGCCTCTACCGCCATAACTACTGCTGCCTTGCTCCTCTGCCGGTGTCTAATTACAGGGCTAATTTGCCTCTACCGCCATAACTACTGCTGCCTTGCTCCTCTGCCGGTGTCTAATTACAGGGCCAATTTGCCTCTACCGCCATAAGTACTGCTACCTTGCTTCTCTGACTGTTCACTGCCTGTGTCTAATTACAGGGCCAATTTGCCTCTACCGCCACAACTACTGCTGCCTTGCTCCTCTGCCGGTGTCTAATTACAGGGCCAATTTGCCTCTACCGACATAACTACTGCTGCCTTGCTCCTCTGCCGGTGTCTAATTACAGGGCCAATTTGCCTCTACCGCCATAACTACTGCTGCCTTGCTCATCTGCCGGTGTCTAATTACAGGGCCAATTTGCCTCTACCGCCATAACTACTGCTGCCTTGCTCCTCTGCCGGTGTCTAACTACAGGGCCAATTTGCCACTACCACTTCATAACTACTGCTGGGCAATTACAGGGTCAATTAGTATCTGTTTACTCTACAATACTCCAGGACGCCTTCTTCACTGCCAGATAACTGCCAAATAGACTCCTTTACCTGTGCCAACATGAGTCATAACAAAAAGTATGCCAATGCCAGTGAAAGGAAAGCAGCTTTAGCACTACGACAAAAACAACGCCGTGCTAATGAGACTCCTGAGGAAAAACACCATCGCCTTGAGAAGATTAAGGCTTATAAACGCCGTCGCCTCACACACGAATCCCCTAACTCTAAATCCATATGATTGGCTGAAAAAGCCTCTGCACGCCGTCACCACCGACAACAGACGGCCTCTTCCTCATCATTATTATTAGACTCACAACAGGATGCTTCCACATCAGCATGTGGAACAATTTACTGCTACACTTCATCCCATATGCCGTTCACTGACATAACTAATCAGCAATCTGTTTCTGCCCTATCAATACCACCATTCAATACCGATGCACAGTATGCCAATGCCAGTGAAAGGAAAGCAGCTTTAGCACTACGACTAAAACAACGCCGTGTTAATGAGACTCCTGAGGAAAAACAGCATCGATTTGACAAGATTAAGGCTTATAAACGCCGTCGTCTCACACACGAATCCCCTAACTCTAAATCTATTACATTGGCTGAAGAAGCCTCTACACGCCATCACCGCCAACAACAGACGGCTTCTTCCTCATCATTATTAGTAGACTCACAACAGGATGCTTCCACATCAGCATGTGGAACAAGTTACTACCACACTTCATCCTATATGCCGTTCACTGACATAACTAATCAGCAATCTGTTTCTGCCCTATCAATACCACCATTAGTCAATACCAAAGCACAGTTTCTTCACATACAAGCTGCAGTTAGCCCGCAGAAAGTGCAACCAAGACAAATATACGTTGGTCTCAAAACTAGGCGCACCCCATCGGTTGGACATGCACTTCTACTACAACCTCACATTTTCACTAATGATGAAAATAGTATTACCGAACACAGCTGTGGTGACATGACCCATGTATGTGAGCATTGCAAAGCTTTGCATTTTGTAGCAGAGATACCTTCTGATAACTTTACGCTCTGCTGTCAGAAGGGTAAAGTCCATGTACCCATACTACAATATCCTGATGTCTTTACACGTTTGCTGAAAGGGCAAAGTGAATTTAGCAAAAATTTCATGGATAATATTCGAAGTATTAACAGTTCCTTTGCTTTTGCCTCCATGGGTGCAAATATTTCACCACCTCCTGGATATGGCCCATACTGTTTCCGCATACATGGCCAGATCTATCATAGAACTGGAACACTACATCCCTCAGATGACCAGCAACGTGCATTTGCCCAACTTTACATTCTCGATACCACTACCGCAAACGAACAACGCTTACGATGTAAAGAAAATCAAAAATGTCATCCTACATTGATGAACATTATTGCCCTTCAAATCCAAACTATTAATCCTTTTGTGGAAGCTTAACAAATGTTACGTGATGTGGAAGAACAAGAAAAAATTAAATCTCTACAAAACGGAACTGTCATGCCAAACATCACTATGGCTATTAAACAAGATCGTACTCAAGACCCTCGACGCTACAATAATCCCACTGTCAGTGAAGTAGCAGTCGTGTTTCAAAATGACAATGGTGAGCCACCTTTCAATAGAGACATATTAATTCATTTAAAACCTGATCCCCATAACCCTTTAGCTCCAAAAACACAACAAATTAGTATTCTCCATAGCAATTTGGATGCCCTCCTCTATCCAATATTTTTCCCTTATGGAGACCAAGGATGGCATGATGGACTCAAACAACAAGGCAAAAGTTCGAGGAGGATCACTCAACTCCAATACTATTGCTATATGTTATCTGTCAGAAATTACTTTAATCCACTCCTCAATGGTGGTAAGCTAACACAGCAATATTTAGTAGATGCTTATGTCAAAATCGAAGCTAATCGCCTACATTACATCCGCAAACACCAAAAAGATTTAAAAGTGGAGGATTACTGCCTCCTTCAAGAACATCTACTCAAAAAATCGGTTCAAAAGGGCATCCCTATTGGGAAAACCGTCATTTTACCATCTTCTTTTGAAGGCAGTCCAAGAAACATGCAGCAGCGCTACCAGGATGCTATGGCTATTGTTACAAAGTATGGTCGACCAGATCTATTTATCACCATGACATGTAATCCTAAGTGGAATGAGATTACTACACATTTAGAACCGTGGCAGCGTGTTGAACACAGACCAGACTTGGTTGCACGTGTCTTTAAAATTAAACTGGAATCCCTCTTAAAAGACATTAGCAGTGGATTATTTGGAAACGTCACTGCAATGGTCCACGTCATTGAATTTCAGAAGCGTGGTCTCCCACACGCTCATATTTTAATTATTCTTGACAGCCTGTCTAAATTACGGACTGAGGCGGACATAGACAATATAGTCTGGGCTGAAATACCTGATGAAACAATCTACCCTCAGCTCCATAACATTGTTCTTCAACACATGATTCATGGTCCCTGTGGAGAACACAATCCTAATTCTCCCTGTATGGATCTTGGAAAGTGTAGCAAAGGTTTCCCAAAACAAAACCAACCATACACCATCAAAGAAAAGGATGGCTATCCCACTTACCGCAGACCCATTGGCAAAACATATGAACACCATTCTAAGACGATTGACAATTCATGGGTAGTTCCATATAACCCATTTTTACTCACCAAATACAAGTGCCATATTAATGTAGAAACATGTGCTTCCATTCAAAGTGTAAAATATTTATTTAAATACGTTTACAAAGGACATGACAAAGCCAACCTTGAAATTTCCCAAAATAACATCCAACATGAGGAAACACACCAATTTACGGATACCAGATATGTTAGTGCACCTGAGGCTGCATGGCGGATATTTGCTTTTCCTTTCCATGTTAACCCTCAACACACACACTCCACTCACCTTTCACCATCTCCACTCACGTCCACTCACTCTTTCACTCCACATACGACCCTTTCTCTCACTCCGTCTCTCATACTCACGCCGTCATCGCCGCTGATCCACGATCCCCGACATCATCTTCCGCCGGCGCCATCCTGGATCCAGACGTCCTCCACGCCGGCGACATGTTCTTGCGGCGACGCCATTTTGGATTGGCGAAATCCCGCGATAGTCAAGATGGCGTCGCCGCAAGAACATGTCGCCGGCGAGGACGACGTCGGGATCCAAAATGGCGTCGGCGAAAACTCGCGAGATTTCGTCGACGCCATTTTGGATCCCGACGTCGTCCACGCCGGCGACATGTTCTTCCGGCGACGCCATCTTGACTATCGCGGGATTTCACGATACTCAAGATGGCGTCGCCGCAAGAACATGTCGCCAGCGTGGACAACGTCTGGATCCAGGATGGCGCCGGCGGAAGAAGATGTCGGGGATCGTGGAGCAGCGGCGATGACGGCGTGAGTATGAGAGACTGAGTGAGAGAAGGGGTCATATGTGGAGTGAAAGAGTGAGTGGAGATGGTGAAAGGTGAGAGGAGTGTGTGTTGAGGAGTGTGTGTGTTGAGGGTTAACATGGCAAGAGGTGTGATGCTATCGCATCCTCCCGATGCGATAGCATCGGGCCATAATCTAGTGTTAATATAGGTGTTAAGGGGAAAATATATGGCATATGAATATATACAAGAATCAAACCTATATGTTTATATGGACACTTTGCTGAATATTTGAATTATGTAGCTTTAAGATATTTCTGATTCTCAGGCTCATTTCTGTATCAGGATGTATTTTGAGATATGCTGATATTGACATGGACTTTGGAAAGTTGTATAATCCACCTACTTTCATCGAAACTAGGTTAGGCTAGAAGCAATAATCATTTGAGTAATAGTAATCATTGAGTATAGTAACAAAGATAATGATATAGAATATATAGAACATGTGAAATCAATAGTAATTTGTGATATCAATAGTAAATTGTGATAATCATTAACTTGGAAAAATCTATGATGTAAAGCACTGAAACCGCCCGATTTTTGCTATAAAATGTTGTACACTTGTGGAAATAAATCAGAAATTATTTGAGAGACAATTGCTTGCATTTGTACCCTGATTTCTCCGGCCGTAAAACCTCACATTCAATTTGGAAGCAGACAATTAAGATGAGAACACGCGCATTCTGTGTGCCATAACATAGAGGTATTATTGGTCTTGGTATAGTGGATTGTGTTGTGTATGGCAGTCATCTGTTCTCTCTGATACTAATTAGGAGAAGATTATTTCCATTAGAGATTAGATACTTGGATCACAGCGTCAGAGATGCTACCGGGGTTCTCCTGTGAAGAAAGTAATCACCTCTCCACAGGATTAGTGATAATGAATTGATTGGTGGTGGGAGGGGTGTCTGACTACTGGGACCCAGTTGGCAGAATGTGAAATTTTTATCCCTATTAGACTGGAGCGGTATGTCCAACTTGACCACTGATCCATTCATTCACTCTGTGACTGCGAGCGCTGCTCTTTTTTCTGGAAGCCCCAAAGAGAATGAATGGAGCTGCGGTCAGACATTTGAACTGCTGCTGCATTTTAAAATGGGGATAAGTGTCCTGTCATGGATAAAACTTCCCCTGTTATGAATGGGTCACCGAGGAGGAAAAAACCTAAACAAGCTAAGCCCCAGAAAAAAACAGAAAGGTTGGTAACTATGCAGATTGCAGATCCCTGATCCTAACCACACAACTAGCAGCAGCCGTGGAGCGCGTACCTACGATGAACCTAGACGCCTCATCACGGCCGGAGGACTAAACAAGCCTAAAGCAAGAAAAGGGGAAAACTAACTGCCCCAGGGCAGACCCCAAAGGAATAGACAGCCCCCACACATGTACTGACGGTGAAACAAGAAGAAAACACAGGCAGGAAAATAGGCTGAGCAAGCGATGGGGCCCAAACTAACTAGAAAGGAAAGGAAAGACACTGCAATCTGCCCAAAACCCTACAAAATAATGTTCAACACTTCTGATAACAAAATTAACCCTGAAGTCACTAGACTTCACCCACTATATCAGCACTCTGAAATATTCTGAGACAGAGCAAAAAGAGGCCAATCTAATAAGGGACAAAAAGCAAATTGGCAAATACAGATAAATAAGAGTGGAAATTCAGCACAGCCACAGCTGGGGCTGGCTGACCACACAAAAAACTGAATAGAACAACAAAATAAAGTGTGACCATTAGCAGAAAAACTTAGCTTGAGCTGAATGGAACAGAGCTGAGAACCAAGACCTGACAAGCAGAAGGAATCACCAGCACCAGAGTAGGGCGTCGGCTGTCTTAAATCCAATCTGAGATTCCTGAGGTCCAATCGTCATCCTCATTATCAGGTGGCAGATCTCTACTGATTAAATCAGCCTCACTACCTCCTGTTACCACCAGAGGGAGCCTGGAAGGAGAACTCACAACTGGTAGACTAGAAAATGAACTCACAACATTCCCCATTCTTCCGATCGGTGCAGTTTCTAAAGGTCGAACCTAAGCGATCACCTATCCTGTGGAGTCCATGGATCGGTGATAACTTGTTTTAACCATAGAACCTGTCAGGAATATGAGGTAATTTCTTAGTGTTGTAGTCATTCATACATTCCCCCTCACTAAGCTGCGGCTCCCCTCCTATCCCTGCCAACACTGTGTAAACTATCTCCCTTTCTCACCCCTCCCTCGGGAATGTGTTGCGAGCAGCTCACTCAGCCATGTGTAAAAGCACATGGCTCTTTGTTGAGTCCAGTGTTCATTTAAAGATCAAATATAATAGCACTGATTATTCATATATACAAGAAACCTATATTTTTGAGATCTACATCATTGGATCTATTAACCACAACGTTTTTGGATCTCCTCACTCACTAGGAACTGAGAAATGGGTATCTCCTTCCACGTAATATCTAGATGTTTAGAGCTAAATGGAAGAAAAACTTGTAAGCAAACCTATGATGTCTCTGTACAAGGTTCTCACCCAGAGATAAGGCACTCATAAGTGTCATGGATAGGACATTGTTAATGTCCTGTTCTCACAGGGTTAACTTTTGCCGGCCTCTCTTTGGATCTGGGAGGGGTATTTATACTCACTCCAAACTAGCATTCTCTGTCAGTTATACTGTTCTGGTGTGTCTGACCCCTGGTGTGTGTGTGTGTGTACTCTGCGTTGTTTGTTTGCTTCCCGTTTATGACCCGGCTTGTTCCTTCACTCTGTACTCCATCTCTCGTTTTGGTACCATTGTCTTTTCTGGTTCTGACCACCTGGCTTGGCTATCATTACTCCGTTACAGTTTACCCCTATTGTACCGTCTAATGCCCGTTCTGGTTTTCTGATCTATTGGTACGTCCTGACTATCCATTCTGTCTAATCCTTTGGTACTGTATTGCTATCTCGTGCTTTGACCTCGGCTTGATCTGGTTTCTGTCTATGCCCCTTGGTAACATTGTCCTGTAGTTACCTTTCTAGGAGTTACCCTGCAGATCCTAGCTCTGTGGAGCTTAGGCCACGCCCCCAGCAGTCATGTGATTCAGGTCCTGGAACATGCATTGTCACCACTGCTGCCCGCTCCGCAGGTATCTTTGTGCACAGTCTTTGTATTCAGGATACACGCTCTGGCTCAGTGAGCAAGTGCAGTGTGGTGTTCTTGACATTATAACTGACCGTTTCAGTTTTTTTTTGTCTGAAGAGAAAAAAAAAATGTGTGTTATCCTCATGGATCCCATACAAGCCTTGGCTGATCAGGTCAAGCACCTGGCCCATACCCAGCAACAGTTGGTGGTTACTGTGCAGGGGGCTGTTGATGCAGGGGCTTCTAGTTCTGGGGGTAGGGATGTGTCATTAGCGTCCCCCGAATCTACGGTCAAATTGCCCGACCCTTTCTCAGGGGATAAAAAGGAGTTCAGGTCTTTCAGAGAAGGATGCAAGCATTTTTTTTCTCTAAGGCCCCGCTCCTCCGGGGATGAGTTCCAGAGGGTGGGGGTCATTATTTCCCTACTTCAGGGGGCTCTGCAAGCATGGGCTTTCTCTCTGTCTTCCTCTGCTCCTGAACGTATGTCCGTAAACTTGTTCTTTGAGGCTCTGGGGCACATCTATGATGAGCCTGATAGTGCGACTGGCTGAGGATGTGGTGGAGTGTGACACAGGGGAGGCACTCTGCTGAATGGTTCTGCTCAGAGTTTAGACGTTGGACCGCCGAAGTATCCTGGAACGACGCCGCCCTGAGGGGGTTGTTTCTCAGGGGCCTTTCTGACCATCTGCAGGACGCTCTGGCATTACATCCACCTCCTGATACCCTGGAGGATGCCATGATGCAGGCGGTCCGTATGGACCGGAGACTCCGTGCTAGAGAAATGATGCAACAAGAGTCTCCCTTGTACCCCAAATTGTGTGACACTGCACCTGTATCTGAGCCCATGAAGGTTGGGTCAGTCTCGGTTAAGGTGATAGAGAGTAGGCATCGTATTGACAACCTACTATGCTTTTACTGTGGAGCCTCTGGACATTGGAAAAGGAATTATCCCTCCTGCCCTTCTTCAGAGAAACCAGAGAAACGACTGAGTCTGGGCAACAATCGAGGAGGTTGTCCAGACTCCCAGGTACATTTTTTCTCACGTACAAAAATGGTGCTCCAGGTTGAATTGGAAATTGCTGGCGGTCCTGTTATGACCACCGCCTTTGCTGACTGTGGTTCCTCCATTAATCTGATTGATGCCCAAGTTGTGACTCTTAATAAGATAGGGACAGTCAGGTGTCCGAGACCCTGTTAAAATTGTGGCTGTGGATTCATCCCCTCTTACCCGGGATGGAATTTGTTTTATGTCTGAAGTTTTTTCAATGAAAGTGGGTTCCACTCATGTGGAAAATTTAAGTTGTTTCATTATGAATAATCTGCCTGCAGGACTGGTATTGGGAATGCCCTGGTTGCAATGCCACAATCCTCTTATTGATTGGGTGAAGGGGGAAATCACCCGATGGGGATGTAATGATAATGGTCTGTGTTGTAACCCGGTTCCTTTTGTCAATCCAATAAAATCCATATCTGTGTCATGTGTCGTCTGGAGGGTATTCCGGAGTACCTGAGAGACTTTAAAGATGTGTTTTCCGAAAGCAAGGCTGAGGCGCTCCCACCACATAGACCAAA
This sequence comes from Dendrobates tinctorius, assembly GCF_039654945.1. Taxonomy (NCBI): domain Eukaryota; kingdom Metazoa; phylum Chordata; class Amphibia; order Anura; family Dendrobatidae; genus Dendrobates; species Dendrobates tinctorius. The sequence goes on from NW_027361755.1 coordinate 1,522,612, forward strand.
TGATTGTGCTATCGATTTAGTACCTGGAGCCAAATTACCCAAGGCTCATTTGTTTAATTTGTCTGGGCCTGAGCGCCAAGCTATGAAAGAGTACATTAAAGAAAGCCTTCACAAGGGGCATATTCGGCCCTCGGTCTCTCCCTTGGCAGCGGGGTTTTTCTTTGTAAAGAAAAAAGCTGGTGGGTTGCGACCATGCCTCGACTTTCGAGAACTGAACAAAATTACTGTTAAGAACACGTACCCTCTCCCGTTAATTCCTGATCTATGCAATCAACTCACGGGGGCCAAATGGTTTTCTAAGCTCGATCTACGAGGTGCTTATAACCTTATAAGGATCCGGGATGGGGACTAATGAAAAACAGCATTCCTGACAACTGAGGGGCTGTTTCAAAACCTGGTTATGCCCTTTGGCCTCACTAACGCTCCTGTGGTTTTTCAGCACTTTATTAATGTTGTTTTTTCTGACTTGATTGGACATTACGTAGTAATACCTGGATGACATCTTGATTTACTCTGAGGACAGTCAGTCACACTTGCATCATCTGCGTATGGTGCTTATGAGACTCCGGGAGAACCATTTGTATGCTAAGCTGGAGAAGTGCTCATTTTTTATGCAAGAACTGTCTTTTCTGGGTGTAATTGTATCTGTGGAGGGATTCCGCATGGATCCAGGGAAGGTTCAGGCCATTACAGATTGGGTGCAGCCTCATGACCTGAAGGGGTTGCAGCGATTTCTGGGTTTCGCTAATTATTATAGGAAGTTCATTAATGGGTTCTCGCAGGTGGTAAAACCCTTGACGGACCTCACTCTTAAAGGGTCAGATGTAAAAAATTGGTCCGTGGCCGCAAAAAATTCCTTCCTGGCATCAAAGAAGTGTTTTACTACAGCCCCTGTGTTGCTACAACCCGATTCGTCAAGCGAGGTCGACACTTCGGAGGTGGGGGTGGGGGCAGTATTGTCACAGGGCCCCTCTACCCTGACTAACGTCAAACCCTGTGCCTTTTTCTCTAAGAAGTTCCCTTCGGCCGAGAGAAACTATGATGTCGGTAACAGGGAATTGTTAGCAGTTAAATTGGCCTTCGAAGAATGGAGGCATTCTTTGGAGGGGGCCGCTCATCCCATTACGGTCATCACTGATCATAAAAACCTGGCCTATATCGAGTCTGCTAAGAGATTGACCCCCAGACAGGCTCGGTGGGCACTTTTTTTTTTTCTCGATTTTCATTTTACCATCACGTTCCGACCAGGGTCTAAAAATGTAAAGGCAGATGCCTTATCCCGAAGTTTTGATTCTGTGTCCCCTCCAGAACCTCCTTCCTCAATTCTTCAAACAGGAGTGGATGTAGCCGAAATCTCCTCTGAGTTACAGAGAGAGGTTCTGGAAGCACAAGCTCCTAGGAATAAACCCCAAGGTAAATTGTTTGTACACGAACAATTCCATCCCACACTCCTTCAAGAATTTCATGACTCTGTGTTAAGTGCACACCCTGGTATTGCAGCTACCCCGGGGGCAGTAGCTAGGGGTTTTTGGTGGCCCTCTATGGGTACTGATATAAAAAGGTTTGTGAATACTTGTGGGGTGTGCGCGCGCTCTAAGAGCTCTCAGGGCCGGCCGGGGAATTGGTGCCTTTGCCAATTCCGGATAAACCATGGACACACCTGTCCATGGAGTTTATCACTAACCTTCCACCTTCCAAGGGCAACGCAATGGTATGGGTAGTGGTTGATAGATTTTCTAAGCAAGCCCACTTTGTGCCATTACCTGCATTACCATCCGCTGAAACCTTGGCCCGCTTGTATATACAGCACATTGTTAGACTGCATGGTGTACCTGTGAACGTGGTATCGCACAGGGGTGTGCAATTTGTGGCCAGGTTTTGGAGAGTGTTTTTTATGAAGTTGGGGGTCACGTCATTCTCCTCTGCCTATCACCCGGAATCCAACGGACAAACGGAACGCACCAACCAGTCATTGGAGCAGATTCTGAGATGCCTGGCCTCCTCCAGACAGGAAGATTGGTGTGAGGTATTACCCATGGCAGAATTTGCATTCTACTGTCGGATTAATCAGTCTACCGGAAAGTCTCCCTTTCTGGTCAATTATGGGTTTGTTCCGCAGTTTGGGGAATTTTCCCGTGTGGATTCGGATTGCCCTGGTGCCGAGGGGATGGTACAACAATTAAAAATCCTCTGGAAGGAGGTACAGGGGAACATCTCCAAAGCCCAGAAGAAGTTCAAATATTTTGCAGACAGGAGGAGGGAGGTGGTTCCTGCGTTGACAGTGGGGGAAAAAGTCTGGTTGCCCACCCGTAACTTCAAACTTAAAATACCCTCTATGAAGTTGGGTCCCAAATTTATTGGCCCATACAAGATTGTAGAGGTGATCAACCCGGTGGCATACAGATTACGGTTGCCCACCTCCTTCAAAATCTCTAACGTCTTCCACAGGTCCCTATTAAAACCTGTGGGGATAGTTAGAGAAGATCCCTCATTTGTGGCTCCACCAGTGTTGGTAGAGGGTCAACTGGAGTACGAGGTAGGGCACATCGTTGATTTGCGGTGGGTGCGCCGGAGACTTCAGTACCTTATCCAATGGAAGGGATTTTCCGTTGAAGATCGGTCGTGGGTTCCGGCGAGTTCGGTGCACACTGATCGACTGGTGCGAGCATTCATGCCAGGTACCCTGAGCAACCTGGGGGTCCAGTGGCCCCCCATTAAGAGGGGGGGTACTGTCATGGTTAGGACATGGTTAATGTCCTGTTCTCACAGGGTTAACTTTTGCCGGCCTCTCTTTGGATCTGGGAGGGGTATTTATACTCACTCCAAACTAGCATTCTCTGTCAGTTATACTGTTGTTCTGGTGTGTCTGACCCCTGGTGTGCATGTACTCTGCATTGTTTGTTTGCTTCCCGTGTATGACCCGGCTTGTTCCTTCACTCTGTACTCCATCTCTCGTTTTGGTACCATTGTCTTTTCTGGTTCTGACCTCCTGGCTTGGCTATTGTTACTCCGTTACAGTTTACCCCTATTGTACCTTCTAATGCCCGTTCTGGTTTTCTGATCTATTGGTACGTCCTGACTATCCATTCTGTCTAATCCTTTGGTACTGTATTGCTATCTCGTGCTTTGACCTCGGCTTGATCTGGTTTCTGTCTCTGTCTATGCCCCTTGGTAACATTGTCCTGTTGTTTACTTTCTAGGTATTTCCCTCCAGATCCTAGCTCCGTGGCGCTTAGGCCACGCCCCCAGCAGTCACGTGATTCATGTCCTGGCGCATGCATTGTCACCACTGCTGCCCACTCCGCAGGTATCTTTGTACACAGTCTTTTTACTCAGGACACGCGCTCTGGCTCAGTGAGCAAGTGCAGTGCGGTGTTCCTGACTAAGCTTTTTTAGCAACTTTCAACAGGGTAGTGCATTCCATATCTCCACCCACCCAGTGATGTCACCCAACACAGAGTATAAGGCTATGGAGCCCAATTAGGAGGTTGCCTTTTCTGCCCAGGGAACAAGCTAGGGCAGGTTGTGCCTGTTAACCTGATGACTTGGGAAGGTTCCCCTCCCCCAATACACATGATGTGCCATTGACTGAAATATGTAAGTTCATCTTTAATCCATTTTTATTTTATAATTCTTGTATGTATCTGTCTCTCTTTATATCTTTTGTACTTTTGTAAACACTGCCTATTCTTTTTGGAGTAAAATCTATAAAACTTTACTAGCTTTGTTCTCCTTTCTCTAAACGTACCCCTCACAACCTCCGTGTTAAAACTACGCTACTGTTGGGTTAGCTCTTGACCCAATATTGATTTTAGTATCAGAACTAGGAGCTGGTGGCAGAGAAGTGTGTTCTGGGGTATTTGGTAGATTCTGGCAGGGACAGAACGGAGGTTTTACATGTGTTTTTCCCGCCTGAGACTGGGAATATTCATACCGCCCTCCCTGCAGAGCGCCAATAGTCAGTACACAGCAAGACTGCCTTTCTGCCAACTACTTATCCTAGGTGTAGTTCCTTGACTGACCTGAGGGTAAAGGGACACCAGAGAGCTGCAAGTTCAAAACCAGAACTGGAAAGTGGGATATAATAAATCCCTGACGAACTGGGGGCAACCAAACACCCCCGGTTCATGATAGATCATTTCATGTAAACTACCATAATTGTACATCCCAGTTATTGGAGCGTGCAGGAGCTGCCTGTATTTTACAGTCGATGCTCCACTATAATAGGAATAATGTCTTACAGGTATTTGCATATGGCTGTAGGGTGGGCCCCAAACACTCCAATTCGATCCTGATACAGAGTAATATAGAGATATTACAGCCTGAAGTATAGATAAAAGGGTACAGGTTGGGGATAGTAGTTAGCTGTATGTGTCACGTTTCCGTTCTGTATAACTTGTGGATGAAAGGAAGCTCTCATATCCACAGGCACCTTCTTAGTTTCTGGTCCGTCTCCACCCATGTCTATTTTACTGGGTTTTGGACCAATTTTGGTAACTTGGCACTTATCTGTTTGTCTATAATAAAATTCCACTGATGGTTTCAAATTATTCCATTAAAGTTTGAGGTGAATTTTTGCTACTTACTCCACCCGTGACGTGACGCGGCTTCCATGGCAGAACAATGACAAAAGCTAAAGGTGTGTAGCTAGCTTTTAAAACCTAGCTCGCCCCTTCCCATATTTGCCACCGCCCCTCTGGGATGGACTGAATTCTCCTTCCTTGACCTCCTAGCTGAAATAAGTCCCAATATCTAGGATGGGTAACATAGTAACATATTTAGCAAGGCCGAAAAAATACATTTGTCCATCCAGTTCATTTTATATTCCGTCAGAATAAATCTCCAGATCTATGTCATTCTAAAGAACCTAAACAGTAAGATACAATATTGTTATGCTCCAAGAAGACATCCAGGCCCCTCTTGAACCCCTCGACTGAGTTCGCCACCATCACCTCCTCAGGCAAGGAATTCCATATTCTCACTGCCCTAACGTTAAACTATCCTCTTCAATGTTGGTGGAAAAAACTTTTCTCCTCCAGACACAGAGAATGCCCCCTTGTGACCTTCACATTCGTTGGTATAAACAGATCCTCGGAGAGATATTTGTATTGTCCCCTTATATACTTTTACATGGTTATTTGATCACCCCTCAGTCATCTTATTTCTAGACTAATCCTAATTTTGCTACTCTCTCAAGGTATCGTAGTTCCCCCATCCACTTTATTAATTTTGTTGCCCTCCTTTGTACTCGCCCTAGGTCTATTATATCTTTTCTAAGCACCGTTGCCCAAAACTGTACACAGTACTCCATGTGCGGTCTAACCAGGGATTTGCACAGAGGCAGTATAATGCTCTCATCATGTGTATCCAGACCTCTTTTAATGCACCCCATGATCCTGTTTGCATTAGCAGCCACTGCCTGGCATTGGCTGCTCCAGGTAATTTTATCATTAATTAGGATCCCCAAGTCCTTCTCCACGTCAGATTTACCCTGTGGTTTCCCAATCAATGTGTAATGGTGATATTGATTCCTTCTTCCCATGTGTATAACCTTACATTTATCATTTTTAAACCGCATCTGCCACCTTTCGGCCCAAATTTCCAAGTTATCCAGATCCATCTGTAGCAGAATACTATCTTCTCTTGTATTTACTGCTTTACATAGTTTTGTATCATCTGCAAATATCGATATTTTACTGTGTAAACCTTCTACCAGATCATTAGTAAGTATGTTGAAGAGAATAGGTCCCAACACCGACCCCTGAGGCACCCAGCTGGTCACAGCGACTAAGTTAGAGCATATACTATTTATAATCACTCTTTGCTTTATATCACTAAGCCATTTACTAAGGCCTCTTTCACACTTCCGTTTTTGACAATCAGTCAAGATCCGCCAATTTTGAAAAATAACGGATCCGCCATTTTTCTTTGCGGATCCGTTTTTTTCCCCATTGACTTTCATTATTGGCGGATCCTGACTGATTGCCGTCCGTTGCATCCGTTTTTTTGAGGATCCGCCACAATGTTAGTGTCCGTCAACATCCTCAAAGATTTCCAGGATTTCTGTCCGTCAACATCCTCAAAGATTTCCAAGATTTCTGCTTCTTTTTGACAATCAGTCAAGATCCGCCAATTTTGAAAAAAACGGATCCGCCATTTTTCTTTCCAAGATTTCTGTCCGTCAACATCCTCAAAGATTTCCAAGATTTCTGCTTCTTTTTGACAATCAGTCAAGATCTGCCAATTTTGAAAAATAACGGATCCGCCATTTTTCTTTGCGGATCCGTTTTTTTCCCCATTGACTTTCATTATTGGCGGATCCTGACTGATTGCCGTCCGTTGCATCCGTTTTTTTGAGGATCTGCCACAATGTTAGTGTCCGTCAACATCCTCAAAGATTTCCAGGATTTCTGTCCGTCAACATCCTCAAAGATTTCCAAGATTTCTGCTTCTTTTTGACAATCAGTCAAGATCCGCCAATTTTGAAAAAAAACGGATCCGCCATTTTTCTTTCCAAGATTTCTGTCCGTCAACTTCCTCAAAGATTTCCAAGATTTCTGCTTCTTTTTGACAATCAGTCAAGATCCGCCAATTTTGAAAAATAACGGATCCGCCATTTTTCTTTGCGGATCCGTTTTTTTCCCCATTGACTTTCATTATTGGCGGATCCTGACTGATTGCCGTCCGTTGCATCCGTTTTTTTGAGGATCCGCCACAATGTTAGTGTCCGTCAACATCCTCAAAGATTTCCAAACAGAGCTTGCAACGTTTTTTTTGCCGGCGGATCCTCAGACACTGAATTAACCCCAAAATCTGTCTGGGTGCCGGACAAAAAAAAATTCTCTCTCTCTCTCTCTCTCTCTCCTGTGCCATCCGTTCACATCAGTTGAGAACGGATCCGCTTGTCTGCCTTTTTGGCGGATTTTAACTGATGCAAATAACTGAAGTGTGAAAGAGGCCTTACCCATTTACACACACATTCCCCCAGACCTACCATTCTCATTTTGTGTACCAACCTCTTGTGTGGCAGAGTAACAAATGCTTTGGAAAAACCAAGATATACCATGTCCAATGACCTACCTTGGTCCAGTCTATAGATTACCTCTTCATAAAAACTGATTAGATTGGTTTGACAGGAGCGATTCCTCATAAACCCATGCTGATATGGAGTTAAACAGTTATTGTCATTGAGATAATCCAGAATAGCATCCCTCAGAAACCCTTCAAATATTTTACCAAAAATAGAGGTTAGACTTACTGGCCTATAATTTCCAGGTTCAATTTTAGAGCTGGCAGATCCAGACCAGGTTTTTACTGGTCTCGTCATGTCAGGGGTTAACATAGCCGCCCTGACACCAGAACGAGGCAATTTCTCTGCGCTGCATCCTGCAGGCAGTGTCCGTTATATTTTTGCCTATGGCGTGAGTAGTTGACTGATTATACCCTGATTTGTCCTGCTGGGTTTTGCATCTCTGTGCCCGTGTCTGTTCATTCCCCTCTTCCCATCCCTACTCAGTGTTTCCCTTCATGTTTTGACTCCCCGCTACCCAACTCTGTTTTGACTCTGACTTTCTCCTGCCTCTTGCTTCTGGTATTTTGCTTCTGACTGATACTAACCTTTTTGGGGCTCCTCTGACTCTTTTCCCTTGGTACTGCACTACTCTCTGGTATCGACCCAGCTTGTTTGACTATTCTGCTGCCACCTGGTGGTAGCTTCGCTGCAGTGTTGCTGGACTGCTCTGAGCAGTATTTCAGTGTTCCTTCCACTCTGCTGCCATCTTATGGAGTTTGCATTTACCTGCAGGACTGCAGCGTAACAAGAGCCCTTTTTGAATATTGGACCCACATTTGCTATCCGCTAGTCCTGTGGAACAGACCTCGTCTCTATAGAGTCCCTAAATATAAGAAATAATGACTTGACTATTACATTACTTAGTTCTCGTAGTACTCGTGGGTGTATGCCATCCGGAACCAGAGATTTATCTATTTTAATCTTATTTAGCCGGTTTTGCACCTCCTCTTGGGTTAGATTGGTGACCCTTAATATAGGGTTTTCTTTGTCTCTGCATTTCACCTAGCATTTCATTTTCCACCTTTAATACCGTGGAAAAGGTGTTTAATATATTAGCTTTTTCCTTGTCATCTACAACCATTCTTTCCTCACAATTTTTTAAGGGGCCTACACTTTCACTTATGATTCTTTTACTATTGATTCAGTTGCAGAACAGTTTTACTCTCTTTAGCAATGTGCTTCTCCATTTCCTTTTTGCAGCGTTAATTAGTTTTTTAGATAAAGTATTTTTCTCCCTATACTCTTTTATAGCTTCAACGGTGCCATCCTGCTTTAGTAGTTTAAATGCTTTCTTTTTATTTTTAATTGTCCCTCTTACTTCTTTGTTTAGCCACATTGGGTTTTTCCTATTTCTGGTCCTTTTATTCCCACAAGGTATAAACTGCTTACATTGTCTATTTAGGATATTCTTAAACATTTCCCATTTATTTTCTGTATTCTTATTTCAGAGGACATTGTCCCAGTCAATCCGATTAAAGGCATCTCTAAGCTGGTCAATCTTTGCCTTCCTAAAGTTCTGTGTTTTTGTGACTCCCTGACAAGTCCCCCTAGCGAAAGACAAGTGAAACTGTACAATATTGTAGTCACTATTTCCTAGATGCCGGGCGACCTCCAGATTTGTTATTATGGGACATGGAGGGAAAAATAGTAACAAAATTCTCTTTGGGGCCTGTTACAAACCCCTAAATATAACAGAAATCATGGAAAGTCTACTACTAAGGCGAATAGATGAAGCTGGAACCCATAATGAGGTCCTTATATTGGGGGACATTATCTACCCAGATATTAACTGTGAAAACCATAAAGTCAACAGGTTTTGGCTAATAACCAAGAAAAATTATCTTTCACAATTGGTGCAGAATCCAACCAGAGGAGCAGCACTTTTAGACCTAATTCTATCTAATAGACCTGGCAGAATAACAAATCTATAAATAACTTGATATCAAGTACAGAATACATATTCTCTATGGCAATAAATTCTGGTGTGACACCAGGATAAAAATGGGAAAAACTTCCCTATGGAGCTCCCAAATGACTAGGACACACGAGAAAAAATGGAGCAAAAAATCCATGAAAATAACAAGAACGAAGTATAAATCTTGCTTTTATTGGTACAAAAAGTATTAAAAGAACATCTTCAAATAGTATTACAAACTAGGACAGAGACATAAGACACGGGTCAGAATGCTGCAAAGTTGTAATACAACGTGCTGCCTGATATGAGCAACGAGCATCGAAATAAGGCTAAAATTACCCTAATGGCCCCACATATATATCCAAAATTGTATCTTGTCTCCAAAACGACAGTCAGTAGCCCAAACAAATGGGAGGAATCTCGTGGGATCTAAACCCTCTCGCCCATTAAATATCCCCATAATTAGAACAAGGAATAGCCCTAAATATATCTTGCAGAAGTGCGGCCATATCTCATACCAAAAAGGTAAAGGGGAGTTGATAGGGAAGTAGAAAATCAAAGAAGGGGGGTTTAAGCCATTACACGTGCTGGTGTCCATTGGCAAGCGCGTACTCCTACGCGCGTTTCGCGATAGCTTCCTCAGGGGGTCTTGATATCGTGGGTGTCCCTCCAGACCTCCTTAAATAGTGCTGCGGTACACCATCATCGGCGCATGACACTGGTGCATGGAGGCGGCGCCAATCAGCCGTCCTGGCGTCAAGATGGCGGCGCACATCTCGCGAGACACGTGAGTGTAAGCGAGTTGCGCGTACCATCCCGCAATACCGAAAGTGCTGTAGGCTGTGCGACCAAACCGGGGGCATGCGCACTAGTGGACCATAATAGTAAGCGCCATCTTAGTTTCGGGCACTCAATGCCCGTCTCTGGCGTAATAAGGTCTCTCATACATCACCAGGAACGAATGCGCCATCTTAGTTTCGGTCACTCAGTGCCCACCTCTGGAGTAATAACATCTCTCATACGCCGCCAAAAGGGGGTGCATACATAATAGAAACCCATCCATCTTATCTATAGAAATACCAGGGCATAATAAGTACATTACGGACCTAGAGAATTCTTAACGATTACCCCCTAGATAACTACACATACACGCTAATGTCATATTGGGATTAAACCCAAAGGCACAGTAAGCTTTTAAATACTGCAGCATTAGTACACATTAGCACAATCCCATACCTAAATTTATTAAAATATAGAACATATTGAGCATATAGAGCTCCAATAAAGTACGGGTAGACAATTCCACTTCTCATCCTGGGCTAAGATTTCATCACAATGCATCATTACTTGGTAGTTGCAAGAGGCATTATATTTGCTCCACAGAGGTTCACCAGAGCACACAAAAAGGAACGCGCAACCCGCTTACACGCACGTGTCTCGCGAGATGTGCGCCGCCATCTTGACGCCGCCTCCATGTACCGGTGTCATGCGCTGATGATGGTGTACCGCAGCACTATTTAAGGAGGTCTGGAGGGACATCCATGATATCAAGACCCCCCCGAGGAAGCTAGCACGAAACACGCTTGGTGGTACGCGCTTGCCAATGGACACCAGCACGGGTAATGGCTAAAACCCCCCTCCTTTGATTTTCTACCTCCCTCTCCACTCCCCTTTACCTTTTTGTTACGATATATGGCCGCACTTCTGCAGGATATATTTAGGGCTATTCCTTGTTGTAATTATGGGGATATTTAATGGGTGAGAGGGTTTGGATCCCACGAGATTCCTCCCATTTGTTTGGACTACTAAGTGACTGTCGTTTTGGAGACAAGATACAATTTTGGATATATATGTGGGGCCCTTAGGGAAATTTTAGCCTTATTTCGATGCTCGGTGCTCATATCAGGCAGCATGTTGTATTCCAACTTTGGAGCATTCTGACCTGTGTCTTATGTCTCTGTCCTAGTTTGTAATACTATGTGAAGATGTTCTTTTAATACTTTTTGTACCAATAAAAGCAAGATTTATACTTAGTTCTTGTTATTTTCATGGATTTTTTGCTCCATTTTTTCTCATGTGTCCTAAGCATTTGGGAGCTCCATAGGGAAGTTTTTCCCATTTATATCCTGGCGTCACACCAGAATTTATTGCCATAGAAAATATGTATTCTGTTCTTGAGATCAAGTTATTTATAGATTTGTCTGTCAGGTCTATTAGATAGAATTAGGTTTAAAAGTGCTGCTCCTCTGGTTGGATTCTGCACCAATTGTGAAAGATAATTTTTCTTGGTTATTAGCCAAAACCTGTTGCCTTTATGGTTTTCACAGTTAATATCTGGGTAGTTAATGTCCCCCAATACAAGGACCTCATTATGGGTTCCAACTTCATCTATCCGCCTTAGTAGTAGACTTTTCCTGATTTCTGTTATATTTAGGGGTTTGTAACAGGCCCCAATGAGAATTTTGTTACTATTTTTCCCTCCATGTATTTCGACACATATGAACTGGACATCCTCATTCGCTTCACTAATATCCTCCCTTAAAGTGGACTTAAGACAAGACTTTACATAAAGACAAACATCTCTTCCGCTCCAATTTTTACGATCCTTTCTAAACAGGCTGTAACCCTGTAAGTTAACTGCCCAGTCATAGCTTTCATCTAACCACATCTCAGTTATTCCCACTATGTCATAGTTACCTGTACATATTTCTGCTTCTAGTTCTTCCATCTTGTTTGTCAGGCTTCTGGCGTTTGCGAGCATGCAGTTTAGAGGATTTTGTTTTGTTCCAATCTCCTCCCTGTAGATTGTTTTAGAAATTTTCTTACCTCCTTTCCGAGTATGTTGTCTTGGGTCTTCTTTGCCCCACCTCGTATCCTTCATCAGTATGTTTTCTGGCTTCATGTTTGAGTCTAATGTTTTTCTTCCCATCCCCTCTTCTTCTAGTTTAACTCCCTCCTGTTGAGCGTGGCTGGTCTACTGGCAAATGTGTGTTTACCAATTTTGGTAGGGTGTACTCCGTCTCTGGCGAGGAGTCTGTCATACAGGTAATTCACACCATGGCCCAGGAATCCGAATCCTTGTTAACTGCACCATCGTCTTAGCCAGTTGTTCGCATCAAGGATCCTGTTACATCTCCTGGTGAGATGCCAGTCTACTGGAAGGATGGAAGAAAAGACTTCCTGTCATAACTACCTGTCATAATGGGTCCTAACTTCTTAGCAGGAGGTCTAAACGGGACGACTGACACCTCAACGGGTTTGTTGGGGCTGGACCAATATGGAGAAGTCCAAACTTGGGTCGGCTAAGTGGTTCTGTAGGGCCAGTCTCGATAGCTCGGTATTCAGGATCGCTGGAGAAAGATGAGACGCAGAAGTGCGTGTGGAGGGCACCCAGGGTTCTGGTGGTATAGTGGACTTACCCCTGAGATACACTGTACTCTCGTAATTCATCTCTAGGTGTTGGTACCCAAGTGTCTAGAGCTTCCGTTGATGTTGGCCGCCTTGCACAAAAGACTGGGGGTTGTGGTCCATCTCTACAGTGAAGTGGCGCCCGTTTATGTAGGGCTACATACGCTGCAGGGCCCATACATTTGCCAGCTATTTCTTTCAATCGTGGAGTAGGACACCTCCCTCGGCAATAGCTTCCTGCTCAGGTACAAGACAGGATGTAACTGGTCCGTCGAGATAATCTGACTGAGCACAGCACCAAGGCCAAAGTCACAATCGGCCATTCAAAGTCATCAGCTTGTAGATATAGAAAGCGGTCTTACGTGCCTGGAAAGCTGTCTCACAGGGGACTGTCCAGTCAATTGCGACGGGCAGCTTCTTCTGGGTGATGTCCAACATGGGCTTTGCCAGGGTACTATAGTTTGTGATGAATCTCAACATCATTACATCCAACCTCCTGATGATCCAAAATGGTGAAACGCGTAGAGGTTTCTGAAACCATCTAAATCATAAGCTTGCTGTTCCCATGATGACTAATTATCATTTTGTGTACCTTTGAACATCTATCTGTTTTAGGTTACATTTGACATATGGCTTGCCTATATCATTTGTTTATAAAACTATCCTATGGGCCAATTTATTTATCATAAGGGTTTCCTAGGGTCAGCCGTTGTTGAGCTGGGGCGCCATATCCACTGACAAGTAAGGTGCCAATGTCCGCTGACAGGCAGGAATTGTATCAGCAGGGAACAGCATAGCCAGGTACCATATATTCTTTTATGCACATGTCACTTTGTGACCATTTTTCACCGTTTTTGAAGCACATACCTTCAGGAAAGCAAATTTCCAACGAATGAGAGATGATCTTGGTGCAATTAACTGGGACGATATCCTGAGACATAAAAATACACAAAGAAAATGGGAGATGTTTATTAGCATCCTGAATAGGACCTGTGCACAATATATACCATATGGGAATAAACATGCTAGAAATAGGAGGAAACCACTATGGCTAAATAGAGCTGTAAAAGGGGTGCAATAAGTGACAAAAATAAAGCATTTAGAGAAATAAAGCAAGTAGGCAGTGATGAGGCATTAAATAAATACAGAAGATTAAATAAATTCTGTAAAAAGCAAATCAAGGCAGCAAAGTTTGAGACAGAGAGTCTCAATTCCAGAGAAAGTATAAATAATCCCAAAATATTCTTCAACTACATAAATAGTAAGTAACTAAAAAATGATAGTGTTGGCCCCCTTAAAAATAGTCTGGGTGAAATGGTGGATGAGGGAAAAGCCAATATGCTAAATGACTTTTTTCACCAGTATTTACACAAGAAATTCCCATGATGGATAACATGATCAGGGATAAAAATTCTCCATTAAATGTCACCTGCTTAACCCAGCAGGAAGTACGGCGGCATCTAAAAATCAGTAAAATTGACAAATCCCCGGGCCCGGATGGGATACACCCCCCGAGTACTGCAGGAATTAAGTACAGTCAGACCATTATTTTTAATCTTTAAAGATTTCATAATAACAGGGACTGTACCACAGGACTGACGTATAGCAAATGTGGTGCCAATATTCAAAAAGGGGACAAAAACTGAAATTGGAAATTATACGCCAGTGAGCTTAACCTCCACTGTGGGTAAAATCCTGGAGGGTTTTCGAAGAGATACTATACTGGACCAATATCAACATGGGTTTACAAGGGACCGTTCCTGTCAGACTAATCTGATAAGCTTTTATGAAGAGGTAAGTTGAGGACTGGACCAAGGAAATGCAGTGGACGTGGTGTGCATGGACTTTTCAAAAGCTTTTGATACGGTGCCAGACAAAAGGTTGATAAATAAAATGAGAACAATGGGGATAGGGGAAAATGTGTAAGTGGGTTAAGAGCTGGCTCAGGGATAGGAAACAAAGGGTGGTTATTAATGGAGCACACTCGGACTGGGTCACGGTTAGCAGAGGGGCACCACAGGGGTCAGTATTGGGCCCGCTTCTTTTTCACATATTTATTAATGACCTTGTAGGGAGCATAGAGAGTAGCATTTCAATATTTGCAGATGACCCTAAACTCTGCAGGGTAATCAATACAGAGGAGGACAATTTTATATTAGAGAAGGATTTATGTAAACTAGAAGCTTGGGCTGATAAATGGCAAATGAGCTTTAATGGGGATAAATATAAAGTCATGCACTTGAGTAGAACAAACAAGATGTATAATTATGTGCTTAATTGTAGAACACTGGGCAAAACTGTCACTGAAAAAGACCTGGGTGTATGGGTGGACGATAAACTCACATTTAGTGACCAGTGTCAGGCAACTTCTGCAAATGCAAATAAAATAATGGGATGCATTAAAAGAGGCATAGATGCTCATGAGAACATAATTTTACCTCTATATAAGTCACTAGTGCAACAAGACTTAAAATACTTTGTACAGTTCTGGTCTCTGGTGTATAAGAAAGACATAGCTGAATTGGAGCCGGTGCAGAGAAGTGCGACCAAAGTTATTAGGGAACTGGGGAGTCTGCAATACCAAGACAGGTTACACTTGGGGTTATTTAGTTTGGAAAAGCCAAAGCCAAACTTCACATGCCATAAATGCAAGCTTGTGTCCCTGTTGGAGGAAATGTTGCAAAATCTCGAAGAGAGGTTAGCTACATTGAAGATCATTAAGGAAGGTGAAGAGTTCTTACAGCAGAATTATCTCTTCATATTACAGAAAGAGAAGAAATTCTAAGTGCACCTGAAGAAACAGAGGAATGGAAACGTGACCCAGAGAAGCAGGAGGATTGGGAGGCAGTCAGCGCCCATACTGCTAAGGCCTCTTTCACACTTCCGTTTTTGACAATCAGTCAAGATCCGCCAATTTTGAAAAAAAAAACGGATCCGCCATTTTTCTTTGCGGATCCGTTTTTTTCCCCATTGACTTTCATTAGTGGCGGATCCTGACTGATTGCCGTCCGTTGCATCCGTTTTTTTGAGGATCCGCCACAATGTTAGTGTCCGTCAACATCCTCAATGATTTCCAAATGGACCTTGCAACGTTTTTTTTGCTGGCGGATCCTCCAGACACAGAATTAACCCCAAAATTCTCTCTCTCTCTCTCTCTTTGAAAACTTAGGTAAGAAAGTGAAAGAACTGGGAGCGCAGGTGGTCTTCTCTTCCATCCTCCCAGTGGATGGCCATGGAACAAGGAGGTGGAATAAGATTCTGCAGGTCAACAACTGGCTATGTCTATGGTGCCGTCAGCAAGGATTTGGATTTCTGGATCACGGAGTGAATTACCTATGCGATGGACTACTTGCTAGAGATGGGGTGCACCTTACGAAGACTGGAAAACATGTATTTGGAAGTCGCCTTGCTACACTCATCAGTAGAGCTTTAAACTAGAAAAATGTGGGAAGGGAAGCAAAATGCTAGAAAAAGTCATACACCTGACAAATGCTATTGAGAACTCTGCTATTAGAAGTGGAAAGGAGGAACAAAGACAAAAGAATCTAAATAGTAAAAATATTGGAGAAAGAGAAACCAATCACAAACTAAAATGTTTCTATACTAATGCACAAAGCATGCGCAACAAACAAGGAGAATTGGAACTACTAATGCAGGAAAAGAAATATGATGTCATTGGAATCACTGAAACTTGGACAATACACATGATTGGAATACAAGGCTAGAAGGATACAACTTATTTGCTAGAAATAGACTTGATAAACGAGGAGGAGGTGTCGCATTGTATGTTAGAAAGGCGTATATCTGCACAGATATTGAAGCTTCAGAGACTGTGAGTTCTGTGGGAAACTGTTTGGGTAGGAATACAAGGACAGAACAGTGGAAAGGACACAATTGTAGGCATTTACTACATGCCGCCTGTGCAAGCTGAAGATATGGATGAACTCTTTATGCATCAAGTGGCCAAGTTCTCCAAAAAATGACATATTTGTCATGGGAGATTTCAGCTATCCTGACATTTGTTGGGAGTCTTTCTCAGGCAAAACTAACAGGTCAAGGAAATTCTTATCTCTTGCTGACAAATTTAGCTTCCAAAAGGTTTGGGAGAAAACAAGGGGAACTGCTACCTTGGATCTAATTCTTATAAACAGGAAGGAAATGGCTGAGGAGGTAAAAGTGGCTGGGACCCTAGGAGGTAGCGACCATGCTATTTTAGAATTTTGGATAACTAGAGGAGGAAGACCTGTGAAGACTCGCACGTCAAGGTTAGATTTCAGAAAGGCAGATTTTTAGGGATTCAGAAAGAGAATTGGAGGGATCCAATGGCTGGATATACTTAAGGACAAAAATGTCCAGGAAGGATGGGAAATCTTGAAGAATGAAATTCTCAAAGCACAATTGTTAACAATTCCGAAAAGAGGGAAGAATAGGAAGCATTTAAGGAAACCAGGATGGATGAACACAGAACTTAAGCACATGCTAAAAAGGAAGAAAGAAATGTTTTTAAAATGGAAAGAGGGAGGCATATCTAAAGAAGAATTTAATGCTGTCTGCAGAACTTGCAGGGCACCAATCAGATTATCTAAAGCTGAAAATGAATTGAGGCGTGCAAGAGACATCAAAAGCAATAATAAAGGATTTTGGGGATATGTCAAAAGTAAAATAAAAGTCAAAGATGTTATAGGATTTTTACAGGATGAAAATTATGAAATGGTAAGACAGGATGTTGAGAAGGCCAAACTTTTAAATTCCTATATTGCATCTGTTTTCTTTCAGAAAGGAAATGTAACATCAACTATGCTTCACTGTCCTATTAAGGGAATAGAAAAATCCAGGATATTGTGAGAATCATGTGGGAATAGTGGATGAGGGCAGGTATATCTCGCCCAGATACCTTTCCTATGTGGCCTAGTCTGGTCAGTATCTCACCTGGTGACTAATGAATAATGGGAGGCGGATATAAAAGGTTGCCAGGTGGTTGTGTGAGTGTCTCAGCCTGGGAACACAGAGAGCCTGTCTGTGTGAGTGACACACGTGAGTGAAAGCAGTGCCCACTGCAACTGTGGTTTGGCTGGACGGGAGAAGCCCGCCAGTTGGTAGTTAGGTTGTACCTTGTTTAGTTAGTGCCGGACAGGCAAGGATTTGTATTATGTTTTATTTCCTTTATGCATTGCTTTCACCATTAATAAACCTGACCCAATGTCAGTTATACCCAGATCCTGGCTCTGCGTATGAGTTTCTGGCTGAACGCACGTGACCTTTGACCCCAGCAAAGGCGATCCCGGAGTGTGTTATCACATTGTGGTGGAGAACGCGGGCATCACGTTGCAAGCATGAGCATGGAGGACGTGGTGAAAGCGCTGGTACAGTCCACCGCCGTCCAGCAAGAAGCTAATCGGGTGATGATGGCCCAGCTGAAGGAGTTGGTGGACATGACAGCTACCAATCGTTCGCTTCTCCAGCAGGTGGCGCAGCGCCTGGCAAGCTTACCTGAGGTTAACCTGGAAGCTGAGTCGAGAGTGATTCACGTGAGTCGGTACTGGCAGAAGATGACGACCGAAGATGACGTCGAGGCATACCTGACCATGTTTGAACGGGCGGCGGTGCGAGAAAAATGGCCGAAGGCACGATGGGCCGGCCTGATTGCACCGTTTCTTTCCGGTGAGGCCCAAAAGACTTATTATGACTTAGAGCCTGAAGCTGCTCAGGACTTGGACAAACTGAAAGCCGAGATCTTGGCACGGCTGGGAGTGACGACCGCTGTCCGTGCGCGGAGAGTGCATCAATGGACTTATCAGCCGGATAAACCACCGCGGTCACAGATGTTCGACCTGATCCACGTGACGAGAAGTGGCTACAACCCGAGGAGCTGACAGCGCGAGAGATAATCCATAGAGTCGTCATGGACAAGTACCTGAGAGCTCTACCGCCAGCCCTGAGGAAGTGGATAAGCCATGGAAATTCTACGACGGCAGATCAACTGGTGGATCTGGTAGAACGTTACTCCGTGGCGGAAGGACTCCGAGACGACGCTACCCCTCCTCGTTCTTCATCATCTCCACGTGGAACCGGTAAGACTGTTCCAGGGAGTAGGGGAGAAGGAAAAATCCCTAAGACAGTGGGGGAGGAAACCGGGACTGCCCGCAATGTGAGGCCGAGAGTAACGAACTATGGTCTAAGCAAGGGGCCCGTTAGGTGTTTCCGCTGCCAAGAGATGGGCCACATTGCTGCGAACTGTCCGGTCACTACTGAACCCATGCAGTGCGACGTCACAGACTCTAAAAAACGCATGTCTATGGTTGCACAGGTAGTGAGTGTGAATGCCGCTCAAAAGGATGTGGAAAAACACTTGTGTGATTTAACTGTTGATGGCAAAAATGTGGTGGCATTGTTAGACTCGGGAAGTGTGGTGACTCTGGTGAAGGCCAGTCTGGTGTCAGCCCCGACTGGACCGTCAGACAAATTTTCTGTAACGTGTGTGCATGGAGACACCTGTTCGTACCTCACCACGGTCATATGCATTACTACTTCCTATGGGTCTGTGCAGCATAAAGTGGGACTCGTCCCTGCGTTATTGCATGATGTTATCTTGGGCCGGGATTTTCCCCACTTCTGGCAATTGTGGGAGAATCAGTTGAAGCCCTCGGGTAATAGTGTACATGATTCTTCTCCCAGGGCGCGTGTGGGTCCCGAACCCCTGGAAGAGGTCTCCCCGGAAGACTCGGGGGAAGAGTCTGCTGGAAATGACCTGCAGTTCCCGTTTTCAGTCATGGCGGGTGATACGGAGGAGACCAGGGAAGAGGAGGAGGCCGACAGCCGTCCACCTCCCCGTTTGCCGGATTTGGAAGTTCAGAAAGATGACTTCCAAAGCGAGCAAATAAAGGATCCTACCCTTTCTCAGGCTAGGACAAATGTAAAAGTGATAAATTGGGTACCCGTAGAACCTGGCTCTAGGCTGGCATATCCTTACATGGTCCTGGAGAATGATTTACTATATCAGATAGAGAAAAAGGGGGAAGACACGGTGCAACTATTAGTCGTGCCCAAATCCTACCGGCGGCAGGTGCTGGACCTGGCCCACGGACATGTGATGGGAGGTCACCTGGGTGTCCAGAAAACCACTGAAAGGATATTACACTGTTTTGTTTGGCCAGGCATGCATCACGATATTCGTGTATATTGTGAGTCTTGTCCTGACTGCCAAGCCTCGGCGCCTAAGCCCCGGTTCTGTAGCCCTTTGGTACCCCTACCTATTATTGAGGTCCCGTTTGAGAGGATTGGGATGGATTTAGTTGGGCCCCTTCCACGGTCTGCACATGGACACCAACATATCCTGGTCATCTTGGATTATGCCACTCGTTACCCGGAGGCCATCCCTTTGCGTAACACGGCCACCAAGACGATTGCCAAGGAACTGGTGCATGTGTTTAGTCGGGTCGGTATACCAAAACAGATACTAACCGACCAGGGGACTCCCTTTATGTCCAGGGTAATGAAGGAGCTCTGCCGGTTGTTACAAATCGAACCGTTACGCACATCCGTGTATCACCCTCAAACAGACAGGTTGGTCGAACGGTTCAATAAAACACTAAAGCAGATGCTGAGAAAGGCGATAGACAAGGATGGGAAGAACTGGGACTATTTACTTCCGTATTTGCTTTTTGCCATCAGGGAAGTGCCCCAGTCTTCCACGGGGTTCTCGCCTTTCGAGTTATTGTACGCCCGACGTCCTCGCGGACTGTTAGGCGTCGCCAAAGAATCCTGGGAGGGTCAGGTCACTCCGTTTAAAACGGTGATAGATCACGTATCCCAAATGCAGGACCGTATTGCGGCTGTTATGCCTATCGTCAAAGAACACATGATGCAGGCTCAGGGAGCCCAAAAAAGAATCTATGATGGGGGCGCCAAGATCCGTATGTTTGCACCCGGAGATAGGGTCTTGATCCTGGTCCCCACGGTGGACAGTAAGTTCCTAGCAAAGTGGCAGGGCCCCTTTGAGATTAAGGAAAGAGTTGGTGAAGTAAACTACAAAGTATACCAGGCAGGTAAACGGAAACCTGAACAGATTTATCATGTAAATCTGATAAAACCCTGGAAAGACCGGTCTGCCTTGTCAGCGGAGCTGGCCCGTCCCATCTGCTCGCATACCGTACCGGAGGTACGGGTTGCAGAGACTCTCTCGGAACGGCAAAAGACTGAGGTCAGGCAGTTTCTACTTCACAACCAAAAGTTTTTCTCAGAAAAACCCGGGCAGACTACACTAATGAAACATGACATCATAACGGAACCTGGCGTCACAGTTCATGTGAAATCCTACAGAATTCCGGAAGCGCGCCGTGAAGCCTTTTCCCGAGAAGTAAAGGCAATGTTAGAGTTAGGAGTCATTGAGGAGTCGCACAGTGCTTGGTCCAGCCCGATTGTGTTAATTCCTAAACCGGACGGCACAATCCGGTTCTGCAATGACTTCAGGAAACTGAATGCGGTCTCAAAATTTGATGCCTACCCTATGCCCCGGGTCGACGAGTTAATAGATCGGTTAGGAAAAGCCCGGTATATTACGACCCTAGACCTAACAAAGGGGTATTGGCAGATCCCTCTGGCGGAGGCTGCCAGAGAAAAGATGGCATTTGTTACGCCGGAAGGTCTATTTCAGTATGTGTATATGCCGTTTGGACTGCACGGAGCACCGGCGACCTTCCAGAGACTGATGGATCGAGTCCTGAGGCCACATAGGCAGTACGCTTCGGCCTATTTGGATGACATTGTCATTTACAGCTTGGACTGGGAGACTCATCTCCAGAAAGTACAAGCTGTGATTGACGACCTGTGGGAGGCAGGTCTAACCGCGAACCCCAAGAAATGTCACATCGGGCTAGAAGAAGCCCGGTATTTGGGGTATGTAATTGGGAGGGGTGTTGTTAAACCCCAGGTTGATAAGATTCAAGCGATTCATGACTGGCCGCAACCTGTCAACAAGAAGCAGGTGCAAGCCTTCCTGGGGATCGCCGGCTATTATCGCCGGTTCATACCCAATTTTGCAGCCATCGCTACCCCCCTGACGGATCTTACCAAAGGGAAAGACTCCGTCATGATTAAATGGAATTTAGCGGCTGAAGAAGCCTTCCATAGCTTAAAACGGGCACTTTGCTCTCAACCCGTACTGGTGACTCCGGACTTCCGCAGCGAGTTTGTGGTACAAATGGATGCCTCTGATACCGGTATCGGGGCCGTATTGTCACAAGTGAGGGACGGAGTAGAACACCCAGTCCTCTATCTCAGCAGGAAGCTGAATAAACATGAGCAAAAGTATGCGGTAGTAGAAAAAGAGTGCCTAGCCATTAAGTGGGCTCTAGAGGCCCTCAAATATTACCTGGTGGGCAGAAAGTTCAGACTGATCACTGACCATGCCCCTCTCAAGTGGATGCACTTGCACAAGGAACGGAATATCCGGGTGACCCGGTGGTTCCTTGCCCTGCAGGCCTACACTTTTACGGTGGAGCACCGCCCAGGGGTACAGATGGGGAATGCAGATGCCCTGTCCCGAGTGCACTGTTTGGCGGGTGTCATTGCTCGACCAGAGTGGTCTGAGCAGAGGGGGGGGATATGTGAGAATCATGTGGGAATAGTGGATGAGGGCAGGTATATCTCGCCCAGATACCTTTCCTATGTGGCCTAGTCTGGTCAGTATCTCACCTGGTGACTAATGAATAATGGGAGGCGGATATAAAAGGTTGCCAGGTGGTTGTGTGAGTGTCTCAGCCTGGGAACACAGAGAGCCTGTCTGTGTGAGTGACACACGTTAGTGAAAGCAGTGCCCACTGCAACTGTGGTTTGGCTGGACGGGAGAAGCCCGCCAGTTGGTAGTTAGGTTGTACCTTGTTTAGTTAGTGCCGGACAGGCAAGGATTTGTTTTATGTTTTATTTCCTTTATGCATTGCTTTCACCGTTAATAAACCTGACCCAGTGTCAGTTATACCCAGATCCCGGCTCTGCGCCTGAGTTTCATGCTGAACGCACGTGACCTTTGACCCCAGCAAAGGCGATCCCGGAGTGTTTTATCACAATATCTATACACAGAAAGATAGTGAGGAAACACATAGCTAACCTAAATGAATTCTAGTCTCCAGGTCCATATGAATTACACCCCAGAGTACTGAAGGAGATAGCAGAAGAAATTTTTGAACCCCTCTCCATAATCTTTGAAAATTCTTGGAGAACAGGAGAAGTCCCAGAAGACTGGAGAAGAGGAAATGTTGTTCCTATCTTCAAAAAGGGGAAGAAGGTGGACCCAGGCAACTATAGGCCGGTGAGTCTGACTTCTATACCAGGAAAGATCTTTGAACAAATTATTAAGCAACATGTATGTAAGTACCTGGATAAGAATGAAGTGATTAAACAGAGTCAGCATGGTTTTGTAACTAATAAGTCATGTCAGACTAACTTAATTTCTTTCTATGACAGAATCACTGATTGGGGGGATCAGGGAAATGCTGTAGATATAGTATATCTTGACTTCAGCAAAGCATTTGACAAAGTATCTCACACAATCCTTATTGAAAAAATGGCTAAGTATGGAATGGACAAAGCAACTGTTAGGTGGATTCATAACTGGGTTAGTGATCGGACCCTAAGAGTGGTCGTAAATGGCTGCACATCCAGTTGGAAGAATGTCTCAAGTGGGGTACCACAGGGCTCTGTCCTGGGCCCTGTATTGTTCAACATCTTTATCAACGATTTAGATGAAGGAATTGAGGGTAAACTGATTAAATTTGCTGAAGACACAAAGCTAGGCAAGATAGCTCATACTAGAGAAGAGAGAGAGAGGATTCAAAAAGATATAAATAAACTGGAGCAGTGGGCAGCAGCTAGCAGAATGGTTTTTAACAGGGGAAAAATGCAAAGTACTACATCTGGGCAATAAAAATGAAAAAAGCATATACAGAATGGGAAGAATAGGGCTAAGCAACAGCACATGTGAAAAAGACTTGGGTATACTAATAGATCACAGACTGAATATGAGTCAACAGTGTGATGCAGCAGCAAAAAAGGCAAATGCAATTCTAGGATGTATTAACAGAAGCATACAGTCTAGATCACGTGAAGTCATTATTTCCCTCTACTCCTCTTTGGTCAGACCTCATCTGGAATATTGTGTCCAGTTTTGGGCACCACATTTTAAAAAAGATATCAACAAACTGGAGCAAGTTCAGAAAAGAGCGACCAGAATGGTGACCGGTCTGCAAACCCTGTCTTATGAGGAAAGGTTACAGGATTTGGGAATGTTTAGTTTGCAAAAGAGAAGACTGAGAGGAGACTTAATAGCTGTCTACAAATATCTAAAGGGCTGTCACATTGTAGAAGGATCAACTTTATTCTCATTTGCACAAGGAAAGACTAGAAACAATGGGATGAAACTAAATGGGAGGAGACACAGATTAGATATTAGAAAAAACTTTGACAGTTAGAGTGATCAATGAGTGGAACAGGCTGCCACGAGAAGTGGTGAGTTCTCCTTCAATGGAAGTCTTCAAACAGAGGCTGGACAGACATCTGACTGGGATGATTTAGCGAATCCTGCTTTGAGCAGGGGGTTGGACCAGATGGCCCAGGAGGTCCCTTCCAACTCTACGATTCTATGATTCTACAAGGTCATTAATAAATGTTAAAAAGAAGCAGGCCCAATGCTGACCCCTGTGGTACCCCACTGCTAACCGTGACTCAGTCGAGTGTGCTCAATTAATAACCACCCTTTGTTTCCTATCCCTGAGCCAGCTCTTAACCCACTTACACATATTTTCCCCTATCCCCATTGTTTTCATTTTATGTAACAACCTTTTGTGTGGCACTGTATCAAAAGCTTTTGAAAAGTCCATGTACACCATGTCCACTGCATTCCCTTGGTCCAGTCCAGAACTTGCCTCTTCATAAAAGCTTATCAGATTAGTCTGACAGGAACGGTCCCTTGTGAACCCGTGTTGTTATTGGGTCATGAGGTTATTCTTCTTTAGATTATCCAGTATAGTATCGCTTAGAAAATCCTCCAGGATTTTACCCACACTTAAGGTTAAGCTCACTGACCTATAATTTCCAAGTTCAGTTTTTGTCCCCTTTTTGAATATTGGCACCACATTTGCTATACGCCAGTCCTGTGGTACAGACCCTGTTATTATGGAATCTTTAAAGATTAAAAATAATGGTCTATCTATGACTGTGCTTAATTCCTGCAGTACTCGGGGGTGTATCCCATCCGGGCCCGGGGATTTGTCAATTTTAGTGATTTTTAGATGCCGCTGTACTTGCTGCTGGGTTAAGCATTTGACATTTAATTGAGAATTTTTATCCCTGATCATGTTATCCGTCATGGGATTTTCTTGTGTAAATACTGTTGAAGAAAAGTCATTTAGCATTTTGGTTTTTCGTCATTCTGATCCACCATTTCACCCAGACTATTTTTAAGGGGGCCAACACTATCATTTTTTAGTTTCTTACTATTTATGTAGTTAAAGAATATTTTGGGATTATTTTTACTTTCTCTGGCAATGAGTCTCTCTCTCAATCTTTGCTGTCTTGATTTGCTTTTTACAGAATTTATTTAATTTTCTGTATTTATTTAATGCCTCATCACTACCTACTTGCTTTAATTCTCTAAATGCTTTATTTTACATAGTAACCTAGTTAAAAAGGTTGAAGGAAGACTTTAAGTGCATCTAGTTCAACCCATATCCTATCCTAACTTGCCCTAACATGTTGATCCAGAGGAAGGCAAAAAATCCCCTTGTGGCAAACAGTAAGCTTCACATTTTGGAAAAAAATCCTTCCCGACTCCACATACGGCAATCAGACTAGCTCCCTGGATCAACGCAATATTAAGGAAACTAGTGTATATACCCTGTAATATTATACTTTTCAAGAAAGGCATCCAGTCCCTTCTTAAATTTTAGTAGGGAATCACTCATTACAACATCATATGGCAGAGAGTTCCATAGTCTCACTGCTCTTACAGTAAAGAATCCGCATCTGTGAGTATGCTTAAACCTTCTTTCCTCCAGACGTAGAGGATGCCCCTTTGTCCCCGTCACAGGTCTAAGAGTAAAAAGATCATTAGAAAGGTCTTGGTATTGTCCCCGCATATATTTATACATTGTAATAAGATCACCCCTAAGCCTTCGATTCTCCAAACTAAATAACCCCAAGTGTAATATCCTGTCTTGTTATTGCAGACCCTCTAGTTCCCTAATAACCTTGATCGCTCTTCTCTGCACCCGCTCCAGTTCAGCTATGTCTTTCTTATACACCGGAGACCAGAACTGTACACAGTATTCTAAGTGTGGTCGCACTAGTGACATATAGAGGTAAAATTATGTTCTCCTCATGAGCATCCATGCCTCTTTTAATGCATCCCATTATTTTATTTGCCTTTGCAGCAGCTGCCTGACACTGGCCGCTAAATGTGAGTTTGTCGTCCACCCATACACACAGGTCTCTTTCAGTGACTGTTTTGCCCAGTGTTTTACAATTAAGCACATAATTATACATCTTGTTCGTTCTACCCAAGTGCATGACCTTACATTTATCCCCATTAAAGCTCATTTGCCATTTATCAGCCCAAGCTTCTAGTTTACATAAATCCTCCTGTAATATAAAATTGTCCTCCTCTGTATTGTTACCCTGCAGAGTTTAGTGTCATCTGCAAATATTGAAATTCTACTCTCTATGCCCCCTACAATTTCATTAATAAATATGTTTTTAAAGAAGCAGGCCCAAAACTGACCCCTGTGGTACCCCACTGCTAACCCTGACCCAGTCCGAGTGTGCTCCATCAATAACCACCCTTTGTTTCCTATCCCTGAGCCAGCTCTTAACCCACCTACACATATTTTCCCCTATCCCCATTGTTCTCATTTTATGTATCAACCTTTTGTCTGGCACTGTATCAAAAGCTTTTGAAAAGTCCATGTACACCACGTCCACTGCATTCCCTTGGTCTAGTCCGGAACTTACCTCTTCATAAAAGCTTATCTGATTAGTCTGACAGGAACGGTCCCTTGTTAACCCATGTTGATATTGGGTCATAAGGTTATTCTTCTCCAGATACTCCAGTATAGTTTCTCTTAGAAAACCCTCCAGGATTTTACCCACAGTTGAGGTTAAACTTACTGGCCTATATTTTCCAAGTTCAGTTTTTGTCCCCTTTTTGAATATTGGCACCACATTTGCTATACGCCAGTCCTGTGGTACAGACCCTGTTATTATGGAATCTTTAAAGATTAAAAATAATGGTCTATCTATGACTGTGCTTAATTCCTGCAGTACTCGGGGGTGTATCCCATCCGGGCCCAGGGATTTGTCAATTGTAGTGATTTTTAGATGCCGCCGTACTTCCTGCTGAGTTAAGCAGGTGACATTTAACGGAGAATTTTTATCCCTGATCATGTTATCCGTCATGGGATTTTCTTGTGTAAATACTGTTGAAAAAAAGTCATTTAGCATATTGGCTTTTACTCATCCTCATCCACCATTTCACCCAGACTATTTTTAAGGGGGCCAACACTATCATTTTTTAGTTACTTACTATTTATGTAGTTAAAGAATATTTTGGGATTATTTTTACTTTCTCTGGCAATGAGTCTCTCTGTCTCAATCTTTGCTGTTTTGATTTGCTTTTTACAGAATTTATTTAATCTTCTGTATTTAGTTAATGCCTCATCACTACCTACTTGCTTTAATTCTCTAAATGCTTTATTTTTATCTCTTATTGCACCCCTTACAGCTCTATTTAGCCATAGTTGTTTCCTCCTATTTCTAGCATGTTTATTCCCATACCGTATATATTGTGCACAGGTCCTATTCAGGATGCTAATAAACGTCTCCAATTTTCTTTGTGTATTTTTATGTCTCAGGATATCATCCCAGTTAATTGCACCAAGATCATCTCTCATCCATTGGAAATTTGACTTCCTGAAGTTTAGTGTCCTTGTAACCCCTCTACTACACATCTTATTAAAGGATACATGAAAACTTATTAATTTGTGATCACTATTACCCAAGTGACCCTCAACCCTTACATTTGATATGCGGTCTGGCCTGTTGGTTAATATTAGGTCTAGCACTGCCCCCCCTCTTGTTGGGTCCTGAACCAGTTGTGAAAGGTAATTGTCTCTCATAGTTGTCAAAAACCTATTACCTTTGCTGGAACTGCAGGTTTCGGTTCCACAATGTATTTCAGGGTAGTTGAAGTCCCCCATAATAATGACTTCTCCTTGAGTCGCAGATAAATCTCTTTGCTTTATGAGGATATTCTCTGTTGCTTCCATTATTTTTGGAGACTTATAACAAACCCCTATCAGTAATTTATTATTTTTCCCCCCTCCCCTTATCTCTACCCACAGGGACTCTACATTTCATTAGATTCATATATATTATCACGAAGGATGGGTTTTAAGGATGATTTTACATATAAACACACACCTCCCCCTCGCTTATTTGTTCGGTCATTTCTGAACAGACTATAGCCCTGTAAATTAACCGCCCAGTCGTGGCTCTCGTCCAGCCATGTCTCAGATATCCCCACCATGTCATAATTATGTTGCAACATCATTAACTCCAATTCCTCCATCTTGTTGGTGAGGCTTCTGGCATTAGTATACATGCACTTTATGTATCTCTTTGTACCTCTATTCTTTCTTAAATTATTAACTGTTCTAACCCCACCCCCCATGCCACCCCCATTTTGATCTCTTATTGCACCCTTTACAGCTCTATTTAGCCATAGTGGTTTCCTCCTATTTCTAGCATGTTTATTCCCATATGGTATATATTGTGCACAGGTCCTATTTAGGATGCTAATAGACGTCTCCCATTTTGTTTGTGTATTTTTATGTCTCATGATATCGTCCCAGTTAATAGCACCAAGATCATCTCCCATCCGTTGGAAATTTGCCTTCCTGAAGTTTAGTGTCCTTGTAACCCCTCTACTACACATCTTATTAAAGAATACATGAAAACTTATTAATTTGCGATCACTATTACCCAAGTGACCCTCAACCCTTACATTTGATATGCGGTCTGGACTATTGGTTAATATTAGGTCTAGCAATGCCCCCCCTCTTGTTGGGTCCTGAACCAGTTGTGAAAGGTAATTGTCTCCCATAGTTGTCAAAAACCTATTACCTTTGCTGGAACTGCAGGTTTCGGTTCCCCAATGTATTTCAGGGTAGTTGAAGTCCCCCATGATAATGACTTCTCCTTGAGTCGTAGCTTCATCTATTTGCTTTATGAGGATATTCTCTGATGCTTCCATTATTTTTGGAGACTTATAACAAACCCCTATCAATAATTTATTATTTTTCCCCCCTCCCCTTATCTCTACCCACAGGGACTCTACATTTTCATTAGATTCATATATATTATCACGAAGGATGGGTTTTAAGGATGATTTTACATATAAACACATGCCTCCCCCTCGCTTATTTGTTCGTTCATTTCTGAACAGACTATAGCCCTGTAAATTAACTGCCCAGTCATGGCTCTCGTCCAGCCATGTCTCAGATATCCCCACCACGTCATAATTATGTTCCAACAACATTAGCTCCAATTCCTCCATCTAGTTGGCGAGGCTTCTGGCATTAGTATACATGCACTTTATGTATCTCTCTGTACCTCTATTCTTTCTTAAATTATTAACTGTTCTAACCCCACCCCCCATGCCACCCCCACCCCCATTCCATTATTTGTTCCCAGGTCTCTATCTGCACTGTCTTCCCCTCCTATAAAAGGAATACCCTCCCCCCGTCCCTAGTTTAAACACTCCTCCAACCTTCTAGCCATTTTCTCCCCCAGCATAGCTGCACCCTCCCCATTGAGGTGCAGCCCGTCCCTAGCGTAGAACCTGTAACCAACTGAGAAGTCGGCCCAGTTCTGCAGGAACCCAAACCACTCCTTCCTACACCAATTCCTGAGCCACTTATTAACCTCCCTAATCTCCTGTTGCCTCTCTGGTGTGGCATGTGGTACAGGAAGTATTTCCGAAAATACCACCTTGGAGGTCCTTGCTTTAAGCTTACAGCCTAATTCCCTGAAATCATCTTTAAGGACCATCCACCTACCTCTAACTTTGTCATTTGTGCCAATGTGCACCATGACCGCTGGATCCTCACCAGCCCCTCCCAGTAATCTGTCAACCCGATCAGCGATGTGTCAGACTCGAGCGCCAGGTAGGCAGCACACCGTTCGACGATCCCTGTCTTTGTGACAGATTGCCCTATCTGTTCCCCTAATAATTGAGTCTCCCACTACCAGAACCTGTCTAGCCTGCCCTGCTCTCCTATTTCCCCCTAACTGGAGCAGACACTTCTCCTTTCAGAGGACAAAACCAGGGGAAGAGTCTTGAGGAGATCATTTGCATATTCCCAGTGCCTTCTGGGATAAGTGAAGAGTCTCCGCGAGCTCAACGATCACTGGGTTTTGGCCGTTGCAGCTGAAAAGAGGAAATCGGAAAACCAGGGGAAGAGTCTTGAGGAGATCATTTGCATATTCCCAGTGCCTTCTGGGATAAGTGAAGAGTCTCCGCGAGCTCAACGATCACTGGGTTTTGGCCGTTGCAGCTGAAAAGAGGAAATCGGAAAACCAGGGGAAGAGTCTTGAGGAGATCATTTGCATATTCCCAGTGCCTTCTGGGATAAGTGAAGAGTCTCCGCGAGCTCAACGATCACTGGGTTTTGGCCGTTGCAGCTGAAAAGAGGAAATCGGAAAACCAGGGGAAGAGTCTTGAGGAGATCATTTGCATATTCCCAGTGCCTTCTGGGATAAGTGAAGAGTCTCCGCGAGCTCAACGATCACTGGGTTTTGGCCGTTGCAGCTGAAAAGAGGAAATCGGAAAACCAGGGGAAGAGTCTTGAGGAGATCATTTGCATATTCCCAGTGCCTTCTGGGATAAGTGAAGAGTCTCCGCGAGCTCAACGATCACTGGGTTTTGGCCGTTGCAGCTGAAAAGAGGAAATTGGAAAAACCGCGCGACTATCGGCGCGCGAAATTTGGCTCATCTTTCATCGTTTTTAAG
Source organism: Dendrobates tinctorius (assembly GCF_039654945.1). Taxonomy (NCBI): domain Eukaryota; kingdom Metazoa; phylum Chordata; class Amphibia; order Anura; family Dendrobatidae; genus Dendrobates; species Dendrobates tinctorius. The sequence continues at coordinate 1,553,065 of NW_027361755.1, forward strand.
AAATCTCAAGATGGAAGAGGCCAGGAGCCATTTGGTGAGCTGCATTTCTTGCTACATGTTCACAGATTTACCAGTGGAAAAGCCAAACTTCACATGCCACAAATGCAAGCTTGTGTCCCTGTTGGAGGAAAAGTTGCAAAATCTCGAAGAGAGGTTAGCTACGTTGAAGATCATTAAGGAAGGTGAAGAGTTCTTGGACAGAGCACAATTATCTCTTCATGTTACAGAAAGAGAAGAAATTCGAAGTGCACCTGAAGAAACAGAGGAATGGAGACATGTGACCCAGAGAAGCAGGAGGATCAGGAGGCAGTCAGCACCCATACTGCTCAGGAACCAGTACCAGGCTCTCACGCAGGAAAACGATGAAGAAATACATCAGGATAAGACTTTGCCAACAAACAGCAACCTTGTACGCCCTCAGAGTCCTCCTGGATGGAGAAAGAAAAATGTTGTGAAGAAGAAACGGAGAGTGGTGGTCATGGGGGATTCCCTGCTGAGAGGAACAGAGGCCGCTATCTGCAGACCGGATATAACTACAAGAGAAATGTGCTGTCTTCCAGGTGCAAAAATTAAAGATGTGTCTGACAGGATATCAGGACTCTTCAGACCTACAGATGACTACCCATTCCTGCTACTACATGTGGGGACAAATGACACCGCAAGAAACGACCTGGAAATCATCTGCAGAGACTTTGAAGACTTAGGCAAGAAAGTGAAAGAACTGGGAGCGCAGGTGGTCTTCTCTTCCATCCTCCCAGTGGATGGCCATGGAACAAGGAGGTGGAATAAGATTCTGCAGGTGAACAACTGGCTACGTCGATGGTGCCGTCAGCAACGATTTGGATTTCTGGATCACGGAGTGAACTACTTATACGATGGACTACTTGCTAGAGATGGGGTGCACCTTACGAAGACTGGAAAGCATGTATTTGGAAGTCGCCTTGCTACACTTGTAAGGAGAGCTTTAAACTAGAACAACATGGGAAGGGAAGCAAAAGACCAGAAAAAGCCATACACCTGACAAATGCTATTGAGAACTCTGCTATTAGAAGTGGAAAGGAAGAACAAAGACGAAAGAATCTAATTAATAAAAATATTGGAGAAAGAGAAACCAATCACAAACTAAAATGTTTCTATACTAATGCACAAAGCATGGGCAACAAACAAGGAGAATTGGAACTACTAACACAGGAACAGAAATATGATGTAATTGGAATCACTGAAACTTGGTGGGACAATACACATGATTGGAATACAAGACTAGAAGGATACAACTTATTTGCAAGAAACAGACTTGATAAACGAGGAGGGGGTGTCGCATTGTATGTTCGAAACGCGTATATCTGCACAGAGATTGAAGCTTCAGAGACTGGGAGTTCTGTGGAAACTGTTTGGGTAAGAATACAAGGACAGAACAATGGAAAGGACACCATTGTAGGCATTTACTACAGGCCGCCTGTGCAAGCCGAAGATATAGATGAACTCTTTATGCATCAGATGGCCAAGTTCTCCAAAAAATATGACATAGTTGTCATGGGAGATTTCAACTATCCAGACATTTGTTGGGAATCTCTCTCAGGCAAAACTAACAGGTCAAGGAAATTCTTATCCTCTCTTGCTGACAACTTTATCTTCCAAAAGGTAAGGGAGAAAACAAGGGGAACTGCTACCTTGGATCTAATCCTTATAAACAGGGAGGAAATGGTTGAGGAGGTAAAAGTGGCTGGGACCCTAGGAGGTAGCGACCATGCTATTTTAGAATTTTGGATTACTAGAGGTGGAAGACCTGTGAAGACTCAGACGTCAAGGTTAGATTTCAGAAAGGCAGATTTTAAGGGATTTAGAAAGAGAATTGGAGGGATCCAATGGCTGGATATCCTTAAAGACAAAAATGTCCAGGAAGGATGGGAAATCTTGAAAAATGAAATTCTCAAAGCACAGTTGTTAACAATTCCGAAAAGAGGGAAGAATAGGAAGCATTTAAGGAAACCAGGATGGATGAACACAGAACTTAAGCACATGCTAAAAAGGAAGAAAAAAATGTTTATAAAATGGAAAGAGGGAGGCATATCTAAAGAAGAATATAATGCTGTCTGCAGAACCTGCAGGGCACAAATCAGATTAGCTAAAGCTGAAAATGAACTGAGGCTTGCAAGAGATGTCAAAAGCAATAATAAAGGATTTTGGGGATATGTCAAAAGTAAAAGAAAAGTCAAAGATGCTATAGGATTTTTACAGGATGAAAATGATGAAATGGTAAGACAGGATGTTGAGAAGGCTGAACTTTTAAATTCCTATTTTGCATCTGTTTTCTCTCAGAAAGGAAATGCAACATCAACTGTTATTCACTGTCCTATTAAGGGAATAGAAGAATCCAGGATATCTATAAACAGAAAGATAGTGAGGAAACACTTAGCTAACCTAAATGAATTCAAGTCTCCAGGTCCAGATGAATTACACCCCAGAGTACTGAAGGAGATAGCAGAAGAAATTTTTGAACCCCTCTCCATAATCTTTGAAAATTCTTGGAGAACAGGAGAAGTGCCAGAAGACTGGAGAAGAGCAAATGTTGTTCCTATCTTCAAAAAGGGGAAGAAGGTGGACCCAGGCAACTATAGGCCGGTGAGTCTGACTTCTATACCAGGAAAGATCTTTGAACAAATTATTAAACAACATGTATGTCAATACCTGGATAAGAATGAAGTGATTAAACAGAGTCAGCATGGGTTTCTAACTAATAAGTCATGTCAGACTAACTTAATTTCCTTCTATGACGGTATCACTGATTGGGTGGATCAAGGAAATGCTGTAGATATAGTATATCTTGACTTCAGCAAAGCATTTGACAAAGTCTCTCATACAATCCTTATTGAAAAAATGACTAAGTATGGAATGGACAAGGCAACTGTTAGGTGGATTCATAACTGGCTTAGTGATCGGACCCAAAGAGTGGTCGTAAATGGCTGCACATCCAGTTGGAAGAATGTCTCAAGTGGGGTACCACAGGGCTCTGTCCTGGGCCCTGTATTGTTCAACATCTTTATCAACGATTTAGATGAAGGAATTGAGGGTAAACTGATTAAATTTGCTGATGACACAAAGCTAGGAGGGATAGCTAATACTAGAGAAGAGAGAGAGAGGATTCAAAAAGATTTAAATAAACTGGAGAAGTGGGCAGCAACTAACAGAATGGTTTTTAACAGGGAGAAATGCAAAGTACTACATCTGGGCAATAAAAATGAAAAAAGCATATATAGAATGGGAGGAATAGGGCTAAGTGACAGCACATGTGAAAAAGACTTGGGTATACTAATAGATCACAGACTGAATATGAGTCAACAGTGTGATGCAGCAGCAAAAAAGGCAAATGCAATTCTAGGATGTATTAACAGAAGCATACAGTCTAGATCACGTGAAGTCATTATTTCCCTCTACTCCTCTTTGGTCAGACCTCATCTGGAATATTGTGTCCAGTTTTGGGCACCACATTTTAAAAAAGACATCAACAAACTGGAGCAAGTTCAGAAAAGAGCGACCAGAATGGTGACCGGTCTGCAAACCCTGTCTTATGAGGAAAGGTTGCAGGATTTGGGAATGTTTAGTTTGCAAAAGAGAAGACTGAGAGGAGACTTAATAGCTGTCTACAAATATCTAAAGGGCTGTCACATTGTAGAAGGATCAACTTTATTCTCATTTGCACAAGGAAAGACTAGAAGCAATGGGATGAAACTGAATGGGAAGAGACACAGATTAGATATTAGAAAAAACTTTTTGACAGTTAGAGTGATCAATGAGTGGAACAGGCTGCCACGAGAAGTGGTGAGTTCTCCTTCAATGGAAGTCTTCAAACAGAGGCTGGACAGACATCTGACTGGGATGATTTAGCGAATCCTGCTTTGAGCAGGGGGTTGGACCAGATGGCCCAGGAGGTCCCTTCCAACTCTACGATTCTATGATTCTATGATTCTATGACATGCCTTGCTGCAGCAGTGCTACTCCTGCACTAACACTCCCCTCATCTGCCAACCTAGAAAACTTATTGGGGTGTGCCAGATCAGGACTAGCCTCCCTGGTGCTCTTCACTCTACCCCACCTTCTAACTGTCACCCAGCTAGCTGCTTCATTGTCCTGCAACCTAGCATCCCCCCCTCATCTATCCCATTGAGCGTCTGCTCAGTGAGCAAAAGACTCCTTTCCATATTGTCTATGGATCTCAGTGTTGCCCGCTGCACATTTAGATCCTGTATCTGGGCTTCCAAATGCACAACGTGCTCACATCTCGCACAGCAGTATGCACCCTCTACCGGCTGTTCAAGGATTTCATACATGCGGCAAGACGTGCACTGGATGGCATTGGCAATAGTTGAGCACATCCTAATGGGGATTGCACCAGACAAAAAGATAAGCAAAAATAAATAAAAAGTATTAATAAAATATATCAGCAATTCAGTAATACCTCCCTTGGAAACTCCCTGAATCCAAAGTCACTGAATCAAAAGTCACACACTTACCACAGTTCGCACATACACTCAGGTCACACTCAGCTCATTCACACTTGCTCAGGCAGAAGATTTAAAAGATTTTTTTTCCCCTTTTACCAGCACACCACCCTGCTGCTCAATGCATTTCCAAAAGGAGTTGAGCCCCAACCAGCTGCCCCTTATAAACCCTTAATTATGAACTCACACCCTTAATTAACCCCTTGTGAATATAGTTACACCAAGATTTAAATGCAATATAATTAACCCTTAAAAACACAAATAGTAAAATAAGAGATTAACCCTGTAGAAAGAAAAAATAGGTTAAACAAGCCCCCCCAAAATTGAACAGGTAGAAAGCACTCAGAAACCTACAATTCAGCAACTCACACAGGTATTTGTTATAGGTTTTCCAAATACCTCTTCACTGAATCACAAGTCACACACTTACCACAGTTCGCACTTACGCTCAGGTCACACTCGCTCAGGCAGAAGATTTAAAAGATTTTTTTTTCCCTTCTACCAGCACACCACCCTGCTGCTCAATGCACTTCCAGAAGTCAAACAATTCTTTTATTTTGTGTCTTTTAGAGGAATGAAAGACCAGCTTTTACCCCCACTGGACAGTTTGCACCTCAGGCCCTGAGGCGGAGAGATATGGTCCTCCGAGAGCTGGTTGCCAACCTTCACATCCTCAATGGATCCACCCACCTTGGCCTGGGTGTGAGCAGATCCAGGAGGGTTTCTGCCTCTCCTTCCTTGGGAAGGTTGCACACGGGGAAGGCGCAGGCCTTCTGCTCATGATAGGCCTTCATCATGTTCACGTGGAAGGCCTTCCTCGGGCGTGGTCCAGGGTGGCTAGGTACATGACAGCATTGATCTGCTGGTGCACGAGGTATGGGCCCTCCCAGGTGACCTGAAGCTTGTTCTGTGGTACAGGGACCAGTACCCACAGTTTTTGACGCACCTGGTAGGTCCTCTCACAAGCATTCTGATCATACTAGTGTTTCTGCTCAGTCTGGGCTTGGGCCATATTGTCATGCACCATCAGTGCCAAGGTCCTGGGAGCGCATGACATACTTGATGACTGACACTCCAAAGTTTGTCAAGTCCCCTTCCCATGCCTCTTTCACCAGAGCCAGGGGCCCCCGCACACATCACCCATTGTATTGTTACGGATTCAAATGGATTGTAATGAATAAGAAAATGCTCACATAAGAATTGAATTTACTTAAATTGACTTACTTAATAAATAACATTAAATAATTAGCAGTATAAACTAAATGCATATGAATCTGAAAACAAGCATTACATACAGTGCCTTGCGAAAGTATTCGGCTCCCTGGAACTTTTCAACCTTTTCCCACATATCATGCTTCAAACATAAAGATACCAAATGTAAATTTTTGGTGAAGAATCAGCAACACGTGGGACACAATTGTGAATTTGAACAAAATTTATTGGCTATTTTACATTTTTGTGGAAATAGAAAAACTGAAAAGTGGGGAGTGCAATATTATTCAGCCCCTTTAACTTAATACTTTGTTGCACCACCTTTTGCTGCAATTACAGCTGCAAGTCGCTTGAAGTATGTACAAAACTGATAGCAGTTTTGTACATCGAGAGACTGAAATTTGTGTCCATTCTTCCTTGGCAAACAGCTCGAGCTCAGTGAGGTTGGATGGAGATGGTTTGTCAACAGCAGTTTTCAGCTCTTTCCACAGGTTCTCAATTGGATTCAGGTCTGGACTTTGACTTGGCCATTCTAACACCTGGATATGTTTACTTGTGAACCACTCCATTGTATATTTTGTTTTGTTTGGGGTCATTGTCTTGTTGGAAGACAAATCTTCATCCCAGTCTCAGGTCTTTTGCAGACTCCCAACGAGTTTTCTTCAAGAATGGTCCTGTATTTGGCTCCATCCATCTTCCCATCAATTTTAACCATCCTCCCTGTCCCTGCTGAAGAAAAGCAGGCCCAAACCATGATGCTGGGACCACCATGTTTGACAGTGAGGATGGTGTGTTCAGGGTGATGAGCTGTGTTGCCTTTACGCCAAACATATCATTTGGCATTGTTTTCCAAAAAGTTTGATTTTGGTTTCATCTGACCAGAGCACCTTCTTACACATGTTTGGTGTGTCTCCCAGGTGGCTTGTTGCAAATTTGAAACAACACTTTTTATGGATGTCTTTAAGTAATGGCTTTCTTCTTGCCACTCTTCCATAAAGGCCAGATTTGTGCAGTGTACGACTGATTGTTGTCCTATGGACAGACTGTCCCACCTCAGCTGTAGATCTCTGCCGTTCATCCAAAGTGATCATGGGCCTCTTGGCTGCATCTCTGGTCAGTTTTCTCCTTGAGATGAAAGTTTAGAGGGACGGCCGGGTCTTGGTAAATTTGCAGTGGTATGATACTCCTTCCATTTTAATATAATCGCTTGCACAGTGCTCCTTGGGATGTTTAAAGCTTTGGAAATCATTTTGTATCCAAATCCAGCTTTAAATTTCTCCACAACAGTATCACGGACCTGCCTGTTGTGTTCCTTGGTCTTCATGATGCTCTCTGTGCTTCAAAAAGAACCCTGAGCCTATCACGGAGCAGGTGCATTTATACGGAGACTTGATTACACACAGGTGGATTATATTTAGTCATTTAGGACAACATTGGATCATTCAGAGATCCACAATGAACTTCTGGAGTGAGCTTGCTGCACTGAAAGTAAAGGGACCGAATAATATTGCACGCCCCACTTTTCAGTTTTTGTATTTCTACAAAAATTTTAAATAACCAATAAATTTCATTCAACTTCACTATTGTGTCCCACTTGTTGATTGTTCACCAAAACAACTGCTTGGACCATTGCATTTTAATGGATTTATGAATAAAAAGAAAGAAAAAATTTTTTAACAGCATCCTGGATTGCTCACGTTATTGCTGGACTTTGCTTTGTCGTTGTTCACATTTGTATGGATGGACTCCTACATCCAGATCCAGGCACAAAGGAGTTAACCAGGTCAGCTGAGGTTCCAGGTGGTTCACAGGAGTGAGCTGGTCTACATTGTTGGATATATATGGTATATATATATTAAACCATATCAATATTTAGTAAAATAATTGGAGTGTTGAAATCATTAAAAATAACTCATACTATACATTCCAACCCTGGTTTTCAATCACTTTAATTAACCTGCCACTAAACTATACCATTTATAATTTATTGAGATTTATTTATTTGCTACCAATAGAAAACCACTTTGGTAAAAAACAACATCCTGGGCTTAAAAGGGAAAAAACAAACATTGGACCAATAGGTACTGAAATATCAAATGTCTTTGCAGAAATCTTGTTTCTTCGGATCTTCTTAGACCACAAATCTAAATATATCTCTGTTGCAAGGACGCACGGGGATTATTATAACCTCATCACCTCGCCTAAATACCACGGGGTGACTTCACAAGTTTCCCGGTTAGCAAAAGAACAGACTGTAAAGAGCAATCTTCCCTGCCCTTTATAACATTAACCCCTCGTTTCTCCAAAGCAATGGGTGAGGGGAGTGCAGGTGTCCATGGCTGAGTATAAGAGTCCCTTCATCCATTGCTGCAGCTCTTCATTTCAGGCAGAAGCATCAGCTGGGCTCAGTCTCAGTGCTCGATTGGACATCTTCAGTCTATGCACAAGACACAGACACTGTGGGAAAGTGAAATTCAAAATCATACTTGAAAAAGTTCCAAAGTCTTGGCAGAGCTAACTCAGTCCAAAGCAACAGTCCAAGATAGATTAACTTGTCCAAGATAACTCGGTTCTGGTGGCTTGTTTTTCCACCCCTTAGGCTGGTTTCACATTTGCGTTTTTTTTGCGCTGGAAAAAAACGCATACGTGCGCATGCGCTTTTTCCCCCTATATTTAACATGGGCGCGCATACGTGCGCATTGGCATGCGCACGTATGCGTTTTTCGTGCGCTGTGTTTTTTTGTGGTGTGCAATTTTATTTTCCAGACGCTACATGTTGCATTTTTTGGTCCGCCCAACCACTTCAAAAAAGCGTATGCGCACGTTTTGCGCTGAAAAAGGCCATTATGGCCTATGGATGCGCATACGTGTGCACTGGCATGCGCATGTATGCGTTTTTTTAGCGCTGCGTTTTTTTTTTTGGTGTCCACTATTTAGACAAGTTATAAAATTCTAAAGTCCAAAAAAAGTCTATATAAAGGAGGTGTCTGCCAACACTGTACCACAACTACAGTGACAGATTGGAGAGCAGACATTCAGCAACGAACCCATCTTCTATCAGCGTCAAGAATGTGAGTATTATTACATCGTATGCCTGTCCTTTTAAATTGTGTATGTACTAATTATTTTTATTATTTTTACATGCAGTATGTCTTCGGAATCAGAATATTCCCCATCACGGCAGGAATTGCGCAAGCAGACCGTGAGGTGATTATTTTCGTGCATCTGGTAAGTATATCTGCTGCTACTCCAAATCTCTTATGTTTTTTTTTTTAAGACATCGTCATCTTCTGCGGACGGGACTACTGAGGGCGAACAGCAGGAGCAGCGAAGCCAAGTCCCGGTGGTGATGCGGAATGTATGTATCAAATGATTTGTAATGTTCTTTATTTTATATCTTCTATATTTCATCTTTTCTGTATTTTTTTTGTAACTTTTTATTCAATTTAAATTTGATTATTCTAATGAATGTGTTTTGTCTAGGTTCCACAACGGGATGAAGACGTCTACCTGGATAATGAGCAGCTCATCAGCCTGGTCCAGGAGCGTGCCCCGTTGTGGGACAGCCGTGACCGGCCGTACAAGGACAATGTGGTGACCCGGCGGCTACGGAATGAGGTGATCGCAGCGTTGATGGATGGCTGGGACAGCGCCACTGCATCCTCCAAAAAGGCGTTTAGTAAGTATTTCCCTGCTCTGTATTGTGCCGCAGTGACTATTGTCCTTGATGTCACTGTTGGGTTTCGTGCTAGATATATTCTAGCAGGAAACCCAACAGTGTCATCGGGCTCTACAGTGACTGCTTTGAGTATTGTATTGCTGTATTGTGCCGCAGTGACTGTTGTCCTTGATGTCACTGTTGGGTTTCCTGCTAGATATATTCTAGCAGGAAACCCAACAGTGTCATCGGGCTCTACAGTGATTGCTTTGAGTATTGTATTGCTGTATTGTGCCGCAGTGACTGTTGTCCTTGATGTCACTGTTGGGTTTCGTGCTAGATATATTCTAGCAGGAAACCCAACAGTGTCATCGGGCTCTACAGTGACTGCTTTGAGTATTGTATTGCTGTATTGTGCCGCAGTGACTGTTGTCCTTGATGGCACTGTTGGGTTTAGTGATAGCATATGTCGTGCATCAAAAACACAAGTGACATGTTGTTGTTTTTTTTTCCAACAGTGGACAAAGTCCGATCACGTTGGGGCTCGATCAAGGACCACTTCAACAGTGATGTTCGTGCTGAGGGCCAGGTTCGCAGTGGATCTGCGTCAAGGACAAGAACCCGATACCGTTACTATCACGCGTTGCAGTTCCTAAGACCTGTCCTTGCCACCAGAGGGTATGTATTATAATTTTTTTTTTTATTTTTAATCTGTGATTTTCTAATCCACAGCTGATGCTTCTTGTAAAGGCATGATAGTAATGATTTTCCTTTCTTCAACAGCACCTGGAGCAGCACCCTGCAACCTGGCCCTGGAGCGGTCCTTCATCGGACGTCCTCTGACCCGTCCCAGCCATCCGACAGCCAGGAGGCACCTTGCAGGTCAGTCACACAGACAGCTGGTGACCAGGAAGCTGGGCCATCAGGTGTTCCCCTGTCCCAGGTCTCTGCCACTGGTTACTACCCGCCAGCGGCAGAGGGCCTTGGACAGGAATATCTTGCCCGAGTTTATGCACTTGAGCGAGGCCTTTAATGCCAGCCTCAAGTCGCTGTCCGACAGAGTTGAAAGCGGTTTTGCACTCATGGAACGTGGTTTTAACTATTTTGAACACCGCTTCAATTCTGTCGAACAGCGCCTTGACCGTCTGGAGGCCGACCTCAACAGACCAGTGCACCATTTTTTTAGTAAGATTGAAAAGGGCATGGCAGAACACCTTAGTCCTGAGCAACAGCTGAATGTGCTTCAGGCCTGCAACAATGCTTTTGTGCAGGCTATGCAGCATAATCGGTACGGGCAGCAGTCAGTAGTGGCATTTCCACCTGTGCCACCATTGACTCGCTTCACCTCACTACCGACTTGTGCTGCATACCACTGCACGGACACCTCTATTCAAAGCCAGGACACCCACCGTTACACCACCACAAGTCTGAGTACAGCTGGTCAGTTCACCAACACCACCATGGCAAGCGCTGCTCTTGTCTGGAGCACCACCGCCACCCCCATGCATGCTTGGAGCACAGCCACCACTCCGCAAATGTGGAACAGCCCTGCCGCTACAACAACATGTAGTAGCCCTGCCACCACCACTCCACAAACTTGGACCATCACTGCCGCCACCAGTCCTCCTGCAAGGACGAGCACTGCCACCGCCACCACAGAGCATCAGCAGCAGCCACCACAGCAGCAGCCACAGCAGCAGCAGCCACAGCAGCAGCAGCCACAGCAGCAGCAGCCACAGCTGCAGACGGGGGACCTACATTCTATATTTGCCCCAAGTACAAGGCGACATCATTCAAGGCGGGCATTGGGCCCAAGTAGGTCCAGGCAGTCAAGTTTGTGGATACAAGCACTTTGTACCAATGTCCCTGAACCTCTTTCATCTCAAACTGTTTCTACTGCAAGTCCCATAACTGGACTCCCTTCCCCCACAAGTTTTTTGGCCCCTTCCCCTAGAACACCTTCTTCAACAGTTAGTTCTGCATCTTCCCTGCACACCCCCAACTTGCATCCATCTGCCCCAAACGCAGAAAAAAATAAAGTTTTTTTAAATATTTCTGTTTCAAAATAAATTTACAATTTCTGGTTCACCATAACAAAGTTTGATTAATGTTTTTTGCGCCGCTCACACACACTGCGCCGTACACACAATGCAACTTAAACTTTGCACGGTGTCATAAAAAGTGTTTGGAGGATTGGCTGTTTTTACCATCCTCATGTCACTTATTGTGATTCTAGGCAAGGTGATTCTAGGCAAGGGGGATTATTGATATACCTTGTAATTAAAAACATACTTGTGTGTTTAGAATCCACTAATGGGTAAAATACACGTCATATGTTAATATGTTACATAACAAGGCCTAGTATAAGTGTAAAATAAAAGGCCTTAAACGTACATTACATACCAAGGCCTAGTATAAGTGTAAAATAAACGTATGTTACATACCAAGGCCTTAAACGTATATTACATACCAAGGCCTAATATAAGTGTAAAATAAACGTATATTACATACCAAGGCCTAGTATAAGTGTAAAATAAACGTAATCTGTTAATATGTTACATACCAAGGCCTAGTATAATAACTAGCGTTTTACCAACTAGCACCTGGTTTCCAGAAACACAAACTGGTGAAACTCGGTGAAAAAAAAGGCGAGTTTCTTTCATTCAAAATGAATGAATCTCCAACTTGTTTTCCACTGGTTGGACAAGTTTTATTTTAAACTAATTTGGTTTCATGAAATCCGATCCAAACAAAGTCGCTCATTGTCATAATCAGAACTATTTATCAATCATATGCCCATGTTAATACACATATCATATTTAACCTGCAGCTTTGCTATATATTTAACGCAGACTAGCGATGCTGCATTTTAAATTGTGTATTTACCTGCGCAGGTGAATAAACATCATGAATTCACAGGTATACATGTGAAGTTTTTTATTTTATTGGAGTGTAAAAAACATAGTGCACTCGGTACTGGTATCAAATAAGGTTTTTTATTAACATAAACAAACGAACATTATTACACCATTTCATCTTGCCAGTGCACCCGTCCAACATCAGAAATAAAGTAGGCCGCAAATTGGTCCCTCATTTGGCCAACTTCAACGGATGACCTGAGAGGGTGCTGAGTGAATTCAGGCAATGGGTTAGGAGCATCATCGTCCAGTTCAAAGGTCGGGTGCTCTTTAGCGATCACAAAATTATGTAGAACCACACATGCCTTCACCACCTCATCGACCGTTTGAAGTTTAAGATTTATGGCTGTGCCGAGAATTCGCCATCTTGAGACAAGAATCCCAAAAGCACACTCGACAGTTCTTCTGGCCCTGGTCAGCCTGTAATTAAATATTTTTTTGGTGTGGTCCAAGTCCCGGCTGGAGTAGGGTTTCAGTAAGTTTGCACACATTTGAAAAGCCTCATCCCCAACCATTACAAAGGGCAGTGGCGGAGCTTCGGTGTGAGGAAGAGGCCGTGGCATAGGGAAATTAAATTGGTTGCCATACAACCTCCGGCCCATGTCTGAGTTTTTAAAAGCCTGTGAGTCATTACCACGGCCAATTGCTCCAATGTCCACTGCTACAAACATACATCCGGCATCCGCAATGGCCATGAGTACTATTGAAAAGTACTTTTTGTAATTATAGTACTCAGATCCTGTTCTTTTGGGTTTGATGATCCATATGTGTTTACCATCAACAGCTCCCAAACAGTTGGGGAAATTGCATACTGTCCAGAATTTGTCAGCAATTTCCATCCACTTTTCAGCAGTGGGCAGGGAGGGGCATAAATTCTGGACAAAGAACATTCCAGAGAGCCCGGCAGGTGTCCGCAACAATTCCAGACAAGGTAGAGATTCCAATACGGTACTGGAAGTGTAGTGAAGATAGGGTTTCTCCAGTCGCCAGAAATCTGTGAACAGAGAAAGAAGTAAAAGTAATATTTCTGTATATTATTTTGTAAAACTATAAAATAAAATATTATTACATTCACGAAAACTAATTACCCAAGGTTTTGAATACTAAATTTAAAAAAAACCCATCAGACCGCACCCCTTGGTTTTTAAATATTATGTATCGTAATGTCACCAGTAGCCGTTCCTCAGGAGGAATCGCACAACGGAGCTGTGTGTCCTGTCTCCGGATGGATTGTTGGACACGAGCAAGCAAATCCCTGAAGCTTTCTTGGGACATCCGGATATAATCTGTAAATTTCTCTGGGTTTGCCTGTAGCTCACTGTAGAGGGTGTGGTATGCCCCACGGCTCTCCCGGAGTTCAACAATCGGATGTATCCACATACGCCGCCGCTGCCGTCTTCGCAGCCTCTCTCTCTTCCTTTGTTCATGGCAAGCAACTGCATACGCCTGAGCCATCGCGATGTCCAAATCCAAGTTGAAGTGAAAACTCTTCCAGCGCAGATCCATGTTGACACGAGAAGAATCAAGCAAATCTGAAGAATACTGTAGACAGGGTCTATATATTAACATACCACACCGACATTGACGTCCCATTGGTCTTGTGTGTTGTTGAATGTTTTTTTGTTTTTTTTTGGGTGTGGACCAAAAATGTGTAAAAAAAAAAAAACGCAAACGCATACAAATGCATAAAAACGCGTTTTTTTCCTGCATGCGCATAAAAATGCTTGAAAAAAACGCAGCGTTTGTATGCGCTTTTTCTATGCATTTTTTTGCACTAAAAACGCGCTGCAAAAAAAAAGCAAGTGTGAAATTAGCCTTAATCAAATGAATATAACAAAATCACTGTAGGTTTGATGGTCCAAATTAACTTTGCCCAGAACGATTTTTGAAATTTTCTACTGTAGCAAATATTTATATTCTAGATAATATGTATGGACTTATACATACTGAAATAAATCATAACTCCAGAATATCAAACACATCAAATTCATGTCAATCACATTTGCATAATAATGATGATCATAATTACCAGTACAATCATGTTAATTGAGATCACAAAATAATGTTACTACTAATCAGAATCAGCACAATTACATGTTTCTATATTTTTTAAGGAAAACAGAACCCAAGCCAATATGCTATTAACCCAATTCTAGCAAATTATTATTTTTACATCATAACATACACATTACATCAACACACTGTCCCTGGCTTCACCTAATGCATTAATTCAGTAAGCAGGAGAGATTCTTATTTACATATAAACAAAAACATACTTTGGGTAACCACACAATTGTATTGCATGCTAATACTCTATACAGGTGTAGGTGCAAAGCTATACCAAGAATAAAAGACCAACATTAACGAACATTCACTGAAATCAATTCTTTAATGAACACTACCGTTCAAAAATTTGGGGTCACCCAGACAATTTTGTGTTTTCCATGAAAACTCATACTTTTATTAATCAAATGAATTTAAAATCTAGTCAAGACACTGACAAGATTCGAAAAAAAGATTTTTATTTGAAATAATAATTTTCTCCTTCAAACTTTGCTTTCGTCAAAGAATGCTCCCTTTGCAGCAATTACAGTATTGCAGACCTTTGGCATTCTAGCAGTTAATTTGCTGAGGTAATCTGGAGAAATTTCACCCCATTATTCCAGAAGCCTCTCCCACAAGTTGCTTTGGCTTGATGGGCATTTTTTGCGTACCATATGGTCAAGCTGCTTTCACAACAGCTCAATGGGGTTGAGATCTAGTGACTGCGCTGGCCACTCCATTACAGATAGAATACCAGCTGCCTGCTTCTTCCCTAAATAGTTCTTGCATAATTTGGAGGTGTGCTTTGGGTCATTGTCCTGTTGTAGGATGAAATTGGCTCCAATCAAGTGCTGTCCACAGGGTATGGCATGGCATTGCAAAATAGTGATAGCCTTCCTGTCATGGTTTATTCAGGATTCTGGACAGATGGTGCAGGGGTTAATAGGGAGAGCCTCTCTTTGGGGCCAGGGAGGGTTTTTATAGCTGCAGGTGAGCACCCCTCCCTGTCGTTTATACTCCTAACTTGAGCATGGCCGACCCTGTATCGCTAGTGCCTCTTGTCTGTTCTGGACTTGGATTACGTCTCTAGGTTTCTGATTTGGCACTGTACTGCTTGACCCGTGTTTGACCCTCTGCTTCTCCTGACTACTCTCTTGCATTTTGATTCTCTACTGCGTTGCCCGACCCGTGTCTGACCCTCGGCTTCACCTGACTATCCTCTGACATTCTGATTCTGTACTGCGTTGCTCGATCTGTGTATGACCCCCCTGTTTCGTCTGACTACTGCCACGGTTCAACCCCTGTGTAGCAGAGTCCCCTGCTTGCACCGCTGAGTCCCGGAGGTAAGCTCCGCCCCCTCCTCTGACGTGCGGTCACATGGTGGAAGGTCCTGCGGGCAATGAGCGCCTCTCCGTCGCTCCTCCCCTCCCGCAGGTCCTAGGTCCGGTTTTCTGACATCAGATGTTGCGCCCATGCCCGGCCACCGAGAGTAATCAGCCCCCTGTGTCTCATCACGTGCACAGGGTCCGCTGACGCTTGCCGGTCACGCCACTCCTGACAACTATAACGGTGACCGTGACACTTCCTTATTCAAAATCCCTTTTACCTTGTACAAATCTCCCACTTTACCAGCACCAAAGCAACTCCATACCTTCACATTACCTCCACCATGCTTGATAGATGGCATCAGGCACTTTTCCAGCATCTTTTCAGCTGTTCTGCATCTCACAAATGTTGTTCTGTGTGATCCAAATACCTCAAACTTGGGTTTGTCTGTCCTTAACACTTTTTTCTAATCTTCCTCTGTCCAATGCCTGTGTTTTTTTGCATATATTAATCAATTCCTTTTATTAGAGAGTCTCAGATATGGCTTTTTCTTTGCGACTCTGCCCTGAAGGCCAGTATCCCTGAGTCGCCTCTTCACTGTAGACGTTGACACTGGCGATTTGCGTGTACTATTTAATGAAGATGCCAGTTGAGGACCTGTGAGGCGTCAATTTCTCAAACTACAGACGCTAATGTACTTGTCTTGTTGCTCAGTTGTGCAGAGGGGCCTCCCACTTCTCTTTCTACTCTGGTTAGAGCCTGTTTGTGCTGTCCTCTGAAGGGAGTAGTACACACCGTTGTAGGAAATCTTCAGTTTCTTGGCAATTTCTCGCATGGAATAGCCTTCATTTCTAAGAACAAGAATAGACTGTCGAGTTTCACAGGAAAGTTCTTTTTTTCTGGCCATTTTGAGAGTTTAATGAAACCAACAAATGTAATGCTCCAGATTCTCAACTAGCTCAAAGGAAGGTCAGGTTTATAGCTTCTCTAATCAGCCAAACTGTTTTCAGCTGTGCTAACATACTTGCACAAGGGTTTTCAAGGGTATTATAACCATCCATTAGCTTTCTTACCCAGTTAGCAAACACAAAGTACCATAGGAACACTGGAGTGATGGTTGTTGTAAATGGGCCTCTATACACCTGAAAATATTGCATTACAAACCAGATGTTTGCATCTAAAATAGTCATTTACCACATTAACAATGTATAGAGTGTATTTCTGAATCATTAAATGTCAGCTTCATTGGAAAAAAACTTTTTGTTAGAAATGTCCTTTTTTTTTTTTTTTTTTAAGTGACCCTAAACTTTTGAATGGTAGTGTATATGTTCTTCAAAACCCAATTTGCACGGGAGCTCCCAAAAAAAATAAAAATGTTAAAAACTCAAAAATAAAAGTCATAAAATATCATCTAAATTTAGGTAGATAATATTTAGTACTGCATAAATTAACTATTTACTATGCACTGTATTTACATAGTAATTAAATGGCCAAAGGTTTCTTCGTTCACTCCTGCAAACAAGCAAAATGTTAATTACACATCCCACGCCCCAATCCAACATTTAGTGGACTGAAAAGATAAAACAGTTCCTTTTAAAAACCAAGAATGCTGAACATAGTACAAACAAAATTGAAAGAATGACCTCATAAATAAAAATACCAAATAAAAAATAAAAATACCATGTGGATTTTTTTCTTTGGCTGTGAGCCAATTTTAATAAAGGATATCCATGACAAATATACAAAGCACATACAGTGCCAAAAACATGTAGTACAAATAAGTTATCTATTTCTTTAGTCAACCCCCAGTATATTATCAGTCATCTACCTCTAGTTCAGTCTTAAATTAATTGTCTGTAATGTCACTCCCTCTTTTCCTTGTATGTTTCTCTCACATGGCTCCCACCTACAGAATCATCTTACATCTGTTGTGGTCTTTTGCCTTTTAAAAACATCAAGGTCTATTACAAACCCTTAAGTGAGAAATGCACATTTATGCATCACCTGTGATGGTCAACGTGTGGCTGGACACACCGCCTCCAGTAGGGCGAATTTCTATGGCACACGTGACCCTGGATACACCGCCTCCAGTAGGGCAAATTTAAATAATATAACATGCAGCCGGATACACCGCCTCCAGCAGGCGAATTTCAGTATTACACGTGAATCTGGATACGCCGCCTCCAGCAGGGTGAATTTAAATAATAAAGGGAAACACCAGGGAAACCGATACAATGGAGGGCCCTGCGATAGGGAACGGGGACGTGGAGACCTCCTACACTCCCCTGAGTCAGTGTCTCTACTCTACTGACGGTCCCTAAGCGGGTTCCGCACCCGGCGACGAGCAGGATACCTAAAAATCCCTAGCTCGCCCTGCACCTAGCCCTTTCTAGTGAATTGACCTGAAACTAATCCCACCACTGCACTAAAACACACATAAGGGAAGTCACAAACAGGGATAACACCACTTAGCTTTGCTCTGTTGCTATTGCTCCCAGCAACAGAGTCAACCACCAGAATGCAGCTTTCCTCTTAAATAGCTGCTCCTACACCAAGCATTGTCAGAGATGCAAGGAACCCTTCTCTGAAATTCCTTTCTTCACCAGACTTTACACCAGAGCTCCCCTGAGCTGCAAGGAACTCCACTCAATAGCTCCTTCCTTCACCAGACTTGGTTGGAAAATATTAGCGACTTTACCTGCAGCGGCTCTACACGCCTCAGTGAGTGCCTTCAACTCTGCCTCTTGCGCCGACATGTGAGGAGAGAGTGGTTCCGCTCGTATTACCTCATGTGAGGATACTACTGCATATCCAGTGCAGAATCGTCCATCCTGGTGGTATCTGGAGCCATCTGCAAAAAAGAAACTCAAAGTCTGTATTAGGAACAGGTTTTTCATCAATGTATGCAAACCCAACTGTCTCCTGACTCATCAGTTCTATACAGACATGTTCATGCGTCATGTAAAAGTATCCTTCCTCTCTCGCTAATACGGTCACCAATTCCCCCTTTTCTGAATCCACAGGCAGGAGGGTGGCTGGATTCAGAACGTTACATCTTTTGAGGGTGACATACTCAGGAATTAGTAGAGCAGACTCAAGTCGGAGCTGTCTGGCCATAGACAGATGTTTTGGTTGAACTTGTACGAGTATGGCATGGATGTCATGTGGGGAATAGATTGTCAAAAGAAACGTCAGGTCCCGGGTCTGATGTCAAGCAGTCATAAAGTGGTTGGAATATTTGTGAAGCGGACCTTATCCAAGGCCTACTGTAGGTCACTAAACCTAGGAAAGTGCATAGATGCTGATGTGACCTGGGTAGAGGGAGATTTTGAATTGCCTGTTTCCTGTCAGGTGTCTGGTACCTTCGGCAATATAATGTCCCAACAAATGTCACCTTTTGTTTGTAATACTGTAATTTGTCACGTGAGGCCTTGCAACCCTTAGGGTCATCCACGTACTGTAATAGTACAATCAGCGGATGAGGTGATTGCCACTACTCAAGGATCCCTGCCATTGCTGCTGAATAGATGGCAGGGGATTTCTTTCCCCCTTTGTGGGAGGACTGTCCAACAATATTGTTCACCTTTATGAGTAAAGGAAAAAGATACTGACAGTCAGGGTGCAGGGGTTCAGAGAAAAATGCACCTGCTAAATCAATGACTGTGAAACATTTTGACATTACTGGGATCTGTGACAGTATTGTGTGTGAGTTAGGGACGATTGAGGTCACACTCACTGTATCATCATTAATAGCCCTTATGTCATGAACCTTTCTGTAAGTGTCAGCAAACCCTTGAGTCTTTTTTTTCCTAATGGGATACAAAGTGGTGTCGCAGGGGGAAGATCTTTGCAGTCCAGGGGGGGATTCTTTGCACCAGAACCCCTGCCTTAACATACTCTCTAATATCTCTGCTCGGGGCAATTGATTTGGCTAGGCTCAAGGGGTATTGCTTAAAACAAGGAGGAGTGGTTCCTTTTTTTTTTTTCAATTTAATCATGAGAGGGGGAATGGGCAACCGACCCACATCATTTTTCCCCCTTGCCCAAACAGTGTCTGGCACCTGTCCCATTTCTTCATCCTCAGGCATTTTGGTGTCAGGTGTTAGTTTCACCGCTTTTGTCATATACACCATTGCCGCAATCTTACACAAATGTTTATCTGAGAGGGGACTTGTGACTGTAATACCCTCAGGAGAGTACTGTATGATGGCCTGGATCGCACTCAGCACATCTGCTCCCAGTAAATTCATAGGGGTATTGTCACTAACAATAAGTTTTGTAAGTACCACAATTCCAGCACCTCACTGTTTCTATGTCCTTAGGTCCCTTATTACGTCTCCACTTTTTTCCTTGTGCTCCAGCATACATGACAGGTTGTCTTATTGTCCTTGTTTGCTCAACTTCTTTAGCTACCTTAAGGAGGTCTTTTCGGATCTACATATCTCCATTCAGGTCTGGCTGTCTGTACTGCGTCTCGTAAGTCTTTGTTCATACCGTCAATGAATGCATTCACCAGTATTCTAACATCAAGTGGGTTTATGCCAATGTACCCCATGTCTGCCCATTTCAGCTGTAACCGTCCAAAGTACATCTCTACCCTCTCTCCTTTTTGCTGTGTCACATTAGTCAGGAGTACAGACTGCTCTGATTGTTCCATTGTAGCCCACTGTTTTAGTGACTCACAGTACGTCTCCCCAGACCATGCAGATTTATCATCCATGCCCCAAGCCTGATTCTTTGTCACATCTGTGTGTGTCTTAATTATATGTCTTAGTGCGTCACCTGCCTTTAAACTCACCAACCTCTCTAGGTCTGCCCAGGTACACTTATATGTCTGCTGTATTTCCTTTATGAGTCTGTAAAACGGGAATGATTGGTCCTCAGGGTCAGGCAACTGCTTCAACAAAGCTAGCTGGTCAGAGGGGCTCCAGGGATAATACACCTGCATCTTTCTTATTCTAGTCGCACTTCTAGGTCCTGATGGGGTTGGTCGTCTAATGTCTACTGTCAGCTTACTCCTCGAAGGTCAATGTCCCCACTATCCACACTATTATGTCAGCTTCTTATGATCTTGTCTGGATAGGATTTAGTGCAATTCGCTTAGGTCAGTAGCACAGGTCACACAAGTAGCTATTCAGTCTGGGTTTGTCTGAGTCTGATCACAGTGTTTACAAGTCCATCTGTTTTGTCTGGGTCTCTGGTTACACTTTGTCAATCAAAACATTCATAATACACCTTCCATACTGCTGCACATTCTCAAACATCATTTATTCACTTGCTATTTTCTTCCCTCGTCTGTGCCTTTTTGTACATCCAAACATTCACACTCTGGTGTTTTTGCCTTTTTCAGTATTGGTCCAACCTGTTTCCTGTTTCACTGCTTCCTTTCTTCTCTGTCTTTTACAATTTGCACAGCTGTCTTGGATCCCATTGGGGGCACATACTGTACACAGAAAAAGTTGCCATGGCTTCAACCTTTTTCTACCGACAGCTCACCTTTATTCTGAAATGCCCCTCTAGTGTGCCTAACCATATCTACGGGTGGCCACATGTAGCAAGTCATAGCGAGCCTGCCAAGGTGTAGCGGGAAGGCTCCTTGCCTCTCACCCAGTAGACCTACAGGATGTAACGAGAAGGCTCTCTGCCTCTCACCCGTTAGATCAGCTGGCTAGAATAGGAACAGGCCTGTATCCTTCCAGCCCAGCTCCATGGATTGTTGTGGGAAGGCTACTTCAACTTTAGACAGCTCACCTTTATTCTGAAATGCCCCTCTAGTGTGCCTAACCATATCTACGGGCGGCCACACGTAGCAAGTCAGAGCGAGCCTGCCAAGGTATATCCAGAGGGCTCCTTGCCCTCGCCTCTCACCCACAACAAAAAAACCCACTGACTAAAGTAAGAAGGCCCAGGTGTGATAGGCCTCTGACCTACTTTATCAGCCATACAGTCGGCTACCTCCTTTGTTGATCCACAATTTGCTATACAAATCAATCACACAACTAGAAGCAGGTTCAAAACACATTAATGACCAAACAATCACTTACAATGACCAAACAATCACTTACAATTTCTTTCTAAATTAGGCACCATATTTTACTTTCAATCTTCCAACTTACAAAATTTCATTCCACTTCAATTAAGTACTGTTGCTTTAAAATGCACAAATCTTTCAGCGCGTACCTTACGGATAGAATTACAGAGAATTTTGAGCACAGCTCACACTCAGCAGAGATAAGAGCGAAGGGAGAAGAAAAACTGCGCAGCTGCATCATTCCCCCCTCCCATCAGAATATGCGTCCTTCACAGAATTCCGTAGTTCTTTAGACTTATCAAAATCAATTTCTACAAAGAAACTCAAAATCACGGGATTTCACTGTAAGAGCAGATAACTGTATAATGAGATTAACTGAGTCTTGCCCTTTTTCTGGCCAAATGCATTCAGGAAACTTTACAATGTAATGCCACATATAACACGAGCTATATCATTACTCAATTCATTCAGTCTCAGATGTAGATTTGAAATATCTATAACGCATTTGTCCGGGATTCCACCACAACTAGAAAGGTAACAAATCTCTTGACACAAAAAATGATGTGTGATGATTCATTCATACGTGCTCATTCAGGGATTTTTTTATACTCAATTACTCATCTCTCATCTTATTCAGAGGTTCTCATAGACATATGTACAAGGATTCACACAGCCTGACTATCTTGCACTTTGGATTTGATTGACACTTTAACCTACAGCAGTGTCCACTGACACTCCGAGAACACCAAAGCCAACTTCTTAAACAACAAGAAACATTGAAAACCAGAGCAACCAAAAACCACAGCCTTATACAAATTTACTGCCAATCCAAAATAACCACTGCACAGAGTCTATCCCAGACTCTGTGCTACACAGTACACCAGTACACAGCCAGTTAGTATATTAGTATTTTGCCAGAACAGTTTAACAGATAATACAGATGACAATTATTATCTTATTACTCTATTATTCAACTCTCATACAGACATACTCACCACTCACTGGTGATGTGGGTTCTTTTGAACCGTGTTTGTACAGTCTTACCCAGAGATATGTAGACATCCTTAGAAAGGTTGCAGATGCAGAATCAATGTAAGAATAAATGTTCTCACCTGCTGCAGCCTGGATTCTGCATTTTCAACCTCCCAGGAAGCTCAAACATACGGATTCCGAATAGGCTGGTTTCCACGGTCCCCGTTGGGCATCAAAAACTGTCGTAGCTGTTTTTGTTCTGACCAAGCGTCAGCTGTGCCAGATCACCAGTGAGTCCGAATTACCAGGTTTTTTGCCCTTTCTGTTGCAAGCGCTTGGAGACAAAGAGACTTCAACACACAAGCCGTGGTCAAATCACTTTATCTGACGTACTGAAATACAAGGAATGTTTTATACCATTTACAACAATATGTGACTCTATGGAGCTCATTTGGCCCCCACCATCACCTCAGGGTCGTACCTTGTTTACAATATACCCAGAACATGTTGTTGAGAACAAATATGATAACAAGTATAGTTTCCTTGAAGACAGAGACTAGTAGTCTACATAAGAATAATACATAGCAATATTAGGCAAAAGGCATTTGAAGTCTTAAAGGAAACCATTAACCCTTCTATATCATGACCAATATCACCAACAGTGATTGCAACACCTGACACTCTTTTATAGGTAAGAGCCAGAGCAATCACACCTACTTCATAATTACGTGCACTAAACTAAAGTAACCAGAGTGCAATGACCCTAACGGCCACCAGGGGCAAAACTATCATTAAGCACACAGCTTAAGGAAAAAAAAAGGTTACCAGAGCTTTTATCTGTCATAATCCAACCTGGATCATGACATCACCAAGACCAAACCCAATTCATCATATATCTCAGCCAGCACAAACATCATAGTATGCTCACAGGAATATTTCTCTTAAAAAAAAAACCTCTAGAACAAAAACAAACATCATTAGACATCAAAAAAGGCACCATTTTCAGGGATGTTCCACAACTTTTATCTAACATCTGCAATTTAATTAGTCTATGAGGGAATCATGGCAGGGGGTGTAGTATGCCATGATATTGGAGGAGTGTAAGGGGTGGTTACAGCAGGGGCTTTGTATGCCTCCATCAGGTGTCCCACCTCTATCTTTCCAACCCCTATCTCATTTGTCACTACCCTCTTGGCCCTGGCGATCTGCAATTTTCTTCTCCTCAGATCTTCCCATCTCCTCAACAGGTCACTTGTAGAGATCCCATCTATCTCCTGGAAAGGAACTCCACTAGCTTTCAGGTCACAAAACAACTCCTTCCTGCTCTTTCTAATTTGAGTATCATCTTTTCTCCTTTCTTGATTTCCTCTCTACTGTACTATTTCTTGACACTTTCTCTAGAGCAGATAACTGTGAGATTAAATTGCATGCTGTGTAGACAGTAGTATAATTTCCCATAAGTGCACTGAACATAGTGAACAATGAGGCTTTGTAAGCATCTGTGGCACCTTCTATGAACTTATTCTTCATTAATACTGTCAATATTGCAGCATCTGGTCCCTTCCATTCCTCAATAACAGCAAAGTGATCATTCAGATCTGGCAAAGGATAACGAGTTATACCATCTATGCATGCGATTTCTCTCAATCTCTGAACTCCATCTGCAAGAGACTCCCATCATGTTTGTGGTATTAATTCAATAGGAGAGTCATACACTTATGCCACAGAATCCCTCACCAAATGCAGCAAAGAGAAATTCTCTGCAGTGTCCCTTGTAAGTCTCATTTTTAGACGTACCATAGGATCAATACAAGTACTCCCAATGCCTATGCCCTCGAGACGGTTCAAATTTATTGTATCAGCTCCCTGATCCCATAATCTGAGAATCCATGCTAACAAATGTTCTCCTACTTGCTGGCTGTACCTGGTAGCTAATTCTGATAATTCTGCTGCGGTATAATTCCTAGATTCCTCTGTCATGGTGGCTTCTGCTCCCAACAGCTGCATTTCCTGCATGTATCCTACCTCCACTATCCTGTGTGACTTCTCTCTTATTCTTATTAATATTGGTCTGGCATGCCTTTCTACCTCATCTATCTCACTGTCAGAGCCATCCCATTCTAGCAAATTTGACCATTTCCCATGTGCAATCATGGTTTTAATCTGTGCAGTACGAATATCTGTCACTGGCTGCCGTCTCATCCTGCGCCTATTCTTATTCACATTTTTCATTACATAAGCTTCAACATTCCTTTGCATATCATCATGCTGTTTCATTTGGTCTCTCAAGGCTGATTGCAAGCTAATCCTTTGCTCTATAGCTGTATGCAGCTCTAAATGCAAGTTATCAATCTCCTCCTGCAAACTTTGAAGTGCCTGGACACAGACCCAGCCAACGGCTGCTGCTGATTTCTGCTCTTTTGCATCATACCTTGAGAGAGAAAATTTGGCAGCAACATCCTAGGGATTTGATATACTTATTACATTCCTGTGCCATTGGGGAGCATTTTCCTGATAACACCCATTCTGACAAGGGTCTGACACTGCTGCTCTCAACTGCTTACCTATTCTTAACAATCATTCAATTTTGCAAACATTTTTAATTAAAATAATCCCACTTCTGACACAAATTTGTACTGTAACGGATTCAAATAGATTGTAATGAATAAGAAACTGCTCACACAAGAATTGAATTTACTTAAATTTATTTACTTAATAAATGAAAAGATTAAATAATAAACAGTGTAAACAATAAATGCATATGAAGCAGAAAACAAGCATTACATACATTGCATTATTAAGGGAGAAAATCCTTCAATCTGCGTCCATCCCTCTCATCTCTGTATCGTCTCTGTCACATCTCCCCTCTGCCTTCTGCGTGTCTCCCCCCTCCCTGTATATCTGTGTGCATTTTTATGTGTATAAACTTCTTTGATGTCAAGGTATGTGTACTGGACACCGAAACTGCCTCCAATTAGGGTAAACATCTCCTGGGAAAGCTTTATAAAACTAACTCTCATCTTTGGGTGTCAAAGGTCATTTTATTAGAAGATGAATGTAAATGACCTGGTCATTTGCATTACTTTGTTTGGAAGATAGTGTTAAGATAATAAAAACCAGTTATTTGCTCTCTTTGGACTGTTTGAACAAGTTTCAATGATCTGACCTTCAGGAAGGTTTAGCAGAAGGATGGAGATACAGTGTGTGTGTATATATATATATATATATATATATATATATATATATATATTAAATCATATCAATATTTAGTAAAATAATTAACGAGTGTTGAAACCATTAAAAATAACTCATACTATACACCCATACAGGAGCTCAAAGTGGGAGAACCCTGTTGAGGCAAGTGGAACCTCCCAGTAGGCAAATAACAGGTGTGTGTGGGAGGTTTTGCTTCCAGTCTGTCCCGTGGGAGTCGACCAACATCTTATGCATCTGCTTTAAGGTGCCATTGAACTGCTTGCATAGGCCATGAGTCTGTGTGTGGTATTTGCTGGCCACCACATGTTGCACATGTATTTGATTACAGAGTGACTCCATCAGCTGTGATATAAACTGGGTCCCTCGGTCGATGAGCATTTCCTGGGAAAACCTCACTCGGGAGAAAATATCCAGTAAGGCGTAGCCATCTTGTCGGCCCGAATGGATGACAACGCTATCTCTTCCTGGTACCGGGTGGCATAATCTACTACCATCAGTATGAAGTATTTCCCGGAGCGGCTGGAAATGGACATCGGTCCAATGAGTTCCACAGATACTGTCTTGAAAGGCTCTTCAATGATGGGCAGAGTTACCAGTGGGGCTTTTTGGCGCGGCCCCGCCTTACCCACCCTCTGACAGGTGTCACACGAACGGCAGTAGGCAGACACATCAACCACCATTTTAGGCCAGTAGAAATGCTGGGCTAGCCTGGCCTTGGTTTTAGCGATCCCTAGTTGTCCGGCCATCGGAATCTCATGTGCGATCTGCAACAATTCTGCCCTGAACAGATAGGGTATCACTAATTGTTGGTCCCTGGGCCATGCCTCTGGTGACCGCTGCTGGACCGTTACCTGGTACAGACGTCAGTGGTCCCAGACCATGCGCTCGCAGTCTGACTCCATAGGAGGCTGTGCCACCTGCTCCTTAAGAGCTTTCAGGCTATTGTCAGCTTCTAACACCGTCTGAAACCCCTGACTAATTAAGAAAATAAATGACGCGCACTCTGTTGGAATGTTAAGTGCAGGCTGAACCTGGACCGGGTGCAGGCTGAACCTGGACCGGGTGCAGGCTGAACCTGGACCGGGTGCAGGCTGAACCTGGACCAGGTCCAGAAATCATAACAAAGAGAAGCAACAGCTGCACTCAAAGTATTTGCTTTTGCAAAATTGCTTAAATTTATTCAAAGTTCACCACAGGAAAAGACAAGTAAGAAGATAATGAGGTAACATTTCGACCTTGCTCTGGGTCTTTATCAAGCCTCACTCTAATAGAGAAAATAACCAAGAGGCTGTATCAAAAGGCATAGAAAACAGAAGTCCCAGCCGGGGCTATAACTCGTATGGGGATGGCGCCATCTGTGAGGTTTGATAAAGACCCGGAGCAGGGTCAAAACGTAACCTCATTATCTTGTTACTTGTCTTTTCCTGTAGTGAACTTTGAATAAATGAAACCATTGACTAGACATGGCTAGAATAGACAAAACTGTCATGTCTTCTGTCAGTTCCTTGGGACCTTTCTCCTTGCCTCCATCTGACTTGGCAGCCACTTGGTCTGAGTTGGGATAGCCGCTGTACCTCTTTGAGGTTACTTGGGCTCTGGCGCTCCCACTCCTGGTGACAGCGTCCACGATCGCTGCGACCGTGGGTAGTGCCCACTTCCCCTCAGTTCTCGACCTAGTCGCCAGATCAAGCATACTAACCTAGCCTTCTGACATCCCGGATGCGGGGAACTCCTGCCCTGGGGCCTTTCATGTTGGCTCCATGTCTCCTGTGACACCCCCAATCTCCAGGGTCTGTTCCTCTCCCTGCAACAGTTCTGAACTCAGCAGTCTGGATTTATCCAAGGGCCCTCTGCACTTCCCATGGCAGGCCACTTGCAACTCTGAGTATCCCCCACAGCTCCATGTCCCCTGTCTCTCCCACTAAAGGACAATAGATCCCAGAACACCTAAGGGCATTTTCACATCTCTTGCCTGTCACATCTGCTGGCCCTGTGCATGTATTTTCAGTGTATGGGAAAGTTTCAGATTTCGCTTCCCCTTCCACAGCAGGAGGCACATTCCATACTATCAACATCAATGGCATTAGTAGTGGACATTTCAAGACAGTCTATGGGAGCCGAACTTGGGGGTTCAGTGGCCACATACTAGGACACTATCTGCCCCAAATCGGTCCCAAGCAAAACATTGGCAGGAATATTTGCTGATACCCCCACCTCCCGCATTCCCCTCCCAGCACCCCAGTCCAAATACACCTTGCAATGGGCAGCGCCGGTTCGACGCCTCCAATCCCGGAGATGGAAAGGGTTTTTCTGGATACCAAATCCCGGGGTGACACCACCTCAGGCCATTTAAAAGTCATCTTGGCGCCAGTGTCCCGCAAGTCCCATGACCTCTGCGTGGCCGATGGTGATGGTTTGGTAATTACCAAGGGACCTGCCACCACCCCCTCCCACACACAAAACAGTGGATGGTTTCTGGGATGGGGCCTTATGGTGCTGGGGACACATGTGCCTTGAAGTGTCCTGGTTAGTTGCAATGATGACATCGACAGGGTTCCACCCCTGACCTGGAGAGGGGAGCAGAAAGGTGCACCCCCTGCATTCTAGGGGCCAGGGAAACAGGGGCAGGATTGGTCTTCCCCCTTTTCAGGTGCTGCTGGTGGCCCTCTTGGCCACAGGTGCCCTATTGTTGTAATCGTCTGCCAGGGCAGCTGTAGCAGAGGCAACCTTTGGTTTCTGGTCCTGGAGGAATTGCTGAAAGTCCACAGAGCAGTTCCACAAGAATTCTGTGACAAACAGCTCTTTAATCTTCTGGTGTGTGGTGAGCTCCAGACTCTTGGTCCAGTGCTTGGCAGCTCTCCTAAGGGACCGCATGTGGTCATCCCAGGTTTCCTTTGGGCCCCTCTGCAGGCTCCAGAACTTACTGTGGTAAGACTCCGGGGTGAGGTTGAA
This sequence comes from Dendrobates tinctorius, assembly GCF_039654945.1. Lineage (NCBI taxonomy): Eukaryota > Metazoa > Chordata > Amphibia > Anura > Dendrobatidae > Dendrobates > Dendrobates tinctorius. Next base: position 1,581,892 of record NW_027361755.1, read on the forward strand.
CTGCTGGATCAGGGCCCGTTTGATGCTGTCGTAGTCCCGCTCTTCCCTGGAAGGTAAGTCCCCGAGAATTTCCAAGGACATACCCCTCAAATGGTTGGGTCAGGTACATAGCCCACTGCTCTGGAGCCAGATGGTGCTGGCAGGTCCGCTCAAAGGCCAACAGGAATGACTCCAGGTCTCTGTCCTTTTCTAACAACAGGAAGTCCTCAGAACGCACTTTGGAAGACTAGGTTTCCTGAGGTGCTGATGTGTACGATTGGGATTGGTGCTGAGCCACCTCTAGCTGGTGCTCACGTTCCGCAGCTTCATGGCGTTCTGTGGCCTTCTGCTCTGCAGCTTCACACTCTGCATCTTCAGGGCATAATTATGACATGGTGGGGATATCTAAGACATGGCTGGATGAGAGCCATGACTGGGCGGTTACTTTACAGGGCTATAGTCTGTTCAGAAATGACCGAATAAGCGAGGGGGAGGTGTGTGTTTATATGTAAAATCATCCTTAAAACCCATCCTGCGTAATAATATATAAGAATCTAATGAAAATGTAGAGTCCCTGTGGGTGGAGATAAGGGGAGGGGGAAAAATAATAAATTACTGATAGAGGTTTGTTATAAGGCTACTTTCACACATCAGGTTTTCGGCGTCAGGCGCGATCCGGCGTCGTGCCGGAATGCCGGATCCGGCAAATGTTTTGTAAAACCTGATGTGCCGGATCCGGTTTTCTGCCGGATCCGTCTTGTTCTTGACAGACAAAACCGGATCCGTCTCATCCGGTTCATCCGTTTTTCTATCCGTTTTTTCGACGGATTACGCCGGATCCGGTTTTTAAAATTGACCCTTGTGGCCCCTCAAGGCAGAGTACACTGGCAGGATGACAGAGTGTGAAAGATTTGTGCCCTAACCAAACTTGTGTACCTTCTGGACCAACAGTATATACCTTTGCCAACCAAAGTTGGCTATCTTGTCATGGTCTACTATTTTTAGCTTTAGGCCACAGGTGTGTACCTGGTTGTGTTTTATGCAAAGTATTTCACCTTTTAACAAAAGTTGTGTACATTGTTAGGAAATCACCAACAATAAACACAACTTTTTAGGTGAAATACTTTGCTTCAAACACAACCAGGAACACAACTGTGGCAAAAAACTAAAATTTACCCACAGTTATACCTGGTTTTGAATACCTTTTTACCTTTGAAATACCCTGTATTTAACCTTTTTTTTAAACATAGTTCGCTGCAGAAAGAAAAGACAGACAACCATTGTGAAACGATAATTTAACTTTTATTTAAAATTTTTTTTTTTTTTTGTAAAATGTTTTTAAAGTGCAAAAAACTTTTTTAATAAAGGTTTTAAACCCAATGGGCATTTTTATTAAAAAACACACATTACAAATCTGTGTATTGTGGGGTGGAAATACTGCTGGAGGGGCTGCGGGACACTTCGACACTGGGTGTGTGGAGAGAGGACTGGGATCGTGGTGGGGAAGGAACAGTTAGAGGTGAAGGTGTGGAAAAAACTACAGAATGGGTGGACATGTGGGAAGCAGAAGAGGTGGTGGGTGGTGGAGTGGAGGGTTGGGCAGGGACTGTAGGAGCAGATGATGTTGATGGAAAGTTGTATGGGGAAGGAGTTTGGTACCGGGAAGGAGTTTGGTACGGGGAAGGAGTTTGGTACGGGGCAGGTTGCTGGAAGTGGGGAGATGACTGGTACTGGGGAGGTTGCTGGTACTGGGGAGGTTGCTGGTACTGGGCAGGTTGCTGGTATGTAGTAGGAGGGGGGAGGATGAAAAGTGGCTGGAGGGGGTGCAGATGTAATAGGAGGGGGGGGATGGAAAGTGGCTGGAGGGGGTGCAGGTGGAGGAACTACAGTGGTGGGAGGTGGAGGTTGGGAGGTAACCTGCTGTAGAGCACCGTGGCACGAATGCATTACATGCATCTGCTGGGCAGGAGAGAGCGTTTCCATGCGCTCCACAACAGACCTGAAAAAGGTGTGGTTTGGCGAAGATCTTGCTTCTGAATGCATGGTTTGCAGAAGTGTCTTCACCTCCAGAATGCTGGAGTTGATCTGCTGAAAGCCTGCGGAGATTTGCTCTGACAAGACTTTGAGACAGTTCTGGAAAGATGCATTCAGATGCAATAACTCTTGCGCATAACTCTTTTCCTGACCCCTCTGCCGCTGCCGCCCAGTACCCGCAGGTGTACTAGAGGCGGCAGGGGCAGAAGGGTGGGGTAAAGGGAAAGCGATCTCCTCACCAGCAGCTTCATGTAATGTAGGCGGCCACGATGCTCCTGTGCTGGTGGATGGGACAGATGGGTCGAATGTGTGGGAAGGCAGGGAAGGTGCAGATGTACCGGGGCGGTCGAAGTGTCCCTCGGTGCCGGTCTCCTCAGGGATCGCCTCAGAAGGGTCCAATCGTGCAGGCTCCCGAGTGCTGCTCACCGTGCTGTGGAATAAAGAGAAAAAAAAACAATTAAAATACTGACATGGTATGGCCCTGGCTGAAAAAAAAAAGTTACATCTTTTTCACATGTGGTGTGTAATATTTACCTTCTGGTGAGCATTGTTTCCCGGAGGAACGACAGGGCTTGTGCGTACTTGTACTTGCTCCTGCGTCCTCCAGATCCACTCGGGGCCCGCATCTCTTTATTGAACTCCTTCTTGAAACGATCCCTCACAGACCGCCACCGATTCACAATTCTGTTCCCTGAAACGAGAAAGGAGTGGTTAGTATACAACATCAGTGTTTCACAAACTCCAGTCCTCATGGTCCCCAGGGGTCATGTTTTCAGGATTTCAATAGTAAATAGAAATCCTGAACACATGATCCGTGGGGACCACGAGGACTGGAGTTCGGGAAACACTGGTTTACATCAAGCAACCGTTACTGTATATACTTACGCTCTTTAATCTGGTCCCGAGCTTCGAGGTCCTCCCAGCGGCCCACAAGGAGAGAACAGATTTCCTCCCAGAGTCGTCGGGTAATGATCAGGTCAGCGTGGCGGCGGTCAGCCATATTCCAGAGCGGCTCCCTTTCTCTGACGAGATCGATGAGGCGGTCCACATCAATCCCTCCATCCTCACCGTCAGAGTCGGGAGCACGCTGTGAAGGCTGTTAAAGAAAAAGACAAAAATAACATAATTAGCCTCCACAAAAGAAATGAAATAAAAAGTGCCAAAAAACAAAGCAAAAATATTTATACTTACACGCTGGTGACCTCCGCGTTGCTGTCGCCGACGACCCTGGGAGGCACTGCGAGGACCTCTTGGCCGAGCACCAGATTGGGAAGACTAGAGAAGAAAACAAAAAATGTTATGAGTTTGGATGTAGGCATTTGTTTGCTGTGTGTGGTCTGCAGAACATTGTTTTCTATGTGTTGTGTGTAGTGTGATGTTGTGTTTCTGCGTTTGATGCAAAAAACTTACGAATTGTGAGCCCACTCCAAGCGTCTGTCCACCCCTTCCTTCTTCTTCTGGGAGCTCCTCTTCATCTTGTGATTCCTGTTTTGAAATAAAAGGCAATGAATAGACATATATTACAGAGATGATGGATTTTGGAAATAAAAACTTACCGTCAAACGCTGACGATGCGAGGGAGGGCTCCCAGAAGAAGATGTGCTGTCCTGTTGATGGCCAGACTCCATGGCTGTGGGTATTGCTGCTGCCAGTGATGCCATTTCTGCTGCTGCTGCTGCATCTCTTTGGCGGCTGTTGAATAAAGAGAAACAAAGGGCCAATGAATATCTTGATATTCCATGGCCCTAGTTTGGAGGAATGGGGGATTTGATAATTACCATCTCTCATCTGCTTCTGGACTCCCCTCCCGTTCAGCATGCTGCTCCATTTGGGGTGTTGCTGATGGTGCTGCTGCTGCATCTCTTTGGCGGCTGTTGAATAAAGAGAAACAAAGGGCCAATGAATATCTTGATATTCCATGGCCCTAGTTTGGAGGAATGGGGGATTTGATAATTACCGTCTCTCATCTGCTTCTGGACTCCCCTCCCGTTCAGCATGCTGCTCCATTTGGGGTGTTGCTGATGGTGCTGCTGCTGCAGATGTCTGCTGCCTTCTCCTGCGCCTGGTTGCTGTCTTGGGTGGCATGTTGGGTGTGGCTGAGGGTCCCATTGTCTTGCTTTTATATATCTCCTGTGGGCAGAGCTACTGAGCATGCTCAGACCAAAAAAACCGGATCCGGCGCATTGCGGCGCTCATAGGCTTTCATTGTGTGAAAAAGCCGGACGCGCCGGATCCGGCGTGTCCGGCTTTTTCGCCGGAGACAAAAAACGTTACAGTAGACGGTTTTTCCAGACGCCGGATCGCGACACATTGCGACACATTGCCGGATCCGGCGAAAACCGGATGAAACGCATGGCCATCCGGCGCGATCCGGCGCAAATGCAAGTCAATGGGGGGGAAACCGGATCCGGCATTGCATTTCGCCGGATCCGGTTTCTGTCAAAAGCGCCGGATCACGCCTGACGGCGAAAACCTAATGTGTGAAAGAGGCCTAAGTCTACAAAAATAATGGAAGCAACGGAGAATATCCTCATAAAGCAAATAGATGAAGCTGCGACTCAAGGAGAAGTCATTATTATGGGGGACTTCAACTACCCAGAAATACATTGGGGAACCGAAACCTGCAGTTCCAGCAAAGGTAATAGGTTTTTGACATCTATGAGAGACAATTACTTTTCACAACTGGTTCAGGACCCAACAAGAGGGGGAGCACTACTAGATCTAATATTAACCAACAGGCCAGACCGCATATCAAATATAAGGGTTGAGGGTCACTTGGGTAATAGTGATCACAAAATAATAAGTTTTCATGTATCCTTTAATAAGATGTGTAGTAGAGGGGTTACAAGGACACTCAATTTCAGGAAAGCTAGTTTCCAACGGATGAGAAATGATCTTGGTGCAATTAACTGGGACGATATCCTGAGATATAAAAATTCACAAAGAAAATGGGAGATGTTTATTAGCATACTGAATAGGATCTGTGCACAATATATACCGTATGGGAATAAACATGCTAGAAATAGGAGGAAACCACTATGGTTAAATAGAGCTGTAAGGAGTGCAATAAGTGACAAAAATAAAGCATTAAGAGAATTAAAGCAAGTAGGTAGTGATGAGGCATTAAATAAATACAGAAGATTTAATAAATTCTGTAAAAAGCAAATCAAGGCAGCAAAGATTGAGACAGAGAGACTCATTGCCAGAGAAAGTAAAAATAATCCCAAAATATTCTTTAACTACATAAATAGTAAGAAACTAAAAAATGATAGTGTTGGCCCCCTTAAAAATAGTCTGGGTGAAATGGTGGATAAGGATGAAGAAAAAGCCAATATGCTAAATGACTTTTTTTTAACAGCATTAACAGAAGAAAATCCCATGGCGGATAACATGATCAGTGATAAAAATTCTCCATTAAATGTCACCAGGAAGTACAGCGGCATCTAAAAATCACTAAAATTGACAAATCCCCAGGCCAGGATGAAATACACCCCCGAGTACTGCAGGAATTAAGCACAGTCATAGATAAACCATTATTTTTAATCTTTAAAGATTCCATAATAACAGGGTCTGTACCACAGGACTGGCATATAGCGAATGTGGTACCAATATTCAAAAAGGGGACAAAAACTGAACTTGGAAATTATAGGCCAGTAAGCATAACCTCAACTGTGGGTAAAATCCTGGAGGGTTTTCTAAGAGATGCTATACTGGAGTATCTGGAGAAGAATAACCTCATGACCCAATATCAACATGGGTTTACAAGGGACCGTTCCTGTCAGACTAATCTGATAAGCTTTTATGAAGAGGTAAGTTCAGGACTGGACCAAGGGAATGCAGTGGACGTGGTGTGCATGGAATTTTCAAAAGCTTTTGATACTGTGCCACACAAAAGGTTGATACATAAAATGAGAACAATGGGGATAGGGGAAAATATGTGTAGGTGGGTTAAGAGCTGGCTCAGGGATAGGAAACAAAGGGTGGTTATTAATGGAGCACACTCGTACTGGGTCACGGTTAGCAGTGGGGTACCACAGGGGTCTGTTTTGGGCCTGCTTCTTTTTAAAATATTAATGACCTTGCAGGGGGCATAGAGACTAGAATTTCAATATTTGCAGATGACACTCAACTCTACAGGGTAATCAATACAGAGAAGGACAATTTTATATTACAGGAGGATTTATGTAAACTAGAAGCTTGGGCTGATAAATGGCAAATGAGCTTTAATGGGGATAAATGCAAGGTCATGCACTTGGGTAGAACGAACAAGATGTGTAATTATGTGCTTAATTGTAAAACACTGGGAAAAACGGTCACTGAAAAAGACCTGGGTGTATGCGTGGATGACAAACTCACATTTAGTGGCCAGTGTCTGGCAGATGCTGCAAAGGCAAATAAAATAATGGGATGCATTCAAAGAGGCATAGATGCTCATGAGGAGAACATAATTTTACCTCTATATAAGTCACTAGTGCGACCACACTTAGAATACTGTGAACAGTTCTGGTCTCCGGTGTATACATTAAGAAAGGCATAGCTGAACTGGAGCGGGTGCAGAGAAGAGTGACCAAGGTTATTAGGGAACTAGGGGGTCTGCAATACCAAGACAGGTTATTACACTTGGGGTTATTTAGTTTGGAAAATCGAAGGCTTAGGGGTGATCTTATTACAATGTATACATATATGCGGGGACAATACAAAGACCTTTCTAATGATCTTTTTACTCTTAGACTTGTGACGGGGACGAGGGGGCATCCTCTATGTCTGGAGGAAAGGAGGTTTAAGCATACTCACAGACGCGGATTCTTTACTCTAAGAGCAGTGAGACTATGGAACTCTCTGCCATATGATGTTGTAATGAGTCATTCCCTAATAAATTTTAAGAAGGAACTGGATGCCTTTCTTGAAAAGTATACTATTACAGGGTATATACACTAGCTTCCTTAATATTGCGTTGATCCAGGGAGCTAGTCTGATTGCCGTATGTGGAATCGGGAAGGAATTTTTTTCCCCAATGTTAAGCTTACTGTTTGCCACCTGGGTTTCTTTTGCCTTCCTCTGGATCAACATGTTAGGGCAAGTTAGGATAGGATATGGGTTGAACTAGATGGACTTAAAGTCTTCCTTCAACCATAATAACTATGTTACTATGTTCATAATATGATGTGCATTTCCACATCTGAACTTTCAGTGGAGGTTTTGTGAGAACTAAACATTTATATTCGAGTTCTCTTTTAATTGCAAGTAGATACCTGGAGGTCCAGATCCTCAGACTATAGTTACATAGGTTGAAAAAAGACCTAGGTCCATCAACCTTTCTCCACTAATTATAAATTTTATCACTGAATTAGCTACAACCCCCAATGTTATGTGTACTGAGGAAACCATCCAGCCCTGTTGTAAAAGCTGTTATAGTGTCTGCCATTACTACCTCTAGTGGTCGGCATTCCACATTCTGACTGCTCTAACTGTATAGAACCCTTTCCTATTTAGCTGCCAAAATCACCTTTCTTCCACTCGTAACGAGTGCTCCCTGGTCCAAAGTATGGTACTTGGAAGGAATAAGTCATGTACCAATCCTTTGTACTGACCACACATATATTTCTACATGTAAATGAGATCTCCTCTGAGACGGCTTTTTTCTAAGCTAAACAAGCCCAACTTTTCCGACCTCTCATATGAGAGGCCTTCCAATGCTTGTAATAATCTAGTTGCCCATCTTTGAACGTATTATAACTTCTGAATATCCTTTTTAAAATGTGAAGCCCAAAACTGGACCCCATATTCCAGATGTAGCCTCACAAGTGATTAGCCCCTTAACGACCAATGAAGGACAAAGTCCATCATGGCAGGATGTCAGTTTCCAAACAAGGAGGACTATACATCAGTCATGCATTTAAAATATCACTGTATGTGCTAGTTCAGTGCCAACAGCTGTCTGACAGCTGAGAGGCATGGGAAGAAGTGCAGGGACTCATGTCATTGGTCCCCACCCCCAGATTGCTGTGATCGGTCAGTCAATATGACTGATTGATCACAGCATGACTGCACAGGAGATGCTGAAATATCAGCACTTCCCACCTGATCAGTGCAGCAGCTCAGCTCTGCCAGTGGCCGAGCATCTGCACAAATAGCCAGGATCAGTGTCAGCCCCAGGCTGTTAACCGCCTAATTGCTGCGATCGAGCGTGATTGCAGCGTTTAGGAGGGAGGCAGAGGGACGGGAGCTCGGCATCGGCATCCCCGCAACATCATCAGGGGGCCCAATCTTTGCCATGGTGACTCGAGGACGACCCCTGGGTCATCAAGCTACAGAAAGCCTCTGAGACCATACTCGCAGCATGGTGTCAAAAGATTTCAGTATAGGTATAATAAAGTGCAATGCTTGTGCATTGCAATGTATTATACCTGCAATCTAAGTGAAAAAAGGGACAAAGGTAAAAAAGAAAACTTTTCTTAAAAAATATTACAAAATAATAATAAAAAAGCACTAATAAATACACATTTTGATGGAAAAAAATTAAAACAAAAAAAGTATACATTTGGTATTGCTGCATCCGAAAAAATCCGATCTATAAACGTGTCACACTAGTTAACCCCTTCAGTGAACACCTTAAAAAAAAGTAGCAAATTATATTTTATCATCATACCGCTTGGAAAAAGTGGTATAAAACACAATAAAAAAGATGACTGTAAATAAAAACAGTATCACTGAAAATGCCATCTTGTCCCACAAAAAAACAAGCCGCCTTACATCTCTATCACCAGAAAAATAAAAAAGTTATAGCTCTCAGAATAAAGCAACACAAAAATTATTTTTTCTATACAAGTTTTTGTCTAAAAACGCCAAAACATAAAAAAAATCTAAAAAGTTGCATCGTTGTTATCGTACTGACTCAAAGAATAAAACTGCCTTCATCAATTTTATCACACGCAGATTGGAGAAAAAAAAATCCTGAATTCCTGGTTTTTGTTCATTCTGCCTCCACAAAAATCAGAATAGAAAGCGATCAAAAAATGTCATGTGCCCGAAAATGGTACCAATAAAAAAGTCAGCTTGTCCAGCAAAAAACAAGCCCTAACATGACTTTGTGGGCCAAAATATGGAAAAAATTATAGCTCTTAAAATAAGGAGATAAATAAAAAAGTCGCCTAATCACACCGCACGAGGAATGGCGCAAAAAATAAACAACAATACTTCACCTGCTGTGGATTTGTTCATTCTGCCTCACAAAGATCGCAGTAAGGCTCAACGCACATTTATCCTGTGCTCTATGGTGAGAGCTTGCATCAGGGTTTTCATGTAAATATGTGAAACACGTGATTCATACAGAACCACCGGCAGAAGATTCCCTATAATGAGCAAGATGGAGGCACTGTGAATGCCATAGGACCTGTGATCCAGCGGTGTCCGTCTTTTTCGTTGTGTTTAAAAACTCAGTTCACCATAGTTTTGTGCACCTCTGAAAGTCTGAAAGGAAGGACAACGTTGAACAGAGATCAGACGGAGTCCAGAGTAACTCTGCTGCCTCATTATAGTGAATGGATCTCTCAAGGGTTTCATGGGAGATATAGATAGAAACCCCAAAGTATTTGCTCAGCATAGACCGCCATTATGAAAAATGTTCCCAATAAAAGCTTCAACTCAATCCACAAAAAAAGTCCCCACTTAGGTCTGTCATCTGTTAACAGAAATATGTGAGGCTTCCATGTTACTGCTAGTACAAAGGCTCTGGAAAAGCCAAAAGAAATTCAGCAAATTCTGCACTCGCAAAATCCAAATGCCCCCCCTTGCTTCTGAGCCCCAGTGTGCATAAACCACCTTTAGCATTCAAATTTGGCAAAGGTATAATTTTCAAAATGGGGCCACTTGGGGAAGGGGGGAATTCTGCTCTCTAGCACTTAGGGGCTCTGTATATGGAGTCTGCAAACTATTCAAGGAAAATCTATGCTCAAGGACGAAAAAAGCGCTCCATCCCTACCGAGACACTCCCCATGGCTAAGCAGTACTGTACAGCCACATATGGTGTGCTTCTATATTCAGCAGAAATTGTGGGACCCATTCTGGTGCCAATTTTACCCACTTCTTGCATTAAAATGTTAAATCTGGGGCTAAAACAAAATTTTTGTGGTAATAAATGTAATTATCTTTTCTTCACTGCCCAATGGTATAAAATTCTGTGTCACACATTTGGTATCAATATGATCATTACACCCCTAGATTAATTCATTAAGAGGTGTAGTTTGTAAAATGAAGTCACTTATGGGTCGTTATACTGTTCTGGCACCTCAGGGGCTCTCCCAGAGGGTCATGGCACCCTCAACCCATAATAGTAAAATCTGCACTATAATATGGCACTTCTTCCCTTTTGAACTTTGCACTGTGCCTCCAAAAGTAGTTTTCACCCACACATGGGGTATTGGCACACTTAGGAGAAAGTGCACAACAAATTCTGGGGTCCATTTTTGCCTGTTACATTTGAGAAAATAAAAATTTTGGGGCTAAAAGAAAAATTTTGCTGGAAAAATGTGTTTTTTTTAAATTTTCTTAGCTCTGTTATAAACTTCTGTAAAGCACCTGGTGGTTCAAGATGCTCATCACACATCTAGATAAGTTCCTTGAGGGGTCTAATTTCCAAAGTGGAATCAATTGAAGGGGGTTTCCACTGTTTAGGCACATCAGGGGCCCTCCAAAAGTGACATGGCATCCGCTCTCGATTCCAGCCAATTTTGTGTTCAAAAAGTGAAACCTTTCTCCTTCCTGTAGTGAAACCTCCACCAGGGGGAGCTGGTGAGGGAAGAGAGGTTACACACTAAGAGCAGCAACCCTGAGCAACAGCACAGGTGCCACAGGTAACGAGAGAGAATAGTCAGACGAACCGAGTCAGAAACTAGCAGGAGCAGACGTACCAGAAGGAGCAGCAATACACGTAGTCAAAATACCAAAAGCCGAGAGTCAGAAAGCCAGAACATGAGCACGGGGTCCAAAACGTGAGACGAAATACGTGGTCGGGGTACAAGCCAGGGAGTCAGATGCCAGAGAGGGAACGTAACAGCAGAGACGAATACCAAGAGACGGGGTCAGAAATCAGTCCGGGTCATACACGTGAATATCAGTCAAAGGCAGGAGGATCACCAGGGTACAAGGGTCAGCGGCTCTAAACTGGAAGCTTGAGCTATCACTAACACTGGTCAGCAGGCTGTGAGGGATTGAAATAGTCCAGCTAGCTCCAGAACGAGGCTGAGGAGATTAACCCCCGCATGACCAGTCCAGAGTGAAAACAGCAGAAGATAAACTCAGGACTGGACCATGACAGTACCCCCCTCTCAATGGGGGGCCACTGGACCCCCAGGCTTCCCTGGATGACGAGCGTGAAAGGCCTGGACCAACCGATCCGCATGGACCGAACGCGCCGGCACCCATGACCGATCCTCAGGACCGTATCCTTTCCAATGGACCAAGTACTGAAGTGAACGACGGAGCATGCGAGAATCCACCACCTGTTTCACCTCGTACTCGGTCTGCCCATCTACCATAACAGGCGGCGGGTGCGAGGGAGATTCGTCAGAGGAAGGCACCGACGGCTTCAGAAGCGTTTTATGGAACACATTAGGAATCCGTAATGACGGAGGCAACCGCAGGCGAAAAACCACAGGATTAATCACCTCTAGGATCTCATACGGACCAATAAATTTGGGACCCAACTTAGGAGAGGGAATTCTCAGCCTTATGTTTTTGGTGGATAACCATACCTTATCCCCCACCTGATAAGTCGGCCCCACCGAGCGTCATTTATCCGCAAAAAACTTATATTTGCCCTGAGCCTCCCCAATGTTTCTCTGAACCTCCCTCCAAACCTCCTCCAACCGCAAAAAGGCTGAATCAGCCCCTGGACACTCCGAATCTAGTCTGGAGAATTCACCAAAACGAGGGTGAAACCCATAGTTGCAGAAGAAAGGAGAAGTACCAGTAGACTGATTGACACAATTATTGAAGGCGAATTCCGCCATCGGTATCACAGAGCACCAATCATCCTGTCTGGATGTGATAAGACACCGCAGGATCTGCTCTAAAGACTGATTGGTCCTTTCAGTCTGACCATTGGTCTCGGGATGGTAGGCCGATGAAAAGGTCAGACTGATGCCCAGCCTTTTACAAAAAGCTCACCAGAATTTTGACACGAATTGCACCCCTCTATCAGACACCACACTGACAGGCACACCATGCAACCGAATCACATGCTCAATGAATAGCTTAGATAGAGTCTCAGCATTAGGAAGGCCTGTTAAGGGTACAAAATGTGCTTGTTTACTGAACCTATCCACAACTACCCAGATCACGGTTTTGCTATTAGAGGGTGGGAGATCGGTGATAAAATCCATGGACAGGTGAGTCCACGGTCTATCCGGAATTGGCAGTGGCACCAATTCCCCGGCCGGCCGGTTGTGGGAGGCTTTAGCGCGGGCACAAGTTTCACAGGAGGACACAAAACCAGTGACGTCAGAAGTCAACGAGGGCCACCAGAACAGCCTAGTGATGGCTTTGCGAGTGGCCGAGATTCCTGGATGCCCACTCAGAGCTGAGTCGTGGAACTCCCGAAGCACCCTTAACCGATACTGGACAGGCACAAAGAGCTTATTTTCAGGTATGGACGGGGGAGCAAGAGATTGGGCCTCACGAATCTCCTGCTCCAATCTCTGGGACACCAAAGCCACCACCACCCCGCGCTGAAGAATGGAGGAAGGAGGCTCCGGAGGCGATACCGGATCTAGGCTGCGAGACAAGGCATCCGCCTTCACATTCTTGGAACCTGGTCTGAAAGTGATGGAAAACTGAAATCGGGAAAAAAAAGTGACCACCTTGCCTGTCTCGGAGTCAGACGTTTGGCGGATTCGATGTAAGACAGATTCTTGTGATCTGTAATGACGGTGATACGATGGACAGCCCCCTCCAAAAAATGCCTCCATTCTTCAAAAGCCAATTTAATGGCCAACAACTCTCGGTTACCCACATCATAATTCCTTTCAGCAGAGGAAAATTTTTTACAAAAGAAGGCACAGGGTCTTAAGTTTGTTAATGTGGTGGGCCCCTGGGACAACACAGCCCCCACTCCCACCTCAGAGGCATCCACTTCTACGATGAATGGTTTAGACAAGTCAGGTTGCACCAGTACTGGAGCAGTCATGAAATGTTCTTTTAACAAAGAAAACGCCGCCACAGCTGGAGCTGACCAGTTTTTAAGATCTGCTCCCTTTTGGGTGAGATCAGTGAGGGGTTTGACCACTTGAGAGAACCCCTTGATGAATTTTCTGTAATAATTGGCGAAACCCAGAAATCGCTGAAGACCCTTGAGATCTCTGGGTTGCACCCAATCCACAATGGCCTGTACCTTCCTAGGGTCCATACGAAACCCCTCAGCGGACAGGATGACCCCTAGAAAGGACACTTCTTGATTAAAAAATGAACACTTCTCCAATTTGGCAAAGAGTGAGTTCTCCCTGAGCCTCTGGAGAAGAATATATAAGTATATCGTCAAGATAAACAACTACAAAACGTCCAATAAGATCAGAAAAAACATGGTTAATGAAATTCTGGAATACCGCTGGTGCGGTAGTCAAACCGAAGGGCATAACCAAATTTTCAAACAGACCCTCAGAGGTGAGAAACGCTGTTTTCCATTCATCCCCCTCCCGCATACGGATGAGATTGTATGCTCCCCTGAGGTCCAACTTAGAGAACCACCTGGCCCCCGACAATTGATTGTACAAATCAGGTATCAGTGGGAGAGGGTAAGCGTTTCTTATGGTTATTTTATTCAGTTCTCGAAAATCGAGGCATGGGCGTAAACCACCATCCTTCTTTTCTACAAAAAAGAACCCCGCTGCCACGGGAGAGACCGATGGCCGTATATGCCCTTTACGGAGGCTCTCAGAGATATACTCCTTCATAGCAGCCCGCTCAGGGCCGGAGAGATTGTACAGCCGGGCTTTGGGCAATTTGGCACCGGGAACAAGATCCACGGCACAATCAAATGGGCAGTGTGGTGGTAGAACCTCAGCCTCCTTTTCGGAGAACACATCCTTAAAACCCTTTAGGTACTCCGGAATACCCTCCAGGTTGACGGATGACATAGACACAGTAGCAAGACAATTTTCAGAACACCCAGGTCCCCATTTAACAATATCCCGGGACCCCCAGTCAATAACTGGGTTATGCCGTTGCAACCAGGGAAACTCTAACACCAGGCCAGCAGGGAGGTTATCCAAAACAAAGCATGACATGTGCTCCTGGTGTAGGGCCCCCACCCTGAGGGTAAATTCTTTAGAACTGAAATGGAGACCATCCTTAGTGAGAGGTGTAGAATCAATAGCCACAATTTTTAAGGGAGTCCCCAACCTAACTGTCCCTAATCTACAGCGAGCCACCAGCTTAGAGTCAATCAGGTTCAGGGATGACCCACAGTCTACAAGAGCCGAAGTATGGAAAAAGCCGTTCTCAACACCAAGTTCCACCTTTAGCAGTACTCTTGAAAAGGAAGAAAAAGGTACCTGAGAGTCTGGGTGACCTTCACGATTATCACCCAGACTCAGCCGCTTGTTAGTCGGAGGACAGGAGGGGCAGTCTTTTTTCCAATGTCCGGGATCTCCGCAGTGAAAACACAATTTTCCATCATGTCGCCGTCTCCTCTCTTTCTCCTGGGGGTTGGTGGCTCCCACCTCCATAGGTTCAGATGGAAGCAAAACATCAGGGTTAGCAGGGAAAAACGGAAACCCTCGCTGAGTAACACCTCTTTCCCTCAGTCTCCAATCCATACGGATAGCCTGACTCATAGCCTCCTCCAATGAACTGGGAGGTGGATGGAGAGCCAGAGCATCCTTCAAGCAATCCGACAGTCCCTTCCTGAACAGACATCTCAGTGCAGAGTCGTCCCAGGACACCTCAGTGGACCATCGACGGAATTCGGAGCTGTACCATTCGGCTGAGTGCTTCCCTTGCCCCAGACCCAAAATAGTGTCCTCTGCCATCCTAACACGGTCCGGTTCGTCATAGATAAGTCCTAGGGCCTCAAAGAACCTATCTACCGACATCCGTTCAGGGGCAGTAGGGGGCAACGAAAAAGCCCAGGATTGGGGACCCTCCCTAAGTAAGGAGATAACAATCCCCACCCGCTGAGTCTCATCCCCAGACGATCGGGGTCTAAAAGAAAACCATAATTTACAACTCTCCTTGAATATATGAAATTTATCTTTTTCGCCAGAAAATGTGTCAGGAAGTTTAACTGAGGGTTCAGGAGAGTGCAAAATAACATCTACAGAGTCACCTGGTGGACAAACAATATGAGAGGTGTTTCCCTGCATGGTCTTAATAGTCTCAGTCAGTTCTCTCTGTAAGTGGGTCTGAGACATGACAAGGGACTGATGATTCACAGAAAAGTCCTGCGCCATCTGCGTCAAACTGGACACTTGATCTGCCAAGTTATGCAGCAGATCCATGGCCAAAGAAAAAAAAAATGCAAAATCCCGTTTAAATGTGGGGTTAGTGATAATGTAGTGAAACCTCCACCAGGGGGAGCTGGTGAGGGAAGAGAGGTTACACACTAAGAGCAGCAACCCTGAGCAACAGCACAGGTGCCACAGGTAACGAGAGAGAATAGTCAGACGAACCAAGTCAGAAACTAGCAGGAGCAGACGTACCAGAAGGAGCAGCAATACACGTAGTCAAAATACCAAAAGCCGAGAGTCAGAAAGCCAGAACATGAGCACGGGGTCCAAAACGTGAGACGAAATACGTGGTCGGGGTACAAGCCAGGGAGTCAGATGCCAGAGAGGGAACGTAACAGCAGAGACGAATACCAAGAGACGGGGTCAGAAATCAGTCCGGGTCATACACGTGAATATCAGTCAAAGGCAGGAGGATCACCAGGGTACAAGGGTCAGCGGCTCTAAACTGGAAGCTTGAGCTATCACTAACACTGGTCAGCAGGCTGTGAGGGATTGAAATAGTCCAGCTAGCTCCAGAACGAGGCTGAGGAGATTAACCCCCGCATGACCAGTCCGGAGTGAAAACAGCAGAAGATAAACTCAGGACTGGACCATGACACTTCCCTTCCGGGTCCTGTCATGCTCCAAAACAGTGGTCTTCCTCCCCACATGAGGTATCAGCGAACTCAGGAGAAATTGCTCAACGATTTTTGGGGTCCATATTCTCCTGCTACTTTTGTTAAAATAACAAATGTGGTGCTAAAAGATAATTTTTGAGGGAAAAAAATGTAATTTTTAATTTCCATGGAACTACGTTATAATCTTCTGTGACGCACCTGGGTTTTCAAGGTGCTCACCATGCATCTAAATAAATTCCTTGAGGGGTATAGTTTCCAAAACGGGGTCACTTGTGGGGGGGTTTCACTGTTTAGGTACGTCAGGGGTTCCCCAAACGCGACATGGCATCTGCTCTAGATTCTAGCCAATTTTATGTTCAAAACCTCAAATGGTGCTCCTTCCCTTACGAGCCCTGCCGTGCGCCTAAAGAGTGGTCTTCCTCCACACATGGGGTATGGGTGTACTAAGGAGAAATTGCACAAAAAATATTGTGGTTCATTTTCTCCTGATAACCTTGACAAAAGTAAAAAAATTGTGTCCGAAGTAAAATTTTTGTGAAAAAAAGTTAAAATGTTAACTTTTTCCTTCCACATTGCTTCAATTCTTGTGAAGCACTTGAAAGGTTAATAAACTTCTTGAATGTGGTTTTGAGTACCTTGAGGGGTTCAGCTTTTAGAATGTCACTTTTGGGTATTTTCTGTCATATAGCCCCCAAAGTGACTTCAAATGTGAGGTGGTTCCAAAAATAAATGGTTTTGTAAATTTTGCTGGAAAAATGAGAAATCGCTGGTCAAATTGTAACCCTTATAACTTCCTAACAAAAAAAATATATATTTCAAAAATTGTGCTGATATAAAAGTAGACATGTGGGAAATGCTATTTATTTCCTACTTTGTGTGACATAACGCTCTGATTTATGGGCATAAAAATTAAAAGTTTGAAAATTGTGAAATTTTAATTTTTGCCAATTTTACATTACAAAGCTTTATAGAATCATAGAATCATAGAATCGTCGAGTTGGAAGGGACCTCCTGGGCCATCTGGTCCAACCCCCTGCTCAAAGCAGGATTCGCTAAATCATCCCAGTCAGATGTCTGTCCAGCCTCTGTTTGAAGACTTCCATTGAAGGAGAACTCACCACTTCTCGTGGCAGCCTGTTCCACTCATTGATCACTCTAACTGTCAAAAAGTTTTTTCTAATATCTAATCTGTGTCTCTTCCCATTCAGTTTCATCCCATTGCTTCTAGTCTTTCCTTGTGCAAATGAGAAACACAAACACAAGAAATTTTGAGGAAATTTTACCATTACCATAAAGTACAATATGTCACGAAAACAGTCTCAGAATCAGTTGGATCCATTGAAGCGTTCCAGAATTATGCAACAAGTTTTTCACACTTGGATTTGGGGATCCTTTGCCATTCTTCCTTGCAGATCCTCTCCAATTCTGTCAGGTTGGATGGTGAAGGTTGGTGGACAGCCATTTTCAGGTCTCTCTAGAGATGCTCAATTGGGTTTAGGTCAGGGCTCTGGCTGGGCCAGTCAAGAATGGTCACAGAGTTGTTCTGAAGCCACTCCTTTGTTATTTTAGCTGTGTGCTTAGGGTCATTGTCTTGTTGGAAGGTGAACCTTCGGCCAAGTCTGAGGTCCAGAGCACTCTGGAAGAGGTTTTCATCCAGGATATCTCTGTACTAGACCACATTTATTTCCTTCACTTGCAACCAGTCGTCCTGTCCCTGAAGCTGAAAAACACCCCCATAGCATGATACTGCCACCACCGTGTTTCACTGTTGGGATTGTATTGGGAAGGTGATGAGCATTGCCTTGTTTTCTCCACACATACCAATTAGAATTATCACCAAAAAGTTATCTTTGTCTCATCAGACCAGAGAATCTTATTTCTCATAGTCTGGGAGTCCTTCATGTGTTTTTTAGCAAACTCTATGCAGGCTTTAATATGTCTGGCACTGAGGAGAGGCTTCCATCGGGCTACTCTGCCATAAAGGCCCAGCTGGTGGAGGGCTGCAGTGATAGTTGACTTTGTGGAACTTTCTCCTATCTCCCTACTGCATCTGTGGAACTCAGACACAGTGATCTTGGGGTTCTTCTTTGCCTCTGACATCAAGGCTCTTCTCCCATGATTGCTCAGTTTGGCTGGATGGCCAGGTCTAGCAAGACTTTTGGTGGTCCCAAACTTATTCCATTTAAGGATTATAGAGGCCACTGTGCTCTTAGGAACCTTGAGTACTGCAGAAATCCTTTTGTTACCTTGGCCAGATGTGTCTCTTGCCACAATTCTGTCTCTGAGGTCCTTGGCCAGTTCCTTTGACCTCATGATTCTCATTTGGTATGACATGCACTGTGAGCTATGATGAGAAAAAAATGAACTTTTTTGAATTTACCAAATGGATGCAATGAAACAGAGTAAAAAATTTAAAGGGGTTTGAAAACTTTTTGTACTCACTGTATGTACATTAAATCTCATTTGCCAAGTGTTTGCCCATTCAGACTTCTTATTCAGATTGTTTTGCAATATTGTAATGTCAAGGTCAGATTTTAAAATCCTACATAGGCTTTACTGATGACACCAAACGGACACTTTACTCTCAATCCTATCCACAAGGTCATTAATAAAGAGGTTAGAAAGAATCGTTCCTAGCAAAGATCCCTGCAGTCCCCACTGCTGACTATATTCCATTTGGAGAATGTGCCATTTAGGACAACTCTGTTTCCTGTAGTTTAGCCAATTCCTTACCCATATGCATATTCTTTCCCCAAGTCCTTGCCGCTGTAGCTTCAGTATAATGCTATTATGTGGAACTGTATCAAATGTCATTGTAAAGTCCAGAAAATTCACATCAGCATTATCAACATCCAGATTTGCACTCACTTTCTCATAGAAACCCAACATACTAGTTAGACACGACTTATTCTTCATGAATCCATGCTGGTCAGTTATTATATTATTCTCTGCAATATATCTCTGAAGCTCATCTCTTATGATGCCCTCAAAAACTTTGCAAACTACTGATGTCAGGCTTACCTGACGGTAGCAACCGGAATCCACTTTCTTACCTTTCTTAAATATCAGTACCACAGCAATCACGCAGAATCCACCCCGAGCGTTGAGCACAAGGCCAGCCCGAGCACACAGAGCAGAGTACAGTTCAATAGAAAGCATAAGTAGGTTTGAAAGATTGGTGGGGGGACGAGTCCCAGGAACCGGACCTCCACTAATCTGTTTGCAATTAAAAGGGCACTCAAATAAATAGTTATAAAGGATTAGGTACTCTTTAAACATGATCTGTGCCTTCCCGGGCTCTATGTAGTGTAACAGCTTGGACGGATCAGACAGAAAATGAAGACACAGATCACATCTCTTTTCTGCAACAAGGACAACCCATCTTAACATCACGCTCCCATGACAATATGAAGGCAGCGGTAAGCAGCTAACGTTTTCATTTACACTATGAACAGAGTGGTGGTGCATGAAGTGATTGAGTAGCAAGTGGTCCAATATAAGGCCCCAGTGCTGGATAAGGTCACGTACATACAGTAATTCCAATCACTCTATGAACCAATCACTACAGGATGAGAGATGGAAAGCAAGGTTAAAATACACTGCTCATCTTCATTTGCTTTTTCTTTTCTTTTTGTCTCCTCTTAACCCCTTCAATACCAAGGGTGGTTTGCACGTTAACTCCCGGGCCAATTTTTACAATTCTGACCACTGTCTCTTTATGAGGTCATAACTCTGGAACGCTTCAACGGATCTAGGCGATTCTGACATTGTTTTCTCGTGACATATTGTACTTCACTTTAGTGATAAAATTTCTTCGCTATAACTTGCGTTTATTTATGAAAAAAACGGAAATATGGCGAAAATTTAGAATATTTAGCGATTTTCAAACTTTGAATTTTTATGACCTTAAACCAGAGAGTTACATGACAGAAAATAGTTAATAAATAACATTTCCCACATGTCTACTTTACATCAGCACAAGTTTGGAAACAAAAATTTTTTTTGTTAGGAAGTTATAAGGGTTAAAAGTTGACCAGCGATTTCTCATTTTTACAACAAAATTTACAAAACCATTTTTTTTAGGGACCACCTCACATTTGAAGTCACTTTGAGGGGTCTATATGGCAGAAAATACCCAAAAGTGACACCATTCTAAAAACTTCACCCCTCAAGCTACTCAAAACTACATTCTAGAAGATTATTAACCATTCAAGTGCTTCACAGGAGCAGAAGCAACATGGAAGGAAAAAAATAACATTTAACTTTTTAGTCACAAAAATGATCTGTTAGCAACAATTTTTTAATTTTCCCAAGGGTAACAGGAGAAATTGGACCCCAAAAGTTTCTGTCCAATTTGTCCTGAGTACGCTGATACTCTATATGTGGGGGGGGACCACTGTTTGGGCGCACGGCAGGGCTCGGAAGAGAAGCAGCGCCGTTTGACTTTTTCAACCTAAAATTGGCTGGAATTGAGATTGGACGCCATGTTGCGTTTGACGAGCCCCCAATGTGCCCAAACAGTGGAAACCCCCCACAAGTGACCCCATTTTGGAAACTAGACCCCCTAAGGAACTTATCTAGATGTGTGGTGAGCACCTTGAACCCCCTAGGGCTTCACAGGAGTTTATAACGCCCGGGCGTAAAAATAAAAAATCATATTTTTTCCACAAACATGATCGTTTAGTCCCCAATTTTTTATTCTCCCAAAGGTAGCAGGAGAAATTGGACCCCAAAAGTTGTTGTCCAATTTGTCCTGAGTACGCTGATACTCTATATGTGGGGGGGGGACCACTGTTTGGGCGCACGGCAGGGCTCGGAAGGGAAGCAGCGCCGCTTGACTTTTTCCACCTAAAATTGGCTGGAATTGAGATTGGACGCCATGTTGCGTTTGACGAGCCCCCAATGTGCCCAAACAGTGGAAACCCCCCACAAGTGACCCCATTTTGGAAACTAGACCCCCTAAGGAACTTATCTAGATGTGTGGTGAGCACCTTGAACCCCCTAGGGCTTCACAGGAGTTTATAACGCCCGGGCGTAAAAATAAAAAATCATATTTTTTCCACAAACATGATCGTTTAGTCCCCAATTTTTTATTCTCCCAAAGGTAGCAGGAGAAATTGGACCCCAAAAGTTGTTGTCCAATTTGTCCTGAGTACGTTGATATGTGGGGGGGACCACTGTTTTGGCGCACGGCAGGGCTCGGAAGGGAAGCAGCGCCGCTTGACTTTTTCAACCTAAAATTGGCTGTAATTGAGATTGGACGCCATGTTGCGTTTGACGAGCCCCCAATGTGCCCAAACAGTGGAAACCCCCCACAAGTGACCCCATTTTGGAAACTAGACCCCCTCAGGAACTTATCTATATATGTGGTGAGAACTTTGAACCCCCAAGTGTTTCACTAAAGTTTATACTGCCCAGGCGTGAAAATAATAAATCCTTTTTTTGCCCACAAAAATGATTGTTTAGTCCCCAATTTTTAATTTTCCCAAGCATAACAGGAGAAATTGGACCCCAAAAGTTGTTTTCCAATTTGTCCTGAGTACGCTGGTGCCCCATATGTGGGGGAAAACTACTGTTTGGGCACATGTCGGGGCTCAGAAGGGAAGAAGTGACGCTTTGGAATGCAGACTTTGATGGAATGGTCTGCGGGCGTCATGTTCCGTTTGCAGAGCCCCTGATGTGGTTAAACAGTAGAAACCCCCCACAAGTGACCCCATTTTGAAAACTAGACCCCCTAAAGAACTTATCTAGATATGTGGTGAGAACTTTGAACCCCCAAGTGTTTCACTAAAGTTTATACTGCCCAGGCATGAAAATAAAAAATTCTATTTTGAGCCCACAAAAATGATCGTTTAGTCCCCAATTTTCAATTTTCCCAAGCGTAACAGGAGAAATTGGACCCCAAAAGTTGTTGTCCAATTTGTCCTGAGTACGCTGGTACCCCATATGTGGGAAAAAACTGTTTAGGCACACGTCAGGGTCGGGAGGGAGTAACGTTTTGAAATGCAGACTTAGATGGAATGGTCTGCGGGCGTCATTTTCCATTTGCAGAGCCCCTGATGTGCCTAAACAGTAAAAAAACCCACAAGTGACATTGATTTGGAAACTAGACCCCCAAGGAACTTATCTAGATGTGCCCCAACTAATCTAATGTTTCCGGTAAAGAAATTTAGTAGTGCATTGAGGTGTGGTACAATTTGAAGCAATCCTTCATACACAGGCCAGGTTTTTCAGGGCAGGTGTCGCATTGATAAATGGTGTCCTTGCGTATTCCGTTTTTGTAACACACTCGGCACCTTTTTTGCGATTTACCTCTTTTTCCAGTTTGCGGGACCTCCCCCGGGAAATGCTGACCTGGTACAATACGAGCACTTTCAGTTCCGGAAGTTCTGGGGCCCGCTCCTTCCAGAGTGCCAAACATCAGGGCCTTAACCACTACCTCCTGAAACTGAAGGTACGACGTATAGCTGGGGCATGCACATTGTGACAATAGGAATGCGTTGAGCATTGCCAATTGGACGATGTGCACGGCCAGCTTTTTGTACCACGCCTTGGCCTTTCTCAAAGCATTGTACGGTTGGAGGAGTTGATCGGAGCGATCAACGCCCCCCATGTTTTTATTGTACCCCAGCACACATTCAGGTTTGCTGACCTGTGCCGAGGTACCCCGTACAGTGCTGAGGGCGCTGCCATCACCGTGTATGGTGGTCAAGAGAAAGACATCCCTCTTGTCCTTGTACTTGACCACCAGCAGGTGGTCGCTACATTGGGCCCTGCTCTCACCTTTTCGGAGCATCTGCCCAAGTAGCGTCTTCGGGAGGCCTCTCTGATTTTTGCGGACAGTACCGCAAGCTGCGGTACCTCGCGCAAAGAGGGCTTTGTAGAGTGGGACACTGGTATAAAAGTTATCAGTGTAGAGGTGATAACCTTTATCCAGCAGTGGGTGCACCAAATCCCACACAATTTTCCCACTCACTCCCAGGTCAGGAGGACACTCAGGGGGTTCAATCCTGGTGTCCTTTCCTTCGTACACTCTAAACCTGTGGGTGTACCCTGAGGTAATCTCACACAGCTTATAGAGTTTGATTCTGTACCTGGCCCTCTTACTGGGCAGGTATTGACGGAATCCGAGCCTGCCCTTAAAATGGACCAAGGACTCGTCCACGCAGATGTTCCTTTGGAGCACAGTCAATTTCTGTGAGGCCGGTGGTGTCAAACTTGATTCCTGATTCTGCCACAAAATCAGGAATCAGTGGCTCGTAATTTTCGGGGGGCGAGGTCCACACAGGGTTTGCTGAATCAGCTGCGGGTATGGTGGGCGCTGCCTCATCTTCTGTCCTGGAGCGTCTGCGTGGCGGTTCCGCAAGACCCGAGGAGGAAGATGAGGAGGATGGGGAAGAGGAAGAGGATGAAGAATCCGAAAAATAAAGAAAAGTCGGATCGTCATCCTCGCTATTAGTGTCGGAGGCAAGGTAAGAATATGCCTCCTCCATTGAATAGCGCTGTTGGGAGGAACGTGATGGGCGGGACATTTTTTTGTGTAAATATGGTGCTTGGGTGCACTTTATTTATAACTGTGTATGTGGTGGGGGGCTAGTGATAGCACACTATCCTGTAAGAAAAAGCTAAAAGGAAATGTGGAAAAAAAGTCTAAAACAGCAGGACCTAGATATG
The DNA here is from genome assembly GCF_039654945.1 of Dendrobates tinctorius. NCBI lineage: Eukaryota > Metazoa > Chordata > Amphibia > Anura > Dendrobatidae > Dendrobates > Dendrobates tinctorius. Next base: position 1,605,698 of record NW_027361755.1, read on the forward strand.
GTAAGTGAACGGCGTCACTTACCAAAATTTAGTGGCTGCTGGATGTGTGCACAGGGGTGGCTCAAAGGGGGGGGAGGTGAAAAAGAAAAATGGAAAACAGCCGGCACGAACTTTGATAAGTGAATTGCGTCACTTATCAAAATTCAGCGGCTGCTAAATGTGCACACGGAAACGGCACAAAGGGGGGTAAAAAGAGGGGGCTGGGGGGATTGGGGTGGATGAAGAGAGATCGGGCAGGAATCAACAGTTAGGGTTGTAGTTAGGTGGCACAAAAAGGGGAGAAAAAAATTTAAAACGGCAGGTAGGTGGCACAAAAGTGGGGTGGAGGGGGGTGGGGGATGGGGGGATTGGGGTGGATGAAGAGAGATTGGGCAGGGGTCAGTTAGGGTTGTAGTTAGGTGGCACAAGGGGGGGAGAAAAAAACTGATTACATTGATCCCACCAATCCCTGCTCTGCCTGGTGACCATGGTAACTGCCTAGGATCGGCGCTCACAGCACCGATTCCTAGGCAGGTCATGGCCAGGTCATCAGCAGGGCACAGAGAGGTCACAGCGTGACCGCAGCTGTGCCCTGTGGCTGGCGCGATCGCCGATCTACCACTTCCTGCAGGCCCTGCTGGGCCTGTCCTAGGCTTCAGCCTAGGATCGGTGCTATTACAGCACCGGGCCGGTACCGGCAGGGCACAGTGGCGATATTGCGCCACTGTGCGCTGCGATTGGCGCGATTGATTACATCGGTCCTAGGATCGAGTACATCGGTACTCGATCCTAGCCTAGGATCCTGTTGTTTCAGCCAATCTGATTGGCTGAAACAAAGAGAAGCGCTGTGATTGGCTGTTCTGAATTGAACAGCCAATCACAGCTCAGAGAGGGGTGGGCCAGGGTGGAGACTGCCCGGGATGCCGAGGCCATCTATCCTGAGGTAAGATGGCATTGGCATTTTAATGCGATCACTGCGACTTAAGTCGCGATGTCGCATTAAAGGGCATGACGTAATATTCCGTCCATGGTAATTAGGTCCATGGTCACATGGACGGAATATTACGTCAATTGTAGGTAAGGGGTTAAAGCCTTTCTAGAACAGAATAAAAAAATGAATAAAAAGTACAAATGTGAGGGGAAAAAAAGCACAATTAAAATCTGAAATTAAAACATACCTCATCCTCTTTACATTTCTTGAAAATACTATCTTCAACTTCCCCAACAGCCAACATGATCATCTGCACTCTCTCCAAGTTCACAAACCCACTTTCAGTAAGGTAGCCCTGTAAGCATAGAAGAAGTAGAGAAGGCAGTTAATGGGCTGCAAGTATGAGAATTGATCATCTCCCTGCTCTGCTATGTTCTATTTCTTATGTACGCACAGGACATGTGATGAGGTCACAGGAGGGGAGAAGTCAGGGGTCACATGATCTGGGGCCTCAGTGTATGCAGGACTCTGCTGTGCTGGTTGTCATCGTGCTAGACGAGGGGAAGTGTATGTATGGGGTCAGGAGAGATTTACAGGGTGGATGTAGCAAAGCAGTGCGTGTACGGAGAGGAGCAGTGTGTGTACAAAGTGTACGGAGCGGAGCCGTGTGTGTACAAGGTGTACGGAGCGGAGCTGTGTGTGTATGAGCAAGGTGTGCGGAGCGGAGCCGTGTGTGTATGAGGTGTATGGAGCGGAGCCATATGTGTACAAGGTGTACGGTGCAGAGCCGCATGTGTGCGAGGTTTATGGAGTGAAGCCATGTGTGTACTGAGCAGAGCCATGTGTGTACGAGGCATAGAAAACGGAACCGTGTGTGTATGAGGTGTGCGGAGCCATGAGTGTACAAGGTGTATGGTGGGGAGCATTCATGCCTCCCAACCATCCCAGATCCAGCAGGACAGCCCCGATTTTGAGAGAGAGTCTGCCCCACTGCCCCGGCCGGGAGCTTACTTTTCCCATGGACACAGGAGTACACAATGGAGCCCCGAGGAGCACTTTAAAATTTGCACGTGACGTTCCACCGTAAGTAACGTGCTAGAAGCTGACCGGAAAGGAGGTCATTTCTGGAGGAGATTGTGACGGAACCATGGAGGCACTTCAGGGAATGCTTCAGATCCGTCACCGTGTCCTCCTCCAGCGCGGACAGCGGATCACTTTGGACTCGGGGATGTCAGCCATGTGAGCGGATCATGATATGTCCTGCACCAGGAGGCTTAGGTGGGCACTACAATGGGAGCCAGGCTACTATAGTATCTTTACAGAATCTTTCTTTCTCTCTGTTTCTCTCTCTCTCTGTTCTTTCTTTCTTTCTTTCTCTCTGTTCTTTCTTTCTCTCTCTAATCTTTCTTTTCTTTCTCTCTGTTCTTTCTTTCTTTTGTTCTCTCTCCTTTCTTTCTCTTTCTTTCTCTTTCCTTCTCTCTGTTCTTTCTTTCTTTCCCCTCTTCCTTTCTCTGTTCTTTTTTTGCTCTGTTCCTTCTTCCCCTCTTTCTCTCTCTAATCTTTCTTTCTCTCTCTAATCTTTTTCCCTCTGTTCTTTCTTTCCTCTCTTTCTCTCTGTTCTTTCTTTCCTCTCTTTCTCTCTCTGTTCTTTCTTTCCTCTCTTTCTCTTTCTGTTCTTTCTTTCTCTCTGTTCTTTCTCTCTCTCTGTTCTTTCTTTCTTGCTCTCTCTATAATGTAGCCCCCTTCATATGGTATAATACAGCCCCCCCAAAGAATATAAGTAGCCACTTCAGAATATAATGCAGCCCCCCTCATAGGGTATCATGCTGCCCTCCCTTATATGAGGTATCATGCTGCCCTCCCTTATATGGGGTATCATGCTGCTCCCCTTATACGGGGTATCATGCTGCCCCCTCATGCCGAGTATCATACTACCCCCCTCATACGGGGTATCATGCTGCCCCCCCTCATGCGGGGTATCATACTACCCCCTTCATATGGGGTATCATGCTGCCCCCTCCTCATATGGGGTATATCATGCTGCCTCCTCATACGGGTATCATGCTGTCACCCCCCCATACGGGGTATCATAATCATGCAACCAGGACTCACTATTTAAATTTTAAAAAAACTATACTCACCTCTCCTCCTCGCTCCCACGCTGATTTCGGGGGCGACTCTGCTCCAATGTCAGGAGCTGCGCTGCAGTCAGACCGGCATGCAGCGGGGACATAATATCAATATTGGTCTTTTTATATATAGATTATTTTTGGCAACAGCTCGGTCATCTGCTTAGGTTCTCTGGTTAGGGGCCCACTCAGAAGTTTTGCCTCCCTGAACCAAAACCCTAGCTACGCCTCTCGATGGACCGTTTGGGGCCAGATACATGGTTGCACTGCTGGTTTGAACTGTGCACTCTCTCATGTTGCTACCAGATCCCACTTTACCTCTGTGGTATTGGAAAAGTGCAGAGATACTGAAACTAGCCCAATAACTGGATCTGATCAGCTTCAAAGCAGAACTTACAAAAGCTGTATAAAAAAATGTTTGCAAGCAAGCTCCTTGGCTATGAGACTGGCCACCTGTACCCGAGACGACAAGCTGTATTCAACCAAATTAAAAATCCCTGTTCTTGGGAAATGATAGGATATTCAATATGAGATAAATAGTAAAGTTGCTTGTTTTTACAAGAACTTTGCAACTTTACTTATTCAAAAAGATGAGACAACCACTTTCTTTTGTAAACAGAAAAAAAAAGAATCTGCATTGATCCACACAAATCTTTCAGTAAATCACTCCATATAGGGCAGATGCGTAGGAAATTCAGTGTATTAGACTACGAATGGTTTCAATAAAATTTTATAAATTGTCATTCACAAGGTGCAGACAAAATATGTAGCTTAAAAAGATAATTTCTGAAGCAAAGTCTTCATAATTTGATGCAAATTTGCCACTGCAAAAACATCCACTATGGATGTACTTTAAGTGGTTAAAAAAATTGTTATTTTTTTTTTATTTAGCCAAGCAAAACCAGATTAGCTGATCACTTCTGAAACACCAGCAATCAGATGTTCTTCTCCAGGTAAGCAGATGCCTGCAAGGGAGATCCATGCCCCAAACTCGCAGAGGTAAGTAGATTGCAGGGTCGGCATAAGTATCATGAGTATCACAAAAATTTCATTGGAAAAATCATAAAACACCTGTCCAACACCTCTATAACCATTTTCCCATAAAACTCCAAAAATCAAATAATGCTACAGGTTTTAAAGATAAGGAAAAAACCTTCCCCACAAAAAACACAACCCAAATTGACTCACAGTAAGGTTTTTCCAGCCAGGGGCATTATTTAAATGATCTGCAATATAGTAAGGAAGACACATTGCCAAGTTGTCCATGAACTCTGTACCCTATAATAAGAAAAAGCATCTATGTTACTAAAATAACAACATAGCACATATCTTACTGTCAACTGTAATACAGGAGTGATACAGTTACTGTCAAACCACTCTTTCACCTCTTCGGGAGGCAAGTAGCCACCTAAAAAAAGAAAGCATGTAAAATGTATGAGAAAACATATGTAAAAATGTAAAAGTGCAGCAAACACTTTTTCCTGCAACCTTTAAAAAGACAGACTCATACCCATTTGACATACGCTTTTCCCATTAAATTCAATGTAAATACAAATGTATATGTGATTAAGTTTTGTTACAGTAGAATTGGATACACCAAGTACACAACAAAAAAGTGGTGTAAACAGGCCTTACACCAAGTGGTCATCAGCGGTGCCTCTCTCCACTCTATGGCTACGGCAGCATTATTAAAGCATTTCATTTCAAACCCTTCATGTTGTGGTCACTGTACAAGGACTACTCAGCCATTGTGCTCAGTTTAATAAATACTTGCACTCCCCACAGATTTACAATTTTGGATAACTTTTTATTTTTGCTCTTCTTGAAAATCTAACAATAAATTCACAATTGCATTTTATTCACCATAATCACATAGCGTGCACTGTCACCTAGACACGGTAGGCAGCCATGGATTGCTGTCAGGGTGTATAAGCAAACTCCCTAATGGGAATTAAATCATATACTTATTTTTACTATATACTGTATCTAAAAAGTAATAGTTCTAGAAAGAATAACATGGGAGAACAACGCAAAATTCTACGAAAAGGTGGAATTATTATTTAATGGGAGATACAAGTATTCTTTACAGTACACACATCAGTAGCCAAGAGCTCCTCTTTAGAAGTCATGGAAGTTTTCAGCTGGGTTAACATGAGCATATTTCACAGTCGATATTGAGACCGCAATGCCCAGACTGACATCTCCCAACCTGAACTTACAGCTTCACGTTCGTCTATGAGGCTGCTAATTTGGGGTAGGGAAATAAGCGGTCAGTCCTTGCATTGCGTTCCGAATAGTGACAATGAAATACGCTTGCGACACCCAGCCTTACTGTGAGCACATCAGCAGTGACCAGAGTCCCATACAAACATACCTTAAGGCTGTGTGCACACGCTGCAGATTCACCTGTGGAATTTTCCGCGGATTAGCCTGTGGTTTACCCGTGCGGTTTCACACCTCTACAATGGAGAAGGAGTGAAACCGCTGCGGATTCTGCAGAAAAAAGTGACATGCTGCGGATTTGAAACCGCAGAAAATTCCGCAGCATGTGCGCTACGGTTTTTGATTTCCATAGGTTATAATGGTACTGTACACAGCAGCAAAAGCTGCTGCGGATCCACAGGGCCAAATCCGTTGCGGATCCGCAGCAGAATCCGCAGCGTCTGCACACGCCCTTAGAGATCACTCCTTCCCGGATGCGTTTTTTCTCCTCTGTCAATTCCACAGCTTCTTTGGAAGTCTTAAAACATCTAGAACGCTGCTGATTCATCTTAGCTCGTGGTGCCTAGCATATAGAATATACCTACTAAATATTGTATATACGGATTGCTCTAGTAGGAGGGCGCAGGGAAGCAGGGCTGTGAAGGTGGAGTCGGAGCCCATTTTGGTGGAGTCGGAGTCATTGTCATGGGAATTGAGGGGTTGGAGTAGGAGGTTTGGCTTACCAACTCCACAGTCCTGCAGGGAAGGGGAATTCCTTGGACACAGATGCAGTAGATGTTTTCTCCAGTCTATAATCTAAACTAATTTACTAACACAAATCTTGCCCATAAAAATTTGCAACACTAAACTACCAAACCATGTAGCCTTAGGCTATGTGCGCACATTGCGGATTTGCTTGCGGAAATTTCTGAGTGGATTCTGCATCTCTTGGCAGAAAAACGCAGTGTAAATTCTACGCTTTTTTGGGCAGATTTTATGCTTTTTAGTTGTGGATTTGATGCAGATTTTCATGCGTTTTTGTAAATCCATAAAGCTAAATAAAGATATATTAAAAAAAAAAGAATTGTGATGTCATTTCCTTGTTCAACCTTTTCTTTTTCATTCTCCATTGAAGACCATAATATAATTGCAACTCTGCTGCATCACAACATCTGTCCCAGAGGATGTGCACTGCATAGCCGGTCGCTTCTGACCAGATACCACAGGTGGCGTCATGAACACTCATTACAAAAACTCTTTATTCTTCAATCCCTTGTAAATATACTCCTTTCATTGAACGGACCGGGTTACCGCCACTGTGACACTGCCCCTTTAAGAAGCAGCCCGGTACTGAGTACCTCCTTGCCCTGGCGGGCGCTCCAACTTGGCGTCACAAACAGGATATCGAAGACCGGTGTCACGCGGTATTGTGTGCCCTAGACTATATTGAATTGTGCAACTGACTCCATTACAACACCACACGGCGCACGGGAAGCTGAAAGGGATGTGCCATCGTGGGCGGAGCCAGAGAGAGCACGAAAAAGAGAAGTGCTGCGTGCGAAGACATCAGCTGGCAGAGAGAGTAGAGAGCTGAGGCCTGCAATCCCGGCGCACACCGTTTATTGCGCCTGCAGAGCAACAGCCTGGTAAGCCAGTGGAAATTCAGAGCCTGGCTGAGATTAACTAGGGGGAAGAGAATGTCTGGAAAAGGAAAAGACTTAGTGGTGGACGCCGCCGTAGCCCCCATAGTACCGAAAGGTGCAAGAATGCGTAGAGAAGAGTCTAGGTCAAGCAAGAGGCAGGAGAGACAATATAATCAGCACACACGTGCAGTTCCCTGGTCGCCAGGAGAACAGGTCCTAAAGCGAAAGAGGAGGATGCACAAATTAGATGACCAATGGGAGGCTGAACCCTATACCGTCCTACCTTCAAGTTTTGATAATACCAAGGTATGCCTCATAAGTAAGGATGGAGGAGAAACCTCATCAACAGTGTCAATGGATCATCTGAAGCTGTGCCCTGACCAACTAAGGGAAAGGATGGGAGAGCAAAACAACCTTCAGCCCATAAAAGAAGAAGAAAAGGTCCGCAACATACTCGGTGAGTTCCCTGCAAATTGGACAAGAGTGAGCCAAGCCATCGTAGTTCCTGTCCTAATCTTTCGCCAGCCTACTGCACCTGAAGTAGCAGAGACTCAAGACCACCCTGAAAATCAGCAAGTTGAGGCAGTGGATGCCACATCAGCAGTGGAGCAAGAGAATCCTCGTCCTGCCAGTAGTGAATCTGTCATGCCCACAGTGAGTAGAAGTGGTCCTAGGAAATCAGGTACTCCCATGCTATGTAGAGTCACCCATAGCATAGCCAGTAAGGAGTGCACTACACCAGTGGAAGTTAGCACAGTGAATCCAGTAAGGTCACCAGCAATACCAGTGATACAAAAGTCTATCTGCAGTAACCAAGGTATTACTCCCATAAGGTTCCGTATATAAGTAAGTGATAAATGTAAATATGTAATGTAATTACATAGCTTTCAAGAATTTGTGCCTACAGAGACTCTGTAAGAACTTTTAGCAACTTTATTTTGTTATGATGGACAATTGGGCCACAGGACTATGTGTGGCCAGGACAATACTTGCATATAGTTACCAACTTGCTCAGGAGTGGACCATGGACAATGACACATGGACTAATCGTCACAAGGACTATTTTTGAGCTATGGTTTTTGTAATTTTTCATTTTTCTAAATCTTGTAATGGTTATAATTGTTCATTTGGTAATATGTTTGATAACGTTTCCTCAGTCCGGGAGTACTGAATTGCACTAGGGAGGAATGAGATGCCCCCGGGAGTATGGTTGCCACAGCGACCTTTCCTCCCTCTAAGGGAGAGTGATGTCATGCCTGGAAGCAGTGAAAGTATCTCTTTGGAAAAAGAAAAAAAGGTCCAGCTTTGCAAATACAAGTCCAATTTATTGTTAAAAAAAAGTCCAAAACAGAGCAAAAATAGTGTGTTCACATGAGTAACAAGTAGTAGATTACGCGTTTCGAACAATAGCTTGTTCTTTCTCAAAACTACTTCCCCTGGGTGTTACAGCAATATATACTCTTTCCACCCAGTAAATTACAAACACATGATGTGAATGGAAAAAAAAAAAGGGGGAGGGGAACATGTGTGAAATATAAAGAATAATGTGACAAAGAAAAACACAATTTTTATGAAGAAAGGGGGAGACAAAAATAAAATAAAAAAAATATAAATAAAAAGTTTTTTGTGCATATATATAAATACAATTATAATAACATCAATAATGAAACAGAATTTTTCTTTTGGCATTCAATCCATTGGGAAAGCATGTATTTAGATAAAAAATCCAATACGCTTCGCGTGTTAGAAGACGTTTTTTCAGATCTCCGCCTCTTATATGTGGTGTTATTCTTTCAATACCCATGACAAGAAAAAATTCAGTACTTCTTTGGTGTTCATTAATGAAGTGTCTGGATGCAGATGAGATGGAGCAATTAATACTGGAGGAAGATAAAATGTCAGTTGTATGTTCAGATATGCGAGTCTTAAGCATGCGAGATGTGCAGCCCACATATCTCAAGTTGCATTTGGAACAAGCAATCACAAATACTACATTTTTACTATTACAATTGATATATTGTTTTATTTTATGTTCATTATTACAATTAGTACCATCAAAAAAGGAATGAACATTATTAGAATGTGCACATGTTCTGCATCTGGATGTACCGCAGCGGTAAAAAGAGTAGAATGCATGGACTAGTTTCAGAGCGTTATGGAGCGTGAACTTAGAAAATTGGATGCTTCAATTAAAACTCAACAACAAAATAACAACTTGAGCCACAAACAACGTAAAGCTATTGATGAAATTAAGAAAACTACTGAAATAACAGTCAAAAGTGCAGACAAGGGTGGTTTGATTGTGATCATGGACACTGCCCAATATAGAGATCAAATGAATGTTCTACTGAGTGACAGTTCTACATATAAAAAATTGCCTCATGATCCTACGAAGGATTTTCAAAGAAAAATTTTCAAACTAATTGAAGAGGGGGCAGCATTGGGTGTTTTGACAAAGACTCAGGTTGACTTTTTAAAAATTGATTCTCCAACTATTCCTACAATCTATGGGCTTCCCAAGGTTCATAAAAATATATCACCACCTCTTATGCGCCCAATTGTTTCAGGCATTGGGTCTCTCACGGAACACCTCAGCCAGTGGGTAGATTCTTTGCTACAGCCTCTGGTTATACGAGTGGCGGGGTTCCTGAGAGACTCAAAAGACGTATTACATCAATTTTCTAATGTGGTTTGGAAGAGTGATTTTCAGTGGATTAGCTGTGACGTTACTGCTCTTTACACCTCTATTCCTCAAGATGTTGCAATCAGAGCATTGGAATTTCACCTGCATAAATATAGTAACTATACTAATGAATTGTGTAATTATATTATGCAGGTTATTTATTTCCTAATGCTTCACAATTATTTATTTTTTGATGGAGATTTTTTTCTACAATGCAGAGGAGTATCAATGGGCGGAAAACATTCGCCATCGGTGGCTAATCTTGTTATGTCACACTGGGAGGAGGTAATTTTGTATTCTGATAATAATCCATTTTTGTCTAGCATTTTTTGGTATGGCAGATTCATTGATGATACACTCCTTATTTGGAGTGGTGATGTATCTGCCATACCAGAACTAATAGAATATTTCAACTCTAATGATTTCAATCTCAAATTCACATTCATGACCGATCCACATGTAATTTCGTTTCTGGATCTTAAACTAAAAGGTATTGCAGGTGCTGTCATCAGCACTGCTACATTCTGCAAGCCACTTTCTGGTAATACCATCCTACATGCATCTAGTAGCCACCCCGGTGTTATGAATGAGTCACCGTAGGAGGCAAAAACAGAAATACTAGCTAAATCCAGAAAACCAGAGAAGTTGGCAGCTATCGGATTGCAGACCCCTGAACCTATCAACAACTAGCAGTAGCCGTGGGGGGTTCCTACGGTGCCCTAGACCCCTCGATCACAGCCGGAGAACTACACAGCCTAAAGACAGAAAGGGAAATCTAAACTGCCCCAGAGCAGACCCCAAAGCAATAGGCAGCCCCCAACATATAATGACGGTGAAGCAAGATGAAAAAACACTCACACAGATAGAAAGATAGGCCGAGCAAATGATGGGGCCCAAGCTAACTAAATAGGACAGGATAGGAAATCTGCTGTCTGCAATCCGCCAAAAACCCTATCAAAACAAGGGCCAACAGGCTGATAGGGAAAAAGGCCCTGAAGACGCTAGGCTTCAAAAAGACTATATCAGCACTCAGGTATTTTCTGAAGACAGAGCAAAAAGGAATTCAACTCACCCCAGCAGGGAATGGCAGAAATTCAGAAAAACAAGGCAAAACAAAACAAAACACAAATGCAAAAAGCAGTGCAGAAAACTTAGCTTTTGAGGAGCAGGAATCAGACTGGTCTCCTAGAATCCCTCAGAGAGATCACCAGCAAGGCAGAAGGGCGTCGGCTGCCTTATATCCAGTCAGCAATTCCCATCACCCAGTCATCATCATCATACCCAGGTGCTTGGTAATCAGCCTCACTACCTTCCTTCACCAGAAGAGGGAGTTCATCAGACCTCAATGGTGAAGGGGAAAATGAACTCACAACACCCCGGGCACACTATTAAATCTATACCAGTGGGGGAGCTCACTAGAATCACTAGAAATTGCAATGATGACAATGCCCTGAAAGTAGAAATTGAGTCATGTTGCAACAAGCTGAGCAAAAGGGGTTACTCTAATTGGTGTCTTGATAGAGCAAAGAAAATTGTACAAAAGAAAAAAAGACATGATTTGTTATTACCGAAGGTATATAATAATGATAAAAATCCAGATAAGATGGTTTGCTCTATCCAATATAGTTCTCAGTTTAACACCATTAAAGCACTCATTTTAAAACATCTACCTATTCTGTTTGAAGATGAGGTCTTGTCTAGCATTTTATCCAACGGCTGCCGAGTGGTTGCTAAAAAAGCCAATACCTTATCAGATATGGTGTCTCCTAGTTTTTTTTAGTTCTAAAACTGGATCTCGGACATGGCTACACTGCTGCGGTTTTTACTGCTACGGTACATCCAGATGCAGAACGTGCACATTCTAATAATGTTCATTCCTTTTTTGATGGTACTAATTGTAATGAACATAAAATAAAAATATATCAATTGCAATAGTAAAAATGTAGTATTTGTGATTGCTTGTTCCAAATGCAACTTGAGATATGTGGGCTGCACATCTCGCATGCTTAAGACTCGCAAATCTGAACATATAACTGACATTTTATATCCTTCCAGTATTAATCGCTTCATCTCATCTGCATCCAGACACTTCATTAATGAACACCAAAGAAGTACTGAATTTTTTCATGTCATGGGTATTGAAAGGATAACACCACATATAAGAGGTGGTGATCTGAAAAAACGTTGTCTAACACGCGAAACGTATTGGATTTTTTATCTAAATACATGCTTTTTCTTTGTCACATTATTCTTTATATTCCACACATGTTCCCCTCCCCCCCCCTTTTTTTTTTCCCTTCACATCATGTGTTTGTAATTTACTGGGTGGAAAGAGTATATATTGCTGTAACACCCAGGGGAAGTAGTTTTGAGAAAGAACAAGCTATTGTTCATAATGCGTAATCTACTTATCAGGTTCCTGACAGCGCCGGCATGCAGCCTCCGCTGAGCAGTGACTCACCAGTGCTGTAGGGGTCCCGGGAACAGTAACAGCTGGAAAGTACAGACGCACAGGACCTGAACGCTGAAGTATTAACAAGCAGTCACGGGACCTACGGTCACGTGACCACAAGGGGGCGGGGCTTAGCATCCTGCTTACTGAAATGGAAGAGCACTCAGAGTCGGGCAAACCAGAGATCATACACAAAACGGGCGAACAAGGTATGGGAGGTCAGATGAAGCCAAAGGTCATAAACAAGAGGGCGGTGCGGTACCAAAGGGACGAGCAGAGAGCAGTCGAGTCACAAGCAGGGGGGTCATACACGAGAGGACAGTGCGGTACAAGAGGGTCAGGCAGAACTCGTAACAGGGACAGAACCGGATCACAACCAAACAAGTAACAAGTTATCAGGCACAAGGCACACGTATACAAGAGGTCACTTAACTCAGCCGAGGGCAGGAGTATAACTGACACCGGACCTAGGTCCAGTGAGCATTAAATAGCCTCCTTCTGCCAGAGAGAGGCAGCACAATTAACCTATAGTTTGCTTTGGCCCGTCCTGGATCATGACAGTACCCTCCCCTCAATGGGAGGCCACTGGACCCCCAGGTCTCTCAGGGTACTTGGTGTAAAAGGCTCGGATCAACCGATCCGCATGAACCGATCGAGCAGGAACCCACGAGTGTTCTTCAGGACCGTAGCCCTTCCAATGTATCAGATATTGAAGGGCACGATGGACCAACCTGGAGTCGACAATTCGTTCCACCTCATACTCCGGCTGCCCGTCTACCAAAACCGGTGGCGGGGAAGCTGATGATCCCACCCCACCGGACCTCACAGGTTTCAAAAGGGCCTTACGGAAAACATTAGGGATCCATAGAGATGGCGGGAGACTCAACCGAAAAGCCACTGGGTTAACTGCTTCGGTAATTTCATAGGGACCTATAAACTTGGGTCCAAGCTTCGCAGAGGGGATCTTGAGCCTTATATTCTTGGTGGATAACCATACCTTATCCCCGATCTGAAACACTGGACCCACGGATCGTTTTTTGTCCGCAAAAAAATTAAATTTGTCCTGGGCCTTCGTAATGTTATTCTGGACCTCCCGCCATACCTCCCCCAACCGCTGGATCGTCTCATCCGCCCCAGGACACCCAGAATTCAAACGGGAAAATTCTCCAAAATGAGGATGAAACCCATAATTGCAGAAAAATGGAGATGTACCCGTAGACTGGTTAATGCGGTTGTTAAATGCAAACAGCCAACGGTAACACAAAACACCAATCATCCTGTCGGGCTGAGGTCAAGCAATGCAGAATTTGCTCCAGAGACTGATTGGTCCGCTCAGTCTGCCCATTAGTCTCTGGATGGTAGGCGGATGAAAAGGACAGACCAATACCCAACCTCTTACAAAAAGCTCTCCAAAATCTGGAAACAAATTGCACTCCCCTATCAGACACCACATTCAAGGGTAACCGATGCAACCGCACCACATGCTCAACAAACAATCTGGACAATGTTTCCGCATTAGGTAGAGCTGCCAAAGGTACAAAATGTGCCTGCTTACTAAACCTGTCCACAACAACCCAGACAACGGTATTACCCTTGGAGGGGGGAAGGTTGGTGATGAAATCCATGGACAGATGAGTCCATAGTCTCTCAGGAATTGGCAGTGGTACCAATTCCCCGGCCGGCCGGTTATGGTTAGTTTTAGCACGGGCATAAACCTCACACGCAGACACATACTCCCCAACATCAGAGTCTAAAGAAGACCACCAGAATATTCTAGCAATGGCCTTCCGGGTGGCCGAGATCCCTGGATGTCCACCCAGAACTGAGTCATGGAACTCCTGGAGGACCTTGAGACGAAACTGAGCTGGCACAAAAAGTTTATCCACCGGCTTAGCTGGAGGTGCAAGAGACTGGGCTTCCAGAATCTCCCGTTCCAACACATTAGAAACACCAGCCACCACCACCCCAGGCTGAAGAATGGAGGATGGAGGTTCCGGGGGGGACACCGGATCTAGACTGCGTGACAACGCATCCGCTCTGACATTCTTGGATCCTGGCCGAAAAGTGATCGAGAAGTTGAATCGGGAAAAAAAAAGTGACCATCTAGCCTGTCTGGGAGTCAACCTTTTAGCTGACTCAATGTAAGCTAGGTTTTTGTGGTCCGTGATTACAGTTATAGGATGGACAGCCCCCTCCAAAAAATGCCTCCATTCTTCAATGGCCAATTTTACGGCCAGAAGTTCCCGATTCCCCACATCAGAGTTTCTCTCTGCAGGGGAGAATTTCTTTGAGAAAAAGGCGCAAGGTCTTAAATTGGTCAAAGTGGCCGGTCCCTGGGACAATACCGCCCCCACCCCCACCTCTGAGGCGTCTACCTCAACAATAAATGGTTCAGACGGGTCCGGTTGAATAAGAACCGGGGCAGATATGAAACATTTTTTCAAAAACTGAAATGCCGCTACCGCTGCGGTTGACCAATTCTTGATATCAGCCCCCTTTTGAGTCATGTCTGTGAGGGGTTTAACCACCTGTGAGAACCCCCTTATAAATTTACGATAGTAATTGGCGAACCCTAGGAAACGCTGCAGGGCCTTCAAATCACAAGGTTGAACCCACTCGACAATGGCCTGCACCTTATTAGGATCCATGCGATACCCTTCAGCAGACACGATGAACCCCAGAAAGGACAGTTCCTGAACAAAAAATAAACATTTTTCAAGTTTAGCAAAAGGACAGTTCTCCCGGAGCCTTTGGAGAACTGCCCGAACATGACCAATGTGAGCTTGTTTATCAGGAGAGTAGATTAAAATGTCATCCAAATACACCACCATAAAATGTCCAATTAAATCGGAGAACACATGATTTATGAAATTTTGGAAGACCGCTGGAGCGTTGGTCAGGCCGAAAGGCATGACCAAATTTTCAAACAACCCTTCAGTAGTGAGAAAAGCGGTCTTCCACTCATCTCCGTCCCGGACTCGGATAAGGTTATACGCTCCCCGTAGATCTAATTTCAAAAACCACTTAGCTCTGGACAACTGACTGTATAAATCAGGAATAAGTGGAAGGGGATAGGTATTCCTCAGTTATTTTATTTAACTCACAAAAATCGAGGCATGGGCGTAAACCACCGTCTTTTTTCTTTACAAAAAAGAACCCTGCCACCACAGGAGAAACAAAAGGACGAATATGTCCCTTACGGAGACTCTCGGAAATATATTCCTTCATCGCAGCCCGTTCCAGACCCGAGAGGTTATACAAGCGGGCTTTGGGCAATTTATCATCAGGAACTAGGTCAATGGCACAATCAAATGGGCGGTGTGGTGGTAAAACCTCAGCCTCTTATTCGGAGAAAACATCCGTATAGTCTATCAGGCACTCCGGAATACCTTACAGACCCACGGATGACACAGACACAGAAACAAGACATTTCTCAGAGCAATAGGGACCCCATTTAACAATGTCCCGAGATTCCCAATTAATCACAGGATTATGCAAATGTAGCCAGGGGAACCCCAATACCAGTCCCGCAGGCAGTTTGTTCATTACAAAACATGAAATACGTTCCTGGTGCAAGGAACTCACTTTAAGGAGAAACTCTTCAGTACGAAACATAATGTCATTCTTAACCAGTGGTGTTTTGTCAATGGCAACAATGTGAATAGGAGTCTCCAACCTAACTGTCCCTAACTTACACCTGGACACTAATTCAGAGTCAATAAAGTTCAATGACGATCCGCAATCCACGAAGGCAGAAGTGGATGTGGAGACACTCCCACAACAAAGTTCCATTTGCAACAACATTTTAGAGAAGGAAGAAAAGGGTACCTGAGAGCCTGGGTGATCTCCACGATAATCACCCAGGCTCAGTCGCTTGTTGGTTAGTGGACGGGAGGGGCAATCCTTTTTCCAATGTCCAGAATCGCCACTGTGAAAACAGCATTTTCCAACGCGCCGTTGTCTCCTTTCATTCTCTTTGAGGTCAATAGTTCCCATCTCTGTGATTTTCAATGTAGGACTGGCTCCCCTTCCTTGGGAGAATAATGATGTCTCTGTTTGCATCACACCCCTCGCCCGTAACCTGCGATCCATTCGGACGGCCTGTGTCATAGCCTCCAGGGAATCAGGCGGGGGGTGGAGATCCAAGGCGTCTTTCAGATGCTCAGACAGGCCTCTACGGAACAACCCCCGGAGGGCGGCATAATTCCAGCAGACCTCAGCAGCCCAGAGTCTGAACTTGGAGCAAAACCACTCGGCTGAGTGCTTCCCCTGGCAAACACTCATCACCATGTCCTCAGCCATACGCATCCAATCAGGCTCATCATAAATATGCCCCAGGGCCTCAAAAAATGCATTCACAGTCATACGCTCAGGGGCCGTGGTAGGAAGGGAGAAAGCCCAAGTTTGGGGGGCTCCCCTTAACAGAGACATAATGACCCCCACTCTCTGACTTTCATCCCCAGAAGAGTGTGGTCTTAAGGAAAAAAAAAGCTTTCATCCCTCCTTGAAAACTCTGAATTCATTTTTATCTCCAGAAAAGGTATCCGGTAATTTAACTGGAGACTCCAGGGAAATTAATGTAACATCCCGAGCCCCCGATGAAAAAACCCCCTGCACAGTGTCAGCGATCAGCTGCTGTGACTGAGCCAGGACTCGTTGTTCTCCAAGGAGTTTCTGAGACATCTGCGTCAGGTGCTTAACCTGCTCAGAAAGAGTGTGCATAGGATCCATCACACACAGGTGAATGGGAGCAGAGAAAAAAAATGGTATGGGTCAGTTATAATGTCAGGTTCCTGACAGCGCTGGCATGCAGCCTCCGCTGAGCAGGGACTCACCAGTGCTGTAGGGGTCCCGGGAACAGTAACAGCTGGAAAGTACAGACGCACAGGACCTGAACGCTGAAGTATTAGCAAGCAGGCACGGGACCTATGGTCACGTGACCACAAGGGGGCTGGGCTTAGCGTCCTGCTTACTGAAATGGAAGAACACTCAGAGTCGGGCAAACCAGAGATCATACACAATACGGGCGAACAAGGTGCAGGAGGGACAAGCAGATGGGAGGTCAGACGAAGCCAAAGGTCATACACAAGAGGGCGGTGCGGTACCAAAGGGACGAGCAGAGAGCAGTCGAGTCACAAGCAGGGGGTCATACACGAGAGGACAGTGCGGTACAAGAGGGTCAGGCAGAACTCGTAACAGGGACAGAACCGGATCACAACCAAACAAGCAACAAGTTATCAAGCACAAGGCACACGTATACAAGTGGTCACTTAACTCAGTCGAGGGCAGGAGTATAACTGACACCGGACCTAGGTCCAGTGAGCATTAAATAGCCTCCTTCTGCCAGAGAGAGGCAGCACAATTAACCCATAGTCTGACCAGGATGGGCCAAAGCGAAATCCCGTCCTGGATCATGACACTACAACTTGTTACTCATGTGAACACACTATTTTTTGCTCTGTTTTGGACTTGTTTTTAACAATAAATTGGACTTGTATTTGCAAAGCTGGACCTTTTTTTCTTTTTCCTTGGTTATTGCGTGAAGACTGCACGTGGTCCGGGCTATCCACTACATATGCCTTCAGGTGAGCTGGCTTCTTTTTCTCTTTTTGAAAGTATCTCTTTATCAGGTAGTTCCTACATTCAACACAGTTCCTGCTCCTGGCCAGCAGAGGGAGCTTTAAACCCAACTTGAGGGGAGCTGCTCTCTCTGGTCAGGGGGAGGGAGATGGGGAGTTAGAGTGTGGACAGGGAAGCGAGAGGACATGGGAAAGGAGCTGGAGATTGGAGCTATAGCAGAGCTCATCTCCAGTCCTAAGCGCCAGAAACCGGGTGCTGGAGTCCGAGGCTGTGTGGATGCTAAAGGTTCCACAATAAAATCCGGAGGATAAGAGGCTTCAGACCCTCTGGTCCCAATTGAGACTCGACGACATAGCAGCAACGTGTGTGCCGGAGATGCTGGAAGTGAGCAGTCCATGAAGGAGGCTACAGCTGCCTGTCATGCGAGGGGAGTTAAGACAGAAAGAGGAACTTGAGTGGAATTCACAACTGCAAGTACTTCAGAATAGCACTAGAAAGGAAACCTCAGAACCCACCTATAAAGTGAGATTCCCAAATTGCTTTCTGGCTGAACGACTCCTGTACCAGCTGTAATCTGAGACCTGGACTGTACCTACACAGCACAGTAAAATGTAAAGGAAACTGAACTCTGTTGTGTCTTCTGCATTCTTCCTCCATCACCCTTTCAGCACTGCTACACCCCTTTGCCTAAACACTACACCATCTACCTCAACATCTACTACAACTGCCCTGGGACTACAGCTCTGCCTGTGGAGAGCTATTACAACTCTGCTGCATCACACCACATGTCCCAGAGGATCTGCACTGCAGCGCTGGTCACCTCTGACCGGATACCACAGGTGGCGTCACGAACACTCATTACAAAAACTCTATTCTTCAATCCCTTGTAAATATACTCCTTTCATTGGATGCCCAGGGCCATGGACCAGGTCACCGCCGCTGTAACACTGCCCCTTTAAGAAGCGGCCCGGTACGGAGTACCCCACTTGCCCTGGCGGGCACTCCAGCTGCAGGGTGTGGTAAAATGGTGTTCGGTCAAAATCGGTCATACTTTTATAGCTGGAATCCGTGCCTGCTCATAGGTGGTATAAAATTCATTTTCTGACGCACTAAGGCTATGTGCACATGATGCGGATTTGTTGCATTTCCGCAACGTTTTTTTCCGTGCGGAAATGCTCCAAAAATGCAATGGATTACTAAAGCAAGGTTAATCAATGACTATCCTGAAGTGTTGTGCACGTGATCCAGAAATTTCCATCCTTATTTGCAACATTTTGTTTTCTGCAGCATGTCAATTCTTTTGTGGATCTGCAGCGTTTTCACCCATTGACTTCCATTGAGTCAGTCAAATCTGCTGCAAAAACACATGTGCTAGAATGTTTGCAGATTTGCTGCCAAAAATGCTGCGGAATTGTCAAAGCAAATGATGTCAGAAAGGAGGAAGTGTGTGTGGGCGGAGAATGTGTGTACACCCATGCAGCAAACAGCCTATAGTGATTGTACTTAGGTGTCATCTGATGGGACTACTACTCCTATTTGGCTTATGTCTGCTGTCACATATAACAGACAGCATGAGCTGATGATGGGAGAATAGTCTCATCATCCGGCGAGTTCAATTGTAAAAAAAAAAAAAAAAAAAATCAAAACATTGACATAATCACATGCATATTCACATACAATATACATACTCACCGAACACCTAATCCCCGATGCCAGCATTTCTTACAAGCAATCAAAAATAATAAACCAATATATACTCACTGTCTGCCGTAGTCCATTTAATACCGAGTGTCCCATGTCGATGTCACCCGGCAGCCGACACTGACAGGAGGTAATCGCTCCCGCAGTGTATCACTGAGCCGCTGTGAGAGTTCACTGGAGTATATCAGCTGATCAGCTATGGTACTGTGTGAGAAAGTTCTCACACAGTGGTAGTGCTGTAAGTGAGAGCACTGGAGCTGATGAACTCCGGTGAACTCTCACGCCAGCACAGTGATACAGTGCAGGAACATTTACCTCCTGTCAGTGTATCGCCGGAGGCCGGGTAGAGCAGTCAAATCTCCCGATGTGACTGTTCTACATGTGAGATCACTGTGGGACACTCGGTATTAAATGGTCTGCATCAGGCAGGATAGTATTATATGTTGGTTTATTATTTTTTGATTGTTTGCAGGACACGAGGGCGTCGGGGATTAGTCATTCATTAAATATGGTTAATGTAGATTCAATAAAGGAGTCTGATTATTTCAAATAAAGGACTTTATTCTGGCTGTGTGTTTATTTACCATATAACTATCGGATTAGTAATGGAGAGGTGTCTTATAGATGCCTCTCCATTACTAATCCATGGGCTTGATGTCATCGGACAATGCAAAAATAACATCAACCCCACTTGCCACTGCTACAGGGCACATGGGAAGAGCATGGGACGCGGGAAATATATATATATGTGGCGCCCCCAGGAGTATGGTCGCCACAGTGGCATTACCTTCCTCCTAGGGAGTGTGATGTCATGCTTGGAAGCAATAAAGGGTCTCTCTATCAGTTAAGCACAACATACAGCACGGTTCCCACTCTAGGCCAGCAGATGGAGCTCTGAACCAAAACTGGGGGAGGAGCTGCTCTCTGGGGGCCAGGAAGGGGAAGTTAGTGAGTTCGTGTGAGGAGGGTGAAGTGTGTGGATGGGAGAAGAAGAGCTGGCAGATTGAGCTGAGTTCAGGCTCAATTCTAGCATAGTGCATGGTCTGGAGTCTGGTCTCCGAGGTTGTACGAATGCTGATGTTCCTGCAGCAAAAACCGGAGGAATAGGAAGCTGTAAATGCTCTGTTCCCACATAAGACTCGGAGGCACAACAGCAACGTGTGAGCCAGAAGAAGGAGGCTACAGCTGTCTGCCATACGAGGGGGTTCTAAAAGAGAACAAGCAAGAGGAACTTCAATGTAACTCAGTACTGCGTGTACCTCAGATAAGTGCTAGAAAGGAGACTACACAACCCATCTGCATAGAGAGATTCCTAAGTTGCTTCCAGGCTGGCCAACTCCTGTTCCATCTGTAATCTGGATCCTGGACTGCACTTACAAAGCAAAGTAAAGGTATAAGAAACTGCACCCTGTTGTGTCATTGCCTTCTTCCTGCAACCTCTTCAGCACTGCTACATCTCTGTGCATAACACTGCACCCTCTTCCTCAACATCTATTACTACTGCCCTGGGACTACAGCTCTACCTGTGGGGAGCTATAACATGTTGCTGCCTCATACCATCTGTCCCAGAGGATCTGCCTGCAGCGTCGGCTTAACCCCTTCATTGCCGAGCACCACAGGTGGCGTCACATATCATCCACTTATAAACTTGAATCAACCATGTTTCACCCCCTTTTACATGGACGCCCAGGGCCACGGACCGGGTCACCGCCACTGTGACAAATACCTCTGGCGGTGACCCGGCGGGCGATCCATTTTGGCATCGCGAACAGGATTTAAGAAGCCCGGTACCTCTGGGTCCTGTGTGCCAGAGCCTGTGTTGTGCGCCATTGGCTTATTGCGCCATTGCCGCCATTACCCCACCACTTGGCGTGGGCGGGAAGCTGAAGGGGAGGGCCGTCATGGGCGGAGCCAGACTCAGAGCGCGAAAAGTGAGGTGCTGTGCGGAAAGAGACCAGCAGGCTGGAAGTGAGGAGCAGAGGCCTGCAGTCCCGGCGTCCCCCGATCATCCAGCCTGCGGAGCGGCACCGGTAAGCCAGCGCAACCCTGGGCCTGGCCAAACGTTAACTAGGGGGGAAGAGAATGTCTGAGGCAAAAGAAGATGCCACGGTGAACGCCACCGCACCCCCCACAGCGCCGCAAGATGCAGGGGCAAGCGCAGCTGCGGCTCCAATGGCACCGCAGAATCCAGCGGCCAGCACCGCCTCCAGAGCTCAGCAGGAACAAGTGCCCACCGCAGCAGTCCCCATAATGCCGCTCTCCATGCCGTATATACCGGGAGCAGCCTGGCTACCGCAATACTCAGGGGAGTCACATACCCTGAGTGAATTCAAAGAGAGATTGTGCAGTTTGTTTGAAGTGTATCCTCTGTCTGAAAACCAAAAAGTGAACATCCTTTTTGGGCAGCTGACTGGTGCAGCACAAAGAGAAGTAAAAGCCTGGCAGGACACTGATAAAGAGACTGTTAAAAAGATTCTGGTTAAGCTAAGAAGCACCTTTGACACCTGTACTGCAGCTGAAATAAAAATGAGATTCTATGGGTGTAAGCAGAGAGTGCAGGACAGTATACGGGACTACGCTCTTAACCTGCAGGAGGCGCTGCGAGCCATAAAGCAGATTGACCCAGACAGTGTGAAGGATGGAGACAGGCTGTTAAAGGAGCAATTTATTGAGGGACTCCTATCCAGTACCCACAGAGCACAGCTGCGTATCATAGCCCTACAGAACCCTGATCTAGACTTTGCAGACTTTAAAGACAGGGCTATACGGGTGCTGCATAAACCAAATGTCAGCCGTCCAGCGCCCCCTAGGCGCCCAGCGATCACATACCACCAAGAAGCAGCATCTTTCCCTCCAAGCCCTGTGGGGGGCTGACGCACAGACTCTGGATAATGATCCGTCTACAAAACTGCGCCTTCAGGTCCAAGAGCTGACCAAAAATATGGCTGCACTTGCCAAAACTGTGCAGTCCATGCAGGTGTCCTCAAAGGAGAAGATCCAGCTGGCCTCCAGTCCAGAGGATGTCCCGTGGCTATGGAAGAAGAGGATACCACCACTCCGAAGGAGAGACAACGATCGCTATGACCAAGACGGACATCCCATCTGTCGTCACTGCCACAAGGCAGGCCACATCGCAAGATTGTTATTTAAAAGAGCAACCCCTGGGATAGAGGGCCAACCCCCAGGAGCAGGACCACAAGGCCCAAAGAACTGGTGAGCCAAGTATGTTGGAGGACGATCGGTCCTCCCAGTGGTGATTGACGGCATCCCTGTGAACGTTTTGCTGGACACTGGCTCTCAGGTGACAATGATGCCATATATCCTTTACAAGCGGTATTGGTTTGACTCTGAACTTACCCGTGGCCCAAGTGATGAACTGACAGTAGTTGCCAGCAATGGTCAGTCTTTTCCGCAAGTAGGATGTAAAGAGATTACCATTAAAGTGGGGAAAGTGGAGTTAAAATCTCAATAGTCTGATAGTTGTAGACATTGATCGAAGAGAATGTAACCCAATGATGACCTTAGGTACTAATGTGATTAAAAATTGTCTTGCCGAGGTTATTGTTTTGTTGCAACAGGTAGCCGAGACTGCTGGTTCCAGTGAACAATGAGTCCTGCAGAAGGAGATCAAGGCCCTGACGCAAAGACAGCAGGTAGAACTGTCTGGCGGAGAAATTGGCAGCGTCAGAGTGAGTGATTCTTTCCCCATTGCGATACCCCCCAGATGTGAAATGTTAATTTGGTGTCGGGCAGCCATAGGCCTCAGAGGAAAAGATTACCAAGCATTTGTAGAGGCAGTGTACTCTGATAGCCGGCCCACGGTCCTGACAGCCCGAGGGGTAGTTGATGTCTGCAAAGAGAGAGTACCTGTATGCCTCTTGAATTGTGGGGAGGAGGAGGCCACAATACCTCAGTGTGCCACAGTTGCTAAGCTGTTTACTGTCAGTAACAATGCCATACAGGCAGCAGAGCCCTTGGTCTCATCCGACCAGGCAGGGGACAATGGCTCTGTAAAGCAGCTGGAGGAGTGGTGTCAGCAGCTGCAGGTGGGAACTGACTCCACCCCTTCATACCAAAAGAGTGGGGTTTACCGAGTGACTCAGGAGTATGAGTGGGTATTCAGTAAACACTAGGGATGAGCTTTCCGATATTGAAATATCGGAAATCGGCTCGATATTTGCGATATCGGAATTCCGATATTTTTGTCACATCAGAAATCGGAAATCCCATAATCCTTCAGCCTCTGAGCGCTCCGTGGAGCCAATCAGGAGCTGAAGAATTGCTGACAACATTGTGTAACTCCCCTAAGCTTGGTAGGAGGCATCCAAACATGCTAGCTAGGGGCTGCGCTGCAATTGGCTGGCTGGATGGTGTGATCAGGCAGTATAAAAGGCTGCACCTGCCATTTTAGCCTCACTCTACTGTGAAAGCAGATAGGGATAGGTTGCTGTTGGAGATAGGGAGAGATCTCGGATCTAATAGCGATAGAAATTGTTTTTCAGTGACTGTAGCAGCCCCTGTGTGTTACAGAAGCAGTCTTTTTCCTCACTGACCCCGCTTAGTTTCATTTTTGTGCTGTGCAGGCTCTCAGTGAGGTGTTTAGTGAGACAGTGCAGCGCACATTCACTGCAGCTGCTGCAGCACTGTGTGGTGTGTGTCTCACTGCCTTTTCACAGCCTTTTCTTTTCATCCCTTAAATCCCCTTCCCCTATTTTTTCCTAAAAGTGTAGCTTCACCATCCAGTACATTTTGATGAATGCTATATAGGGATTTTTCAGTGAGGGGTTCCCCCCCGAACCTCCCCCCCAATCCCTTACCCCCATTTATCCCTCAATTTTCCTGGTGCTCAGGTGCGCTTTGCACAGTTTAGTCACCTCCGCTGCGCAGTTTTGCACCCACTAGGTCAGTCTTTGTAGTCACATCAGACTGCAGGACCCCTAGTGCGGCCTGTTCTATGGCGCACCCCCAAATTTTTCACCAGTAAATTCACTCTCAGTGCCCTTGTTAGTGTTACTTTACCTCACAGCATCTATTGAGGTTAAAGTTAAACACTATATAGGGATTGTGCTGTGAGGGACCCAAACCACCCCCCTGTTCCCTGGTGCGCTCTGCACAGTTAGTAACCTCCGTTGTGTAAGCCACCTGTGTGCTAATTTTTGTGGAGTGCTGCACCCACTAGGGATTGTACTGTGAGGGCCCAAACAACCTCTGTAGCTGGTGCCACACAGCACCTGCCCCAGTCCCGGGGAATTCTTTTTTTTTTGGTATCACAGCAGTGTCATTTACTGCACTGTGACATCCGACCATAACGTGTACACCAACACCACAAACACACGTTACTCTTTGTGTAAGCCACACTAGATTCAAATAAAGTGTAGCAGACACACCATCATACAGTGCCATTAGTGTTTCTTATACCTGTTTGTAGTCCTACAGGAATAAGCACACTAATCCCTAATAATTACTTTCTTGCCGCTCTGAATCCATCGATAGAGATGAAGAAGGCAGGGAGTAAGGGACGTCCCCGCGGCGGCCGCGGAAGAGGTGCATCAGCAGCAAGACATGGTGCACATCCAGAGCAAGCAGCAGGCCCAAGTCACTCAGCACCTACTTTCACCCGGCAGCAGTCATTTATGCGCAGCTTGTTAGGAGCGCAGGGCCATAGGCTGATAAGAGAGGATCAAGTAGAAACCGTTGTTGGTTGGATGGCAGCCGAGGCATCCACCTCAATGAGCGCAGCATCCTCCCAGGACCTCTCCACCACATTGGGTCAGACCACTGAAGAGCAGCACCCATCTGCTTCTTCACCGCCCACTAAATTGCCCAGACATTCAGAGGGCCAGGAGCCAACCTTAATCCTCATCTCAGAATCTGTTGGCTTGGAATCTGTGTGCCAGCCAGACAGCATTCCTGCAGCTGAAGAAGAGGTAGTGTGCACAGATGCGCAACCACTGTGTGCATCTGAGGAAGAAGTGGAGGGTGGGCCAGTGCCCATAGTGACCAGACCCCAGTCAGCAGATGATGATGAAACTCAGCTGCCAGTTTCTGCTGACGAAAGTGTATTGGATGACGAGGTCCTTGACCCATCATGGCATGCTGAGGGGCAGCAAGCAAGTAGGGATAGCTCAGAGGAAGAGCTTGCAGGTGTGGCGCAGCATGGCCGTCCACGTGGTAGAGGAAGAGGGAAAAATTGGTTGTCGGCTCCCTCAACTTTAGCACCTGATAGGAGCAGGGCTCTTTTAAAGAGCACAAGGGGTGCGCCCAAGAGCTTTGTCGACAAACTGTGCGGAGAGGGAAGAATGTCAACAACCTTAATACCACCAATATGTTGGGAGCATGTCAGGCTGAGGCACCCTGTGGAGTGGCAGCATCACACCCAAGATGATTCGCCACCTGCAGCTGGTCCCCCACCTTCCACCTCTTTAGCCAGAGCGGCCACCTCTTTCTCCAGCTCGCATACAGCTGCTCCTGCTTCCTCGCCAGAATGCCAGGGTGCATCTGCAGGCAGTTTTGTATGGCGGCACACTGTCTGTACTTTGTCAGCATCAGCATCCCAATCGCTGGCATCCTCACACTCCCAATCCAGTGTGCAGCCATCTGTCACACAGGTGTGGGAGAAAAGGCGCTCGTACTCGGCAAACCACCCACGAGCACAGGGCATGAATTCTCGCATTGCCAAACTGCTTGCAGTGGAAATGCTACCATTCTGGCTGGTGAGCAAGCCAGCCTTTATCGATATGTTGGGGTTTGCAATCCCACAATACAGCGTTCCCAGCCGCTTCTACTTCAGCAGGCAAGCTGTCCCCGCCCTGCAACAGCATGTGGAGCATAAAATTAAGCATGTGCTACAAAATGCAGTTAGTAGCAAGGTCCACCTGACCACCGACGCGTGGACCAGTCAGCATGGCCAGGGACGCTACATTTTCATCACCGCCCATTGGGTAAATGTAGTTGAGCCTGGAACTGAAGTAGACAGTGCAAGTGCGTGGGTCCTGCCAACTCCACAGATTGCAGGCCTCTCCTCTGTACAAATTGACTCCTCCTCGTAAGACTCGCCTGCACCCAGACGTACCACAACAACCGATTTCAGCACTGCATCAGCCAAACATCAACAGGCCGTGTTGAAATTGGTTTATCTGGATGATGTTAGCCACACCGCAACCGAGCTGTGGAACACGCTCAAGGAGCAGTGCGACATGTGGCTTGTGCCGCTCAACCTCCAGCCAGGTATGGTGGTGTGTGACAACAGCCAAAACCTGGTCGGTGCTCTGGGCCTAGGTGGTCTGACTCACATTCCATTCCTTGCCCATGTCCTAAACTTGGTGGTGCAGAGTTTCCTTAGGAACTATCCTGACCTTGAGGAGCTGCTGCACAAAGCCAGATACGAGTGATCTCATTTGCGGCGTTCAAGCATGGCTGCATCGCGCCTTTCAGTCATGCAGCGCAGATTGGGCCTGCCCGAGCACCGCATCATTGTTGACCTCCCCACCAGGTGGAATTTGACTTTGCATATGCTGTGGAGGTTGTGAGAGCAGCAACCTGCAATTATGGAGTTGCAGCTGCAGCAGGCGCAAAGTAGGCGACACACATCTCAGCCCTCCCACTTTACAACCACAGAGTGGGCATCCATGAAGGACATATGCACCATTTTGAAGTGCTTTGAGGACTCCATTCTGATGGTGAGCGCGGATGCTGCCCTACTCAGCCTGACTATTCCCCTTATATGCCTTATAGAATCATCACTTAAAGGACTAAGGGATGAGGTTTCTCTGGAGGAGGAGGAGTATGATGAGACACTTGCACCAACCAGGCAATCTTCATCGGCCCCGGTTGGTACAAAGCTCTGTGGGTGCCTCACAAAGGTCCAGGCAGGACACAGCAAGCGAGGAGGATGGGGAGGACTATGAGGATGAGCCAGAGGAGGAAAGTACACATCACTATACTAGTAGTCACCAGATAGAGCGTGGATGGGGTGATGCAGAACAGCCAGAGCACATTCCTCCAGCTGGTGACAGCGATGCATGGCCAGTTGGCAGCCTTCAGCACATGAGTGACTTCATGCTGCAGTGTCTGAGAAATGACCCACGCGTGGCTCGTAGTCTCCACACAAATGACTACTGGGTGACCACCCTCTTAGATCAAAGTTACCGGGACAGCCTTCAAAGCCTAATTACACCGTTGAATCGGGCGCGTAAAATGCAGGAGTACCAAGACGCACTGGTTAATTCACTCATGTACTCTTTTCCACTGCATAGCAGTGATGCGCGTCCACTAGCAGGCACCTCAGTGCGTCCTGGGCCCAGCGGAATCCGTTCAGAAGCCGGTAGCAGAATCAGTACATCTGCTACTGACAGGTTCAGTATACCAAACCTGTTCAAAAGGTTTCTGAACCCGCAAACAGTTCGGGCACCATCAGCACAGACAGTGCAATGCATTAGGAGGCAACGTTACCGTGACGTGGTGGCACAATACCTCTCTACCCCTGTCAGTGTGCTTCAGGATGGATCTGCCCCCTTCAAGTTTTGGGTCTCCAAGTTGGATACATGGCCCGAGCTTAGCCAGTATGCCTTGGAGGTCCTGGCTGGTCCTGGTGCCAGTGTGATTTCTGAACGCGTCTTTAGTGCAGCTGGCAATGTACTAACAGACCAACGTACCAGACTATCCGCTGCAAATGTGGACCGGCTTACATTCCTAAAAATGAACCAGGCCTGGATTTCTGATGACTTTTGCTGCCCTGGGCCAGAGTAGACAGGTTACATGCATGGTTGGTAGCATCCAGTGCTAACACAATACACATCACCTGAGAGACATTCCATATCAAGGTTGTTTAAGGGGTGACTGAAAATACAGCTAGATCATGCCAATACAAAGCCCATATAATGTAATATTACATATCTCCACCAGATGGCTGGGCTGGGCTGGGCTGGTACCATTCACACATGGACTAGAGCATTATAAAGTGCTGAATGATATTTGCTTCCGTACATTAATGCCTGAATGGTAATAAGTCATGAAGAAAGTCTAATACATGAGGCAAATTCCCAAATCAGCAACACATGTCCCATTCTCCTTTTTTATATCACCCTTCTGATCTGCTATCTTTCATGCATTTGTTACTTTCTTTAGGAGCAATTTTGCTTCACTATGGAGCTATCTTTTACACAGGGACATGTGTTGCTGATTTGGGAATTTGCCTCATGTATTAGACTTTCTTCATGACTTATTACCATTCAGGCATTAATGTACGGAAGCAACAGTCATTCAGCACTTTATATTGCTCTAGTTCATGTGTGAATTGTACCAGCCAAGCCCACCAATCTGCTGGAGATATGTAATATTACATTATATGGGCTTTGTATTGGCGTGATCAAGCCGTATTTTCAGTCACCCCTTAAACAACCTTGATATGGAATGTCTCTCAGGTGATGTGTATTGTGTTAGCACTGAGTATACCACTTTTTGCATATGTACCTTGCGGTGTTAAATTGGATATTCATCTCCTTTTATCTTGTACATGTTTGTGTCTTGTGTCTTTTGTATTGACTTTAATAAAATGGTAGTATTTTATGGCTATATGCTTCCGTAATCTTTTTGGATGATAGTAGTGTTGGAAGAGCCATTTATCTAGGCCTTAATCTCTTTGAATTCTATAATTTTTTCCTGTACTTTGTTACAGTGGTGTGGCCAGTATGGACACCAAAGCCAGGGACCAGAGCTGGCTTACCTCTATGGACTCAGTTTTTAATGGAGATGTTTTACCCAATGTTTCTGCAGAAGGAGGGCAAAAATTAGGCCTCAAAAATTCTATGAAGGCTATGTTGAAAAGGAGAACTATAATGTGGTGTACAAAAGCCTCTTTAGAGAGTTATTTGGCTAAAAGCCTTATACCTAGGGGCTTGAGGGTCAGAATCATGCCATCATACCCTGTTGAGGACCCCACCTTTAGAACAAGGTGGGAGGATGCTTGTAGTACCTGCTCTAGATCCTTGATTGAATTACTTATTGGTAATAACAAAAAAAGCCTGGACAAACTTGATACAGAAATTGAACAAACTCGTATTAAATTGTTGGAAAAGTTATCAGGATCCGAAGTGGAAATTTTTAACAAGGAGATTGACGCCCAGCTTAATAATAATAATAATAATAATAATATTTATTTTTATATAGCGCTAACAAATTCCGCAGCGCTTTACAGTTTTGCACACATTAGCATCGCTGTCCCTGAAGGCTCACAATCTAAATTCCCTATCAGTATGTCTTTGGAATGTGGGAGGAAACCGGAGTGCCTGGAGGAAACCCACGCAAACACGGGGAGAACATACAAACTCCTTGCAGATGTTGTCCTTGGTGGGATTCGAACCCAGGACTCCAGCGCTGCAAGGCTACAGCGCTAACCACTGAGCCACCGTGCCGCCCAATCTCTTAATATATGAGAGAAAGAGGTGAAGGAAATGAAAGCCATGAAAATTCAAAGGGATCTTGGTGATCATAAGACAGGACAAATTTACAAATGGCGATCAGTGACACAAGAAAATATGAGTAGATCATCCTCTTTATCCTCTATGTCCTCTAGAGAGGATGGGACTAGATCCAGTAATCGCATATATAATCTGAGAAAAATTATCAATAAGAGACGAAATGACTACTATAAGAAAAGGGATAAAAGGATGGATACACCAACATCCTCCAAATTGCAGGTAATTAACCTATCCGATTTGGTACTAACTAAACCACAGATAGAGGTCCTTAGTTTGGGACTCTCTTTTTCACCTACGGCCCCATTTAATTGTTTTACAGCAATAAAGGATCTCCACCTCTTTGCCCGCAAACTTGTCCTTAAAAAATTACATGAAAAAAATGGAGGAGGAGAGGCATGGAGTAGTGGAGAACTGGAGGCCTTATCCACTCTAGAGGAACTATATGAGGAGGGTCAAGGACCAACCGATAGGGGTAAGTTCACACCACCAGTACCAAAGAAATTCCCTCCCCTAAACATCTATCTTAATGTAGAATTGTTTGTGAACTTAGTCACGGATAAATTTGAACGGATACCTAAGCACGTTGCCCACAGTAATCTCACCTTTGTCCAATGGCAGGCACTCAAAGAGCTAGGCAGCCTCAAAGAGGTGGTCATCAAGCCCGCGGACAAAGGTGGGAATGTAGTGATATGGCGTACGGTGCTTTACGAGAGGGAGGCTTTCAGACAACTAAGAGATAGAAGTTGCTATCAAAAGATGACTTACAATCCTACCTCAGCATATCTAAAAGAGCTTGGGCAGATTTTAGAACAAGCCTATCTGGATGGTGTTATTACAAAAGAACTTAGGGATAATTTAGTGCCAACATATCCCCGTGTGGCATGTATATACTTTATCCCCAAATTACATAAAAATAGTATGGCCCCATTAGGACGGCCTATTGTATCAGGCAATGGCAGCCTATGTGAAACCATCTCTAAATATCTAGATTTTCATCTAAAACCTCTTGTCTGTGACCTTCCATCATTTGTGAAGGATACAAGTGATGTTCTTCGGAAAATTGAAGGCATCCCTATTGATGATGATAAGTGGCTAGTAAGCCTCGATGTCGAATCACTTTATACATCTATACAGCATAGGGATGGTATGCAAGCTACCAAATCATACTTGATGAGGTCTAGTTTGGATGAGATGCATGTCAACTTCCTGATGGCAATACTCAAATATGCCCTAGAACACAATTATTTTATGTTTAAAGAAACCATCTATTTACAAAAACAGGGCATGGCTATGGGGGTGGCGTTCGCCCCCTCATATGCCAATTTATTTTTGGGCATGTGGGTACATAGCATTTTTTACACCCACCCCATTGCATTTATTGAGAAGGTCCTGTTCTGGGTCCGCTATATAGATGACATTTTCATGATATGAGGAGCAGGACCTGCTCAGAGCAGGACCTTCTTACTTTCCTTGATATACTTAATGACAACTCCATCAATGTCAGATTGACGTACAAGCGCAGCCAGACTGACATAGATTTTTGGAAATCAAAATTGTCAGGGGTGCCAATGGGATTCTCCATTCCGACGTGTTCAGGAAGGAAACGGCGGTGAATTCCATTTTGCACGCTTCATCATCACATCCCAAATCCTTGGTGGAGGGAATTCCGACAGGCCAGTTCCTTAGGGCCAAACGGATATGTTCGAGTGATGAAGCCTTTCAGGGACAAGTGGTAAACCTTACACAGAGATTTGTATCTAGGGGATATTCAAAATGGAGTATAAAGAAAGAAATGAGGAAAGCAGAAAACAGGCCAAACGGATGGATTTACTTATACCTAGGAAAAAACCTAAGGGGACAAATCAAGTAAGATTCATCTCGTCCTTCAATGATAGATGGTATGAGCTGAGAAGAGCACTTGAAAAATATTGGCCGATTCTGATGACCGACAAAACATTGGAGAACTTTGTTCCCAATTACCCCTCTATCATGTATAGAAGATCCAATAATCTCAGGGATAGGCTGGTTCATAAGGAATGCATATCATGTCCTAACATGATACAGGCATCTACTTTCTCCTCTAGTGATGGGAGCAAAACTTATAAGATCACGCAACACATCACATGCAACTCATTTGGGTTAGTGTATTATGCCATGTGCCCGTGTGGGAAAATATATGTTGGTATGACCTCCAGACCTTTAAAAGTGAGAGTGAGAGAACATTATAGAGATATAAAAAATGCTCTGGAAGCGGATGATGAGATTACTCTCAAACCAATCCCTAAGCATTTTAAGAAACATCATGGAAGTGACCCCAAGCTCTTGAAGGTGATGGGCATTGATAAGGTCTTTATTGACCAACAGGGAGGCAATTGGAGAAGGAAACTGGCCCAAATAGAAGTTGAATGGATTTATAGGCTGAATACTGTACAGCCTTGGGGACTTAATGAGGTCTTAAGTTCTGCCCCCTTCTTGTAAGTGTTTGTTTGGTTATGTTTTTATGATCAGTTTTTTTAATCACACTTTTTTCAGTTTTTAGTATCTACAATTCTTTGGTGAATTTTCCTTGTGTACCATGACCCCTTTCTTGAAGAAATGGGATGTGGTGATGCGGGTGCAACAGATGATGACCTCTACAATCAAATTACCAGCTGCTCAGGGATAAAGAAGCTACTTTTAGGAGTGACTGATGCAATTTACGGGATAATTATATCAACTGGGACTTTTCAGCGTTGTTACAATATGTTTGAATATGTACCACTAAAGCTTTCTCCATGATTGACATATGTGTTTGACCTGGCAAGGAGTCTATTTGAACTTCATTTTATTATGGATCTCATTTTAGCATCATGTTCCTCCCATGTAGTGTTTATTGCATCAGTAGTCCCATTTTTTCTCACCCTTTTTTTCTTTTCTTTTTCTTCTTTTTTAGGTTAGCCCCTCCTAGATTTTCCCATTTGTCCCCACATTGTTCCCCATACCCTTACATCATGTTATATTTAATGCCATGGTAGTGTGACTTGTACAGCCCCTTTCATCTTATAGGGTATCAGTTTATATAAAGGAGGCTTTGAGCAGGGGGTTGGACCAGATGGCCCAGGAGGTCCCTTCCAACACTACGATTCTATGATTCTATGATTCTATGATATAGCACGTTCTGCCTCTATTTGGATACTTTGGGCTGTACTGTATGTTTAACTATGTGCATAGTTTTTTTTTTCTCTTTATAGTTTGGTGTTGCATCACTTTACAGCGCTCCCTCTAGTGGAGGTATCTATCTGTACTATCTTTTACTGGCAAACCCCGTGACACATACGTTCGCAGTCGTTGCCGGTTTGGCATCCTTGTCCTGACACGCCGGACGGGGTGCCGACTGGCAGTCTGTGACGGCATGGCATGGTGTTGCGCGCTGCCCCTGATATGCGATCCCCCTGGTATGTTCGAGCCTCTTCCTCACCATGACGTGTCTGGTGGGGGAGTGGCTGGGTATCTGGGATGGCGCAATCGTGGTTGGCGCTGCGTGCCAGGTTACTTTTCATTTTGCCCATACTGTGAACTTGGCCCACTTATGATGGGCTTCGATACTGTATAAGGATGCAACCTAACTATTGAGACAGCACAGCACAACCTTGGCCATCACCCTGGTAACGCGCCCCCTCTGACGCGTCCTGACCGCCTCCTCGTGACGCGCTGCATGGGGTGATGGCTGGGCGGCGCGAGCTGACGTGACGTCGGCCCTATGTTGATTGTTACCTTGGTTACGCGCCTTTCCTGGCGCGCCCTAGCCGCCTCCCCAGTGTGACGTGCTGGATGGGGGAGTTGCCGGACAGCTGGGAGTAAGACCAGGTGTGACATCACACGCTGGGAGCTGCGGCTCCGATCATGCACAGGTGCAGGGGACATATGTATTAGGGACATCCTATTTAGGGTCAGTTTGTCCACATAGCCAGATACACTTACCCCCCAGGACGAAGCTCACGCGAAACGCGCGTCGGGAATCACAACACCTTCAGGTCGTATGCTCCATTCCTAAATCACCCTTCTGAGCTGCTATCTTTCATGCATTTGTTACTTTCTTTAGTAGCAATTTTGCTTCACTATGGAGCTATCTTTTATACAGGGACATGTGTTGCCGATTTGGGAATTTGCCTCATGTATTAGACTTTCTTCATGACTTATTACCATTCAGGCATTAATGTACGGAAACAACCATCATTCAGCACATTATATTGCTCTAGTTCATGTGTGAATTGTACCAGCCCAGCCCACCCATCTGGTGGAGATATGTAATATTACATTATATGGGCTTTGTATTGGCGTGATCAAGCCGTATTTTCAGTCACCCCTTAAACAACCTTGATATGGAATGTCTTTTAGGTGATGTGTATGGCGTTAGCACTGAGTATACCACTTTTTGCATATGTACCTTGCGGTGTTAAATTGGATATTCATCTCCTTTTATCTTGTACATGTTTGTGTCTTGTGTCTTTTGTATTGACTTTAATAAAATGGTAGTATTTTATGGCTATATGCTTCCGTAATCTTTTTGGATGATAGTAGTGTTGGAAGAGCCATTTATCTAGGCCTTAATCTCTTTGAATTCTATGGTTGGTAGCAGTATGCATGCTCTGTGATGTGCCTATGTTGTACACAGCATCATCTGTTATGCCTGTGCTCAGGCCTCTACTACCAACATCTAGCACCTGTTTCTGTGACTGACTCTTTCACCTCATACTGTTTTTCCATGGGCTCTAGTACCGCCAGCTAGTGCCCATTTCCGTGACTGCCACTTTCACAGCATGCCGTGTTTCTGGGCTCTAGTACCGCCAGCTAGTGCCCATTTCTGTGACTGCCACTTTCACAGCATGCCGTGTTTCTGAGCTCTAGTACCGCCAGCAAGTGCTCATTTCCGTGACTGCTGATTTCATAGCATGCCGTGTTTCTGGGCTCTAGTACCGCCAGCTAGTGCCCATTTCCATGACTGCCACTTTCACAGCATGCTGTGTTTCTGGGCAACAGTACTGCCAGCTGTGCCTTGTTAGACCAAAGTGGAAAAAAAGGACGACAGATGTCAAACACCTATAGGCAGAAGCACAAGAGGCGGGATCCAGCCACACTGGCTGTTTCTTGGCAGTGAAGTGTGGACACAGGTGCCTCCCCCGAGGGGTAAACCGAGTTCCAGCATCGCCAGCTGATTCTCGGGAGTGCCCAAGGGCACAGGTACCTTCTGCTCCAAACCGTGTTTCGACAACGCTCACCGTTACACGGTTGTGTCCGCCGCACTATTCCACGCCCCCCCGCTGTACATCATTCCAGCTCAGTTTGCTGTTATCCGTGGTGTCGGCAGTGTAGGAGCCCCCTACGTGGACTCCGGGACCTGGCGCTCAAGGCTGGTCTCAACAGTGCCAGTAGGCCCTGCTCCTCCCCTGCTGCGACTGCGGAGTAAAGAAGACTGTGTCCGGGTTGCGGGGGCAAATGTGGCTCTTGCACCTTCTGCCGAGAAGACATTACTCCGGTAGAAGACCCAAAAGACAGGAAGACAGATGCAGAAGACTCAAGACAGGAAGACAGATTCAGAAGACCCAAGACAATAAGACAGATGGAGATGTCCCCGGACTCCTGTCTTTTTGCTCTTGAACTTCCATCTTTGTGGGGGGTTTTTTGGCTTCTCGGCAGTGCTTTTGGCTTATGTCACTACTACATTGTGGTATCCGGGCTACAGTAATGTCAGCTGTTGCCCAGTACAGCCACTGGCACTTTTACCTTCTGCTGCTTATCTGGGCTCCAGTAACGTCAGCTGGTTCTCAGTAGAGTCAATGACTTAGGTCCCTCCTTTGTGGTATTCGAGTTCCAGTAACGTCTGCTGGTCCTTGGTAGTGCATTCTGGCACAGGTACCTCCTGCTTAGTTAACGGGCTCCGGTAACGTCAGCTGGTGCCCATTAGTTCCATTGGCTCTTATGCTGATTTCTGCTGCCTATACGGTGTGAGGTAGCGCTGTCATTTACTTGGGGAATTCTCGCTTGGCAGCGAACAAAACACATCCGGCCCCGGGTTTTCCATAAACCAAACCAGTCCATGCGGTTTATTTAGCAGCATAAACCCATAGAAGCAACATAACTTCCTAACATCTGCATAGCGTCCATGATAGTGCTTCACTCTGGTTATCAATGTCCAGTATGCAGGCTCTCTTAGGCTACTTTCACACATCAGTTTTTGTGCATCAGGCGCGATGCGGCGAAAAGTGTAAAAACCGGATCCGGCGCCTGTTGCCACCGGATCCGTTTTTTTCCCCATAGAGTTTCATTATGTCAGAGACACCGCACTGCACTTGCTCATAGAGCCAGTGCGCGTGTCCTGAGAACAGAAGCAGTGCTAAAAGATACCTGTGGAGTGTGCAGTAGAGGTGACCATGCGTGCTTCAGGATAATAGTGTCAGGGTCCAGTCAGCGCTGGAAAGTAAAGATGCATAGGACCTGCGGACACTGAAACTGAATAATGTGCACGGGACCTATGGTCATGTGACTGCAAGGGGGCGGGGCTTAGCGTCCTGTATTCAGATAGGACAGGACACCATACAACAACTCAGAGTCAGGCAAAACAGAGGTCACACACAGTACGGGCAAACGAGGTACAGGAGAGATGAACAGACGGGTAGTCAGACAGAGCCAAGGGTCATACACAAGAGGGCGACGTGGTACCAAGGGGACGAGCAGAGAGAAGTCGGGTCACAAGCAGAGAGTCATACACGAGAGGTAGCGCAGTACAAGAGGGTCAGGCAGAACTCGTAACACGGACAGAACCAGATCACAACCGAACAAACAAGCAAGATATCAGGCACAAGGCACACGTATACAAGAGGTCACTTAACTCAGCCGAGGGCAGGAGTATAACTGACACCGGACCCAGTTCCAGTGAACACTAAATAGCCTCCTGCTGCCAGAGAGAGGCAGCACAATTAACCCATAGTCTAACCAGGACGGGTCAAAGCGAAATCCCGTCCTGGATCATGACACATTATCGCCGCATCGCGCCTGATGCCTATGCGGCGTATCCGGTTTTTGCCAGATCCGGCAAAAACAGCCGGTCCGGCGTCTGGAAAAAACGTTCTCTGCAACGTTTTTTCTCAGCGTCGGACCGGCTTTTTCCACAGCGCATGCCCGGACTCTGTGAATGTTAACCCCACAAGTGCCCGGTGAGAGAGAGAGAGATCTCTCTCTGTCACCCAGACACTTGTGAGAGATCTCTCTCGCCGGGCACTTGTGGGGTTAACACTCACAGTGTCTGGGTGAGAGAGAGAGATCTCTCTGTGGGGTTAACCCCACAAGTGCCCGGCAAGAGAGAGAGATTCTCTCGCCCGGACACTGAGTGTTAACCCCACATGTCTCTCTCTCTCTCCAACCCCCTCTCCTCTCCCCTCCCCTCTCCTCTCCCCTCCCCTCTCCTCTCCTACCCTCCCCTCACCTCCCTTTCAGCAGCTGTCTCTCTCAGCGGCTGTCTCTGTCCACCTCCTGCTGCGGCTCCTTTAAATCACGTCCGAGCCGTATCAGACGCCGCACACACATCCGGTGTCACGGCTGCAGGCCGGATCCGGCGGCCCGGCTTTTCGCCGCACGCCGCCGGACCCCACACACCGGATGTGTGAAAGTAGCCTTAGCCTCACAATTATCTCACCCACATCAGGGCTCCTCATGCGGCTTCAGCATCCCGCACACGTTTATCCTCTCCAGGGAACTCTCAAGCACACATCGCCATTGCTCACAGCGTCCACACGTGCTGTTAGCCAGGAGATCCTTCTCCTAGCAGGACCTTCCACACTGGACCAACCAGGTCCCAGCATTCACCACATGTGACCTACCCTGGCCACATTATATGGTCTATAGCCACGCCCACCGGGTCACGTGACTGACCTCATCATAGGTCCTTCACACACTCACATAGCCTTTTACTACAGGTGTTTTCAGACACACCCCTGGGTGGGTTTATAGGTAACCAGACCCGCCCATCTCTCTAGTTACCTGGAGACTTCACCCTCTCATATTAAATCAGCATCTCAGCAAAAACCTTGCTGCTCACACACCTATAAGTCTCCATATCAATGCCACCCACTTTGAGATACCTAACGGCCATTCAATATTCTGCCATTCATCCTTTCTCCTGGAACCTCCACACAGCGCCCCCTAGCGGACACAGTGGTTACTACACCACAACGGGTTCCAAACTCACCAACTGGTTCTCTCAAGTTCCTGTGCCTACTGTCACTTCTGCGTATTTCCTCTGGGTTTGGGACATTCTGCGACCAGCCAATGGCAAAATAACCATAGACGGAGGTTTAGCCCTCCGTCAGGAACAATATTCGCACTAACTCGTAATGGAACAATGTGCCTGTCAAGTGCAGGCTAGAAAAATGCCTAGAATATCTAATTTTCTCAATTTCAGTGATCTAAAAGTGATCAGAGACCTTCATAGGGATGTAATAAAAGAGACTACACATTATCAGGTGCAAAACAAGCTCATTTACTCAACATAAAAGTAATAACTTTGATATACACAAATTTCAAAATTCCTGAGAAGTACACTTTCATTTGTAAGAAAATCTGCCTTATTTATATGAAATATCCACAAACCTTTCTCTATCCATTCATAAAACAAGCTAAATAAACAATAGTAATGACTAAAAACATTACATACCAACCTTATAAAGTGTGATGTGTTCGGGACCAATGAGCCTGAGAAGCTATCACAGCTATATCTTCCTTCCTGAAGCTCTGCAGACCAACTGTGGTATCAGGTTTCACACAGCAGCTAGAGCCAGGAGACTATCTAGAGGGAGGGGGTTTCCTGAAAATCTGGTGAGAAGGGAGAAATGAAAGTAGAAAAGCTGCGCCTGTCAGATCCATTATTCCTGATGGAGGGTTAGGAAGCAGTAGGAGCAGATGTACATGAACCAAAAGCAGAATATCAATATGCAGAATTACTGAATAACAGTAATATAATCAGCAGAAGAAGACTAAGCATGGTTTAAAGGGAGTGTATCCGTTACTCCACGTGGTGCTCCTGGAAACTCCCTGCAAAGCAAGGTAAGCTGAACATGGACACATGTCAGTCAAAGGGCATATTGACACCACCACTGGCAGTTTTAATTTAATAATGTAAAATCACTAGCCCTAACTATCCCTAACTACCCCTAACCCCTAACCCCTAACCCTTAACCCTTAACCCTTAACCCTTACCACTAACCCTAACCCTAACCACTAACCCTAACCCCTAACCCTTACCAGAACCCTACTAACCCTAAACCCATAACCATAACCCTAACCCTACTAACCCTAACCCCTAACTCTACTAACCATAAGCATAACCCTAAACCCTAACCCTACTAACCCTAACCCCTAACCCTAATCCTACTAACTATAAGCATAACCCTAACCGTAAACCCTGACTCTACTAAGCCTATCTAACCCTAACCCCTAACCCTTACCCTAACCCTACTAACCCTAAACCCTAACCCCTAACCATAGCCCTACTAATCCTAACCCCTAACCCTAAGTCTACTAACCCTAACCCTACTAACCATAACCCCTAATAACAGTAACCCCTAACCCTAACCCTACTAGCCATAAGCATAACCCTAACCCTAACTAACCCTAACCCCTAACCCTTACCCTAACACTACTAACCCTAAATAACCCTAACCCCTAGCCTTACTAACCATAACCCCTAACCCTACTAACCCTAACCCCTAACCCGTACCCTACTAACCATAAACTCTAACCCTACCCCAACTAATCCTAACCCAAAGAAAAAACACAGCTTTTAAGAAGATAGCGACCAGTTTTCCTGCTACAGCTTTCGCTCTGTGCATTTTTCTAGCAATTTTTTTGCTCCTCTGCCTCTGCAAACTCCTTCTCCTTTATCCTGAGGTGTTTCCCCTCCATTTTATCCATTATATAGCACTGTAGTGGTGAGTTTGTAATTCCGATTTTTTTCTCCCATTGACTTGCATTAATATCGGAAATCGGAAATTCCGATATTTTTCAATATCGGAAATCGGAATTCCGATACAATATCGGGCAATATCGCTCATCCCTAGTAAACACCCTCTAGACTTTGGGAAGGCAAAAGGGGTTCAACACCATATCCCCACTGGAGATCATCCACCCATTAAAGAAAGGTACTAGCCTATACCCCCAACACAATATCAATGTGCCAAAAGTATGTTGCCGGAAATGAAGGAGGCTGGGGTGATCAGAGATAGTTGTAGCCCCTGGGCAGCTCCAATAGTCTTTGTGAAAAAGAAAGATGGTACTACGAGAATGTGTGTTGATTACAGAAAAATTAACAGCATTACACATAAGGATGCCTACCCATTAGCCAGAATTGGAGTCATTAGCTGCACTTAAAACTGCTAACTATTTTTCCACCTTAGATCTCACTAGTGGGTATTGGCAGATTCCCATGGCAGAGGCAGACAAGGAGAAAACAGCGTTTACCACACCAATGGGTCTCTGCGAGTTCAGCTACATGCCGTTCGGGCTCTGCACCACCCCAGGGACATTTCAATGGCTAATGGAGTGCTGTCTTGGACACAAGAACTTCGAGACAGTTCTGTTGTACCTTGATGATGTCATTATTTTCTCCAAGACTTATGGAGACCATCCGGAGCACCTGGCTGAGGTGTTCAAAGCCCTGTCCAACTTTGGCCTGAAAGTGAAGCCATCCAAATGCCACCTCCTGAAGCCAAAGGTACAGTACCTTAGTCATGTAGTGAGTGCAGAAGGTGTGGCACTGGATCCTGACAAAATCACTATCATCCAGGACAGGCAGAAGCCCAGCAATATCCATGAGGTACGTCAATACCTCGGGTTGGTAGGCTACTACAGAAGGTTCATCAAAGGCTTCACTGAGATAGCCACGCCTATGCAAAATCATCTGGTGGGCCAGCCCAGGAAAGCCAGGAAGAAGATTCGTACATTTGAATGGAATGAGGAACTGGAGAGGTCCTTCACTCAACTGAAAATGGCTCTCACAGGAGATGAAGTTCTCGCCTACCCAGATTATGACCAACCATTTGTTCTGTATACTGATGCCAGCAACATGGGACTGGGAGCAGTACTGTCACAGGTACAGAATGGCAAAGAAAGTGTGATCTCCTACGCTAGCAGGAAGCTTCGTCCTACTGAAAGGAACCCTAACAGCTACAGTTCCTTCAAACTGGAGTTCCTTGCCATAGTCTGGGCTGTGACTGAACGATTCAAGCATTACCTAGCTTCAGCCAAGTTTACCATCTTCACGGACAACAACCCGCTGACTCACTTGGAAACTGCAAAACTAGGTGCACTGGAGCAGCGATGGATGGCCCGGCTGTCTAACTATGATTTTACCATCAAGTACCGAGCGGGGCACAAGAATGCCAATGCTGATGTGCTGTACAGGATGCCCTATCTGCCAGATGGGGGAGAAGACCCTGAGGCATTCGAAGAAATAGTTACCTGCCTTCGAACGGCCAATTGCGGCCCAACGTGCCCAAGGAGTGAGAAACAGACAATCTATCGTGAAAGAGGCCACCCTATATCTATTGTCTCATCATGACTGGGCAGAAACGCAGGATTGCGACCTCGCAGT
The DNA here is from genome assembly GCF_039654945.1 of Dendrobates tinctorius. NCBI lineage: Eukaryota > Metazoa > Chordata > Amphibia > Anura > Dendrobatidae > Dendrobates > Dendrobates tinctorius. Next base: position 1,647,099 of record NW_027361755.1, read on the forward strand.
CCACCTGGTAAAGGAGCTACTGTCACAAGCTGACTCACGCCCAGGTCCAGATGCTCCTGAAGAAACCCAGCAGTTGTGGAAGGAAAGAGGCTGGCTGTTCATCTATGAGGGAAAGCTGTGTCGGAGGAGTATCAATGCCCGCACTCATGAGCTGGTCTGGCAGGTGGTAGTCCAAAAGAGGAAAGCATCGATGGTCTTGGAAGCGTACCACAATGGAGCAGGAAACTTTGGATGGAAGAAGTTAGAGGCCTTGCTCCGAGAGAGATTCTACTGGGTTGGTATGAGGAAGGCCATTGAAAATTGGTGCCGGGAGTGTGGACAATGCAACCTGCGCAGAAAGGACCGTAACAGCCAGTGAGCTCCTTTGCAGCCAATAATAACTAAACAGCCACTCGAGTTGGTAGCCCTGGGCCATGTAAAGCTGGTTCCAAGCCGTTGAGGCTACGTTTATGGTCTTACCATCGTTGACCACTACTCGAGATTCCTGGTAGTCGTGCCTGTCAAGGATCAAACAGCCAGGACAGCAGCAAGAGCATTCCAACAGCACTTTTGTCGACCACATGGATATCCTGAGCGAGTGCTTACAGATCAAGGTCCAGCCTTTGATGCAGAAGTGTTCCAGGAATTCCGTAACTTGTACGGTTGCAAGAAGATCAGGACAACACCATACCATCCACAGACCAATGGTATGTGTGAAAAGATGAATCAAGTGGTGATCGATCTACTGAATACCTTGCCTTTGGAAGAGAGGAATCTGTGGCCAGAGAAGTTGCCCTAAAGGACAGAATGGAAGAGTAAAACAACCTTCAGCCCATAGAGGAAGAAGAAGAAAAGGTCAACACTGTACTCGGAGAATTCCCTGCAAATTGGACTAGAGTGAATCAAGCCATAGTGGTACCAATTTTGACCTTTCCCCAACTGGTAGTGCAAGAAGAAGTGACTTGACCACTCTGAAAACCAGCAAGTACAGGCAGCGGATGCCACACCAGAAGTGGAACAAGAGAATTCTCACCCTGCCAGTGGTGAATCTGTCATGCCCACAGTGAGTAGAAGTGGTCCTAGGAAATCTAGTATCCCTGTGCTACGCAGAACCACCAGTAATGTAGCCAGTACAACACACTACATGAGTAGTAGTTAACACAAGGCATCCAGTAAGGTCCCCAACCACACCAGTTCTACGTAGGTCTGTCTGCAGTACCCAAGGTATACCACCCCTAAGGTTTCATATCTAAATAAGTTATGTGAATGGTAAACTGTAAATATGCAACTTTTCAAGCTTATGTGCCTACAGAGACTATGTAAGAACATTTTGGAAATATCAGTTTGCTTTTGATGGACAATTGGACCACAGGACTATGTGTGGCCAAAACTAACTTGTATATAGTTACTAACTTGCTCAGGAAATGGACCATGGACATTGATGCATGGACTAATCGTCACAAGGACTATTTTTGAGCTTTGGTTTTTGTAATTTTTCATTTTTGAAATCTTGTAACAGCTACAATTGTTCTTCTGTTTTATATGTTTTAGCATGTTTTCTTCAGTCCGGGAGTACTGAATTGCACTAGAGGGGAATGTGGCGCCCCCAGCAGTATGGTCGCCACAGTGGCATTACCTTCCTCCTAGGGAGTGTGATGTCATGCTTGGAAGCAATAAAGGGTCTATCAGTTAAGCACAACACACAGCACGGTTCCCACTCCAGGCCAGCAGATGGAGCTCTGAAACAAAACTGGGGGAGAAGCTGCTCTCTGGGGGCCAGGAAGGGGAAGTTAGTGACTTCATGTGAGCAGGGCTAATTGTGTGGATGGGAGAAGAGCTGGCGGATTGAGCTGAGTTCAGGCTCACTTCTAGTGAAGTGCATGGTCTGGAGTCCGGTCTCCGAGGTTGTACGGATGCTGATGTTCCTGCAGCAGAAACCGGAGGAATAGGAAGCTGTAAATGCTCTGTTCCCACATAAGACTCGGAGGCACAACAGCAATGTGTGAGCCAGAAGAAGGAGGCTACAGCTTTCTGCCATACGAGGGGGTTCTAAAAGAGAGCAAGCAAGAGGAACTTCAGTGTAACTCAGTACTGCATGTACCTCAGATAAGCGCTAGAAAGGAGACTACACAACCCATCTGCATAGAGAGATTCCTAAGTTGCTTCCAGGCTGGCCAACTCCTGTTCCATCTGTAATCTGGATCCTGGACTGCACTTACAAAGCAAAGTAAAGATAAAAGAAACTGCACCCTGTTGTGTCATTGCCTTCTTCCTGCAATCTCTTCAGCACTGCTACAGTTGTGGCCAAAAGTATTGACACCCCTGCAATTCTGTCAGATAATACTCAGTTTCTTGTTGAAAATGATTGCAAACACAAATTCTTTGGTATTATTATCTTCATTTAATTTGTCTTAAATGAAAAAGCACAAAAAAATTGTCCTAAAGCCAAATTGGATATAATTCCACACCAAACATAAAAAAGAGGGTGGACAAAAGTATTGGCACTGTTCGAAAAATCATGTGATGCTTATCTAATTTGTGTAATTAACAGCACCTGTTACTTACCTCTGGCACCTAACAGGTGTTGGCAATAACTAAATCACACTTGCAGCCAGTTGACATGGATTAAAGTTGACTCAACCTCTGTCCTGTGTCCTTGTGTGTACCACATTGAGCATGGAGAAAAGAAAGAAGACCAAAGAACTGTCTGAGGACTTGAGAAACCAAATTGTGAGGAAGCATGAGCAATCTCAAGGCTACAAGTCCATCTCCAAAGACCTGAATGTTCCTGTGTCTACCGTGCGCAGTGTCATCAAGAAGTTTAAAGCCCATGGCACTGTGGCTAACCTCCCTAGATGTGGACGGAAAATAAAAATTGACAAGAGATTTCAACGCAAGATTGTGCGGATGTTGGATAAAGAACCTCGACTAACATCCAAACAAGTTCAAGCTGCCCGGCAGTCCGAAGGTACAACAGTGTCAACCCGTACTATCCGTCGGCGTCTGAATGAAAAGGGACTGTATGGTAGGAGACCCAGGAAGATCCCACTTCTCACCCCGAGACATAAAAAAGCCAGGCTGGAGTTTGCCAAAACTTACCTGAAAAAGCCTAAATCGTTTTGGAAGAATGTTCTCTGGTCAGATGAGACAAAAGTAGAGCTTTTTGTGCAAATGCATCAACATAGAGTTTACAGGAGAAAAAAAGAGGCATTCAAAGAAAAAAACACGGTCCCTACAGTCAAACATGGCGGAGGTTCCCTGATGTTTTGGGGTTGCTTTGCTGCCTCTGGCACTGGACTGCTTGACTGTGTGCATGGCATTATGAAGTCTGAAGACTACCAACAAATTTTGCAGCATAATGTAGGGCCCAGTGTGAGAAAGCTGGGTCTCCCTCAGAGGTCATGGGTCTTCCAGCAGGACAATGACCAAAAACACACTTCAAAAAGCACTAGAAAATGGTTTGAGAGAAAACACTGGAGACTTCTACGGTGGCCAGCAATGAGTCCAGACCTGAATCCCATAGAACACCTGTGGAGAGATCTAAAAATGGCAGTTTAGAGAGGGCACCCTTCAAATATCAGGGACCTGGAGCAGTTTGCCAAAGAAGAATGGTCTAAAATTCCAGCAGAGCATTGTAAGAAACTCATTGATGGTTACCGGAAGAGGTTGGTCTCAGTTATTTTGGTTAAAGGTTGTGCAACCAAGTATTAGGCTGAGGGTGCCAATACTTTTGTCTGGCCCATTTTTGGAGTTTTGTGTGAAATGATCAATGTTTTGCTTTTTGCTTCATTCTCTTTTGTGTTTTTTCATCTAAGACACATTAAATGAAGATAATAATACCAAAGAATTTGTGTTTGCAATCATTTTCAGGAAGAAACTGAGTATTATATGACAGCATAGCAGGGGTATCAATACTTTTGGCCACAACTGTATGAGGAGGCGAGTGCAAATCTGGATGTTGGTAATGCGGCTGATGAGAATTATCTGGACTTTACAAAGACATTTGATACTGTTCCACATAATAGCATTATACTGAAGCTACAAAGGCAAGGACTTGGGGAAACAATATGTATATGGGTAAGGAACTGGCTAAACTACAGGAAACAGAGTTGTCCTAAATGGCACATTCTCCAAATAGAATATAGTCAGCAGTGGGGACCACAGGGATCTTTACTAGGACCAAATCTTTCTAGCCTCTTTACTAGATATAAGCGACTTTGCCTTTTTTCTGGTCGAGTCGGGTTTCATGAAACCCGACTTTCGCAAAAGTCGGGTCGAACGAAATCGGCAGATTATCGTGAAAAGTCGAAGGCCGACTGAAACACGAAACCCAATGCAAGTCAATGGGGAAGCAAAGTCGGCAGGGAGTGGAGGACAGGAAACACACCTACAGTGCCCTTTTGAATGCCAAAACCATCAATTCTGATTACTGAAGCTTTTCAACCTTAATTTACTTCATAATACTAGTTAAACACTGAAAAATGGGCGTTATTTGGCTAAATTTGTGGGGGGGTAGGGCTGGCTCCAGGTTTTCATGTGCCCTGGGCCAAAGAGCACCCCTTTAACACATACCACAACTCAGGATGCTCAGATTCCACAAAGAAATAGCGGCATAGTACAATGAAAAATACTTCCCTTTTTATATCTCATGACTGATATCCATTTTTAATAGCTCCAAAAACGTACAGTATATTACTCCATAGAGTATTGTGGCCACCGCAAAGTGCACTATACAGAGTAATGATGCCCATATATTTCTCTATACAGAATCATTGGTCCCATATAATGTTTGAAACAGTATATGATGAACTCCACATAATGCTACAGTATATGTTGGTCCCCATGGATGAAGCTCCACTGTTTTATGGGCTCAAATAATGCTCCATACATATTGGGCCCCATTTCTAATGCTCTAGTGTATAATGTGCCGTGTAAATGCTGCTCCAGCGTCTGATGTCCTCCTTTGGAATGCTACAGTGTATGGTCGGCCCCATATATCATTCTCCAGAGTATAGTGCTCCCCAAAAATTGCTGTCCCAACATTGAAAACAATTAAATAAGTCTCCTCGCTATGGAATCCTTGTACTAGTCTGGACTCCTCGTCGTCCCCATCGTCCATCTCACTGCACTTGGCTGTTTAGGCAGAGGGCGTACAGACGTGATGTCATTGCGCTCTCTGATCAGACTATCACTGTCAGGAAACGCGGAAGACATCATGGCGGTGGAGCAGGGAGAGGTAAGTATTTCAACTTTGCAAGTGCTGTGATCCTGAGCAAGCAGGGGGGGGCCACTCGTTGGCGACGGCAGTGGCACAGGGCCCCTCTAATAGTACGGCGGTGTGTGGCGGTGTGTTTGACGCCCCCTCCCACCACCGGCAGAGACACTTTTGCGTACTACGAGGGGCCCTGTGCCAGTGCTGTCGTCCATGAGTATGCCCCCCCCACCAGCTCAAGGAACCGGAACTTGCATCTGCACCTTCCTCTTTGTCACCGTGTAAGGTGGTATAGTATGCGGGAAGGGGAACCTGAGTTTCGTCTGGGTCAGATTCTGGCTGTGTAGAGTGTGAGGGGAATGTAGTGGTCTGGGTCAATGTACCAGCAGAATCATCTCGCAGTGGCTGGGCATCAATGCACTTGTGGCGTCCCCAGGAGTACGGTCGCCACAGTGGCATTACCTTCCTCCTAGGGAGTGTGATGTCATGCTTGGGAGCAACAAAGGATCTCTCTAGCAGTTAAACCAACACACAACACATTTCCCACTCCACGCCAGCAGGGAGACCTCTGAACATGACTGCTGAGGAGCTGCTCTCTGTGGTAGGGAAGAGGTAAGTTAGGCCATTCTGTGCAGGGAAGGGGAAGTGTGTGGACGTGAGAAGGGGAGTTGGAGGATGAGCAAAGTTAAGGCTCACTCCTAGCTGGAGCGCATGGTCCGGATTCCGGCCTCCGAGTTTGTAGGGACACTGACGTTCCTGCAGCAGAATCCGGAGGAAGTAGCAGCTGTAAATGCTCTGTACCCAACTGAGGCTCGGAGGCCCCAGCATCGACGTGTGTGAGCCAGAAGGAAAAGGCTACGGCTGCCAGCCATACGAGAAAGTTCCAAAAGAGAGTCAACAGGGGGAACTTCATTGAACTCAGCACTGCGAGTACCTCAGCACCTACCAAGTACAGGTAAAGGAACTGCACGACTGTGTCTGTCATCTTTCTCCTGCGCCTGGCGCACGGCTCAGCTACATCCTGCACTGCACACCATCTCCCAACTCTTTCATCTGCCCTGCGACTACGGCCCTACCTTTGCAGGTCTTCTACATCTTAGCTGCACCACAACATCTGTCCCACAGAAGCGACACTGCAGCGCTGGTCAATCTAATCAGAAACAAGAGGTGGCGTCACGTATCATTCACCTATAAACGTAATTCACCCCTTTGCATGGACGCCCAGGGCCACGGAACGGGTCACCACTACCGTGACACATCCCTGTGAGACACCGGTCCGGTACCGATTAACCCCACTGCCCTGGCTGGCCACCCACACTCCATGTCAGATTCATCTTGGACTGGGGAATTCACGATTTGACTTGATAACCCAGGCATGGTAAGATAGAAAGAGCTACATGGACTAATGTGAAGTGTGACCTGCTGCCTCATTCAGTTTGGGTTGGGGTGCAGGACACAAGGAAAGGGGTTCTTCCTGACCAGGAGCCAGCACTTGACCACTCAGTGCTTGCATTTTTTGAAACTTCAGAAGAGGCTGGCATATTTGATGGAGTCTGTTTCGGCAATGTAAGCCAAAACCAGTTCCTCATGCTCCGCCTTTTAAAAGTGGTTAACCTACTCCCAGAAAAGGTATCATTCCAGGCTTCCGGAGCCAGACCATGACACAGGCTCAACACCTCCTGCCTTAGCTGCTATTGTGCTTTTGCCACTACCAGCAGATGCACCACCACCATCATCACCAGCTGGCCTCCCCGCGCCCACGTCCGCGGCCTCTTCCACCAAACTTCAAGATTTTGCACAAAATAGACACACAGAGATGCTCACAGTGTCAAGTGTACAGTATCATCAGATAGCAGGTATATATAGCATAGTTTAAATATTAACAATGTACGTCTATATATCAGGAGTAGTGTTGAGGCACCACGCTAGTGTTTTGGTTCGTCACACAGGAGGCAAGTTCATCGAACCCCATTGAAAACAATGGCAGGCAAACACAAAACATACAAACACATAGAAAACAATTACAAAACACCTTAAAAGGTGTCCCAAAGCAGAGAAAATGCTCAGAAGACAAAAATTACATATGGAAAAGGGCAACTACATTTAGAAAAGAGGTGGAGGAGTAAAAGGAGGAGGTGGAGGAGACACAGATATAGGCTTTGTCATTCCCTTATGAAGTCAAGATAGGCTGGAATAAAAATGTAAAATACCAACCCAAAAAAAAAAATTCTGAAATCGAACACGATCACATACCGTCGGACTTCCCACCAATAAATTATGCCAACTGGCGATCGGGCGGCATTATTCCCACGAACCTCCAAACAGTGTCCATGAAGACAAAGTGTTTGCTTCCCGGGGGCAGTATGATTGCAAAGCTGAACCTTAAAGGAATGTCCAAAAGGGCAACACCAGGAGTGGAGCCTGCGGCTTAATTGGACTCCACCGGGAAACCACAACCATGCCACCTCAAGAAAAGATGCACATATTGAAAGCTTTGTCGATTGTGTGTGTGGTGTGGTATGTCCGTTTGTAGTTGTGCTAGCAATTTGTCAGCTTTATTCCATTAACGAACGAGACTCCGGCATGCCCCCGCGGTACGCGTCAAGCTTACTAGAGGGATACGCAAGGCTCTGGCACTATCATGGTCTATCATGGCGTTACATGTCCGGGGCTGCATGCACGCTACACTGAAAGGACCAGCTTTTGTCGCTTACAGGTGCAGATAACCAGCAGAACACCGTTAGTGATGGGGATCTGTGATTCCAATTATTCCCCGTGAACGATGATTTCCCAGTAAGTGCAGGTCAACCGCAATTCCTGAATTAGGACTAACCGGCATTCCTGAAAAAATACAAAAAATTACGTGTCCAAACCACAGTTGCTGTAGCTTGCTTAACAGCTCGGCAGCCGTTCTCAGGCCCAGTATGGATTCAACAAGATTCTAGAAAGTTGATAAAGGGTACAGTTTCACCGGATAACACGTATATATGTAGCATAGTTTACACATTAAAAACCTATATCTATATATCAGGAGGCAGGCTCAGACGGTCTCAGGCCCAGTATGGATTAGGCCCAGTATGGATTAGCGTTTACGGCCGCTGCGTCGGGCTGCGCACGGCCGCCGCCTCTGCCGGTAGCTCCGCCTCCGGGTGCATGACGCTGCATGCGTCATGCGTCCCCTATCTTTATCACTGAGGATGCAGGCCGTGCGCAGTATGCTTTTGGCGGCGCCTGCGTCCTTTTGACGGTGCGCCGAGCGCAACCAAATTGCAACAGGTTGCGTTTGGTGCTGGTCGGCACACCGTCAAAAGGACGCAGGCGACGCCAAAACGCATACTGCGCACGGCCTGCGTCAGTGATAAAGATAGGGGATGCATGATGCATGCAGCCCTGAAACGCAAATGTGAAACCGGCCTTAGACGTGATTGGACAAAGGTGAGAAAGGGTACCGTATCACTGGATAACAGGTATGTATAGCATAGTTTAAACACTAAAAGCCTATGTCTATATAACAGGAGGCAGGCTCAGACGGTCTCAGGCCCTGTATGGATAAGACGTGATTGGACAAAGGTGGGAAAGGGTACCGTATCACAGGATAACAGGTATGTATACCATAGTTTACACATTAAAAACGTAGGTCTATATATCAGGAGGCAGGCTCAGACGGTCTCAGGCCCAGTATGGATTAGACGTGATTGGACAAAGGTGAGAAATGGTAACGTATCACCGATTTACAGGTATGTATAGCATAGTTTACACATTAAAAACCTATGTCTATAGATCAGGAGGCAGGCTCAGACGGTCTCAGGCCCAGTATGGATTTGACCAGCTTGTACAAAGTTGAGAAAGAGTACATTATGACTGGATAGCAGGTATATATAGCATAGTTTAAATATTTAAAATCTCCATGTTCTCAGTATGGATTAGACAACAATCTAAAAAGTAGAACAAAGGAAATGTATTTTAAGCGTACACCAGTATACACTTTTGGTGGTATTTTTAAATCTTCATATATATTTGTCTCAGTAAGACAGTCCAGACTCTCCGCAATAGGAAATGAGATGCATACAATTACTGACATAAATTCTAGTGATTGCATAAATCTAGGAATTCCTATTCACGGGATCAACTTCCATCACAATTCTCAGAGGCGATGCAGACCCTCAATTATTTAGTGTTTGGAGACAGCGAAAACCTTTCTTTGTGAAGAAAATGTTGCTGTATCGCAGTACTGTTGATCCCATCGCCATTACTCATATCCATATAATTTTGATCACAGGGAGAGATGTAAACATGGTGCTCACTGCCTATCATGCTCTGTCACGTAACTTTGGAGTGCAAAAGACAGAAGCCACAGGCCGTAGGCGATTCATTTGAATTGGCATGAGAGTGCATATTTAAAAATGTGCCCTGGAATGTCACACGTCTGTGGGTAGGAAAACTGTGAAAGCTGATGAGAAACGACCACTGCATCTCATAGTGAGTCGACGTCCATAAGAAATGGAAGCCATTGATCATCTGAAGCTAGATCCCGGCCAGAGGGACAGGGCATAGCTACGTCTTAACCATCATCTTCTATCAGTTCACCAAAATTGTAGTGGAAGTCCCAGTGAAGGATTTGACAGCCCAGACTACACAGCGGATTAGCAGGGAGAGGTAAACATTGAAAATGCTGGGGCCCTGCCCAAGCTGCCCAATCAAGGGGGGCCCACTCGTGGGCATCGGTACTGGCACTGGGCCCCTCATAGTACGGCGGTGTGTCTGACGACGGGTGTGTACCCCCAACGTCAGAGACACTTGATTGCACTATGAGGGACCCTGTGCCAGTGCCCGCGCCCAAGAGTCGGCTAACCCACCTGTCCAGGGCAACGGCACTCGCACGGTTGCGTGCGCTAGGTGGTGACCCCGGTCATGGGGGGAGGAGGCAGCCCAGTTAGGGAGGTTTACAAAATGGCATATGTTGATGTGGGACATTCTCCTGCTGCTAAAGGCGAAATTGGTCAAGTCCCAGGAAGAGGCAGACCAAAGAAAGCCATTTTTCTGTCAACCTATGTGTCATCAGGGTAAGGTGTGACAAAATCATTGGAAACCCATGCATGGTTCATTTTAATGAAGGTTAGATCATCCACATTTTGGGTCGACAGACGGGTCCTTTTTTTTCTGTCAGGATTGATCCAGCAGCACTGAAGACTCTTTCCGATAGCACACTTGCAGCTGGGCATGCGAGCTCCTGTAAGGCATATTGTGCCAATTCAGGCCAGGTGTCCAGTTTAGCTGCCCAATAGTCAAATGGGAATGACCTGTGAGGGAGAACATCGTTATGGGAGGAAAAGTAGTTTGTAACCATACTTGACAAGTGCTGTCTCCTGTCACTTTCAATTGATGCAGTATTACCAGTCGTGTGAGCGGGACGAGAAAAATCAGTCCACAACATGGTCATGAAACCCCTGTCTCCAACGCCACTTCTGATGTGTGCACCACCAACACCTCTTCCAAGTTGCCCCCGGCCCCTACGGTTCGTGTGACAACCATCACCACTGCTGTGTGCTGGGAATGCCTCAACCAACTGGTTTACCAGATTTGCTTGTTTGTTAGCCAATGTTAGGTCAAGGTTCTCCTGTGGCATGATGTTTTGGAATTTGCCTTTATAGCGTGGATCCAGGATGCTGGCCAACCAGTAGTCATCATCGTTCATCATTTTGGCAATGAGGGGGTCCCTTTTTAGGATCTGCAAGGCATAATCTGACATGTGGGCCAATGTTCCCGGTGTCAATGATGCACTGCGAGTGCTGGGTGGAGGAGCACTTTCAGGCACATCCACATCCCTCCAGTCACGCACAAACCCAGTACCAGACCTTGCCACGCCAACATTTTCTCTTGCCCCACGAGAAGCATCCTCCTCCCCTAAATAATCATCCCCATCATCATCCACCTCCTCTTCTTCCTCCACCTTGTCCACGACAGTTCCCTGAACAGACAATGGCTGACTGTCATCAAGGCTTCCCTCCTCCTCTTCCTCATCATTCTCGGCTGCAGACGCCTGCTCCTTGATGTGCATCAAAGTTTGCATGAGCAGACGCATAAGTGGGATGCTCATGCTTATGATGGCGTCGTCTGCGCTTACCAGCCGTGTGCATTCCTCAAAACATTGAAGGACTTTACAGAGGTCTTTCAGCTTCGACCACTGCACACTTGTCAACTCCATGTCTGCCCTCAAAGTGCCTGCCCGTGTATCCTCCCACAAATGCATTACGGTCTGCCTCTGTTCGCACAGCCGCTCAACCATGTGCAGGGTGGAGTTCCACCTTGTTGCAACGTCGATAATTAGGTGGTGCTTGGGAAGGTGGAGCAATCGCTGCAGCTTCTGCATACGACGAGTGTACCGGCCACCGGCAGATGTGCGAGCACAGTCTTCGAACTTTATGGAGCAGGCCTGTTAACTCCGGATAATTAGTGAGGAAGCACTGCACCACCAGGTTCAAGGTGTGAGCCAAGGTATGTGTCTGAGTTTTGAAAGGGCTATGGCTGCCACAAAATTCCAGCCGTTATCACTAACTACCTTGCCTGCCTCAAGATGTAGACTGCCCAGCCATGACTCAGTTTGTCGCTGAAAGTAGTCGGCCAGTACCTCCGCCGTGTGTCTGTCGCCCAAACACATCATCTGCAACACAGCCTGCTGACGCTTTCCACTAGCTGATCGATAGTGGGACACATTATGTGCACCACTGTCAGCTGCGGATGCAGTGCTCGTGCGACTGCGCTCTGTGGACGAGCTTTCGCTTCTGGAGGAGGAGGAGGGTCGAACGCCTACAGCCAGCTGTTTCCTATACCGTGGGCTAGGCAGCACTGTGCCATCACAGCTGTCCCCTGTTGACCCTGCATCCACCACATTAACCCAGTGCGCAGTGATGGACACGTAACGGCCCTGGCCATGCCTACTGGACCATGCATCAGTTGTGAGGTGCACCTTTCCACTCACTGATTGCTTGAGTGCATGGACAATGCGGTCATTCACATGAAGGTGGAAGGCTGGGATGGCTTTGCGAGAAAAGAAGTGGCGACTGGGTAGGTCATAGCGTGGTACTGCGTAGGCCATGAGTTTGCGTAAAGCTGCGCTTTCAACCAACCGATAGGGCATCATCTCTATCGAGATTAGTTTGGCAATGTGGGCGTTCAAACCCAGTGTACGTGGATGAGAGGATGAGTACTTTCTTGTCCTACTCATAGTCTCTGGTAGGGTGAGCTGGACTTGAGAGCTGCATATGGTGGAACTAGCGGTGGACATGGCGGACTGAGAGAGTGTTGATGATGGTGATGGAGTTGGTGTTCTTTCTGATGGCCTAGATTCAGTCTTTCGTTGCAATAACAGTGTGATTCCCTGACTGATTTGCCCTTGCGACGACAACTCAACATTTGCTGCTGGTGGTGTGCTAACCGGTGGACTTACAGTGGGGGAAACAATGTAGCGTTGCTGACTACCTTCTTTGGGAGCAGTAGCACATGTGGTATGTGAGTTTTGGTAGTCCGTCCACGTTTGCAAGTGCATGGTGGTTAAATGTCTTAGCATGCAACTGGTATTCAAAGTTCTCAGATTATTCCCTCGGCTAAAGGTCTTTGCGCACTTCTTAGAGATAACCTTTGCCTGATCATTAGGATTTTGTTCAAAAAAGTGCCACACTGCACTCTTCCTACTATGGAAGACATTTTGAGGTCTTGCACGCTGTGCTATTTTGACCGTCTGGCCAAGCTGTCCTGCAACTCTTTTGGTTTTTGTAACCCGTTTTTGGACTGCTCCGGGCCTGCCAGATAACAGCTGTTGCGATGCTGATGCACACTGCGGATGCTCCTCCTCCTCTTCTGAGCTATTGGCAGCGGCAACCTCTACCCCCAATGGATGCCAATCTGGGTCAACAACTGGGTCATCCATCACCTCCTCTTCAATGTCATGTGCACCTTCCTCTGTGTCACTGTGTATGGTGGTATAGTATGCGGGAAGGGGCACCGGAGTTTCATCTGGGTCAGATTCTGGCTCAGTACACTGCGAGGACAATGTAGTGCTCTGAGTGAATGTACCAGCAGAATCATCTATCAGTGGTGTGCATCAGTACACTCCATGTCAGATTCATCTATGCCTGGGTAATTCACGATTTGACTTGATAACCCAGGCATGGTATGTGAAAACAGCTCCATGGAGTAATCTGTAGTGTGGCCTGCCGCATCCTTCAATTTTGGTTGGGGTGAAGGACACAAGGAAAGGTGTGGTTCATGAACATGAGCCTCCAATGATGACTCAGTGCTTTTATTTTTTAAAACTTCAGAAGAGGAGGCGATAGAGCAATGTAAGCCAAAGCTTGTTCTTGAAGCTCCGGCTTTAAAAGCGGTTTACCTACTCCCAGAAAAGGGAGCCTTCGAGGCCTTGTGGAGCCAGATGATGACGCAGGCTCAACACCTCCTGTATTAGGTGCTATTTTGCTTTTGCTACTACCAGCAGATCCACCACCAACACCAACATTACCAGCTGCCAACCCCGCCCACTTCCACGGACTCTTCCACCACACTTCCTCATTTTTGGGGAAAATGTACCCAAAAAACCACCAACTATATGGTACTGTAAAACAAGGTGCAAGGTGTAAGTAGTGGGGAGAATTGGAATCTCTGTAGACTTCAGGACACAGTTGGATTCTGTCAGGCCCTGTTTATTTTACTCCGCAATGTGACAGGCAGATTCTGGATGGTGTAATAAAGGTGGATAGAGGACTGTGGAGAATTGGAATCTCTGTAGACTTCAGGACACAGTTGGATTCTGTCAGGCCCTGTTTATTTTACACCGCAATGTGACAGGCAGATTCTGGATGTTGTAAGAAAGGTGGATAGAGGACTGTGGAGAATTGGAATCTCTCTAAACTTCAGGACACAGTTGGATTCTGTCAGGCCCTGTGTCTATAACGCCACAATGTGACCGGCAGAAATTGCCTAGTGTATGACAAACTACAAGGTGTATATAGAATTGGGCAGAATTGGAATCTCCCTAGAGTGTAGGTCTGTAAGAACGGACAAACTCCTCGGCTTTTCCTTACAGAGTCACACATTTAGCTTCAATTTGGCCGTGATAACAGCTGTTACACGGTACTGAGAGGAGCGTGCACGTACACCGCTGTACGGTGTATGCAAAATTGTCAAGCTCCGTGTTTTTGCATACGGACTGACACACGCTGTCTCTCTCTAGTTTTGAATGTAATCAAACAGCAAATATACTAAACTGTTTGAAAAACGGACAAAACTATAAGGTGTAGGTCTGTAAGAACGGACAAACTCCTCGACTTTTCCTTACAGAGTCACACACGTAGATAGCTTCAATTTGGCCGTGATAACAGCCGTTACACGGTACTGAGAGAGGAGCATGCACGTACACCGCTGTACAGTGTATGTAAAACTGTCAAGCTCCGTGTTTTTGTATACGGACTGACACACGCTGTCTCTCTCTAGTTTTGAATGTAATCAAACAGCAAATATACTAAACTGTTTGAAAAATGGACAAAACTAAAAGGTGTAGGTCTGTAAGAACGGACAAACTCCTCGACTTTTCCTTACAGAGTCACACACGTAGACAGCTTCAATTTGGCCGTGATAACAGCCATTACACGGTACTGTGTGAGGAGCGTACACCGCTGTACGGTGTGTGAAAAAATGAACGCTCACTACCTCACCAGGACAAATTAATACAATTTGGATTGCTTTTAAAAAGCAGTTTGAACACCAGTGTGCACACAGCAATGCAGCTAGCCTTAAAAGGCAGGCTAATCACCACCAGAGCTGCTGCACAAAAGCAAAAATCTTCACCTTTCACTGCACAGTAGCTACAGTGAACAGCGCTAGCAGCAGAAGCAGTTTTTTTTTCTTTTTGCCTTCCTAACGCTCTCCCTACAGAATCTGCAGCTGCAGCAGCTCTCCCCATTCTGAGATCAGCATGAGTAACATGGCGGTCAGCGTCCCCGCCCTTTTATACCCCCTGTGACGCCACACAAAGCAAGCCAATCACTTGCATGCCCTTCTCCAAGATGGTGGTGACCGCTGCCTATGTCATCACGTTGCCCACAGTGTCCGTTCTTCCTGAGTGGCTGAAAAAGGGCGCTAAAGCATCTTTTGAAACACGACTTTGGCGCTAAAGTCGCCGACCTCATGGCCGACCTCTCGCTAAGGTCGGGTTTCGTTTCATGAAACCCGACTTTGGCGAAAGTCGGCGACTTTTGAATTTTTTCGACCCGTTTCGCTCAACTCTACTCTTTACTATTGACCTTGTGGATAGGATTGAGAGTAAAGTGTCCGTTTGGTGTCATCGGCAAAGCCTATGCAGGATTTTAAAATCTGACCTTGATTTTCAGACCCCCTTTACATTTTTCACTCTTTGTTTCATTGCATCCATTTGGTAAATTCAAAAAAGTTCATTTTTTTCTCATCACAGCTCACAGTGCATGTCAGACCAAATGAGAATCATGAGGTCAAAGTAACTGGCCAAGGACCTCAGAGACAGAATTGTGGCAAGACACACATCTGGCCAAGGTTACAAAAGGATTTCTGCAGTACTCAAGGTTCCTAAGAGCACAATGGCCTATATAATCCTTAAATGGAAGAAGTTTGGGACCACCAGGAGTCTTACTAGACCTGGCCATCCAGCCAAACAGAGCAATCACGGGAGAAGAGCCTTGATGACAGAGGTAAAGAAGAACCCCAAGATCACTGTGTCTGAGTTCTACAGATGCAGTAGGGAGATGGGAGAAAGTTCCACAAAGTCAACTATCACTGCAGCCCTCCACCAGCTGGGCCTTTATGGCAGAGTAGCCCAACGGAAGCCTCCCCTCAGTGCCAGACATATTAAAGGCCGCACAGAGTTTGCTAAAAAACACATGAAGGACTCCCAGACTATGAGAAATAAGATTCTCTGGTCTGATGAGACAAAGATAACTTTTTGGTGATAATTCTAATCGGTATGTGTGGAAAAAACAAGGCAATGCTCATCACCTGCCCAATACAATCCTAACATTGAAACATGGTGGTGGCAGTATCATGCTATGGGTGTGTTTTTCAGCTGCAGGGACAGGACGACTGGTTGCAATTGAAGGAAATAAATGTGGTCAAGTACAGAGATATCCTGGATGAAAACCTCTTCCAGAGTGCTCTGGACCTCAGACTTGGCCGAAGGTTCGCCTTCCAACAAGACAATGACCTAAGCACACAGCTAAAATAACAAAGGAGTGGCTTCGGAACAACTCTGTGACCATTCTTGACTGACCCAGCCAGAGCCCTGACCTAAATCCAATTGAGAGTTTCTGGAGAGACCTGAAAATAGCTGTCCACCAACGTTCACCATCCAACCTGACGGAACTGGAGAGGAAGAATGGCAAAGGATCCCCAAATCCAAGTGTGAAAAACTTGTTGCATAATTCCCAAGAAGACTCATGACTGTACTAGCTCAAAAAGGTGCTTCTACTCAATACTGAGCAAAGGGTCTGAATACTTATGACCATGTGATATTTCAGTTTTTCTTTTTTAATAAATTTGCAAAAATGTTCTACATTTCTGCTTTTTTTCAGTCAACAGAGTGTACAGTAATGAGAAAAAGACTTTTTTGAATTGAACAAATTGCTGAAATAAAACAAAGAGTGAAAAATTTAAAGGGGTCTGAATACTTTCTCCCTACTGTAAATGTAGAGCAATGCACCTAGGATGGAGTAATCCTATAACTGCATATAGATTAAATAGGAGTATGCTCGGGACTATAGATCAGGAGAAGGACTTGGGTATTCTGGTTAGCTGAGCAATAGTACTCAATGTCAAGCAGCAGCCGCAAAAGTGCTAAATTTTAGGATGTATAAAAAGATAAAATCCTTCGATCCCATCATATTGTTAGCCCTCTATTAACCCCTTAAGGTCCAAGCCACTTTGTAGGTTATTGACAAGACCTTAATTTTGAAATCTGACCGCTGTCACTTCATATGGTTATAACTCTGGAACGCTTCAATAGATCCCACTGATTCTGAGATTGTTTTTGTGACATATTGTACCTTATGGTAATAGTAAAATTTCCTCAAAATTTCTTGTGTTTGAAAAAAATGTAAAATTGGCAAAAATTAAAATTTCACAATTTTCAAACTTTTAATCTTTATGCCCATAAATCAGAGCATTATGTCACACAAAATAGGAAATAAATAACATTTCCCACATGTCTACTTTTATATCAGCACAATTTTTAAAATATATATATATATTTTTTTTCGTTTTTTGTAAGGGTTAAAATTTTGTAAGGGTTAAAATTTGACCAGCGATTTCTCATTTTTCCAGCAAAATTTACAAAACCATTTATTTTTGGAACCACCTCACATTTCAAGTCACTTTAGGGGCCTATATGACAGAAAATACCCAAAAGTGACATTCTAAAAACTGAACCCCCTCAAGGTACTCAAAACCACATTCAAGAAGTTTATTAACCTTTCAGGTGCTTCACAAGAATTGAAGCAATGTGGAAGGAAAAAGTTAACATTTTAACTTTTTTTCACAAAAATTTTACTTTGGACACAATTTTTTTACTTTTGTCAAGGTTATCAGGAGAAAATGAACCACAATATTTTTTGTGCAATTTCTCCTTAGTACACCCATACCCCATGTGTGGAGGAAGACCACTCTTTAGGCGCACGGCAGGGCTCGTAAGGGAAGGAGCACCATTTGAGGTTTTGAACATAAAATTGGCTAGAATCTAGAGCAGATGCCATGTCGCGTTTGGGGAACCCCTGACGTACCTAAACAGTGAAACCCCCCACAAGTGACCCCGTTTTGGAAACTATACCCCTCAAGGAATTTATTTAGATGTGTGATGAGCACCTTGAAAACCCAGGTGCTGCACAGAACTTTATAACGTAGATCCGTGGAAATTAAAAATCACATTTTTTTTCCTCACAAATTATTTTTAGAACCACATTTGTTATTTTAACAAAAGTAGCAGGAGAATATGGACCCCAAAAATCGTTGAGCAATTTCTCCTGAGTTCGCTGATACCTCATCTGGGGAGGAAGACCACTGTTTTGGAGCATGACAGGACCCGGAAGGGAAGGAGAAAGGTTTGACTTTTTGAACACAAAATTGGCTGGAATCGAGAGCGGATGCCATGTCACTTTTGGAGAGCCCCTGATGTGCCTAAACAGTGTAAACCCCCTACAATTAATTCCACTTTGGAAACTATACCCCTCAAGGAACTTATCTAGATGTGTGATGAGCATCTTGAACCACCAGGTGCTTTACAGAAGTTTATAGCAAGGCTAAGAAAATTAAAAAAACACTTTTTTCCCACAAAATTTTTCTTTTAGCCCCAAATTTTTCATTTTCTCGTGTAACAGGAGAAAATGGACCCCAGAATTTCTTGTGCACTTTCTCCTGAGTGTGCCAATACCCCAAGTGTGGGTGAAAACTACTTTTGAGGCACAATGCAAAGTTCAAAAAGGAAGAAGTGCCATATTATAGTGCAGATTTTACTATTATGGGTTGAGGGTGCCATGACCCACTGGGAGAGTCCCTGAGGTGCCAGAACAGTAGAACACCCCATAAGTGACTGCATTTTACAAACTACACCTCTCAATTAATTAATATAGGGGTGTAATGATCATATTGATACCAAGAGTGTGACACAGAATTTTATACCATTGGGCATTGAAGAAAAAATAATTACATTTTTTACCATAAAAATTTTGTTTTAGCCCCAGATTTAATATTTTAACACAAGAAGTGGGTAAAATTGGCACCAGAATGGGTCCCACAATTTGCTGAATATAGAACCACACCATATGTGGCTGTACAGTACTGCTTAGTCATGCGGAGAGTCTCGCTAGGGATGGAGCGCTTTTTTGGCTTTTCCAGAGCCTTTGTACTAGCAGTAACATGGAATCCTCAAATATTTCTGTTAACAGATGACAGACCTAAGTGGGGACTTTTTTGTGGATTGAGTTGAAGCTTTTATTGGGAACATTTTTCATAATGTTTAAGATCACATTTATCCGGCTGTCTACGCTGAGCAAATACTTTGGGGTTTCTATCTAAATCTCCCATGAAACCCTTGAGGGATCCATTCACTATAATGAGGCAGCAGAGTTACTATGGACTCCGTCTGACCTCTGTTCAGCGTTGTCCTTCCTTTCAGACTATTTATGCATGACGAAAAAGACGGACACCACTGGATCACAGGTCCTATGGCATTCACAATGCCTCCATCTTGCTCATTATAGGGAATCTTCTGCTGGTGGTTCTGTCTGAATCACGTATTTCACATATTTACATGCAAGCTCTCAGCGCAGAGCACAGGATAAATGAGGCAGAATGAACAAATCCACAGCAGGTGAAGAATTGGTGTTGTTTATTTTTTGCGCCGTTCCTCGTGTGGTGTAAGTGATTAGGCAACTTTTTTATTCATCTCCTTATTTTGAGAGCTATAATTTTTTCCATATTTCGGCCCATAGAATCATGTGACGGCTTGTTTTTTGATGGACAAGCTGACTTTTTTATTGGTACCATTTTCGGGCACATGACATTTTTTGATCGCTTTCTATTCTGATTTTTGTGGAGGCAGAATGAACAAAAACCAGCAATTCAAGATTTTATTTTCTCCAATCTGCGTGTGGTAAAATTGATAAAGGCAGTTTTATTCTTTGAGTCAGTACGATTACAACAATGCCACTTTTTAGATTTTTTTATGTTTTGGCATTTTTACACAATAAAATTTTTTTATAGAAAAAATAATGTTTGCGTTGGTTTATTCTGAGAGCTATAACTTTTTTATTTTTCTGGTGATAAAGCTGTAAGGCGGCTTTTTTTTGCGGGACAAGATGACATTTCAGTGATACTGTTATTATTTTCAGTCATCTTTTTTATCGTCTTTTATACCACTTTTACCAAGCGGTATGATGATAAAATATAATTTGCTACTTTTTTTTATGGCGTTCACTGAAGGGGTTAACTAGTGTGACACTTTTATAGATCGGATTGTTTCGGATGCAGCGATACCAAACGTATACTTTTTTTGTTTAATTTTTTTTCCATCAAAATGTGTATTTATTAGTGCATTTTTTATTATTATTTTGTAATATTTTTTTTACATTTTTTAAGAAAATTTTTCTTTTTTTACCTTGTCCCTTTATGGGACTTTCATTTTTTTCACTTTGATTGTAGGTATAATACATTGCAATGCACAAGCATTGCACTTCATTATACCTATACTGAAAGCTTCTGACACCATGCTGTGTGTATGGTCTCAGAGGCTTTCTGTAGCTTGATGACCCAGGGGTCATCATGACGACCTTGAGTCACCATGGCAACGATCGGGCCCCGTGAAGATGTTGTGGGGATGCCGATGCCGAGCTCCCGTCCCTCTGCCTCCCTCCTAAGCGCTGCAATCACGCTCGATCACAGCAATCAGGCGGTTAACAGCCAGGGGCAGTGCTGACACCGCTCCTGGCTGTTTGTGCAGACGCTTGGCCACTGGCAGAGCTGAGCTGCTGCACTGATTAGGCGGGAAGTGCTGATATTTCATCATCTCCTGTGCAGTCATGCTGTGATCAATCAGTCATATTGACTGACCGATCACAGCGATCTGGGGTGGGGACTGATGGCATGGGTCCCTGCACCTCTTCCCATGCCTCTCAGCTGTCAGACAGCTGTTGGCACTGAACTATCACTGCATGTCTACATGCAGTGATATTTTAAATGCATGACTGGTGTATAGCCCATCCTTGTTTGGGAACTGACATCCTGCCATGATGGACTTTGTCCTTCATTGGACGCTAAGGGGCTAATCACTTGTGAGGCTACATCTGGAATATGGGGTCCAGTTTTGGGCTTCACATTTTAAAAAGGATGTTCAGAAGTTATAATAAGTTTAAAGATGGGCAACTAGATTATTAAAAGCGATGGAAGGCCTCTCATATGAGAGGTCGGAAAAGTTGGGCTTGTTTAGCTTAGAAAAAAGCCGTCTCAGAGGAGATCTCATTTACATGTAGAAATTTATTGGTGGTCAGTACAAAGGATTGGTACATGACTTATTCCTTCCAAGTACCATACTTAGGACCAGGGAGCACTCAGTACGAGTGGAAGAAAGGTGATTCTGGCAGCTAAATAGGAAAGGGTTCTTTACAGTTAGAGCAATCAGAATGTGGAATGCCGACCACTAGATGTAGTAATGGAAGACACTATAACAGCTTTTACAACAGGGCTGGATGGTTTCCTCAGTACACATTACATTGGGGGTTATAGTTAATTTAGTGATAAAATCTATAATTAGTGGAGAAAGGTTGATGGACCTAGGTCTTTTTTCGACCTATGTAACTATAGTCTGAGGACCTGGACTTGCAATTAAAAGAGAACTCGAATATAAATGTTTGGTTCTCCCAAAACCTCCACTGAAAGTTCAGATGTGGAAATGCACATCATAGTATGAAGTCAAACAATTCTTTTATTTTATGTCTTATAGAGGAATGAAAGACCAGCTTTTACCCCCACTGGACAGTTTGCACCTCAGTCCCTGAGGCGGAGAGATAAGTCTTACCCAAACACTGTTGTCAACCCACCCAAAACAAACTGCCTACGAAATGAGAATGCAAAGTTCGGTAAGTGTGAGCCCAATCATTCAGATTTTTAGAACAGTGAATGTAATAGTACTTAGAATCCCATCGGCTATAAAGATTATTTTTTTAAAGTTTTTTTTATCATTTGTTGTTCAATGTTCATACAAATGTATTGAGATATTTCCCTTATTCACAGGTCTGTTTTATCTGTATGACACTATACTTGGAATAGCCTTAAAGGTTCTGTCCAAAACTAACCTTTATTTTAATCCTCAATGTCTGTCCTATTTAAGGTCACAATCTAGTCTCTATTCTAACATACTTTAATTAAAAGTTGCTATCATTCACTACTATCTGTTCGTTTTTTTATTTTTTTGACTACTTCCTGTTTACTGACTCTTTTAGAATCCCGGTGCATGCTGGGATATATGGACGTTGTCACTGACCCTGGGAGGCCGTGCCTGCAGCTGCTATACTTACAGTGGATGTGTATCTTGCGTTGGCACACACATAACCGAATGATCTATCAGAGCTCCGTTTCCTTATAGCATTGCTTTTACATACAGCGGTCTCCCATAGTAGCCGCACATACATTGGATGCGGCTCGCTTGTTAGATCAATTTTGTGGCGTTCCTTCTACTATAGTAGTAGCAAAGTTACACTGCCTAAGACCATATACCAGTCCTGTATTGATCGGACACAAGTCCTTCATTTTCATAAATTGGATGATATATACATTATATTGGCTGGCAACATATTACGTGTTACGTCATCTTGACCCTATAATAGGATGTTAATAGGTTATTACTTATAGTTTAATCCAATACAGACAGACATTGGATAACTCCTATGTGGTTCTAAATATATGTGACCCAATATACAATTACCAGGGATGATAACTCCCTGACCGATAATTAATAATGGACAAAGGTCAGGAATCTTATTAAATATACAGCTCTGGCAACAATTAAGAGACCACTTCCAAATTTAAAGTTTGTCTGATTTTTCTCTTTATAGGTATATTTTTGAGTAAAATGTAAATTGTTCTTTTAGTCTATAAACTTCTGTCAACATGTCTCCGAATTTTCAAGCAATACATTTTGTATTTTTTTTCTGAAAAGGAGAAATGGTCAAAATTCAAAAACAAGCAAACAGTGCTTTCAGACCTCAAATAATGCAAAGAAAAGTTCATAATCATTTAGAAACAACAATACTAATGTTTTAAGTCAGGAAGAGTTCAGAAATCAATATTTTGTGGAGTAACCATGATTTTCAATCACTTTCATGCGTCTTGGCTAGAGTTGAGCGAAACGAGTCGAAAAAATTCAAAAGTCGCCGACTTTTGGCAAAGTCGGGTTTCATGAAACGAAACCCGACCCTAGGATGAGGTCGGCCACGAGGTCGGCGACTTACGCGCCAAAGTCGCGTTTCAAAAGTTTGTTTTACGCTCTTTTTCAGCCAATCAGGATCCACGGACACTGTGGGCAACGTGATGACATAGGCACGGGTCACCACCATCTTTCAGAAGGGCATGCAAGTGATTGGCTTGCTTTGGTGGGCGTCACAGGGGGTATAAAAGGGCGTGCACGCCGACCGCCATCTTACTTCTGCCGATCTTAGTATAGGGAGAGGTTGCTGCTGATTCTGTAGGGAGAGCGTTAGGCAGGGAAGAAGACTAAAAAACTGCTTCTGCTCCTAGCGATTTGGCCTGCACAACACACCAGTCACTGTGTGTGCAGTGCAAGGGGAGGCTATATAGTGGTGTATCAGTGGTGTTGGTTGTTGGGCTGCCTTCTAAGGCTTCCTGACATTCCTGCATTGCTGTTTACCCACTGCTCCGCAAACTGCTTTTTTAAAAGCAATCCAATCTCCCTTATCCTCTAGTCACTTTTGTCACAGCTGTGCCATCGAGCCTGTCACATAGCGCTCAGATATTCATTGGGCCTCACACAATCCAAAAGTGTCCATCCAGTGTCCAAAAGTGTGTGCAGAGATTCAAAATCTCCCTTATCCTCTAGTCACTTTGGTCACAGCTGTGCCATCGAGCCTGTCACATAGCGCTCAGATATCAGTGGGCCTCACACAATCCAAAAGTGTCCATCCAGTGTCCAAAAGTGTGTGCAGAGATTCAAAATCTCCCTTATCCTCTAGTCACTTTTGTCACAGCTGTGCCATCGAGCCTGTCACATAGCGCTCAGATATTCATTGGGCCTCACACAATCCAAAAGTGTCCAGTGTCCAAAAGTGTGTGCAGAGATTC
This sequence comes from Dendrobates tinctorius, assembly GCF_039654945.1. NCBI lineage: Eukaryota > Metazoa > Chordata > Amphibia > Anura > Dendrobatidae > Dendrobates > Dendrobates tinctorius. The sequence goes on from NW_027361755.1 coordinate 1,671,151, forward strand.
AAAATCTCCCTTATCCTCTAGTCACTTTTGTCACAGCTGTGCCATCGAGCCTGTCACATAGCGCTCAGATATTCATTGGGCCTCACACAATCCAAAAGTGTCCAGTGTCCAAAAGTGTGTGCAGAGATTCAAAATCTCCCTTATCCTCTAGTCACTTTTGTCACAGCTGTGCCATCGAGCCTGTCACATAGCGCTCAGATATTCATTGGGCCTCACACAATCCAAAAGTGTCCATCCAGTGTCCAAAAGTGTGTGCAGAGATTCAAAATCTCCCTTATCCTCTAGTCACTTTGGTCATAGCTGTGCCATCGAGCCTGTCACATAGCGCTCAGATATCAGTGGGCCTCACACAATCCAAAAGTGTCCATCCAGTGTCCAAAAGTGTGTGCAGAGATTCAAAATCTCCCTTATCCTCTAGTCACTTTTGTCACAGCTGTGCCATCGAGCCTGTCACATAGCGCTCAGATATTCATTGGGCCTCACACAATCCAAAAGTGTCCAGTGTCCAAAAGTGTGTGCAGAGATTCAAAATCTCCCTTATCCTCTAGTCACTTTTGTCACAGCTGTGCCATCGAGCCTGTCACATAGCGCTCAGATATTCATTGGGCCTCACACAATCCAAAAGTGTCCAGTGTCCAAAAGTGTGTGCAGAGATTCAAAATCTCCCTTATCCTCTAGTCACTTTTGTCACAGCTGTGCCATCGAGCCTGTCACATAGCGCTCAGATATCAGTGGGCCTCACACAATCCAAAAGTGTCCATCCAGTGTCCAAAAGTGTGTGCAGAGATTCAAAATCTCCCTTATCCTCTAGTCACTTTTGTCACAGCTGTGCCATCGAGCCTGTCACATAGCGCTCAGATATTCATTGGGCCTCACACAATCCAAAAGTGTCCAGTGTCCAAAAGTGTGTGCAGAGATTCAAAATCTCCCTTATCCTCTAGTCACTTTTGTCACAGCTGTGCCATCGAGCCTGTCACATAGCGCTCAGATATTCATTGGGCCTCACACAATCCAAAAGTGTCCAGTGTCCAAAAGTGTGTGCAGAGATTCAAAATCTCCCTTATCCTCTAGTCACTTTGGTCACAGCTGTGCCATCGAGCCTGTCACATAGCGTTCAGATATCAGTGGGCCTCACACAATCCAAAAGTGTCCAGTGTCCACAAGTGTCTGCAGAAATTCAAAATCTCCCCTGTCCTATAGACACCTTGTACCTTGTTTTACATTACTATATAGTTTGTTGGATTTTGTCTACATTTCTACCAAAAATGAGGAAGGCTGGTGGAAGAGGCCGTGGAATTGGGCGGGGGTTGGCAGCTGGTAATGATGGTGTTGGTGGTGGATCTGGTGGTAGTGGCAAGAGCAAAATAGGACCGAATGCAGGAGGTGCTGACCCTGCGTCATCGTCTGGCTACATAAGGCCTCGAACGCTTAGTTTTCTAGGAGTTGGCAAACCGCTTTTAAAGCCAGAGCATCAGGAAAAAGTTTTGTCTTACATTGCTGACTCAGCCTCCAGCTCTATCGCCTCCTCTTCTTCAGTTGTAAAAAGTAAAAGCACTGAGTCGTCATTGGAGGCTCATGTTCATGAACCACACCTTTCCTTGTGTCCTTCACCCCAACCAAGATTGAAGGATGACGCAGGCCATACTACTGATTACTCTATGGAGCTGTTTTCACATACCATGCCTGGATTATCAAGTGAAATGGTGAATTACCCAGGCCAAGATGAATCTGACATGGAGTGCACTGATGCACAGCCGCTGATGGATGATTCTGCTGGTACATTCACTCAGAGCACTACATTGTCCTCGCAGTGTACAGAGCCAGATTCTGACCCTGATGAGACTCAGGTGCCCCTTCCCGCACACTATACCACCATACACGGTGACACAGAGGAAGGTGCACATGACATAGAAGAGGAGGTGATGGATGACCCAGTTGTTGACCCAGATTGGCATCCATTGGGGGAAGAGGGTGCTGCTTCCAATAGCTCAGATGAGGAGCATCCACAGCAGACATCGACATCGCAACAGCTGTTATCTGGCAGGCCCGGAGCACTCCAAAGACAGGTTCCAAACATCAAAAGAGTTGCTGGACAGCTTGTCCAGAGGGTCAAAAGATCACAGCGTGCTAGGCCGCAAAATGTCTGCCAAAGTAGGAAGAGTGCAGTGTGGCACTTTTTTGACCAAAATCCTCATGATCAGGCCAAGGTTATCTGTAAGAAGTGCGCAAAGACCTTTAGCCGAGGGAAAAATCTGAAAAATTTGAATACCAGTTGCATGCTTAGACATTTAACCAGCATGCACTTGCAAGCGTGGACACAACACCAAACCTCAAGTGCCACATGTGCAACTGATCACAACGAAGGTAGTCAGCAATGCTACATTGTTTCCCCCACTGTAAGCCCACCGGTTAGCACAGCAGCAAATGTTGAGGTGTCGTTGCAAGACCACAGCAGTCAGGGAATCCCACTGTTATATCAACGAAAGACTGATTCTAGGCCATCAGAAAGAACACCAACTCCATCACCATCATCAACCCTCTCTGTCCGCCCTGTCCACCGCTACTTCCACCATATGCAGCTCTCAAGTCCAGCTCACCCTCCCAGACACTATGAGTAGGTCAAGAAAGTACTCAGTCTCTCATCCGCGTACACTGGGTTTGAACGCCCACATTGCCAAACTAATCTCGTTTGAGATGATGCCCTTTCGGTTGGTGGAAAGCACAGCTTTCCGCGAACTCATGGTCTATGCAGTACCACGCTATGACCTACCCAGTCGCCACTTCTTCTCTCGCAAAGCCATCCCAGCCCTCCACCATCATGTGAAAGACCGCATTGTCCATGCACTCAAGCAGTCAGTGAGCGGAAAGGTGCACCTCACAACTGATGCATGGTCCCGTCGGCATGGCCAGGGCCGTTACGTGTCCATCACTGCGCACTGGGTTAATGTGGTGGATGCAGGGTCCACAGGGGACAGCGGTGGTGGGACAGTGCTGCCTAGCCCACGGTATAGGAAACAGTTGGCTGTAGGCGTTCGACCCTCCTCCTCCTCCAGAAGCGAAAGCTCGTCCACAGAGCGCAGTCGTACGAGCACTCCATCTGCAGCTGCCACTGTTGCACACGATGTGTCCCCCTATCGAGCAGCTAGTGGAAAGCGTCAGCAGGCTGTGTTGCAGATGATGTGTTTGGGCGACAGACACACCGCCGAGGTGCTGGCCGAGTACTTGAAGCGACAAACTGAGTCATGGTTGGGCAGTGTACATCTTGAGGCAGGCAAGGTAGTTAGTGATAACGGCCGTAATTTTGTGGCAGCCATAGCCCTTTCAAAACTCAGCCACATACCTTGCTTGGCTCACACCTTGAACCTGGTGGTGCAGTGCTTCCTCAAAAATTATCCGGAGTTAACAGCCCTGCTCCAGAAGGTGCGAAGACTGTGCGCGCACATCCGCCGGTCGCCTGTACACTCCGTTCGTATGCAGAAGCAGCAGCGATTGCTCCACCTTCCCAACAACCGCCTCATTATCGACATTGCAACAAGGTGGAACTCCACCCTGCACATGGTGGAGCGGCTGTGCGAGCAGAGGCAGGCCATAATGCATTTGTGGGAGGATACACGGCCAGGCACTTTGAGAGCAGACATGGAGTTGACAGGTGTGCAGTGGTCGAAGCTGAAAGACCTTTGTAAAGTCCTTCAGTGTTTTGAGGAATGCACACGGCTGGTAAGCGCAGACGACGCCATCCTAAGCATGAGCATCCCACTTATGCGTCTGCTCATGCAAACTTTGACGCACCTTAAGGAGCAGGCGTCTGCAGCCAATGTTGATGAGGAGGAAGAGGAGGAGGGAATCCTTGATGACATTCAGCCATTGTCTGCTCAGGGACCTCTCCTGGACGAGGTGGAGGAAGAAGAGGAGGAGGAGGATGATGATGGGGATGATTACTTATGGGAGGAGGATGCATCTCGTGGGGCAAGTGAAAATGTTGGCGTGGCAAGGTCTGGTACAGGGTTTGTGCGTGACTGGAGGGATGTGGATTTGCCAGAAAGTGCTCCTCCACCCAGCACTCGCAGTGCATCATTGACACCGGGAACATTGGCCCACATGTCAGATTATGCCTTGCGGATCCTAAAAAGGGACCCCCGCATTGCCAAAATGATGAACGATGATGACTACTGGTTGGCCAGCATCCTGGATCCACGCTATAAAGGCAAATTACAAAACATCATGCCACAGGAGAACCTTGACCTAATATTGGCTAATAAACAAGCAACTCTGGTAAATCGGTTGCTTGAGGCATTCCCAGCACATAGCAGCGGTGATGGTTCTCACACGAGCCGTACGGGCCGGGGCAGCTTGGCAGAGGTGTTCGTGGTGCACACAGCAGAAGTGGCGTTGGAGACAGGGGTTTCATGACAATGTTGTGGACTGATTTTTCAAATACCGCTCACACAACTGGTAATACTGCATCGATGGAAAGTGACAGGAGACAGCAGTTGTCAACTATGGTTACAAACTACTTTTCCTCCCATATCGATGTTCTCCCACACAGGTCATTCCCCTTTGACTATTGGGCCGCTAAACTGGACATCTGGCCTGAATTGGCCCAATATGCCTTACAGGAGCTCGCTTGCCCAGCTGCAAGTGTGCTATCGGAAAGAGTCTTCAGTGCAGCTGGATCAATCCAGACAGAAAAAAGGACCCGTCTGTCAACCCAAAATGTGGATGATCTAACCTTCATTAAAATGAACCACGCATGGGTTTCCAAGGATTTTGTCCCACCTTCCCCTGATGACACATAGGGTGACAGAAAAATGGCTTGCTTTGGTCCACCTCTTCCTGGTACTTCACCTATTTCGCCTTCTGCATCAGCTGAATGTCCAACATCAACATATGCCACTTTCTAAAACTCCCTAACTGTGCTGCCTCCCCCCCCATGGCCGGGGTCACCACCTAGCGCACGACACCGTGCGAGTGCCGTTGCCCTGGACAGGTGGGTAGGCCGACTCTTGGGCGCGGGCACTGGCACAGGGTCCCTCATAGTGCAATCAAGTGTCTCTGACGGTGGTGGTGCACACCCGCCGTCAGACACACCGCTGTACTATGAGGGGCCCAGTGCCAGTACCGACGCCCACGAGTGGGCCCCCCTTGCTTGGGCAGGGCCCCAGCATTTGCAATCTTTACCTCTCCCTGCTCCTCCGCTGTGTAATCTGGGCCGTCAAATCCATACTGTGCCTGACACCGTCTGAGCCTGCCTCCTGATGTATAGACATATATTTTGAATGTGTACGCTATCCATACATGTTATCCGGGGATACGGTACCCTTTCTAACCTTTGTGCAATCACGTGCAATCCATACTGGGCCTAACACCGTCTGAGCCTGCCTCCTGAGACATATATTTTGAATGTGTACGCTATCCATACATGTTATCCGGGGATACGGTACCCTTTCTAACCTTTGTGCAATCACGTGCAATCCATACTGGGCCTAACACCGTCTGAGCCTGCCTCCTGAGACATATATTTTGAATGTGTATGCTATCCATACATGTTATCCGGGGAAACGGTACCCTTTCTAACCTTTGTGCAATCACGTGCAATCCATACTGGGCCTAACACCGTCTGAGCCTGCCTCCTGAGACATATATTTTGAATGTGTATGCTATCCATACATGTTATCCGGGGAAACGGTACCCTTTCTAACCTTTGTGCAATGACGTGCAATCCATACTGGGCCTAACACCGTCTGAGCCTGCCTCCTGAGACATATATTTTGAATGTGTACGCTATCCATACATGTTATCCGGGGATACGGTACCCTTTCTAACCTTTGTGCAATCACGTGCAATCCATACTGGGCCTAACACCGTCTGAGCCTGCCTCCTGAGACATATATTTTGAATGTGTACGCTATCCATACATGTTATCCGGGGATACGGTACCCTTTCTAACCTTTGTGCAATCACGTGCAATCCATACTGGGCCTAACACCGTCTGAGCCTGCCTCCTGAGACATATATTTTGAATGTGTACGCTATCCATACATGTTATCCGGGGAAACGGTACCCTTTCTAACCTTTGTGCAATCACGTGCAATCCATACTGGGCCTAACACCGTCTGAGCCTGCCTCCTGAGACATATATTTTGAATGTGTACGCTATCCATACATGTTATCCGGGGAAACGGTACCCTTTCTAACCTTTGTGCAATCACGTGCAATCCATACTGGGCCTAACACCGTCTGAGCCTGCCTCCTGAGACATATATTTTGAATGTGTACGCTATCCATACATGTTATCCGGGGAAACGGTACCCTTTCTAACCTTTGTGCAATCACGTGCAATCCATACTGGGCCTAACACCGTCTGAGCCTGCCTCCTGAGACATATATTTTGAATGTGTACGCTATCCATACATGTTATCCGGGGAAACGGTACCCTTTCTAACCTTTGTGCAATCACGTGCAATCCATACTGGGCCTAACACCGTCTGAGCCTGCCTCCTGAGACATATATTTTGAATGTGTACGCTATCCATACATTTTATCCGGGGATACAGTACCCTTTCTAACCTTTGTGCAATCACGTGCAATCCATACTGGGCCTAACACCGTCTGAGCCTGCCTCCTGAGACATATATTTTGAATGTGTACGCTATCCATACATGTTATCTGGGGATACGGTACCCTTTCTAACCTTTGTGCAATCACGTGCAATCCATACTGGGCCTAACACCGTCTGAGCCTGCCTCCTGAGACATATATTTTGAATGTGTACGCTATCCATACATGTTATCCGGGGATACGGTACCCTTTCTAACCTCTGTGCAATCACGTGCAATCCATACTGGGCCTAACACCGTCTGAGCCTGCCTCCTGAGACATATATTTTGAATGTGTACGCTATCCATACATGTTATCCGGGGAAACGGTACCCTTTCTAACCTTTGTGCAATCACGTGCAATCCATACTGGGCCTAACACCGTCTGAGGCTGCCTCCTGATGTATAGACATATATTTTGAATGTGTACGCTATCCATACATGTTATCTGGGGATACGGTACCCTTTCTAACCTTTGTGCAATCACGTGCAATCCATACTGGGCCTAACACCGTCTGAGCCTGCCTCCTGAGACATATATTTTGAATGTGTATGCTATCCATACATGTTATCCGGGGATACGGTACCCTTTCTAACCTTTGTGCAATCACGTGCAAACCATACTGGGCCTAACACCGTCTGAGAATGATAGATGGGGCCCACCATACACTGGAACATTCCAAAGGTGGACATCAGACACTGGAGCAGCATTTACAGGGCCCATTATACACTAGAGCATTAGAAATGGGGCCCATTATGTTTGGAGCATTATTTGGGTCCATAAGACAGTAGAGCTTCATCCATGGGGACCAACATATACTGTAGCATTATGTGGAGCTCATCATATACTGTTTCAAACATTATATGGGACCAATGATTCTGTATGGAGAAATAGATGGGCCTCGTCATGAGATGTATAAAGTGAGGTATTTTTCATTGTACTATACCGCTATTTCTCTGCCGTATCGGAGCATGATGAGTTGTAGTATGTGTTAAAGGGGCGCTCTTTCGCCCAGGGCACATGAAAACCTGGAGCCAGCCCTCCCCCCCCACAGTCTGTAGCCAAATAACCCCCATTTTTCAGTACATAACTTGTATTATGAAGTTAATTAAGGTTGACAAGCTTAAGTAAGAAGAATTGATGCTTTTGGCATTCAAATGGGCACTGTTGGTGTGTTTCCTGTCCTCCTCTCACTGCCGACTTTTATTCCCCATTGACTTACATTGGGTTTCGTGTTTTGGGACGACCCCGACTTTTCCCTATAATCGGATGATCTTGCTCGACCCGACTTTTGGAAAAGTCGGGTTTCACGAAACGAAACGCGACCCGAAAAAACCAAAAGTCGCTCAACTCTAGTCTTGACATCTTTCACACTGCTTCTGGAGCAAAAATGTAAGCAGTTCTTCTTTGTTTGATGGCTTGTGACTATCCATCATCCTCTTTATTACATTCCAGAGGTTTTCAATGTGGTTCTGGTCTGGAGAATGGGCTGCCCATCACAGGGTTTTGATGTGGTGGTCTCTTAATTTTTGCCAGAGCTGTACATAAAATAGCTCTACATCCTAACACTTTAACCCCTTCACCCCCAAGGGTGGTTTGCACGTTCATGACCAGGCCAATTTTTACAATTCTGACCACTGTCCCTTTATGAGGCTATAACTCTGGAACGCTTCAACGGATCTAGGCGATTCTGAGATTATTTTCTCGTGACATATTGTACTTCACTTTAGTGGTAAAAATTTTTCGCTATAACTTGCGTTTATTTATGAAAAAAACAGAAATATGGCAAAAATTTTGAAAATTTTGCAATTTTCAAACTTTGAATTTGTATGCCCTTAAAACAGAGAAATATGTGACACAAAATAGTTACTAAATAACATTTCCCACATGTCTACTTTACATCAGCACAATTTGGGAAACAACATTTTTTTTGTTAGGAAGTTATAAGGGTTAAAATTTGACAAGCGATTTCTAATTTTTACAACAAAACTTACAAAACCATTTTTTTTAGGGACCACCTCACATTTGAAGTCACTTTGAGGGGTCTATATGGCAGAAAATACCCAAAAGTGACACCATTCTAAAAACTGCACCCCTGAAGCTACTCAAAACTACATTCAAGAAGATTATTAACCCTTCAGGTGCTTCACAGGACCAGAAGCAACGTGGAAGGAAAAAATGAACATTTAACTTTTTAGTCACAAAAATAATATTTTAGCAACAATTTTTTTATTTTTCCAAGGGTAACAGGAGAAATTGGACCCCAAAAGTTGTTGTCAAATTTGTCCTGAGTACGCTGATACCCAATATATTGGGGGGAACCACTGTTTGGGCACAAGGCAGGGCTCAGAAGGGAAGGAGCCCCGTTTGACTTTTTCAACCTAAAATTGGCTGGAATTGAGATCGGACGCCATGTCGCGTTTGACGAGTGTCTGATGTGCCTAAACAGTGGAAACCCCCCACAAGTGACCCCATTTTGGAAACTAGACCCCCTAAGGAACTTATCTAGATGTGTGGTGACCACTTTGAACCCCCAAGGGCTTCACAGAAGTTTATAACACCCGGGCGTGAAAATAAAAAATCATATTTTTTCCACAAACATGATCATTTAGTCCCCAATATTTTGTTTTCCCAAGGGTAACAGGAGAAACTGGACCCCAAAGGTTGTTGTCAAATTTGTCCTGAGTACGCTGATACCCAATATGTGGGGGGGAACCACTGTTTGGGCACATGGCAGGGCTCAGAAGGGAAGGAGCCCCGTTTGACTTTTTCAACCTAAAATTGGCTGGAATTGAGATCGGACGCCATGTCGCGTTTGACGAGCGTCTGATGTGCCTAAACAGTGGAAACCCCCCACAAGTGACCCCATTTTGGAAAGTAGACCCCCTAAGGAACTTATCTAGATGTGTGGTGACCACTTTGAACCCCCAAGGGCTTCACAGAAGTTTATAACACCCGGGCGTGAAAATAAAAAATCATATTTTTTCCACAAACATGATCATTTAGTCCCCAATATTTTGTTTTCCCAAGGGTAACAGGAGAAACTGGACCCCAACGGTTGTTGTCAAATTTGTCCTGAGTACCCTGATACCCAATATGTGGGGGGGAACCACTGTTTAGGCACATGGCAGGGCTCAGAAGGGAAGGAGCCCCGTTTGACTTTTTCAACCTAAAATTGGCTGGAATTGAGATCGGACGCCATGTCACGTTTGACGAGCGTCTGATGTGCCTAAACAGTGGAAACCCCCCACAAGTGACCCCATTTTGGAAACTAGACCCCCTAAGGAACTTATCTAGATGTGTGGTGACCACTTTGAACCCCCAAGGGCTTCACAGAAGTTTATAACACCCGGGCGTGAAAATAAAAAATCATATTTTTTCCACAAACATGATCATTTAGTCCCCAATATTTTGTTTTCCCAAGGTTAACAGGAGAAATTGGACCCCAAAGGTTGTTTTCAAATTTGTCCTGAGTACGCTGATACCCAATATTTGGGGGGGAACCACTGTTTAGGCACATGGCAGGGCTCAGAAGGGAAGGAGCCCCGTTTGACTTTTTCAACCTAAAATTGGCTGGAATTGAGATTGGACGCCATGTCACGTTTGACGAGCGTCTGATGTGCCTAAACAGTGGAAACCCCCTACAAGTGACCCCATTTTGGAAACCAGACCCCCTAAGGAACTTATCTAGATGTGTGGTGACCACTTTGAACCCCCAAGGGCTTCACAGAAGTTTATAACACCCGGGCGTGAAAATAAAAAATCATATTTTTTCCACAAACATGATCATTTAGTCCCCAATATTTTGTTTTCCCAAGGGTAACAGGAGAAATTGGACCCCAAAGGTTGTTGTCAAATTTGTCCTGAGTATGCTGATACCCAATATGTGGGGGGAACCACTGTTTAGGCACATGGCAGGGCTCACAAGGGAAGGAGCCCCGTTTGACTTTTTCAACCTAAAATTGGCTGGAATTGAGATCGGACGCCATGTCACGTTTGACGAGCGTCTGATGTGCCTAAACAGTGGAAACCCCCACAAGTGACCCCATTTTGGAAACTAGACTACCTAAGGAACTTATCTAGATGTGTGGTGACCACTTTGAACCCCCAAGGGCTTCACAGAAGTTTATAACACCCGGGCGTGAAAATAAAAAATCATATTTTTTCCACAAACATGATCATTTAGTCCCCAATATTTTATTTTCCCAAGGGTAACAGGAGAAATTGGACCCCAAAGGTTGTTGTCAAATTTGTCCTGAGTATGCTGATACCCAATATGTGGGGGGGAACCACTGTTTAGGCACATGGCAGGGCTCAGAAGGGAAGGAGCCCCGTTTGACTTTTTCAACCTAAAATTGGCTGGAATTGAGATTGGACGCCATGTCACGTTTGACGAGCGTCTGATGTGCCTAAACAGTGGAAACCCCCCACAAGTGACCCCATTTTGGAAACTAGACCCCCTAAGGAACTTATCTAGATGTGTTGTGACCACTTTGAACCCCCAAGGGCTTCACAGAAGTTTATAACACCCGGGCGTGAAAATAAAAAATCATATTTTTTCCACAAACATAATCATTTAGTCCCCAATATTTTGTTTTCCCAAGGGTAACAGGAGAAATTGGACTGCAAACGTTGTTGTCAAATTTGTCCTGAGTACCCTGATACCCAATATGTGGGGGGGAACCACTGTTTAGGCACATGGCAGGGCTCAGAAGGGAAGGAGCCCCGTTTGACTTTTTCAACCTAAAATTGGCTGGAATTGAGATTGGACGCCATGTCACGTTTGACGAGCGTCTGATGTGCCTAAACAGTGGAAACCCCCCACAAGTGACCCCATTTTGGAAACTAGACCCCCTAAGGAACTTATCTAGATGTGTGGTGAGCACTTTGAACCCCCAAGTGTTTCAATAAAGATTATAATGCCCAGGCGTGAAAATATAAAATCCTGTTTTGTTCCCACATAAATGATAAGTTAGTCCCCAATTTTTAATTTTCCCAAGAGTAACAGGAGAAATTGGACCCCAAAAGTTGTTGTCCAATTTGTCCTGAGTACCCTGATACCCCACATGTGGGAGAAAACTACTGTTTGGGCACACGTTAGGGCTCGAAAGGGAAGTAATGACGTTTTAGAAAGCAGACTTTGATGGAATGGTCTGCGGGCATCATGTTCCATTTGCAGAGCCCTTGATGTTCCTAAACAGTAGAAACCCCCCATAAGTGACCCCATTTTGGAAACTAGACCCCCTAAGGAACTTATCTAGATGTGTGGTGAGCACTTTGAACCCCCAAGTGTTTCACTAAAGATTATAATGCCCAGGCGTGAAAATATAAAATCCTGTTTTGTTCCCACATAAATGATCATTTAGTCCCCAATTTTTAATTTTCCCAAGAGTAACAGGAAAAATTGGACCCCAAAAGTTGTTGTCCAATTTGTCCTGAGTACCCTGATACCCCACATGTGGGAGAAAACTACTGTTTGGGCACACGTCAGGGCTCGAAAGGGAAGTAATGACGTTTTGGAAAGCAGACTTTGATGGAATGGTCTGCGGGCGTCATGTTCCATTTGCAGAGCCCTTGATGTTCCTAAACAGTAGAAACCCCCCATAAGTGACCCCATTTTGGAAACTAGACCCCCTAAGGAACTTATCTAGATGTGTGGTGAGCACTTTGAACCCCCAAGTGTTTCACTAAAGATTATAATGCCCAGGCGTGAAAATATAAAATCCTGTTTTGTTCCCACATAAATGATAAGTTAGTCCCCAATTTTTAATTTTCCCAAGAGTAACAGGAGAAATTGGACCCCAAAAGTTGTTGTCCAATTTGTCCTGAGTACCCTGATACCCCACATGTGGGAGAAAACTACTGTTTGGGCACACGTCAGGGCTCGAAAGGGAAGTAATGACGTTTTGGAAAGCAGACTTTGATGGAATGGTCTGCGGGCGTCATGTTCCATTTGCAGAGCCCTTGATGTTCCTAAACAGTAGAAACCCCCCCATAAGTGACCCCATTTTGGAAACTAGACCCCCTAAGGAACTTATCTAGATGTGTGGTGAGAACTTTGAACCCCCAAGTGTTTCACTAAAGATTATAATGCCCAGGCGTGAAAATATAAAATCCTCTTTTGTTCCCATATAAATGATCATTTAGTCCCCAATTTTTAATTTTCCCAAGAGTAACAGGAGAAATTGGACCCCAAAAGTCGTTGTCCAATTTGTCCTGAGTACCCTGATACCCCACATGTGGGAGAAAACTACTGTTTGGGCACACGTCAGGGCTCGAAAGGGAAGTAATGACGTTTTGGAAAGCAGACTTTGATGGAATGGTCTGCGGGCGTCATGTTCCATTTGCAGAGCCCTTGATGTTCCTAAACAGTAGAAACCCCCCATAAGTGACCCCATTTTGGAAACTAGACCCCCTAAGGAACTTATCTAGATGTGTGGTGAGCACTTTGAACCCCCAAGTGTTTCACTAAAGATTATAATTCCCAGGCGTGAAAATATAAAATCCTGTTTTGTTCCCACATAAATGATCATTTAGTCCCCAATTTTTAATTTTCCCAAGAGTAACAGGAGAAATTGGACCCCAAAAGTCGTTGTCCAATTTGTCCTGGGTACTCTGGTACCCCACATGTGGGAAAAAACTGTTTAGGCACACGTTGGGGCTCGAAAGGGAAGTAGTGTTGTTTTGGAATGCAGACTTTGATGGTCTGCTGGCGTCATGTTCCATTTGCAGAGTCCCTGATGTGCCTAAACAGGAAAAAACCCACATATGACATCATTTTGGATACTAGACCCCCAATGAACAAATCTAGATGTGCCCCCAACTAATCTAATGTAAATTAGTAGTGCATGGAGGTGTGGTACAATTTGAAGCAATCCTTCATCCACAGGCCAGGTTTTTTGGGGCAGGTGTCGCACTGGTAAATGGTGTCCCTGCGTATTCCTTTTTTGTAACACACTCGACACCTTTTTTGCGGCTTACCTTTTCTTGGGGTTGGCAGGACCACCCCCGGAAAATGCTGACCTGGGACAATACGAGCACCTTCAGTTCCTGAAGTACTGGGGCCCGCTCCTTCCTGAGCGCCAAACATCATGGCATGAAATGAAGGTACGCCGTATCGCTGGGGCATGCACATTGTGACAGCAGGAATGCGTTGAGCATTGCCATTTGGACGATGTGCATGGCCAGCTTTTTGTACCACACCTTGGCCTTCCTCATTGCATTGTACGGTTGGAGGAGTTGATCGGAGAGATCAACTCCCCCCATTTTTTTGTTGTACCCCACTACACATGTCGGTTTGAGGACCTGTGTAGAGGTACCCCGTACAGTGCAGAGGGTACTGCCATCACCGTGTATGGTGGTCAAGAGAAAGACATCCCTCTTGTCCTTGTACTTGACCACCAGCAGGTGGTCGCTACATTGGGCTCTGCTCTCACCTTTTCGGAGCATCAGCCCAAGTAGCGTCTTCGGGAGGCCTCTCTGATTTTTGCGGACAGTACCGCAGGTTGCGGTACGTCGCTCAGAGAGGGATTTGTAGAGTGGGATGCTGGTATAAAAGTTATCAGTGTAGAGGTGATAACCTTTATCCAGCAGTGGGTGCACCAAATCCCACACAATTTTCCCACTCACTCCCAGGAAAGGAGGACACTCAGGGGGTTCAATCCGGGTGTCCTTCCCTTCGTAAACTCTAAACTTGTGGGTGTACCCTGAGGTACTCTCACACAACTTATAGAGTTTGATTCCGTACCTGGCCCTCTTACTGGGCAGGTATTGACGGAATCGCAGCCTTCCCTTGAAGTGAACCAAGGACTCATCCACGCAGATGTCCCTTTGGGGCACGTACACTTCAGCAAACTTTTTGTTGAAGTGTTCGATGACCGGCCGAACTTTGAACAGACGGTCAAAGTTGGGGTCATCTTGTGCGGGACACTCTGCATTATCAGTATAATGCAGAAACTTGTGGATGGCCTCAAAACGCGTCCGGGCCATGACCATTCGGAACACTGGAGTGTTGTATAAAATATCAACACTTCTTCAGTATCCCCATATGGAGGACCAGGTCCCAAAACTGCGTCATTTCAACTGCATCTACAGGAGACCAGTTTGAAAATGTTGAACGCGGGTTTTGCTCCAAAAATTGACGAGCGTACAAATTAGTTTGCTCCACCATGAGGTTAACAAAATCCTCAGAGAAAAAGACTTTGAAAAAGTCAATTTCTGTGAGGCCGGTGGTGTCAAACTTGATTCCTGATTCTGCCACAAAATCAGGAATCAGTGGCTCGTAATTTTCGGGGGGCGAGGTCCATACGGGGAGCACTGGGTCAGCTGCGGGCATGGTGGGCGCTGCCTCATCTTCTGTCCTGGAGCGTCTGCGTGGCGGTTCCGCAGGACCCGAGGAGGAAGATGAGGAGGGGGAAGAGGAAGGAGAAGAGGATGAAGAATCCGAAAAATAAAGAAAAGTCGGATCGTCATCCAAATCGCTATCAGTTTCGGAGGCAAGTAAAGCATATGCCTCCTCCACTGAATAGCGCTGTTGGGATGAATTTGATGACATTTTTGTGTAAATATGGTGCTTGGGTGTACACTTTATTGAAAACTGTATGTGTACGTGAAGGGGGGGAGTGATTGGTGTAAACTTTCTGTAAAGAAAAAGCTGTGGAAAAAAGTCTAAAACAGCAGGCCCTAGCTGATAAGTGTCACTTATCAAAACTAGGCTGCTGGATGTGCGCACGGGGTGGCGCAAGGGGGGGGTGGAAAAAAAAAAAAGGAAAACGGCAAACTCTGATAAGTGAACTGTGTCACTTATCCAAGTTTCGCAGCTGCGGGATGTGTGTACGGAGGGGCTAAGGAAAAGAAAGCGAGCTCAAGTGTTGATCGGTGAACTGCGTCACCAATCAACGCTCGGCGGCTGCGCACGGAGGTGGCGCAAAAGTGGGGTGGAGGGGGGTAAAAATAGGGGGAAGGGGGATGGGGGGATTGGGGTGGATGAAGAGAGATTGGGCAGGGATCAACAGTTAGGGTTGTAGTTAGGTGGCACAAAGGGGGTGAAAAAAATGAAAAGCGGCAGGCACAAGCTTGGATAAGGCTACTTTCACACATCAGGTTTTCGGCGTCAGGCGCGATCCGGCGTCGTGCCGGAATGCCGGATCCGGCAAATGTTTTGTAAAACCTGATGTGCCGGATCCGGTTTTCTGCCGGATCCGTCTTGTTCTTGACAGACAAAACCGGATCCGTCTCATCCGGTTCATCCGTTTTTCTATCCGTTTTTCGACGGATTACGCCTGATCCGGTTTTTAAAATTGACCCTTGTGGCCTTCCGAACGGGATTGGCTACTGGAAAACTATATATAGCATGTTCCTACAGCCCTTCTTTGACAGGTTGTAGAGAAGAAAGTGCAGGTTGGAGAGAAGAGCAAGTTACTGGCGAAGATGGATGTTGTCATTGGAAATATTACCACTAGAAGTTCTGTGACGGTTTCAGTAATGAGGGACAATTTTGCACTATACTTTATGTCACCTCAAGGCAGAGTACACTGGCAGGATGACAGAGTGTGAAAGATTTGTGCCCTAACCAAACTTGTGTACCTTCTGGACCAACAGTATATACCTTTGCCAACCAAAGTTGGCTATCTTGTCATGGTCTTACTATTTTTAGCTTTAGGCCACAGGTGTGTACCTGGTTGTGTTTTATGCAAAGTATTTCACCTTTTAACAAAAGTTGTGTACATTGTTAGGAAATCACCAACAATAAACACAACTTTTTAGGTGAAATACTTTGCTTCAAACACAACCAGGAACACAACTGTGGCAAAAAGCTAAAATTTACCCACAGTTATATACCTGGTTTTGAATACCTTTTTACCTTTGAAATACCCTGTATTTAACCTTTTTTTTAAACATAGTTCGCCGCAGAAAGAAATGACAGACAACCATTGTGAAACGATAATTTAACTTTTATTTAAAATTTTTTTTTTTTTGTAAAATGTTTTTAAAGTGCAAAAAACTTTTTTAATAAAGGTTTTAAACCCAATGGGCATTTTTATTAAAAAACACACATTACAAATCTGTAGTGTGGGGTGGAAATACTGCTGGAGGGGCTGCGGGACACTTCGACACTGGGTGTGTGGAGAGAGGACTGGGATCGTGGTGGGGAAGGAACAGTTAGAGGTGAAGGTGTGGAAAAAGCTACAGAATGGGTGGACATGTGGGAGGCAGAAGAGGTGGTGGGCGGTGGAGTGGAGGGTTGGGCAGGGACTGTAGGAGCAGATGATGTTGATGGAAAGTTGTATGGGGAAGGAGTTTGGTACGGGGAAGGAGTTTGGTACGGGGAAGGAGTTTGGTACGGGGCAGGTTGCTGGAAGTGGGGAGATGTCTGGTACTGGGGAGGTTGCTGGTACTGGTGAGGTTGCTGGTATGTAATAGGAGGGGGAGGATGGAAAGTGGCTGGAGGGGGTGCAGATGTAATAGGAGGGGGAGGATGGAAAGTGGCTGGAGGGGGTGCAGATGTAATAGGAGGGGGAGGATGGAAAGTGGCTGGAGGGGGTGCAGGTGGAGGAACTACAGTGGTGGGAGGTGGAGGTTGGGAGGTAACCTGCTGTAGAGCACCGTGGCACGAATGCATTACATGCATCTGCTGGGTAGGAGATAGTGTTGCCATGCGCTCCACAACAGACCTGAAAAAGGTGTGGTTTGGCGAAGATCTTGCTTCTGAATGCATGGTTTGCAGAAGTGTCTTCACCTCCAGAATGCTGGAGTTGATCTGCTGAAAGCCTGCGGAGATTTGCTCTGACAAGACTTTTAGACAGTTCTGGAAAGATGCATTCAGATGCAAGAACTCTTGCGCATAACTCTTTTCCTGACCCCTCTGCCGCTGTCGCCCAGTACCCGCAGGTGTACTAGAGGTGGCAGGGGCAGAAGGGTGGGGTAAAGGGAAAGCGATCTCCTCACCAGCAGCTTCATGTAATGTAGGCGGCCACGATGCTCCTGTGCTGGTGGATGGGACAGATGAGTCGAATGTGTGGGAAGGCTGGGAAGGTGCAGATGTACCGGGGCGGTCGAAGTGTCCCTCGGTGCCGGTCTCCTCAGGGATCGCCTCAGAAGGGTCCAATCGTGCAGGCTCCCGAGTGCTGCTCACCGTGCTGTGGAATAAAGAGAAAAAAAAACAATTAAAATACTGACATGGTATGGCCCTGGCTGAAAAAAAAAAGTTACATCTAACATTTTTTTTCACATGTGGTGTGTAATATTTACCTTCTAGTGACCATTGTTTCCCGGAGGAACGACAGGGCTTGTGCATACTTGTACTTGCTCCTGCGTCCTCCAGATCCACTCGGGGCCCGCATCTCTTTATTGAACTCCTTCTTGAAACGATCCCTCACAGACCGCCACCGATTCACAATTCTGTTCCCTGAAACGAGAAAGGAGTGGTTAGTATGCAACATCAGTGTTTCACAAACTCCAGTCCTCATGGTCCCCAGGGGTCATGTTTTCAGGATTTCCATAGTAAATAGAAATCCTGAACACATGATCCGTGGGGACCACGAGGACTGGAGTTCGGGAAACACTGGTTTACATCAAGCAACCGGTACTGTATATACTTACGCTCTTTAATCTGGGCCCGAACATCGAGGTCCTCCCAGCGGCCCACAAGGAGCGAACAGATTTCCTCCCAGAGTCGTCGGGTAACGATAAGGTCAGCGTGGCGGCGGTCAGCCATATTCCAGAGCGGCTCCCTTTCTCTGACGAGATCGATGAGGTGGTCCACATCGAGTCCTCCATCCTCACCGTCAGAGTCGGGAGCACGCTGTGAAGGCTGTTAAAGAAAAAGACAAAAATAACATAATTAGCCTCCACAAAAGAAATGAAATAAAAAGTGCAAAAAAACAAAGCAAAAATATTTATACTTACACGCTGGTGACCGCCGCGTTGCTGTCGCCGACGACCCTGGGAGGCACTGCGAGGACCTCTTGGCCGAGCACCAGATTGGGAAGACTAGAGAAGAAAACAAAAAATGTTAGGTCTTTGGATGTAGGCATTTGTTTGCTGTGTGTGGTCTGCAGAACATTGTTTTCTATGTGTTGTGTGTAGTGTGATGTTGTGTTTCTGCGTTTGATGCAAAAAACTTACCAATTGTGAGCCCACTCCAGGTGTCTGTCCACCCCTTCCTTCTTCTTCTGGGAGCTCCTCTTCATCTTGTGATTCCTGTTTTGAAATAAAAGGCAATGAATAGACATATATTACAGAGATGATGGATTTTGGAAATAAAAACTTACCGTCAAATGCTGACGATGCGAGGGAGGGCTCCCAGAAGAAGATGTGCTGTCCTGTTGATGGCCAGACTCCATGGCTGTGGGTATTGCTGCTGCTGTTGCTGCTGCCAGTGATGCCATTTCTGCTGCTGCTGCTGCTGCTGCATCTCTTGGGCGGCTGTTGAATAAAGAGAAACAAAGGGCCAATGAATATCTTGATATTCCATGGCCCTAGTTTGGAGGAATGGGGGATTTGATAATTACCGTCTCTCATCTGCTGCTGGACTCCCCTCCTCAGCATGTTCCATTTGCTGCTCCATTTGGGGTGGTGGTGGTGCTGATGGTGCTGCAGTGGTCTCCTGCCTTCTCCTGCTGCGCTTGGTTGCTTTCTTGGGTGGCATGTTGGGTGTGGCTGTGGGTCCCACTGTCTTGCTTTTATATATGTCTTGTGGGCAGAGCTACTGAGCATGCTCAGACCAAAAAAACCGGATCCGGCCACCGGATCCGGCTTTCGCCGGATCAGGCGCATTGCGGCGCTCATAGGCTTTCATTGTGTGAAAAAGCCGGACGCGCCGGATCCGGCGTGTCCGGCTTTTTCACCGGAGACAAAAAACGTTACAGTAGCCGTTTTTTCCAGACGCCGGATCGAGACACATTGCCGGATCCGGCGAAAACCGGATGAAACGCATGGCCATCCGGCGCGATCCGGCGCAAATGCAAGTCAATGGGGGGGAAACCGGATCCGGCATTGCATTTCGCCGGATCCAGTTTCTGTCAAAAGCGCCGGATCGCGCCTGACGGCGAAAACCTGATGTGTGAAAGAGGCCTAAGTGACGTGTGTCACTTATCCAACTTTTGTGGCTGCGGGATGTGTGTACGGAAGTGGCGCAAAGGGGGCTAAGGAAAAAAAAGCGAGCTCAAGTGTTGATCGGTGAACTGCGTCACCAATCAACGCTCGGCAGCTGCGCACGGAGGTGGCGCAAAAGTGGGGTGGAGGGGGGTAAAAATAGGGGGAAGGGGGATGGGGGGATTGGGGTGGATGAAGAGAGATTGGGCAGGGATCAACAGTTAGGGTTGTAGTTAGGTGGCACAAAGGGGGGTGAAAAAAATGAAAAACGGCAGGCACAAGCTTGGATAAGTGACGTGTGTCACTTATCCAACTTTTGCGGCTGCGGAATGTGTGAACGGAAGTGGCGCAAAGGGGGCTAAGGAAAAAAAGCGAGCACGAGTGTTGATCGGCGAACTGCGTCACCGATCAACGCTCGCCGGCTGCGCACGGAGGTGGCGCAAAAGTGGGGTGGAGGGGGGTGAAGGGGGTAAGAGGGGGGGTGGAGGGGGGATGAAGATAGATTGGGGGGGTGAAGATAGATTGGGCAGGGGATTAGGGATCAATTAACACTTACAATTGTAGTTTTCTTTCTTCTTCTTCTTTCTTCTGCAGGGATTGTGATGCTACAAGCTGTGGCACCACAATACCCAGCACAGGAGCTCTTGCTGCGTCTGACCTCTCTGCAGGAATCAGCTAGAGTGAGGACCCCTGCAGACAGGTCAGACAGGTCAGAGGCAGGTCAGGGGGCAGGTCACAGAGCGGTCACATCGCTGCTGTGACCTGTCATTGGTGGGATCAAATGATTACATCAATCCCACCAATCCCTGATCTACCTGGTGACCATGGCAACTGCCTAGAATCGGAGCTCATAGCTCCGATTACTAGGCAGGTCATGCCCAGGTCACCAGCAGGGCACAGAGCGGTCACATGGTGACCGCAGCTGTGCCCTGTGGTTGGCGCGATCGCCGATCTAATCGATCGCGCCAGCCAACTCCTGCAGGCCCTGCTGGGCCTGCATCAGGCTCCAGCACGATCGGTGCTAATATAGCACCTATCCTGGCCGGTACTGGCAGGGCACAGCGGCGATATAGCGCCGCTGTGCACTGCGATTGGCGAGATCGATTAGATCGGCGATCGCGCCAATCCAGGCACCGGCTCTAGGATCGAGTACATCGGTACTCGATCCCAGCCTAGGACATCATTGTTTCAGCGAAGCTGATTGGCTGAAACAATGAGAAACGCTGCGATTGGCTGTTCAGAATTGAACAGCCAATCACAGCGCTCTGGATGCCGGGGGGGCGGGATCGCAGCCTGGGATGCCGACGCCATCTTTTCTAAGGTGAGATGGCGTCGGAATTTTAATGCGATCACCGCGACTTTAGTCGCGGTATCGCATTAAAGGGCCCGACGTACTATCCCGTCCACGGTCATACGGGCCCGGGTACCGTGGACGGGATAGTACGTCGGATGTCAGGAAGGGGTTAATCGGGACCTAGTGGGTCACAGCTGTGATAATTGCATCACAACTTCTTAAGCTGTGACCCAATATACATCCTCAATTGGATGTACAGTATGTGGATTCAATTGCTTTAACAGATATTAATTAATTAGTTGATTTTTATTCACACTTTTTTTTTCCTTCCCTTTCCCCACTAGTCTACAGTTTTCCCAATGGTGTACTCCTATGTGATTAAATGTCCAATGAGATCTGACAATACAATCATTGTAACCAAAAATTAAAAAAAACTTGGTACTTGAATGAGAGAGGCCACGTTCACTTGTCCAGTATTTGGTCAGCATTTTACATCAGTATTTATAAGCCAAAATCTGAGTGGAACAATCACAGGAAAAATATAATAGAAATACGTCGTCACTTCAGTAGGTTTCACCTACTCCAAGTTTTGGCTTTCAAATACTGATGTAAAATGATGACCAAATAATTAATGTGTGCACAAGGCCTTAAAGTGTTTCTCCACTTTGGACAATTCCTCCTTACTAGGTACGTCCCTGGAAAATAAGCAGATTACAAAGTAATCCCCTACTTGAATCCACTCTGATCAACTGTTCTGTGGCAAACCTGAACCTGTCAGGACCATCTCTATTAACTTTCAATTTATTATTATTATTATTATTATTATTATTTATTGTTATAGCGCCATTTATTCCATGGCGCTTTACATGTGAGGGGGGTATACATAAAAACAAGTACAATAATCTTAAACAATACAAGTCATAACTGGTACAGGAGGAGAGAGGACCCTGCCCGCGAGGGCTCACAATCTTCAAGGGATGGGTGATAATACAGTAGGCGAGGGTAGAGCTGGTCGTGCAGCGGTTTGGTCGATCGGTGGTTACTGCAGGTTATAGGCTTGTCGGAAGAGGTGGGTCTTCAGGCTCTTTTTGAAGGTTTCGATGGTAGGTGAGAGTCTGATATGTTGTGGTAGAGAGTTCCAGAGTAGGGGTGATGCGCGAGAGAAATCTTGTATGCGATTGTGGGAAGAGGAGATAAGAGGGGAGTAGAGAAGGAGATCTTGTGAGGATCGGAGGTTGCGTGCAGGAAAGTACCGGGAGACGAGGTCACAGATGTATGGAGGAGACAAGTTGTGGATGGCTTTGTATGTCATGGTTAGGGTTTTGTAATGGAGTCTCTGGGCAATTGGGAGCCAGTGAAGGGATTGACAGAGGGGAGAAGCTGGGGAATAGCGGGGGGACAGGTGGATTAGTCGGGCAGCAGAGTTTAGAATAGATTGGAGGGGTGCGAGAGTGTTTGAGGGGAGGCCGCAGAGCATGAGGTTGCAGTAGTCAAGGCGAGAGATGATGAGGGCATGGACTAGGGTTTTTGCAGATTCTTGGGTGAGGAATGAACGGATGCGTGAAATATTTTTGAGTTGAAGTCGGCAGGAAGTGGAAAGGGTTTGGATATGTGGTTTGAAGGAGAGATTAGCATCAAGGATTACTCCGAGGCAGCGAGCTTGTGGGACTGGGGAGAGTGGGCAGTCATTTACTGTAATTGATAGGTTCGTAGGGGGGGTCACGTGAGAATTTCCCAGTAAGGTTTAGAGCTGGAGCTGGACAAACCTTCATATGAAAAAAGCTTATTCGTGGTAAATAATGCTGTCCTTCACTGAGCCGAGCAGGCTGAGTAACACTACTATTTCTGAAATACAGGTGAGTCTCACAAAATTAGAATATCATCAAAAAGTTAAAATATTTGAGTTCTTCAATACAAAAAGTGAAACATATATTACATAGTCATTACAAGCAAAGTGATCTTATTTCAAGTGATTATTTCTGTTAATAATGATGATCAATCAATCAATCAATCAATCAATCAAATTTTTATGGCTTTCAGCAAGTGAAAGCCCAAAAGTCATTATCTCAGTAAATTAGAATAAATAATAACACTTGCAAAGGCTTCCTAAGCATTTAAAAAGGTCCCTTAGTCTGTTTCAGTAGGCTCCACAATCATGGGGAAGACTGCTGACTTGACAGATGTCCAGAAGACAGTCATAGGACACACTCCACAAGCAGGGTAAGTCACAAAAGGTCATTGCTAAAAAAGCTGGCAGTTCACAGAGTGCTATATCCAAGCATATTAATTGTAAGGTTCTCAGTCTCTTTTGCCATATCTGCTCTTTTTGAAACCTAGTTTTTCCGTTGTCCATTTTGCTTTCTGTCCTGCTGCAGCTACCTTGCCCTCAGTCAGTATTTAGTTTCCAGCTTCTATGTTTCCGCCCTGTTTTCTGCCTCTTGCCTTTTTAAGCAGCCTCAGCTGTTCAAATAGTGCTTCTGAATCAAGTCTGCAGTTAGCCTGTGACCTGGCTCCTGGAAGTCTTGGACTTAGTATTCCAGCCATCTCCTACTGAGGATCTTTGGGACACTTGAGGACACTGGATACCTGCTGCTCGCCAAATCAACATTTGCAAGGGAAGTAACAGAGAGAGACCCTGAATCTGTTGTTGTAGTTAATGCTGAACTGAAAGTTTACTCTGGCCTGCTGTGTCTCCTGCCTCTGTACCTGCAAACTGTGTGAAACCTTTTCCCTGTGGCATACTTGTATGAAGTAATACAAGCACTTCTTAACCAAACCAGTGTCTCCTGTGTTTTCCTCACACCCAAGCACAAGACGCTATATAGACTGTATACAATACATCACAAGATTCAGAAGCCAACGTTAGTGTCTGCTGGGTCTGGGAACACCGAGTCTGTTGTGACTGTGGATGTCAGATATCTGCTTATTCCTTCTGTGATGACAGTGGTTGTGACTTCTCACAACCATTCCAGGTGAGCTCATTCCCTTCTTTTAGTCAGGTGTGTTACCACAGGTAAACATTATTGCATGCCCTTTTTTTTTCCTCCTTCCAGCACTTCTGCCTTAAAGGATCTGGAAGATGGAGGCTCGCATAAAGGACTTGTGTGGAGTTACAGATACAATCCTTGCAGATATACAGGCTTTAAAGACCCGCTTTGCAAGCCTGCAGGATCTTAATAATCACAATCTGCAAGTTTTCGGACAAAATAATTAGGATTTACGAGCCAGGATTGAGGCTCTGTAGGAACGAGTCCAGGCTCCAGCCATACCTCCGAGTTCTGGGATCCCCAAGTTACCCCCTTTTCGTTTTGGCGGTGAACGGGAAAAATTCAGGGGATTTATTAACCTATGCAAATTGTTTAACTCTGCACATGCTTCACAATTTCCCTCTGAACAATCCAAAGTGCTTATTATAATCATGCTGCTCTCCAACAAAGCTCTGATGTGGTCAGACCCTCTGATTGAGACTGAGGATGAATGTTTAAATCATCTTGATGCTTTCATTTCAGCCATGGGGCAGGTGTTTGATGACCCTAACCGAGGCGCAACAGTTGAAGCAGCCATGTTAAGGATGAACTTGCTCGTGCCGACTCTCCCACTGCATTAGATGACTTTAATAACTACTGTATCTGTATTAATGCTCGTCTTACTGAACGCAAACAGGAGAGATGGTCCGAAAGTAATCGCACTAACCATTTCCTACCTTCCTCCCCAGCTAAGGAACCTTTGAGTAGGATCAAACAGGAACCAGAACGTCAACCCATGCAGGTGGACTCTTTACAGTGACGGGTTAGTGATGCACACAAAGAAAATTGTCTAAAGGAAAACATGTTGCTTTTGTGGTAAGTCAGGGCAATTCATTACAAACTGCCCCAGCCGTTCTCGTAAGACTGCTGCGGCAGTCATTCATTCACTGTGAGTGTTGCGAGAGGAGATCTGTCATGTCTGAACCTTAGGCTCCAGAAAGATCTGCAGCTATAGATGTTGATTTTTCGGACCTAGACTCCGTTATTTCTGAGGCCGATTACTGTGTAAATGTGGCAGTTTTTCAAGTTTCCTCAGCAGTGTCCAGGCTGAGCTGTAAGAAGAACAATTCTCATTGCTTTCTTTCCATCAAGCTCTGGGTTGACTCGGTCTGGGTGTCTAGCTCTGCTATTATTGACTCAAGGGCAAGCGGCAATATTATGGACATCTCCTTTGCTCAGAAGCATAGGACACATTCAGTGAAAAAGGCTAGTCCAGTACAGATGGAGACTGTGGATGGCTGCCTGCTAACTTCTGGATCAGTGGATCAGGAAACGGAGCCTTTGAAGGTCCTTATGGGTAAAGATCATCAGGAGAGACTGCCTTTTATGCTTATCTCTTCTCCCCACTTTCCCTTTATTTTAGGGCTACTATGGCTGCAGGCTCAGATCCCTACAATTAATTGGGAGACCAAGGAGCTGCACTTTCTAGAGAAACAGATGGGCCCAGAAGGTTCAGCTTGCTCTGTTCCTAAGAGACCCACGTCAGTCCCTGAACTACCAGCTAAATGCAAGGAGTATGTGGATGTATGTGATAAGAAGACTGCTGACCAGCTCCCCCCTCACCGTCCATACGATTATCCAATTGAATTATTGCCCGGAGCAGAAATACCTTTTGGTAAGATCTACCCCCTGGCAGGGCCCGAACTAAGGCCTTTGAAGGACAATATTGACGAAAATCTAGCCAAGGGCTTCATACGCCACTCTTCATCTCCTGCAGGTGCACCCATTTTCTTTGTGAAGAAGAAAGATGGATCCCTTAGAACCTGCATAGACTATCGGGAAATCAATAAGGTTACTATTAGAAACCGCTATCCATTGATATTGATCCCTGAATTATTGGAGAGAGTGCAGCATGCCAAAATTTTTTCTAAACTGGATCTCCATGGGGCCTATAACTTGGTCTGTATTAGACCTGGGGATGAATGGAAGACTGCATTCAGGTCATGCTACGGACACTTTGAATATCTAGTTATGCCATTTGGTCTGTGTAATGCCCCAGCCACTTTCCAACACTTAGTGAATGACATTTTCAGGGATCTCTTAGATACATTTGTGTTGATTTATCTTGAAGATATTTTAATTTTTTCTAACTCCACAGATGAACATTATGGACATGTGAGAATGGTCTTAGAACACCTAAGATAGAACCATCTTTACATCAAACTTGAAAAGTGTGAATTCCATCGGACAGAAATTCAATTTCTATGGCCATTCAAGGTTCAGGACCAGGCCACCTGTGACAAACTCCTGACAGTGTGGGAACGCCAGGCAGAGCGGAAGGCTGCAGAGCAGGAGACTATAGAACACCCTGAAGATGCAGAGCGTGAAGCTGCAGAGCAGAAGGCCACAGAACGCCATGAAGCTGTGGAACATGAGCACCAGCTAGAGATGGATCAGCACCGATCCCAATCGGACACCTCAGCACCTCAGGAAACCAAGTCTTCCAAAGTGCGTTCTGAGGACTTCCCCTTGTTAGAAAAGGACGGAGACCTGGAGTAATTCCTGATGGCCTTCGAGCGGACCTGCCAGCACCATCTGGCTCCAGAGCAGTGGGCCAAGTACCTGACCCAACCATTTGAGGGGTAAGTCCTTGGAAATTCTGGGGGGACTTACCTTCCAGGGAATAGCGGGACTATGACAGCATCAAAGCATCAAACGGGCCCTGATCCAGCAGTTCAACCTCACCCCGGAGTCTTATTGCAGTAAGTTCTGGAGCCAGCAGAGGGGCCCAAAGGACAACTGGGATGACCACATGCGGTCCCTTAGGAGAGCTGCCAAGCACTGGACCAAGAGCCTGGAGCTCACCATCCACCAGGAGATTAAAGAGCTGTTTGTGGGTCGCCCTCCCAGGGCTGTGGGGTACTCGGTACCGGACCGGTGTCAGGGGGATGACCCGGTCCGTGGCCCTGGGCGCCCAAGTAATGGAGGATGTAGTTAATGGAATGGAATAGTTTGTGATGCCACCTGTAGTGTTCGGCAAGGGAGATGTTAAGCTGATGCTGCAGACAGCTCCGCTGGGACAGATGGTGTGGTGCAGCAGTGATGGTATAGCCCTCCACAGGCAGGGCTAATGTCCCAGGTCAGTGTAGCGGTGGTTGGCACGGTGATGTAGCAGTGCCGTAAGGGTAGGAAGCAGACAAGACACAGCAGGGTGCAATTTCTGTACCTTTACTTGATAACTGCTGTCCAGGGTCCTGATTACAGATGGTATTGGAGCAGGCTAGCCTGGAAGCAACTCAGGGATTCTCTCTCACAGATGGGCTGTACAGTCTCCTTCCTAGTGCCTTGTAGTGTGAAGCACTCCAGTACTTAGTTACTCTGAAGTTCCTCCTGTCAGATGTTCCCAAGAACCTCACTTGCATGGCAGACAGCTGTAGCCTCTCTCTGTATCCGTACAGCCGTGGAGACCAGGCTCCAGTTCGTGCGCTCTCAGCCGAGGGAGCTCTACTTTCTAGCTCAACCTCCAGCTTTCCACACGTCTGCACACTTCACCCTCTGCAGACTTTCTGACCACTCCTTCCTCTTGGCCCTCAGAGGGCACCCCTCCCCTTAATCCTGGTTCAGAGTTCCCCCTGCTGGCCTGGAGTGGAACTGTGTTGTATGTATGGATTGACTGCCAGAGAGACCCATCATTGCCTCCAAGCCTGGCATTACCCTCCCCTGGAGGAAGGCAAAGCCACTGTGGCGGCCATACTCCTGGGGGCGCCACATTCCCCCCTAGTGCAAGTCAGCACTCCTGGGCTTAACAAAAGAAAACTTGAATAACATATAAACAATTGAACAAAAATAATTTGTACAAGATTTGAAAAAGGGAAAAATGTACAAAAACCAAGAGCTCAAAAATGGTCCTATGATGATAAGTCCAGATCTCAGGAGACAAGATTCAAATATCGGCAATGAGATCTCGTCCCCCGAGATCTCGGGACGAGATCTGAACCCGCGCATGCGCCGTCCCCGGACCGGCGACCATCTTTCCTGCGTCCATGTTCCCGGAGGCCACCGCAACATGGCGGCAGCCAGCAACGGGAGTGCGGGGGCCTCCGGGCTGCGAGGAAATGCCGGCGAGGCTGCCATTCCTGCACCGGAGCACAGCCCGCTGCCACCCTCACCCCACAGAGCCCAGCTGCCCCAGCCCAGTACAGCCCACTTGCCCCAACCCAGTACAGCCCACTTGCCCCAGCCCAGCACAGCCCATCTGCCCCAGCCCACTTGCCTCAGCACAGCCCAGTTGCCCCAGCACAGCCCACCTGCCCCAGGACAGTTGCCCCAGCCCAGCACAGCCCACCTACCCCAGCACAGCCCACTTGCCCCAGCACAGCCCACCTGCCCCAGGACAGCTGCCCCAGCCCAGCACAGCCCGCTTGCCCCAGCACAGCCCACCTGCCCCAGGACAGCTGCCCCAGCCCAGCACAGTCCACCTACCCCAGCACAGCCCAGCTGTCCCAGCCCAGCACAGCCCACCTGCCCCAGCACAGAGCCGCCACCACCGCACCAGCCTGAAGCACTGAATGACCTCTGTGACCACACCTCCACCTGTGCAGGATCCCTTCCCAGGTAAGCTGAATTAGGACTGTAAGACGGACCCCCATTTGACACATTATTTTTTTCCCTATTTTCCTTCTTAAAATTGGGGTGCATCTTATGGTTCGGTGCGTCTTATAGTCCGAAAAATACTGTACTTATTTACAAAATTTCAACATTTACATTAACTTTGCTATATGCGATATCTAAAGGGTGGTATACCTTGTGTGGTGCGGGTAGACCTGCGTAACTCTAGTGTGGGCAAACTGGGTAGCATTCTCCTACCGACTCTTAGACTCACCAGGGGCACAACAGGTTCACCACTGGCAGGGCGAGGGTTCTCTGGCTCCACTGCTGGTGTGGCATCTGCTACCTGATTTTCCTGATTTTCTTGAGTCACTACTTCTTGTGCTACCATTTGAGGAAATATCAACACTGGCACCACTATAGCATCGCACACTCTAGTCCAATTCGCAGGGAATTCCCCAAGCACGGTACTGACCTTCTCTTCCACTATGGGCTGGATGTTATCTGGTCCTTCTTTTCTTTCCTTCAACTGGTCAGGACACAACTTCAAGTGATCTCTCGATACCGCTGCTGAGGTCTCTCCTCCATCTTTACTCACAAGGTTCGAGGGCAGAATGGTATAAGCTTCAGCTTCCCACTGATCATCCAATTTGTGCAATCTTCTCTTTATTTTCAAGACCTGTTCTCCAGGCAACAAAGGAGCGGCAGGTGCATTTTGATTGTAACACTTCTCCTGTTTCTGCCTTGCCTGGGCCAGACTCTTCACCACACATTCTTGAACCCTCCTGTACTGTTGCTACCTCTCCATGTCCCAGTCAGCATCTGGTGATGTCACCTCTGGGGTCAGGACTCCCATGTCCAAGTCAATAGGCAGTTTACCAGGTCTGGCTCTCATTAAATAGGCTGGGGTACAGTTGGTGGAGTTCACTGGGATATGGTTGTAGAGGTCCACCAGATCGGGCAACTTCTCTGGCCACAGATTCCTCTCCTCCAAGGGCAAAGTCTTCAGGAGGTCAATCACTACCTGGTTCATCTTCTTGCACATGTCATTGGTCTGTGGGTGATACGGCGTTGTCCGGATCTTCTTACAACCATACAGGTTACAGAATTCTTGGAACACTTCTGCCTCGAAAGCTGGACCTTGATCTGTCAGCACTCTTTCAGGATACCCATGTGGTCTACAGAAGTGCTGCTGGAATGCTCTGGCTGCTGTCCTGGCAGTTTGATCTTTGACAGGTACAACTACCAGGAATCTTGAGTAGTGATCCACAATGGTAAGTGCATAGATGTAGCCTGACCGGCTTGGAACCAGCTTCACATGGTCCAAGGCTACCAACTCAAGGGGCTGTTTGGTGATGATTGACTGTAGGGGAGCTCTCTGGCTGTCTCGATCCTTTCTGCGCTGGTTACATTGTCCACACTCCCGGCACCACCTCTCAATGGCTTTCCTCATACCAGCCCAGTAGAACCTCTCTCGGAGCAATACTTGCAACTTCTTCCATCCGAAGTGTCCAGCTCCATTGTGGTATGCTCCCAGGACCATTGATGCCTCTCTCTTTGGGACTATCACCTGCCAAACCAGCTCATGAGTGCGAGCATTGATACTCCTCTGACACAGCTTCCCTTCATAAATGAACAGCCGGCCTCTCTCCTTCCACAACTGCTGAGTTTCTTCAGGAGCATCAAACTCTGGACGTGAGTCAGCTCGTGTCAGCAGCTCCTTCACCAGGCGGACTGCAGGGTCACTATCTTGCGTTTCTGCCCAGTCATGATGGGGCAATGGATTCAGGGTGACCTCCTTCAAGCCAGACCGTCTGTTTCTCACTCCTTGAGCACGCTGGGCCGCAAGTGGCCGGTGGAAGGGAGGTAGCTCTACCTCTTCAAGAGCCTCAGGGTCTTCTCCTGCATCTGGTAGGTGAGGCATTCTGGACAGCGTATCAGCATTGGCATTCTTTTGCCCTGCCCGGTCCTTGATGGTAAACTCATAGTTCGATAGCCGAGCCATCCATCGCTGTTCCAGTGCACCTATTTTTGCAGAATCCAAATGCGTCAACGGGTTGTTGTCCGTGAAGATAGTGAACTTGGCAGAGGCTAGGTAATGTTTGATCCTTTCGGTGATAGCCCAGACTATGGCAAGGAACTCCAGCTTGAAAGAACTGTAATTATCAGGGTTCCTTTCAGTGGGGCGCAGCTTCCTGCTGGCATAGGAGATCACTCTTTCTTTCCCATTCTGTACCTGTGACAGTACTGCTCCTAGTTCCACGTTGCTGGCATCTGTGTACAGCACAAAGGGTTTGTCATAATCTGGGTAGGCCAGAACTTCGTCACCTGTGAGAGCCATCTTCAACCGGGTGAAGGATCTCTCCAACTCTTCAGTCCATTCAAAGGTGGAATTTTTCTGTTTGGTCATCTTGGACTGCCCCACCAGGAGATTTTGCATAGAGGTGGCTATTTCAGTAAAGCCCTGGATGAATCTTCGGTAGTAGCCTACCAGTCCAAGGAATTGGCGTACTTCATGAAGGTTGCTGGGCTTTGGCCAGTCCCGGATGACTGTGACCTTATCAGGATCTGGTGCCACACCTTCTGCACTGACCACATGACCGAGGTACTGCACCTTGGGCTTCAGGAGGTGGCACTTGGAGGGCTTCACCTTCAGGCCAAAATTGGACAAAGCTTCAAACACTTCAGCCAGGTGCTCCAGATGATCTTCATAGGTTTTGGAGAAAACAATGACATCATCCAGGTACAATAGGACCGTCTCAAAGTTCATGTGTCCCAGGCAGCACTCCATCAGCCGTTGAAATGTTCTGGGAGCAGTGCAGAGCCCAAATGGCATATAATTGAACTCACAGAGACCCATTGGAGTGGTAAATGCGGTTTTCTCCTTGTCTGCCTCTGCCACGGGAACCTGCCAATACCCACTAGTGAGATCTAAGGTGGAAAAGTAATTTGCAGCTTTAAGTGCAGCCAATGATTCCTCAATTCTAGGTAATGGGTAGGCATCTTTATGTGTAATGCTGTTAATTTTCCTGTAATCAACACACATTCTCATGGTACCATCCTTTTTCTTTACAAACACTTTTGGAGCGTCCCAGGGGCTACAACTGTCTCTGATAACTTCAGCTTCCTTCATCTCTCTCAACATACTCTTAGCACACTGGTACTGTGTTGGGGGTATAGGTCTGTACCTCTCCTTTATGGGTGGATGATCTCCCGTGGGGATATGATGTTGAACCCCTTTTGCCTGCCCAAAGTCTAGTGGGTGTTTGCTGAATACCCGCTCATACTCTTGTGTCACTCTGTAAACCCCATTTTTCTGGTGTGAAGGTGTAGAGTCAGTTCCCACCTGCAGTTGCTGACATGACTCATCTGGCTGCTTCACAGAGCCATTGTCCTCCACCTGATCGGATGAGACCAAGGGTTCTGCTGCCTGCAAAGAGTTGTTATTAACAGTGAGCAGCTTAGCAACTGTGGCGTACTGAGTTATTGTGACTTCCTCTTCCCCACAATTCAAAAGCCATACAGGTGCTCTCCCTTTTTTGACATCAACCACCCCTCTGGTTGTCAGGACAGTGGGCCTGCTCTCAGAGTATACTGGTTCTACCAACGCCTGGTAATCTCTCCCTCTAAGGCTAGTTTCACACTTGCTTTTTTTTGCAGCGCGTTTTTCCCGCAAAAAAGCGCATTGAAAAAACGCATACAAATGCATACAAACGCTGCGTTTTTTTCAAGCATTTTTATGCGCATGCAGGAAAAAAACGCAGCGTTTTTGCGCGTTTGTATGCGTTTTTTGTGCGTTTGCTTTTTTTACAGATTTTGGAAAAACCCCACAAAAAAGAAAAAACAACCATTCAACAACACACAAGACCAATGGGACTTCATTGTGGGTGTGGTATGTTAATATATAGACCCTGTCTACAGTATTCTTCACATTTGCTTGATTCTTCTCGTGACCATGGATCTGCGCTGGAAGAGTTTTCACTTCAACTTGGATTTGGACATCGCGATGGCTCAGGCGTATGCAGTTGCTTGCCATGAACAAAGGAAGAGAGAGAGGCAGCGAAGACGGCGGCGTATGTGGATACATCCGATTGTTGAACTCCGGGAGAGCCGTGGGGCATACCACACCCTCTACAGCGAGCTCCAGTCAAACCCGGAGAAATTTACAGATTATATCCGGATGTCCCACGAAAGTTTCATGGATTTGCTTGCTCGTGTCCAACAATCCATCCGGAGACAGGACACACAGCTCCGTCGTGCGATTCCTCCTGAGGAACGGCTACTGGTGACATTACGGTATGTTTTAAAAACCAAGGGGTGCGGTCTGATGTTTTTTTTTTAAATTTAGTATTCAAAACCTTGGGTAATTAGTTTTCGTGAATGTACTAATATTTTATTTTATAGTTTTTTAAAATAATATACATAAATATTAATTTTACTTCTTTGTCTGTTCACAGATTCCTGGCGACTGGAGAAACCCTATCTTCACTACACTTCCAGTACCGTATTGGAATCTCTACCTTGTCTGGAATTGTTGCTGACACCTGCCGGGCTCTCTGGAATGTTCTTTGTCCAGAATTTATGCCCCTGCCCACCGCTGAAAAGTGGATGGAAATTGCTGACAAATTCTGGACAGTATGCAATTTTCCCAACTGTTTGGGAGCTGTTGATGGTAAACACATACGGATCATCAAACCCCAAAGAACGGGATCTGAGTACTATAATTACAAAAAGTACTTTTCAATAGTACTCATTGCGATTGCGGATGCCGGATGTATGTTTGTAGCAGTGGACATTGGAGCATTTGGCCGTGGTAATGACTCACAGGCTTTTAAAAACTCAGACATGGGCCGGAGGTTGTATGGCAACCAATTTAATTTCCCTATGCCACGGCCTCTTCCTCACACCAAAGCTCTGCCACTGCCCTTTGTAATGGTTGGCGATGAGGCTTTTCAAATGTGCGGAAACTTACTGAAACCCTACTCCAGCCGGGACTTGGACCACACCAAAAAAATATTTAATTACAGGCTGACCAGGGCCAGAAGAACTGTCGAGTGTGCTTTTGGGATTCTTGTCTCCAGATGGCGAATTCTGGGCACGGCCATTAATCTTAAACTTGAAACAGTCGATGAGGTGGTGAAGGCCTGTGTGGTTCTACATAACTTTGTGATGGCTAAAGAGCACCCGACCTTTGAACTGGACGATGATGCTCCTAACCCATTGCCTGAATTCACTCAGCACACTCTCAGGTCATCCGTTGAAGTTGGCCAAATGAGGGACCAATTTGCGGCCTACTTTATTTCTGATGTAGGACGGGTGCACTGGCAAGATGAAATGGTGTAATGTTTTTGTTTGTTTATGGTAATAAAAAATCTTATTTGATACCATTACTGAGTGCACTATATTTTTTAAACTCCAATTAAATAAAAAACTTCCCATGTATAACTGAATTTTTTGATGTTCACACACCTGGGCAGGTAAATACACATATGAGTTAAAATGCAGCATTGCTAGTCTGCGTGAAATATATTGGAACGAGCAAAGCTGCAGGCCATGAATCAGGAAACCATTTTTTTTCAAGAGAAAATTGTGCAACTAGTTGAAAAAAAAGTATGTGATTTTCTCAAAACACAACCCTCAAAACCCAACCCCAATGAAAGTCCATGGGGAATACAAGTCAGCATTGAGTGGATGAATGTAATCTGCTCCATTCCAACTTACAAGTTATTACACTAGGCCTTGGAATGACTATACTAGGCCGTGGTATTTCAAATATGAGTATAGTAGGCCTTGGGGCTAGTAGTATAGTAATATGTGAAATACCACGGCCTAGTATAGTCATACCAAGGCCTACTCGAATTTTACCAACTAGGATCTTGTTTCACGAAAAACAAACTGGTGAAACTTGACAAGTTTCAACAGTTTGTTTTTCATGAAACCAGATTCTAGTTGGTAAAACTAGAGTTATTACACTAGGCCTTGTAATGACTACACTAGGCCGTGGTATTTCAAATATGAGTATAGTAGGCCTTGGGGCTAGTAGTATAGTAATATGTGAAATACCACGGCCTAGTATAGTCATACCAAGGCCTACTCGAATTTTACCAACTAGGATCTTGTTTCACGAAAAACAAACTGGTGAAACTTGACAAGTTTCAACAGTTTGTTTTTCATGAAACCAGATTCTAGTTGGTAAAACTAGAGTTATTACACTAGGCCTTGTAATGACTACACTAGGCCGTGGTATTTCAAATATGAGTATAGTAGGCCTTGGGGCTAGTAGTATAGTAATATGTGAAATACCACGGCCTAGTATAGTCATACCAAGGCCTACTGTAATAACTCGATTTTTAACAACTAGCATCTTGTTTCACAAAAAACAAACTGGTGAAACTAGAAAGAAACTTATTTTTAAGACAAGTTTCAACAGTTTGTTTTTCATGAAACCTGATCCAAGTTGGTAAAACTCGAGTTATTACACTAGGCCTTGGTATGACTATACTAGTCCGTGTTATTTCACATATGACTATACTAGGCCTTGGGTTAGTTTTTAACATGTATTTACCCATCAGTGTGTGTGAGCGGCGCAAACAACATTAATGAAACTTTGTAATGGTGAACCACAAATGTAAATTTATTTTTAATCACAAAAATAAACCAAAAAATTATTTTTTCCGGCGTTTGGGGGCAGATGGTTTCAATTTGGGGGTGTGCAGGGAATATGCAACACTTGCAGTTGAAGATGGTGTTTGAGGGGAAGGGGCAACAAAACTTGTGTGGGAAGGTAGTCCAGTTAAGGGAATTAAACTAGGAACACTTGGAGGAGAGGAAATCTGTTCAGGTACATTAGTTGTAATGGCATGTCGCCGTAGGCTTGTGTGCCTGGACCGACTTTGGCCCAATGCCCGCCTTGATAGATTTCGCCTTGAACTAGGGGCAAATATTGAATGTAGGTCCCCCGTCTGCTGGTGTGGCTGCTGCTGCTGAGGTGGCTGCTGCTGCTGCTGAGGTGGCGGTTGCTGCTGAGGTGGCAGTTGCTGCTGAGGTGGCTGCTGCTGCTGAGGTGGCTGCTGCTGCTGAGGTGGCTGCTGCTGCTGAGGTGGCTGCTGCTGCTGAGGTGGTTGCTGCTGCTGCTGAGGTGGCTGCTGCTGCTGCTGAGGTGGCTGCTGCTGCTGAGGTGGCTGCTGCTGCTGCTCTTCGTTGGCAGTGCTCGTCCTTGCAGGAGGACTGGTGGCGGCAGTGATGGTCCAGGTTTGCAGAGTGGTGGTGGCAGGGCTACTACATGTTGTTGTAGCGGCAGGGCTGTTCCATGTTTGCCTAGTGGTGGCTGAGCTCCACGCATGCATGGGAGTGGCGGTGGTGCTCCAGACAGGAGCAGCGCTTGCCATGGTGGTGTCGGTGAAGTGACCAGCTGCACTCAGACTTGTGGTGGTGTAACGGTGGGTGTCCTGGCTTTGAATAGAGGTGTCCGTGCAGTGGTATGCAGCACAAGTTGGTAGTGAGGTGAAGCGAGTCAATGGTGGCACAGGTGGAAATGACACCACTGACTGCTGACCGTACCGATTATGCTGCATAGCCTGCAAGAAAGCATTGTTGCAGACCTGCAGCACATTCAGCTGTTGCTCAGGACTAAGGTGTTCCGCCATGCCCTTTTCAATCTTACTAAAAAAATGGTGTGCTGGTCTGTTGAGGTCGGCCTCCAGACGGTCAAGGCGCTGTTCTACAGAATTGAAGCGGTGTTCAAAGTGGTTAAAACCACGTTCCATGAGTGCAAAACCGCTTTCAACTCTGTCAGACAGTGACTTGAGGCTGGAATTAAAGGCCTCGCTCAAATGCATAAACTCGGGCAAGACATTCCTGTCCAAGGCCCTCTGCCGCTGGCGGGTAGTGCCCGCATAACCAGTGGCAGAGACCTGGGACAGGGGAACACCTGATGGCCCAGCTTCCTGGTCACCAGCTGTGTGTGTAGTTGACCTGCAAGGTGCTTCCTGGCTGTCGGATGGCTGGGACGGGTCAGAGGACGTCCGAGGAAGGACCGCTCCAGGGCCAGGTTGCAGGGTGCTGCTCCAGGTGCTGTGGAAGAAAGGAAAATCATTACTACCATGCCTTTACCAGAAGCATCAGCTGTGGATTAGAAAAACACAGATTAATAAAAATAAAAACCCAAAATTTATAATACTTACAATCTCGTGGCAAGGACCGGTCTTAGGAACTGCAACGCGTGATAGTGACGGTATCTAGTTCTGGTCCTTGACGCAGATCCACTGCGAACCTGGCCCTCAGCACGAACATCACTGTTGAAGCGGTCCTTGATCGAACGCCAACGTGTTCGGACTTTGTCCACTGTTGTTAAAAAAAAACCAGTGCCGTCAAGGACAACAGTCACTGCGGCACAATATAGCAATACAATACTCAAAGCAGTCACTGTAGACCCCGATGACACTGTTGGGTTTCCTGCTAGAATACACCTAGCACGAAACCCAACAGTGCCGTCAAGGACAACAGTCACTGCGGCACAATGTAGCAATACAATACTCAAAGCAGTCACTGTAGACCCCGATGACACTGTTGGGTTTCCTGCTAGAATACACCTAGCACGAAACCCAACAGTGCCGTCAAGGACAACAGTCACTGCGGCACAATGTAGCAATACAATACTCAAAGCAGTCACTGTAGACCCCGATGACACTGTTGGGTTTCCTGCTAGAATACACCTAGCACGAAACCCAACAGTGCCGTCAAGGACAACAGTCACTGCGGCACAATGTAGCAATACAATACTCAAAGCAGTCACTGTAGACCCCGATGACACTGTTGGGTTTCCTGCTAGAATACACCTAGCACGAAACCCAACAGTGCCGTCAAGGACAACAGTCACTGCGGCACAATGTAGCAATACAATACTCAAAGCAGTCACTGTAGACCCCGATGACACTGTTGGGTTTCCTGCTAGAATACACCTAGCACGAAACCCAACAGTGCCATCAAGGACAACAGTCACTGCGGCACAATGTAGCAATACAATACTCAAAGCAGTCACTGTAGACCCCGATGACACTGTTGGGTTTCCTGCTAGAATATGCCTAGCATGAAACCCAACAGTGCCGTCAAGGACAACAGTCACTGCGGCACAATGTAGCAATACAATACTCAAAGCAGTCACTGTAGACCCCGATGACACTGTTGGGTTTCCTGCTAGAATATGCCTAGCACGAAACCCAACAGTGCCGTCAAGGACAACAGTCACTGCGGCACAATACAGAGCAGGGAAATACTCACTAAACGCCTTTTTGGAGGATGCTGTGGCGCTGTCCCAGCCATCCATCAACGCTGCGGCCACCTCATTCCATAGCCGCCGGGTCACCACAATGTCCTTGTGCAGCCGGTCTTGGCTGTCCCACAACGGCGAACGCTCCTGGACCAGGCTGATGAGCTGCTCATTATCCAGGTAGACGTCTTCATCCCGTTGTGGAACCTAGACAAAACACATTCATTAGAATAATCAAATTTAAATTGAATAAAAAGTTACAAAAAAAGAAACATAAAAAAGAGTAAAAATAGAAGATAAAAAATAAAGAACATTACAAATCATTTGATACATACATTCCGTATCACCACCGGGACTTGGCTTCGCTGCTCCTGCTCTTCGCCCTCACTAGTCCCGTCCGCAGAAGATGATGATGACGATGTCTTAAAAAAGTTGAAAAAAACGTAAGAGATTTGGAGAAGCAGCAGATATACTTACCAGATGCACGAAAATAATCACCTCACGGTCTGCTTGCGCCAATTCCTGCCGCGATGGGGAATACTCGGATTCTGAAGACATACTGCATGTAAAAATAATAAAAATCATTAGTACATACATAATTTAAAAGGACAGGCATATAATGTAATATACTCACATTCTTCGCTGATAGAAGATGGGTTCCTTGTTGACTGTCTGCTCTCCAATCTGTCAGTGTAGTAGTGGCAGAGTTTTGGCAGGCACCTCCTTTATATAGACTTTTTTTTTTTGACTTTAGAAGATTATAACTAGGACAACAAGTGGACACCACCAAAAAAACGCAGCGCTAAAAAAACGCATACATGCGCATGCCAGTGCGCACGTATGCGCATCCATAGGCTATAATGGCCATTTTTAGCGCAAAACGTGCGCATACGTGCGCATGCGCTTTTTTGCAGGGCCAAAAAATGCAACATGCTGCGTCTGGAAAATACAAACGCACACCCCAAAAAAACGCAGCGCATGAAAATCGCATACGTGCGCATGCCAGCGCGCAGGTATGCGCACCCATGTTAAATATAGGGGAAAAAACGCATGCGCACGTATGCGTTTTTTTCCAGCGGCCTAAGACCTATAGCTGCCCGACACCAAACCAACATTTCACATCTGGGGGGTAATGCAATGGGGAAGGCATCACTCACTCTGACGCTGCCAATCTCTCCACCAGAGAGTTCTACCTGCTGCCTTTGCATCAGGGCTCGGATCTCCTTCTGCAGGACTCATTGTTCTCCGGAACCAGCAGTCTCAGCCACCTGTCGCAACAAGACTATAACCTCGGACAGACAGTTTTCAATTACATTTGTACCAAGAGTCATCATGGGATTACATTCACGTCGGTCAATATCAACAACTATTAACCCTTGAGACTTTAGCTCTACCCGCCCCACTTTGACAGTAATTTCTTTACATCCAATCTGCGGTAACGACTGACCATTACTAGCAACTACTGTCAGTTCATCAGTTGGGCCACGGGTAAGCTCTGAATCAGCCCAATATCCCTTGTACAGAATGTACGGCATAGTGGTCACCTGGTAGCCAGTGTCCAGCAAAGCGTTCATGGGGATGCCGTCAATCACCACAGGAAGGATTGGTCTCCCTCCCACATACTTGGCTCTCCAGTTTTTTGGGCCTGGGGATCCTACTCCTGGGGGTTGGCCCTCTGCCCCAGGGGTTGCTCATTTAAAGGACAATATCTTGCTAGGTGGCCTGCCTTGTGACAGCGACGACAGATGGGACGTCCATCCTAGTCATAGCGATCGTTGTTCCTTCCTCGAAGTGGCGGGGCGCTCCTCCTCTGGAGCCATGGGACATCCTCTGGACTGGAAGCAAGCTGGATCTTTTCTTTGGAGGACACTTGTAGGGGCTGCACGGTTTTGGTGAGGGCAGCCATTCCTTTGGTCAACTCCTGGACCTGAAGACGCAGCTCCTCAGTGGGATCTTTATCCAGAGTTTGGGCATCAGCCTCCACAGGGATGGAAGGGAAAGATGGGGCTTCCTGATGGTAGGTGATCGCTAGGCGTCTATGGGGGGCTGGACGGCTGTCAGTGGATTCCTGCAGTACCCGAATAGCCCTGTCCTTAAATTCAGCAAAGTCCAGATCAGGGTTTTGCAAGGTGATGATATGCAACTGTCCTCTGTGGGTACTGGACAGGAGTCCTTCAATGAACTGCTCCTTCAACAGTTTATCTTCTTCCTTTACGCTGTCAGGATCAACTTGCTTAACTGCTCGCAGCGCCTCCTGCAGGTTGAGAGCATAATCCCTGATACTGTCCTTTGCCTTCTGTTTACAGCCAAAGAACCTCATCTTGATTTCAGCTGCAGTGGGGGTGTCAAAGGTGCTCTTTGCAACAGTCTCTTTATCAGTGTCCTGCCAGGCTTTCACTTCTCTCAGTGCTGCACCCGTTAGCTGTCCAATCAGGATATTTACTTTCTGGCTTTCAGACAGAGGGTAGACTTTGGACAAACTGCACAGTCTCTCTTTAAATTCACTCAGGGTGTGTGACTCACCCGAGTACTGCGGTAGCCAGGCCGCTCCCGGTATGTAGGGCATGGACAGCGGCATTATGGGGACTGCTGTGGCAGGCGCTCCTCCTGGCGGTGCTGCGGGGTTGGCACCGGCGCCTGCCGCTGTGTCGCCGTTTGGCGCGGACATCTTCTCCCCCCTAGTTAACGTTAGCCAGGGCAGGTGGTTGTGTGAGCTCACCGGCGGCCGCTTCACAGGCCCGACGCTCAGGGCTGTAGGCCTCAGCTCCTCCTCCTCTCGCGCGCTGTCCTCTCTTCCCGCGCGGCACTTCACTTCTTCGCACTCTGCGGCAGGCTCCGCCCACGAAGGCCTGCCTCTTTCTTCCTGTGTGCGCCAAGCAGCGTGGCAATGGCGGCAACTGGCGCCAATTACACACAGTTCACAATCACAGACTATGGCACACAGGACCCGGGGATACTGGGCTCCGTACTCCTGTTCGTGACGCCAACTTGGGTCACCCTTCCAGGGCTGTGGGGTACTCGGTACCGGGCCGGTGTCAGGGGGATGTGTCACAGCAGCAGTGACCCGGTCCGTGGCCCTGGGCTCCCAAGTAATGGAGGATGTAGTTAATGGAATGGAATAGTTCGTAATGCCACCTGTGGTGTTCGGCAAGGGAGATGTTAAGCCGACGCTGCAGACAGCTCCGCTGGGACAGATGGTGTGGTGCAGCAGTGATGGTATAGCCCTCCACAGGCAGGGCTAATGTCCCAGGTCAGTGTAGTGGTGATTGGCACGGTGATGTAGCAGTGCCGTAAGGGTAGGAAGCAGACAAGACACAGCAGGGTGCAATTTCTGTACCTTTACTTGATAACTGCAGTCCAGGGTCCTGATTACAGATGATATTGGAGCAGGCTAGCCTGGAAGCAACTCAGGGATTCTCTCTCACAGATGGGATGTGCAGTGTCCTTCCTAGCGCCTTGTGGTGTGAAGCACTCCAGTACTTAGTTACTCTGAAGTTCCTCCTGTCAGATGTTCCCAAGAACCTCACTTGCATGGCAGACAGCTGTAGCCTCTCTCGGGGACTCCTCTCTAGTCCTAGCTATCTATCCAAGCTGCTGTTGTGCCTCAAGTCTTAGATGGGAGTAGGGCATTTACAGCCTCCTACTCCTCTGGTATCTGCTGTAGGACCTTTAGTATCCGTACAGCCGTGGAGACCAGGCTCCAGTTTGTGCGCTCTCAGCCGAGGGAGCTCTCTTTCCTAGCTCAACCTCCAGCTTCACCCTCCGCAGACTATCTGACCACTCCTTCCTCTTGTCCCTCAGAGGGAACCCCTCTCCTTAATCCTGGTTCAGAGTTCCCCCTGCTGGCCTGGAGTGGAACTGTGTTGCATGTATGGATTAACTGCGAGAGAGACCCATCATTGCCTCCAAGCCTGGCATTACCCTCCCCTGGAGGAAGGCAAAGCCACTGTGGCGGCCATACTCCTGGGGGCGCCACATTTGTCACAGAATTCTTGTGGAACTGCTCTGTGGACCTCTAGCAATTCCTCCAGGACCGGAAACCAAAGGTTGCCTCTGCTACAGCCGACCTGGCGGACGAATACACCAACAATAGGGCACCTGCGGCCAAGAGGGCCACCAGCAGCACCTGGAAAGGGGGTAAGACCAATCCTGCCCCTGTTTCCCTGGCCCCTAGAATACAAGAGGTGCACCTTTCTGCTCCCCTCTCCAGGTCAGGGGTGGAACCCTGTCGATATCATCATTGCAACCAACCAGGACACTTCAAGGCCATGTGTCCCCAGCACCATAAGGCCCCATCCCAGAAACCATCCACTGTTTTGTGTGTGGGAGGGGGTGGTGGCAGGTCCCTTGATAATTACCAACCCATCAACATCAGCCATGCAGTGGTATTGGGACTGGAGGGACACTGGCACCAAGATGACTTTTGTATGGCCTGAGGTGGTGTTACCCCGGGATTTAGTATCCGGAAATACCCTTTCCATCTCCAGGATTGGAGGCGTCGAACCAGC
Source organism: Dendrobates tinctorius (assembly GCF_039654945.1). Taxonomy (NCBI): domain Eukaryota; kingdom Metazoa; phylum Chordata; class Amphibia; order Anura; family Dendrobatidae; genus Dendrobates; species Dendrobates tinctorius. Next base: position 1,713,487 of record NW_027361755.1, read on the forward strand.
GCTGCCCGTTGCCAATGTGTATTTTGACTTGTGTGCCGGGAGGGGAATGTGGGAGGTGGGGGAATCAGCAAATATTCCTGCCAATGTTTTGCTTGGGACCGATTTGGGGCAGCTAGTGTCCTAGTATGTGGCCACTGAACCCCCAAGTTCAGCTCCCATAGACTGTCTTGAAATGTCCACTACTAATGCCATTGATGTTGATAGTACGGAATGTGCCTCCTGCTGTGGAAGGGGAAGCGAAATCTTTCCCATACACTGAAAATACATGCACAGGGCCAGCAGATGTGACAGGCAAGAGGTGTGAAAATGCCCTTAGATGTGATCAGCCAGTATTCTGGGATCTATTGTCCTCTAGTGGGAGAGACAGGGGGCATGGAGCTGTGGGGGATACTCAGAGTTGGAAGGGGGGCTGCCATGGGAAGTGCAAGGGGTCCTTGGATAAGTCCAGACTGCTGAGTTCAGAACCATTGCAGGGAGAGGAACAGACCCTGGAGATTGGGGGTGTCACAGGAGACGTGGAGCCAACATGAAAGGCCCCAGGGCAGAAGTTCCCCGTATCCGGGATGTCAGAAGGCTTGGTTAGTCTGCTTGATCTGGCAACTTGGTCGGGAACTGAGGGGAAGCGGGCACTACCCACGGTCGCAGCGATCGTGGACGCTGTCACCAGGAGTGGGAGCGCCAGAGCCCATGTAACCTCAAAGAGGTACAGCGGCTATCCCAACTCAGACCAAGTGGCTGCCAAGTCAGATAGAGGCCAGGAGACAGGTCCCAAGGAACTGACAGAAGACATGATAGTTTTGTTTATCCTAGCCACGTCTAGTCAATGGTTTCATTTATTCAAAGTTCACCACAGGAAAAGACAAGTAACAAGATAACGAAGTTAAGGTTTTGACCCTGCTCCGGGTCTTTATCAAACCTTATTTGAGTAGTAGAAAAAATAACCAAGAGGCTGTATCAAAGGCATGGAAAACAGAAGTCCCAGCCAGGGCTATAACTCGTATGGGGAAGGCGCCGTCTGTGATGGACGACTTTCCACCACAGATGGCGCCATCTCCATATGAGTTATAGCCCCGGCTGGGACTTCTGTTTTCTATGCCTTTGATACAGCCTCTTGGTTATTCTCTCTATTAGAGTGAGGTTTGATAAAGACCCAGAGCAGGGTCAAAATGTTACCTCGTTATCTTGCTACTTGTCTTTTCCTGTGGTGAACTTTGCATAAATTTAAGCAGTTTTGCAAAAGCAAAGACTTTTAGTGCAGCTGTTGCTTCTCTTTGTTACGATTTCAGGACCCGGTCCAGGTTCAGCCTGCACCCGGTCCAGGTTCAGCCTGCACCTAACATTCCAACAGAGTGCGCGTCATTTATTTTCTTAATTAGTCAGGGGTTTCAGCCTGTGTTAGAAGCTGACGATAGCCTGAAAGCTCTTAAGGAGCAGGTGGCACAGCCTTCAAAGGAATCAGACTGCAAGCGCATAGTCTGGGACCAGGGACGTCTGTACCAGGTAACAGTCCAGCAGGGTTCACCAGAGGCGTGGCCCAGGGACCGACAGTTAGTGGTACCCTATCTGTTCAGGGCAGAATTGTTGCGGATTGCACATGAGATTCCGATGGCCGGACACCAGGGGATCGCTAAAACCACGGCCAGGCTAGCCGAGCATTTCTACTGGCCTAAAATGGTGGTCGATGTGTCTGCCTACTGCCATTCGTGTGACACCTGTCAGAGGGTGGATAAGGCGGGACCGAGCCAAAAAGCCCCACTGGTAACTCTGCCCATCATTGAAGAGCCTTTCAAGACAGTATCTGTGGAACTCATTGGACCGATGTCCATTTCCAGTCGCTACGGGAAATACTTCATACTGATGGTAGCAGATTATGCCACTCGGTACCCGGAAGAGATAGCGTTGTCGTCCATTCGGGCCGACAAGGTGGCTACGCCTCACTGGATATTTTCTCCCGAGTGAGGTTTTCCCAGGAAATGCTCACTGACCGAGGGACCTAGTTTATATCGCAGCTGACGGAGTCTCTCTGTAATCATATACATGTGCAACATGTGTTGGCCAGCAAATACCACCCACAGACTCATGGCCTGTGCAAGCAGTTCAATGGCACCTTGAAGCAGATGCTTAAGATGTTGGTTGACTCCCACGGGACAGACTGGGAGCGAAACCTCCCACACACACCTGTTATTTGCCTACTGGGAGGTTCCACTTGCCTCAACAGGGTTCTCCCACTTTGAGCTCCTGTATGGGTGTATAGTAAGAGTTATTTTTAATGGTTTCAACACTCCAGTTAATTATTTTACTAAATATTGATATGATTTAATATATATATACTATATCTCCATCCTTCCGCTAAACCTTCCTGAAGGTCAGATCATTGAAACTTTTTCAAACAGTCCAAAGAGGGCAAATAACTGGTTTTTATTATCTTAACACTTATCTTCCAAACAAAGGAATGCAAATGACCAGGTCATTTACATTAATCTTCTAACAAAATGACCTTTGACACCGAAAGATAAGAGTTAAGGCCCCGTTACACACAGCGATATCTCTGGCAAGATTGCTGATTTTGTGACACATCAGCGATCTCTCCAGCGATATCGCTGTGTGTGACATCCAACAGCGACCAGCCCCCCTGCCGGGTATCGCTGATCATGTTGGATTGTCCTGGGCCGTTTTTTCATCGCTGGTCTTCCGCTGGCCAGCTCGCATCTCTGCGTGTGGCAGTGGGAGCCAGCGATCACGGACGCTGCACGCTGGTATCCAACGCTGGTTTACAAGGTAATCATCGGGTTTCTAAGAGCCGCGCCGCTCTTAGAAACCAGATGTTTACATTGGATACCAGCTTGCTCGCTGGTCCTGATCGCTGGAGGGGCTGTCTAACGATGTCTCAGCGATCCCATCATGTCAGATCGTTGGTGGGATCGCTGGGACATTGTTATGTGTAACGGGGCCTTTAGTTTTATAAAGCTTTCCCAGGAGATGTTTACCCTAATTGGAGGCAGTTTCGGTGTCCAGTACACATACCTTGACATCAAAGAAATTTATACACAAAAAAGTGCACACAGATATACAGGGAGGGGGGAGACACATAGAAGGCAGAGGGGAGATGTGACAGAGACGATACAGAGATGAGAGGGATGGACGCAGATTGAAGGATTTTCTCCCTTAATAATGTAATGTATGTAATGCTTGTTTTCTGCTTCATATGCATTTATTGTTTACATTGTTTATTATTTAATCTTATCATTTATTAAGTAAACAAATTTAAGTAAATTCAATTCTTGCGTGAGCGCATTCTTCATTAAAATCCATTTGAATCCTTTACAATTAGTGTTGAGCGATACCATCCAATATCGTGAAGGATCGGATTGTATCGGACCGATACCCAAAAAGTATCGGGTATCGCCGATTCCGATACCGGAAACCCATGCAAGTCAATGGGGCACAAATATCGGAATTAAAATAAACCCTTTCTTTACTTGCACATCCAGTTCGGGAGGGGGGAAGAGTGTGGGCGGTGCATGGGCGGACACTGTGCGTGTCTGTGTGTGCGGGTGGGGTCTGTGCGGGCCTGCCGGGGGTCTGTGCGGGCCTGTGGGGGTCTGTGCGGGCCTGCCGGGGGTCTGTGCGGGCCTGTGGGGGTCTGTGTGGGCCTGCCGGGGGTTGTGTGTGTGTGCGGGCATCGTCCGATGGGACTACAAGTCCCATCGGTCTATGCCTGCTACAATGACAGTGATTGACACATTAGCCAATGAAGGGACAGCAGTAGTCCCATCATCCAGCTAATGTGTTGAATGTAAAAAGAAACAAAAAACATACATGCTACATATATACTACATTCATACAACATGCATACATACTACATACAAACTTCATATATACTACATTCATACAACATACATACATACTACATACATGCTACATACATACTACATTGTAAAATAATGCGTATTCTTGTAAAATACTCAGGACTAGTTACCAGATAAAAATGTAGTGGTTTATTTGGATTCTTCCATCAATGAAAAGATTATTACAGAAAAACATAAAAAAATAGGTGAAAGAGAGATTGTCCATTAGTTCATAGCAAAGCAACATCTTCTTTCTCTGGGATTCCACATGGCAAATGGCGTCTGTCTCTCTTAGGCTTCTTACGTAGTAAAGTTACATATCAGCTGTCTGTCCATTCAATGCTATGTCCGTGCAGAGATGACATCCTCGCGTCTGTGTCTCATGATGGTGAGGGAGCAAGCGCGCCCTCTAGAGTGAGCCATGAATTATATACGTCTCTTAAAGCACATGATCTCTGTATATATGGAGCCGACCTTTTACCATGAGCTAAACTTAAATATGTAGTGGAGCTCACATGAGCTAAACTTCCAAGAATAACCTATGTAGTGTCAGCTAAAGCAATGTACAGAACTGAGTGTAATAAGAAATTAACCACCAAATTATTAATATTTAACAATTCCCCCTTTTGAGGGAGACAGACATTAATTGGAACCCTCAAAATATAACAAGATCTTCTTTCTTCTTTTCTTCTTCTTTGACAAAATAATTTAATATCAATAAGAATAATATTAGATTATTGTTATACGCACTTAATGATATAATTGATGTAAATTCATGTTATGGTAAGCCGTGAACAATATTCATATAAAATATGTATAATTATACTTCCCTAAATCTAAATTGAAGCATCTCAGGTCCAGTCATCATCATCTGATGTCATCTGGTCTTCATTTTGATGTCTTCTGTCTTCTTGATTCTTTTAAAAATACAGTTTTTCTATAGCATATAGATGTTGTAGAAATCGTGTTGTGTATAAAATCAAAGTCCATAAATTCAAATGTTGATAAGAAAACAAAGTCTATAGATGAAATGCAGCTTTAATATCTGTGCAGTCTCACCTTTAAAAACCTGGGCTTACATTGGCTCGCCTTGGATATTTCTGGAATCCTCCATCGGTACTGGTCTTTGAACAGGTGTGACGTCTTTAGTCAGCAAAGCAAGGGTTAAAATGACTCTTCCTTGCTAAACATAGCACCATAACCAGTCCTCAGTCCTAATGCACAGGACATATGTCAGGGTTGTAGCTTCCTGACAATTACCTTCATTGTTCACTAGCTTTACAGGTGATTGGAAACCTCTGGAACTTGGTAAGAATGTGATAACACCGTTCATCTCAGCATCATAGGATCATCGTCCTCTGGTTGTCAGGTTAGACACTTTAATTGTGGCTGTCAGTGGTGGATACTGCACTTGTGACTGTCAGTGGTGAATTCTGCATTTGTAAGTAACACAGTCTTACTAAGTAATCATAGCTTTGTTACCTTCTGGGACTTCTGGATAGCGGCGTTCTTCTTCTTGCAACTGATAAGAATCAATAAAGTTTAGAAATATGAAAAGTCTTTATTAACGTAATTTCAGTATCTTGCTTGAAGTCTTCATTCCCTATTCTATACCAAGTCTGGTAATTTTCCTAACCTATAATATCACAGCGTACCATAGCAATCAGTAATATCCATATAATTATTATCAGAATTTGTACCATATATGGATTTCAATGATTGAAATAATAAAACAATAATAAGTGATAATACATTATTATCCATATTTTTTTCCATGTGATAGAACATTTTTTATGTCATAGGTGTAATTACCTTTTTCAACCCATAGGTGTCAGTGTGTTTTATGTAACCAATGTTTTCATCTTTATAATAAGGAATATATTTATTATACTAATAATATGTAGGAATGTATAGCCATGAACCAAAATAAGAATATATGAGTGAGCGAATGAATGAATGAATAAAAGAATTGTTGCATATAACTCAGAACTGAAACATTTTCCTTTGTAATGGATTTTTTCATAATTGTCATAAACTTGTGTTACCAAAACATTCAAATTATGCAACATTGCATGTAATACTCCTCTTAGTGTAAAGAAATGACTCTTTATAATACTTAATGTTATTATACCCAATACTTATATAATTGTACCTTATTTATATTTTTTTTATTAAAATGTGTGAAGAAGAGGTATTAATCATATGTGATGATGTAATCAGGATCAAAAACACATTTTCCCCCTTAATATCAAAAAATACTGTTTTATGAAATAATTCATTTATCAAAACCAAAATTAAAAATAATTAATTTATAAATTGTGTAAATATTATACTTGCTTATACCATTATTTGTCTGAAGATGTGTAACCATTAAAATTAATTTGAATATCATAAAATTATCCTTTGGAAAAATTAATTTAAATGTAGATTTTCTTCATAAACCATTTTGATGTGCAATTGCACCTTGCACTTATCACAATGAACTAAATCAAGAAATTACTAAAGAACTATAGAAATATAGAAATATATGTTGTGTAGATATTTCATTATATCTTAATATTCTAATAATTTAAATGATCTGCATATTTCTTCTAAAGAATTTTTCATACCGAACCTCGAGGCATCTCACACATCAAACGTATCACATTACTCGCTCAGCAGCTGCTCATACACTCAGTCACTGTCACTCAGACTGTGTCACATATAAGTTTAAACCAAATTACCCCACATACGAAGGTGTGATGAATACACGTATTTTAACCCAAATTATTCTAATTATCAATGCATTGTAAACTATTACATTTAGTATCTTAATATTTCTTTGAATAATCACCAAATACACATGACATAAATATATGTTGTATAGCTATACTTGAAACTTTAGGCCTAGGAGGAAAAAAAATTCCTTTGATTTGCAAAAGCAGAGACCCCTTGAAAATTCTTTTCCTAAAGAACAGGGACATAGTATACTGGTATACTTATTATTAGAACAAAGTTCAAATTTCACATGCTGTGGTTGTCATGTCATGCCATGCAATAAAGGCATACACAGAAGATTTAAAATGCAGTTAGTTATTTTCTTTTAAGTGTTAAATATGTAAAATCATGCAATTATTGCAACTTCCTGTGTAGATAAAGGCATAAATCCTTGTAAGAGAATTTTTCCCGATTAAGTCCTGCTTTGAAATGAAAATTCTAAGGAAAAATAAAAGATAAGGTTAATATCATATTCATAATTCTAAATATTATTACTTGAGTAGATTTTAATTTTCACTAAAAAATACAATTCTACAATCTCTACTTCTACAAACACTCTATATACTGTATACTGTATGAATATGTATATCTATAAAACTATAGAACTACAGAATTATACTCTATATAATAATTACATATAACTGACTAATTGTATAACACTGTTACACAACATTTAATTACATTTTTAGCCAATTCCTAAACCCACTCTTTCACTGTAAAAGATGTCTTTAAATATTCTTGCTACTTTGAAGTTAACAGATTTTCTGAGCTGATCCGATGGACCCTTCAGCTCAAAGTCAATGATGTCACTCACCACCTGCTTCTGTCTGTCAAATTCGGCCATCTTTTTTACAGAAAGAAGAAGATTAGAACTTTGAATTTCATAGGGCTTATAACAAATAAGTGATTTTCTTCGTTCTTCATAGATTTGATTTCGGGGAAAACTCATTTTAGAAGGCTTTGCTAATACAGGCTTCTGATAAGATTTTACTCTGCCTGTTTTCACAAAATTGGCACGATTTACTTTCCTTTCACGATTCTCGTGTTTTCTGGCAAAATCAAGGGATTGCGCACATTCAAATAAAGAATCTTTTTGTGATGCAATAACACGAGATGCAGGATTTAGAAACCAAAATTTGCTTACAAAAGTCTTTATGAGGGACTGTGTTTTGACATTCTCCATGACCGTTCTATACAAGCGGTGAAATATGGACATGAATGTGTAGGTACATTCCTTCCGACCAATCCTTAATTTTTGAAGAATATCAATATCTGGATAATTTTCATTTGATGCAAAAAAAAATCAAAATTTTTAATCTGTCTTTATCATTTAAGTTCTCTTGTTTTTCACCAGATATCTTTAAAGATAATCTCCTAGCAAAGTTTACAGGGATCCACATTTTGAACAGCTGATTCTTCTCCTCGTTAGATAAATCAAATTTGTCAACACAGCTTTCAAAAACCTCAGAGTTTCTACAAACATGGATTTTGTTATCATATGCAGGAATGATTTTGCATATTTTTAACAAATTTTTTCTTACTTTACTTCGGATTTGGGCCTGTGAGTCGTCTATTTTTAGTGGTCCGTCTTTCCCTTGTACGTCCTCTATGTCAGGTCTGAAGTCTCCTCCTACTTCTCCATCTTGTTCCACGTCTGCAAGGTCATCTTCAATGGCCGCACAGACACTTGATTACAGTCTTGTTCAATCTCCCTAACTTTACAGCCAATCTCGGGAACATCTGCACAACAATCATTTTTGGATTTCTCTGACACAGATCTATGAAATATATCTACCATTTGTAGAAAATTTTTTAATCTCTCTTTCTCTATTGAAAAACTTAGAATCTAACTTCAGATTTTCCACTTCACATTCTGCATATAAGCTGAGCCATAATACGTCTAAATTAGACTCGTCTACAGACTTAAATTTCAGTTTACTCTGCTTAGAAAAAGAATTAATGATATCCATTTTATTTTTCTTACCTTGAAATATCTCAGCTTGTTCCTTTGATGGACAACGCTGGGCTCTTGTCTTCACACGTCAGGCTTCAGCATGTCTGGCACTTGTAGTACTTCTCAATCCATCTGGCAATTCTTAGTCCTCACTTCTAGGCTCTGTCTGATTCTTATGAGTCGTGGAGTTCCTGATAACTTGCACATATGACTGACGTTAGCAAAGTTCAATCCCCCTTTTGGGCAAGTTGAGGGAAATCCACAAAAAAGTACAAAAATTCAGATCTGGCTGGCTCTCCAATGTAAAATAATGCGTATTCTTGTAAAATACTCAGGACTAGTTACCAGATAAAAATGTAGTGGTTTATTTGGATTCTTCCATCAATGAAAAGATTATTACAGAAAAACATAAAAAAATAGGTGAAAGAGAGATTGTCCATTAGTTCATAGCAAAGCAACATGTATTCTTCTTTCTCTGGGATTCCACATGGCAAATGGCGTCTGTCTCTCTTAGGCTTCTTACGTAGTAAAGTTACATATCAGCTGTCTGTCCATTCAATGCTATGTCCGTGCAGAGATGACATCCTCGCGTCTGTGTCTCATGATGGTGAGGGAGCAAGCGCGCCCTCTAGAGTGAGCCATGAATTATATACGTCTCTTAAAGCACGTGATCTCTGTATAAATGGAGCCGACCTTTTACCATGAGCTAAACTTAAATATGTAGTGGAGCTGACATGAGCTAAACTTCCAAGAATAACCTATGTAGTGTCAGCTAAAGCAATGTACAGAACTGAGTGTAATAAGAAATTAACCACCAAATTATTAATATTTAACATACATACATACTACATATATACTACATTCATACAACATACATACATACAGTCATGGCCAAAAGTATTGACACCCCTACAATTCTGTCAGATAATATTCAGTTTCTTCCTGAAAATGATTGCAAACACAAATTCTTTGGTATTATTATCTTCATTTAATTTGTCTTAAATGAAAAAACACAAAAGAGAATGAAGCAAAAAGCAAAACATTGATCATTTCACACAAAACTCCAAAAATGGGCCAGACAAAAGTATTGGCACCCTCAGCCTAATACTTGGATGCACAACCTTTAGCCAAAATAACTGCGACCAACCGCTTCCGGTAACCATCAATGAGTTTCTTACAATGCTCTGCTGGAATTTTAGACCATTCTTCTTTGGCAAACTACTCCAGGTCCTTGATATTTGAAGGGTGCCTTCTCCAAACTGCCATTTTTAGATTTCTCCACAGGTGTTCTATGGGATTCAGGTCTGGACTCATTGCTGGCCACCTTAGAAGTCTCCAATGCTTTCTCTCAAACCATTTTCTAGTGCTTTTTGAAGTGTGTTTTGGGTTATTGTCCTGCCGGAAGACCCATGACCTCTGAGGTAGACCCAGCTTTCTCACACTGGGCCCTAAATTATGCTGCAAAATTTGTTGGTAGTCTTCTGACTTCATAATGCCATGCACACGGTCAAGCAGTCCAGTGCCAGAGGCAGCAAAGCAACCCCAAAACATCAGGGAACCTCCGCCATGTTTGACTGTAGGGACCGTGTACTTTTCTTTGAATGCCTCTTTTTTCTCCTGTAAACTCTATGTTGATGCTTTTGCCCTAAAAGCTCTACTTTTGTCTCATCTGACCAAAGAACATTCTTCCAAAATGTTTTAGGCTTTTTCAGGTAAGTTTTGGCAAACTCCAGCCTGGCTTTTTTATGTCTTGGGGTAAGAAGTGGAGTCTTCCTGGGTCTCCTACCATACAGTCCCTTTTCATTCAGATGCCGACGGATAGTACGGGTTGACACCGTTGTACCCTCGGACTGCAGGGCAGCTTGAACTTGTTTGGATGTTAGTGGAGGTTCTTTACCAACATCCGCACAATCTTGGGTTGAAATCTCTTGTCAATTTTTCTTTTCCGGCCACATCTAGGGAGGTTAGCCACAGTGCCATGGGCTTTAAACTTCTTGATGACACTGCGCACGGTAGACACAGGAACATTCAGGTCTTTGGAGATGGACTTGTAGCCTTGAGATTGCTCATGCTTCCTCACAATTTGGTTTCTCAAGTCCTCAGACAGTTCTTTGGTCTTCTTTCTTTTCTCCATGCTCAATGTGGTACACACAAGGACACAAGACAGAGGTTGAGTCAACTTTAATCCATGTCAACTGGCTGCAAGTGTGATTTAGTTATTGCCAACACCTGTTAGGTGCCACAGGTAAGTTACAGGTGCTGTTAATTACACAAATTAGAGAAGCATCACATGATTTTTCGCACAGTGCCAATACTTTTGTCCACCCTCTTTTTTTATGTTTGGTGTGGAATTATATCCAATTTGGCTTTAGGACAATTCTTGTTGTGTTTTTTCATTTAAGACAAATTAAATGAAGATAATAATACCAAAGAATTTGTGTTTGCAATCATTTTCAGGAAGAAACTGAGTATTATCTGACAGAATTGCAGGGGTGTCAATACTTTTGGCCATGACTGTATATACTACATTCATACAACATACATACATACAACATACATACTACATTCATACAACATACATACATACTACATATATACTACATTCATACAACATACATACATACTACATATATACTACATTCATACAACATACATACAGTTGTGGCCAAAAGTATTGACACCCCTGCAATTCTGTCAGATAATACTCAGTTTCTTCCTGAAAATGATTGCAAACACAAATTCTATGGTATTATTATCTTAATTTAATTTGTCTTAAATGAAAAAAAACAAAAGAGAATGAAGCAAAAAGCAAAACATTGATCATTTCACACAAAACTCCAAAAATGGGCCAGACAAAAGTATTGGCACCCTCAGCCTAATACTTGGTTGCACAGCCTTTAGCCAAAATAACTGCGACCAACCGCTTCCGGTAACCATCAATGAGTTTCTTACAATGCTCTGCTGGAATTTTAGACCATTCTTCTTTGGCAAACTGCTTCAGGTCCCTGATATTTGACGGGTGCCTTCTCCAAACTGCCATTTTTAGATCTCTCCACAGGTGTCTATGGGATTCAGGTCTGGACTCATTGCTGGCCACCTTAGAAGTCTCCAGTGCTTTCTCTCAAACCATTTTCTAGTGCTTTTTGAAGTGTGTTTTGGATCATTGTGCTGCTGGAAGACCCATGACCTCTGAGGGAGACCCAGCTTTCTCACACTGGGCCTTACATTCTGCTGCAAAATTTGTTGGTAGTCTTCAGACTTCATAATTCCATGCACACAGTCAAGCAGTCCAGTGCCAGAGGCAGCAAAGCAACCCCAAAACATCAGGGAACCTCCGCCATGATTGACTGTAGGGACCGTGTTCTTTTCTTTGAATGCCTCTTCTTTTCTCCTGTAAACTCTGTTGATGCCTTTGCCCAAAAAGCTCTACTTTTGTCTCATCTGACCAGAGAACATTCTTCCAAAACGTTTTAGGCTTTTTCAGGTAAGTTTTGGCAAACTCCAGCCTGGCTTTTTTATGTCTCGGGGTAAGAAGTGTGGCCTTCCTGGGTCTCCTACCATACAGTCCCTTTTCATTCAGACGACGACGGATAGTATGGGTTGACACTGTTGTACACTCGGACTGCAGGGCAGCTTGAACTTGTTTGCATGTTAACTAGATAAATGCAATAACAATCGGCGCTGCTTTTTATACCACCTAAGCAGCAAGCTTTCAGGACAAAACCACTCCGTTCGTCCAGTAAAATATACCAAAAGGGAAAAAAAAAATATGAAAACTCGCGCTAAAGTGTATACCTGAGGGGTTGAATCGTATAGGACAATTTTATATGCCGAAAAATATCTACAGATAGAACTGAAATGGCATATAGATTCCCTTTTATGCAAAGATTAAAATACTGGCGCCAGGAATCAAATAGTCCTTCTCATGGAAATTTAAAAGCTCACAGCAAAATGTCCTGTAAGACAATTTATATACCAAAAATAATGCCTAAAAACAGGGCTAAAATAGCAGATGTATTACCTTTTATGCAAGCATTGGCATACTGACACTGAGATCCCAAGAGCGGTGCTTGACATCCAGGGAGTCAGATAGTCCTTCTCATAAAAGTTCCACGGTGAGATAACGTCCAGAAGTCTTAAGCCAGAAAATGAGCAGGGTATTAAGAAGAGACGTAGTCCCGGCCGGTGACTAACGTCTATCTATAGATCTGTATCGGCCGTCTGTATGAAGTACAGGAGCCACGCTGGGAAAGCCTGCAAGGTGCAGAGACGCTGCAGGACCTTGCGTGACATCACAGTCACGTGGGTTATCACGTGACAGGCTAAGGAGAGCAACTGAGTACTCAGGGGGCTTGAATGCTAATCCTACGCGTTTCAGAATCTCGGATTCCTTCCTTTCTCTTTGCTGCATTTGGTGAGGGATTCTGTGGCACAAGTGTATGACTCTCCTATTGAATTAATACCACAAACATGATGGGAGTCTCTTGCAGTTGGAGTTCAGAGATTGAGAGAAATCGCATAGGTGGTTTAACTCGCAATCCTTTGCCAGATCTGAATGATCACTTTGCTGTTGTTGAGGAATGGAAGGGACCAAATGCTGCAATATTGACAGTATTAATGAAGAATAAGTTCATAGAAGGTGCCCCAGATGCTTACAAAGCCCCATTGTTCACTATGTTCAGTGCACTTATGCGAAATTATACTACTGTCTAATCAGCATGCAATTTAATCTCCCAGTTATCTGCTCTAGAGAGCAAAAGTGTCAAGAAATAGTACAGTAGCGAGAGTAGATCAAGAAAGGAGAAAAGAAGATGATACCCAAATTAGAGCAGGAAGGAGTTGTTTTGTGACCTGAAAGCTAGTGGAGTTCCTTTCCAGGAGATAGATGAGATGTCTACAAGTGACCTGTTGAGGAGATGGCAAGATCTGAGGAGGAGAAGTAAATTGCAGATCGCCAGGCCCAGGAGGGTAGCGACAAATGAGATAGGGGGTTGGAAAGATAGAGGTGGGACACCTGATGGAGGCATACAAAGCCCCTACTGTAACCACCCCTTACACTCCTCCAATACCATGACATACTACACCCCGCCATGATTCCCTCATGAACTAATTAAATTGCAGATGTTAAAAAACAGTTGTGGAACATCCCAGAAAATTGTGCCATTTTTTGATGTCTAATGATGTTTGTTTTCGTTCTAAAGTTTTTTTAGAGAAATATTCCTGTGAGCATACTATGATGTATGCGCTGGCTGAGATATATGATGAATTGGGTTTGGTCTTGGTGATGCATAAATGTGCATTTCTCACTTAAGGGTTTGTAATAGACCTTGATGTTTTTAAAAGGCAAAAGACCTGAACAGATGTAAGATGATTCTGTATGTGGGAGCCATGTGAGAGAAACATACAAGGAAAAGAGGGGGTGGCATTACAGACAATTAATTTAAGACTGAACTAGAGGTAGATGACTGATAATATACTGAGGATTGACTAAAGAAATAGATGACTTATTTGTACTGCATGTTTTTGGCACTGTATGTGCTTTGTATATTTGTCATGGATATCCTTTGTTAAAATTGGTTCACAGCCAAAGAAAAAAATCCACATGGTATTTTTATTTTTTATTTGGTATTTTTTATTTATGAGCTCATTCTTTCAATTTTGTTTGCACTGTGTTCAGCATTCTTGGCTTTTAAAGGAACTGTTTTATCTTTTCAGTCCATTAAATGTTGGATTGGGGTGTGGGGGGTGTAATTAACCTTTTGCTTGTTTGCGGGAGTGAAAGAAGAAACCCTTGGCCATTTAATTGACATGTAAATACAGTGCAAGGTAAATAGTTAATTTTTGCAGTACTGAATATTATCTATCTAAATTTAGATGATATTTTATGACTTTTATTTTTGAGTTTTTTTACATTTTTATTTTTTTGGGGAGCTCCCGTGCATATTGGGTTTTGAAGAACATATACACTACCATTCAAAAATTTAGGGTCACTTAGAAATGTCCTTATTTTTGAAAGAAAAGCAGTTTATTTCCAATGCAGCTGACATTAAATGATTCAGAAATACACTCTATACATTGTTAATGTGGTAAATGACTATTTTAGCTGCAAACATCTGGTTTGTAATGCAATATCTTCAGGTGTATAGAGGCCCATTTCCTACAACCATCACTCCAGTTTTCCTATGGTACTTTGTGTTTGCTAGCTGAGTAAGAAGGCTAATGGATGGTTATAATACCCTTGAAAACCCTTGTGCAAGTATGTTAGCACAGCTGAAAACAGTTTGGCTGATTAGAGAGGCTGTAAACCTGACCTTCCCTTGAGCTAATTCAGAATCTGGAGCATTACATTTGTTGATTTCATTGAACTCTCAAAATGGCCAGAAAAAAAAAACTTTCATGTGAAACTTGACAGTCTATTCTTGTTCTTAGAAATGAAGGCTATTCCATGCGAGAAATTGCCAAGAAACTGCAGATTTCCTACAACGGTGTGTACTACTCCCTTCAGAGGACAGCATAAACAGGCTCTAACCAGAGTAGAAAGAGAAGTGGGAGGCCACGCTGCACAACTGAGCAACAAGACAAGTACATTAGCATCTGTAGTTTAAGAAATTGACGCCTCACAGGTCCTCAACTGGCATCTTCATTAAATAGCACACGCAAAACGCCAGTGTCAATGTCTACAGTGAAGAGGCGACTCAGGGATGCTGGCCTTCAGGGCAGAGTCGCAAAGAAAAAGCCATATCTGAGAATGTCTAATAAAAGGAAATGATTAATATAGGCATAAGAACACAGACATTGGACAGAGGAAGATTGGAAAAAAGTGTTAAGGACAGACAAATCCAAGTTTGAGGTGTTTGGATCACACAGAACAACATTTGTGAGATGCAGAACAGCTGAAAAGATGCTGGAAAAGTGCCTGCGCCATCTATCAAGCATGGTGGAGGTAATGTGATGGTATGGAATAGTTTTGTTGTTGGTAAAGTGGGAGATTTGTACAAGGTAAAAGGGATTTTGAATAAGGAAGGCTATCACTCTATTTTGCAACGCCATGCCATACCCTGTGGACAGCACTTGATTGGAGCCAATTTCATCCTGCAACAGGACAATGACCCAAAGCACACCTCCAAATTATGCAAGAACTATTTAGGGAAGAAGCAGGCAACTGGTATTCTATCTGTAATGGAGTGGCCAATGCAGTCATTAGATCTCAACCTCATTGAGCTGTTGTGGAAGCAGCTTGACCGCATGGTGCGCAAAAAGCCCCCATCAAGCCAAGCCAACTTGTGGGAGAGGCTTCTGGAATAATGGGGTATAATTTCTCCAGATTACCTCAGCAAATTAACTGCTAGAATACCAAAGGTCTGCAATGCTGTAATTGCTGCAAAGGGAGCATTCTTTGACGAAAGCAAAGTTCGAAGGAGAAAATTATTATTTCAAATAAAAATCTTGTTTTCGAACCTTGTCAATGTCTGGACTAGATTTTAATTAATAAAAGTATGAGTTTTCATGGAAAACACAAAATTGTCTGGGTGACCCCAAACTTTTGAACGGTAGTGTACATTAAAGAATTGATTCCCGTAGAATGTAAGTCCGCAAGAACAGGGTCCGCTCCCCTCTGTTCCAGTCTGTCATTGTAAATTTGTTTACTGTTAACGATACCTATTACTTTGTATGTAACCCCCCTTCTAATGTACAGCACCATGGAATTAATGGCGCTATATAAATGAATAATAATAACTGGCTGGGCATTTTCTGCAGGAAATACATTGTGCTTGAACAGTGCTGCCAGCTTTACAGCAGTGTATCAGGTGTCGACTGTAAGAAAGTAAAGTTAGAATATAAATGTTGTGTATAGCGATGGCAAAACCTGGGATGGGTTGTATATGAAGCCAATGGGGGTGATGTAGTGATGTCACCATCATATAATATTGGGTGCAGGCTAAAGGACCTGTGTGATGTCACCACCATTTGCTTCAAGGGGACGCTGGGACCCACAATGATGAAATGAACGGGGTCCGGACACTTGTGAAGAACAGGCAGACTGTCCTAGGCAGAGTCTGTATGTAAGAAATTGTGGCTGCTCAGTTTGATTTATTGATTTCACTAGAAATTCTGATTGCAACGAATAATCTCTCTAGCAGCAAGTTCTCACAGGTAGACTTTACATTAGTAAAGTCTGTTTGCTTTTGGCAGATTTTATTATGGACGGCCATAATGGAAACAAAACTATTTTTATGTAGCTAATGAAGTCACATTGAGGGCTAGTACACAGTCAGAATAAATAATCGGTCGAATTCGGATGTAAAAATTGGACTGTGTACAAGCCCTTATAAAGCAGTGTATAAGTGTACACATACTACAGTATGATTACTTACATATAGCTTTAAAATCAAAGGAAAGCGAATTAGAATGTTTTATGCCAAATCAGAGAACAGGAAGCCTGTGCTGGTACTGCACCACACACACCAGATGCTCTTACACTTCATGCCCCTTTGACAATATGATGTAAAAACACAAACAACTTTATAAATTGTAAATGGGTGGAGGTGGCCACAGCTTTTAATAAATCAAACTCTCACATTTTAAAAATTAAAACCATTGAAATGGAACAGGAAGCAGGGTGCCACACAGACTTTTGTTGTGCACTAGTGCCTTCCCATATAATTTTATCCACTCCGTTAAAATATACAGTCAGCTGTGACTTAATAACAATACATCAAGAATAAACACCCAAAATGAAACAACATGTAAACTATATATATATATATATATATATATATACTTATTTTCTTTTTTATATTATCATATATTCTTTATATAATATATACTTTTTTTTCCTTTCTTTTTTTATAAAGGGGGGTTACAATAAAATCCATAAATACAGAGTTCATAACAATACATGGGTTGGAGGGCAGGACAGAAAACACAACCATTTAATTGCAGCTGTGCCCCTGAAAAATAAAAATGGACAAAAGCGCATATCGCGTTTTCATGGAAATATTTTGTGGACATTCTTGTGGTGCGAATCATCTTAGGTTGGTAAAAGCCAGAGCGACTGGCATAGTACAGCCCCTCACAAGCCACTTTGGCATGGTGTGGCCCCTCAACAGCCACTATGATGTTGGGGCCTTTCAGGAGTCAGTCTGGCATGCGAGGCCTCTCAGGGGCTACTTTAGTATGTGAAGCCCAAGACCCACTTCTGGAGCCAGTCTGGTTCCCAGGGCCCCTCAGAAACCACTTTGGTGCCAATGAACCTCAGGAGCAAATCTGGCATGCAGGGCCCTGCCCCTGGGTAGCCATTTTGGCCCCTTGGTAGCCACTTTGATGTGCGGGATCCCTTGTTAGCCACTTTGGCCCCTTGGTAGCCATTTTGGCATGCAGGAATCCTTGGTAGTCACTTTGCACACAACCCCTCGGTAGCCACTTTGGCCACTTGGTAGCCACTTTGGCACATTCGGCACCTCGGTACCACTTTGGCCACTTTGGCATATTCAGCACCTTGGTAGCCACTTTGGCCACTTGGTAGCCACTTTGGCACATTCTGCACCTTGGTAGCCACTTTGGCCACTTGGTAGTCACTTTGGCACATTCGGCACCTCTGTTGCCACTTTGGCCACTTGGTAGCCACTTTGGCACATTGGGCACCTCGATAGCCACTTTGGCACATTTGGCACCTTGGTAGTCACTTCGGCCACTTGGTAGCCACTTTGGCACATTCGGCACCTCAGTAGCCACTTTGGCCACTTGGTAGCCACTTTGGCACATTTGGCACCTTGGTAGTCACTTCGGCCACTTGGTAGCCACTTTGGCACATTCGGCACCTCTGTAGCCACTTTGACCACTTGGTAGCCACTTTGGTCACTTGGTAGCCACTTTGGCACATTCGGCACCTCGGTAGCCACTTTGGCCACTTGGTAGCCACTTTCGCACATTCGGCACCTTGGTAGCCACTTGGCACATTCGGCACCTCAGTAGCCACTTTGGCCACTTGGTAGCCACTTTGGCACATTTGGCACCTTGGTAGTCACTTCGGCCACTTGGTAGCCACTTTGGCACATTCGGCACCTCTGTAACCACTTTGACCACTTGGTAGCCACTTTGGCCACTTGGTAGCCACTTTGGCACATTTGGCCCTCGGTAGCCACTTTGGCCACTTGGTAACCACTTTGGCACATTCGGCACCTTGGTAGCCACTTGGCAATTCGGCACCTCAGTAGCCACTTTGGCCACTTGGTAGCCACTTTGGCACATTCAGCACCTCTGTAGCCAATTTGGCCACTTGGTAGCCACTTTGGCACATTCGGCACCTCGGTAGCCACTTTGGCCACTTGGTTGCCACTTTGGCCACTTGGTAGCCACTTTACCACATTTGGCACCTCGGTAGACACTTTAGCCACTTGGTAGCCACTTTGGCACATTCGGCACCTCGGTGGCCACTTGGTAGCCACTTTGGCACATTCGGCACCTCGGTAGCCAGTTGGTAGCCACTTTGGCACATTTGGCACCTCGGTGGCCACTTGGTAGCCACTTTGGCACATTTGGCACCTCGGTGGCCACTTGGTAGCCACTTTGGCACATTCGGCACCTCGGTAGCCAGTTGGTAGGCACTTTGGCACATTCGGCACCTCGGTAGCCACTTCGGCCACTTGGTAGCCACTTTGGCACATTCGGCACCTTGGTAGTCACTTCGGCCACTTGGTAGCCACTTTGGCCACTTGGTAGCCACTTTGGCACATTCGGCACCTATGTAGCCACTTTGGCCACTTGGTAGCCACTTTGGCACATTCGGCACCTTGGTAGTCACTTCGGCCACTTGGTAGCCACTTTGGCACATTCGGCACCTTGGTAATCACCTCGGCCACTTGGTAGCCACTTTGGCACATTCGGCACCTTGGTAGTCACCTCGGCCACTTGGTAGCCACTTTGGCACATTCGGCACCTCTGTAGCCACTTTGACCACTTGGTAGCCACTTTGGCCACTTGGTAGCCACTTTGGCACATTCGGCACCTCGGTAGCCACTTTGGCTACTTGGTAGCCACTTTGGCACATTCGGCACCTCGGTAGCCACTTGGCACATTCGGCACCTCAGTAGCCACTTTGGCCACTTGGTAGCCACTTTAGCACATTTGGCACCTCGGTAGCCACTTGGTAGCCACTTTGGCCACTTGGTAGCCACTTTGGCACATTCAGCACCTCTGAAGCCAATTTGGCCACTTCGTTGCCAATTTGGCACCTTGGTAGCCACTTTGGCCACTTGGTTGCCACTTTGGCCACTTGGTAGCCACTTTACCATATTTGGCACCTCGGTAGCCACTTTAGCCACTTGGTAGCCACTTTGGCCACTTGGTAGCCACTTTGGCACATTCGGCACCTCGGTAGCCACTTTGGCACATTTGGCACCTCGGTAGCCACTTCGGCCACTTGGTAGCCACTTTGGCACATTCGGCACCTTAGTAGTCACTTTGGCCACTTGGTAGCCACTTTGACACATTCGACACCTCGGTAGTCACTTCGGCCACTTGGTAGCCACTTTGGCACATTCGGCACCTGTGTAGCCACTTTGGCCACTTGGTAGCCACTTTGGGACATTTGGCACCTCGGTAGCCACTTTGGCCACTTGGTAGCCACTTTAGCCATGTTGACACATGCTGCCACTTTGCCTCAGGGGCCACTTTGGCACTCTGGGCCCCTCAGGGGCCACTTTGGCACCCTGAGAATATGGGAAGCAAGATGTGCCACAGTCCGCGCTGCTAAATCCACAAAATCACCTGGGATGCAAGATGTTGTAACAAAGTACTTCTTTATTCCTTCCTACGCGTTTCGGCGCCCTTCCTGGCACCTTCCTCAGGGATATTACACCAGCCATAGGAGCAGGGAATTTATAGCCCCTTCCATTAGCAATTATGGGTGTGTTCTGTTTACATATGATGTCATAATGGTCATCACTGGGGGAGGGGCCAGCATTTTTGGCACAATTTCACACAAATAACATAATAAAACAAGAAAATCCTTCAAAATACTTGCTAAAATGTACATAAAAATCCTACCAGTAAAATGATATAAAGACCTTCATAAAAATTGCAGCGGAAACATTGCCAAAGTATCCAGACTGTCAATGCAAAAACTAAAATTTTTTTTTTAAAAACATTATCTCCCGACTTTCAGGGTAGTAGAACACATGGGTTCTACTACCCTGAAAGTCGGGAGATAATGTTTTTTAAAAAAATTTTTTTGTTTTTGCATTGACAGTCTGGATACTTTGGCAATTTTTCCGCTGCAATTTTTATGAAGGTCTTTATATCATTTTACTGGTAGGATTTTTATGTACATTTTAGCAAGTATTTTGAAGGATTTTCTTGTTTTATTATGTTATTTGTGTGAAATTGTGCCAAAAATGCTGGCCCCTCCCCCAGTGATGACCATTATGACATCATATGTAAACAGAACACACCCATAATTGCTAATGGAAGGGGCTATAAATTCCCTGCTCCTATGGCTGGTGTAATATCCCTGAGGAAGGTGCCAGGAAGGGCGCCGAAACGCGTAGGAAGGAATAAAGAAGTACTTTGTTACAACATCTTGCATCCCAGGTGATTTTGTGGATTCAGCAGCGCGGACTGTGGCACATCTTGCTTCCCATATTCTCTGGCAGTTTTTCCACTTTGGAGTGGTCGGTGGAGGTCCTGCAGCAGCTGATACTGTGTTATGTCTTCAAGCCAGTTGTGGGTCACACAACTGGAATAGGTGAGTGGAACTGCATCACACCACTCACATCGTAGTGTCACTAGTGATAGGGCACTATTGCGCCTCTTGTTCCCCCACCCTTTTTGTATTGATACTTTGGCACCCTGGGCTTGTAAAGCCACTTTGGCGTCCAACTGCAGTGATGGCGAACCTTGGCACTCCAGCTGTTGGAGAACTACATCTCCCAGCGTGCCTCAACTGCTGCCTCAACTGCTGCAGGTTGCAAGGGCATGCTGGGAGTTGTAGTTTTACAACAGCTGGAGTGTCAAGGTTAGCCATCACTGGGTGGGGCTTTTCAGAAGCCATTGGCGCGCTGCGCCTTTAAGACCTTGAATCAGCGATCTGTCAGCTTCTATTAGGTAATATGGGTCATGTGTGGAAGCTGCATTTGCATAGCTGCCATCTTTGTAAGGTCACTGCACCTGCGCTGTGGCTTCAATACATGTCAGTTGGGGGGTCATGGAAAGGTCGCCATTAATTCCTTTGGGAAATTTTTTTTTTCTTAAAACTACAAATCGGATCGACTCCCCGAGGGCTTCGAAATGCCATCTGAACGGGGTCTCTGCGGTTTGGGCCGCATTAATTGCAGAAAAAACGCGGACAAGAAGAAGTAGAATAATAATAATAAAATATAAGAAATCGAATTACAATATGTTGCTTGAACCTAGAGGTTCAAGCACCATAATAATAATTTCAGTGAATGTTTGTTTGTTAATGTCGGTCTTTTATTCTTGGTATAGCTTTGCACCTACACCTGTATAGAGTACTAGCTGAAGAGCCCGGCGCTGCCTGGGTATAGTAACTAACTGTGGTTAGTTATAGCAAATTATAATTATCCTCCATCCCATAGTCCCGTGCCCATACACCCATCATACATATTCACGGTCCCATAGGCCCGTGCCCATATACCCATCATACATATCCTCCATCCCATAGTCGAGTGCTCATATACCCATCACACATCCTCCATCCCATAGTCCCATGCCCATATACCCATCATACATATTCTCCATCCCATAGTCCCATGCCCATATACCCATCATACATATTCTCCATCCCATAGTCCCATGCCCATATACCCATCATACATATTCGCAATCCCATAGTCGAGTGCCCATATACCCATCACACATCCTTCATCTCATAGTCCCATGCCCATATACCCATCATACATATCTTCCATCCCATAGTCCCATGCCCATATACCCATCATACATATCCACCATCTCATAGTCCTGTGCCCATATACCCATCATACATATCCTCCATCCCATAGTCCAGTGTCCATATACCCATAACACATCCTCCATCCCATAGTCCCGTGCCCATATACATATCCGCCATCCCATAGTCCTGTGCCCACATGCCTGTCAAACATATCCTCCATCCCATAGTCAAGTGCCCATATACCCATCATACATATTCTCCATCCCATAGTCCAATGCCCATATACCCATCATACATATTCGCCATCCCATAGTCAAGTGCCCATATACCCATCACACATCCTTCATCTCATAGTCCCATGCCCATATACCCATCATACATATCTTTCATCCCATAGTCCCGTGCCCATATACCCATCATACATATCCGCCATCTCATAGTCCTGTGCCCATATACTCGTCATACATATCCTCCATCCCATAGTCCCGTGCCCATATACATATCCGCCATCCCATGGTCCCGTGCCCATATAACCGTCATACATATCCTCCATCCCATAGTCCAGTGCCCATATACCCATCACACATCCTCCATCCCATAGTCAACCATTATGACATCATAACGAGCGGCGGTAGGGCTTGCAACCTTTGATGACATCAGCGTTGCCATGGCAGCCATTGGGACATCATAATGAGGGGCGGGGCTTGATACGCACACACTGCTTCCCCAGTATGCAAATAGGGGCATTGTGACATCACAATGAGGGGCGGGGCTTGACGCAAATACACTTTTTCCCCCAGTATGTAGATAGGGGCAAAATTGTTTGGTGAATTGGAACGAGCGGCGTTAAAATTTCGCCTCACAACATAGCTTAGGACGCTCTCGGGGTCCAGACGTGTGACTGTGCCAAATTTTGTGGCTGTAGCTGCGACGGTGCGGATGCCTATCCCGGACATACAAACACACACACACACACATACACACATACATACACACTTTGAGCTTTATATATTAGATTAGCATGCAATGCAATTGTGTGGTTACCCAAAGTATGCTTTTGTTTATATGTAAATAAGAATCTCTTCTGCTTACTGAATGAATGCATTAGGTGAAGCCAGGGACAGTGTGTTGATGTAATGTGTATGTTATGATGTGAAAATAATAATTTGCTAGATTTGGGTTAATAGCATATTGGCTTGGGTTCTGTTTTCCTTAAAAAAATATAGAAACATGTAATTGTACTGATTCTGATTAGTAGTAACATTATTTTGTGATCGCAATTAACTTGATTGTACTGGTAATTATGATCATCATTATTATGCAAATATTAGGAACGGTGGAACACACTAAATAAATAAATAATAAAGTGCGTTCGCCGATCAGGGTCCACCGTGCAGAAGGTGTTAACACTGCTGCTAATTAATGGCAGACGCGCTACATGGCGGTATAATGTGCACGGGTTCAACATCACCCGATGTGCTCAGAGCGGACTCTGTTAACTCACAGAGGCGCTGTAACATAAACATAAACACTGAGCCTGTTAGACTCACAGGTCTCAGCGAAATTGCACGCACGGTATCAGGTGACACGACACGGGTCCAAGACAGGGGACGGTGTCCGTCTAAACCTACCGTACGTGCGGCGTCGCTACTGCGGACGCCGGTAAGTGCTGCTGAATGCAGCGCGGTGGCAGACACAGCCGTTATGCGATAGTGCCGTGAGAGATGAGACACCACCGGACGCTAGTGTGGAGGTGCGGTTTGCACAGTGGCCTATGGCTTGCCACTGACTGGTGCTGACTCTCCATAGTTCCCTATCCACATGCGTAATATCAGAGGGAGGGGAATCTTAATAAGTCAGTCACCAGAATCATACATCCATCACTGTTCACACATCTAGCAAGAAGAGTCTATACTAGCGCATGGCCGAGCAGCCATGCGGACCTTTTATAGCCGTGCGCTGCTGGGACCTTCCAGATCTCTGAGATGGACCAATCAGAGTTGGAGAAGGACCTGAGAAGGACCTGAGCACGAGACTCCCGACCTCCAATGTGAGATCATCTCATGAGCATGCTCAGTGGAGCGGCAGAGGAACTTAGCCTCAGGAATGACTTGCTGCAGAGCAACATGTGAGGCTCTGGATTCCTGTTGTGTAGCTACAGGAATCCGACGCCTAACAGCAAATGTGATTGACATGAATTTAATGTGTTTGATATTCTGAAGTTATATAAGTCCATACATATTATCTAGAATATAAATATTTATTTGCTACAGTAGAAAATTTCAAAGGTCGTTCTGGGCACAGTTAATTTGGTCCATCAAACCTACAGTGATTTTGTTTTATTCATTTGATTAAGGGGGGCATGGCCTAAACTCAGCACCATGGTGGTTGTGTGAGCTTGAAGCTCCCGTGGGACTATACAGTCAAGCGACGACAGTTATTATAAAATTGATGGAAATACGCTTAAAATGCTCCAAAAAGATTAGCAACCACCAGTGAGTCTTTGGAATACTTTATTTAAAGCTTGTAACATTTTTTTTTTTGTTTTTTTTTCTGGCTGGCAGCCATAATTGACTGACAAGAATCGGTGTGGTGTGAGGTGATCCTGTCAGTGGGATGATACCAGGTGTGAAGGGATTCCCCTTGTTGAAGAAAAACTTACATCAGCACTATTTATTTCACAAAGAAATCTATTTATTATATGCTGCCATTATCATTGACGTCATTTGAATAAGGATGTTTGCTGAGGGGTCAGGCGCTATTTTGAAAGATTGGGTCCCCCCTGTCCGACATTCATCTGACTGGAAATCATCTTATTAAGCCGTGGGACATCTGTCCTGGAGCTGCTGATGCCACTGGGGGAGCTGTTGCAGTCTTTTCAGTGAGGCCAGCGGTTCCTGAGGTGAGGAGAAGCGCTGACACGGCTGAAAGACATAACCGGAAGTGACGCCGCCATTGTTCCTGTCACAGAGCATGAAATTTACCGCTCTGAAAAAACCAAAGGGAGCGCCTGAGGAGATGAGGTATACTTGCTCTGAACTCGTCGGGACCGTGGGGGAAGCTGCCGCAGCATTCCCAGGCTGCCTGGGAGTTTTTCTGAGGTAACGAATCGGTGAGCGTCCAAACAACAAAACCAGAAGTGACGCGGCCGCCATTGCTGGAAAAGGGCGCAAAGTTTATTGCGCTGAAGAGAGCAGAGGTTGGAGTGTGTGAGGAGAGGCACCAGTGAGTGAGGAGCCAGGTAAAACCGAATCTTAACAAAGACACAGAGGAAAGAAGACGAAAGACAAAGAAGATTAGAAGAATAACAAGAAGGTTGTTTTTTTTTTTTGTGCAAAAGCAGCTATAGTTCAACTTTTTAATAGTCCTGTTAGGGCTCTAGTAAACAAAGACTGAACTTTCTTGCTTGGTTATAGCCTACTATATATGCTTGCAATCTGTTGTCTCTCCTTTTTTTTTCTCGAGTAACATATCTCTAAAGAAGAGTCACCCGGCTGATCAACATTGGATGTATTATATGCTTAAGTAAAGTATTTTGTCATTGAGTTTTATAGATTATAAACTGCTTATAGAAATCTCATCCTAGAGAGATAAATTGATAGAAGTGTTCACCATTTAATATCTTTTAGTCTCCAGAGAGTTACTCAGTTAACTTTTTTGCAATTACATTTATTTACTGGGTGATAATTCTGTTTATAGAAATCTCATCTTAGAGAGATAAATTGCTAAAAGTGTTAATCATTTAATATCTTTTAGTCTCTAGAGAGTAGCTCAGCTGACTTCTTTTTGCAATAACATTTACATATTGTGTGTTAACCCTTTTATATAATTCATTATATACATTTCATCTTAGTGAGATAAATTGCTAGAAGAGTTGACCATTTCTCAAGGCTTGAGGAAATATTGTTGAGTCATATCACTCAATACTCTATTTATTCCATACCATAATTTAGTTTTAGTCTTCTTGTCATATTATTGACTAGTGTATAACAGTCCTCATACTTTACGCTAATATGGTGTGGGGAGTTCTTTTCATTAGTTATAATTTTTAACTTTATTTTGCTCACTGTACTTGTCATTTCTCAACATGGCCTCAGGTAATGCTAGATTCAAGTCTTCAACTACTAAAACCCCAAAAACTTAGAGTTCTTCGCAAACTAGGCCATCAGGTGATCTACACAATTTGGTCAGTCTGATTAAGTCTAGGTCCCCCATTGCAAGGGGAGATGGTAAACAGGTTCCATTGGCGAGCGCTTCCACTGCATGCCATGGTAAAGCGTCTAAGGGGAAACAGACAGAGAGAGCTTCTTTCTGAGTTTCAAAATCTTTCGCCAAGGTCATCTCAAACCCCTGAGGTCCACAGGGGGGAATCCCACATGGACTTGTCACAATCCCATAAGAGGAAGAATTTGGAGGGGGTAAACATGACAAAGGTGCTACTAATCCGGATTCAGATAGCACGTCAAGCGAATTCTCTCTAACTAGCAGTCCGGTAAAGCCTCTACCTAAAAAGGGATGCTCCGTGGCCACATGCCTTGATACCCAAACTCTCGACATGGTCAACTACGAGAGGTTTCTAAGTTCGAGTAAGCCAGTATCTGAGGGGATTTTGGCAAATTTCTGTAAGTCCCTTAAAGACACTATCGCTGACGGATTTGAATCACAAAAGACTCTGATTCGGGACGTATGTGATAAGTTTACTAGTAGATTTGAAATTAATGAAAGCAGGATATAGCAAGTCGAGGACGGAGACCCTCGAGCGACAGAATCTGTCCTTGAAGGAGGAAATCTGCTTTATATAATCTAAGCTGACGGACTTGGAGGACGGAAGCCGTCGCA
Organism: Dendrobates tinctorius; assembly: GCF_039654945.1. Lineage (NCBI taxonomy): Eukaryota > Metazoa > Chordata > Amphibia > Anura > Dendrobatidae > Dendrobates > Dendrobates tinctorius. The sequence goes on from NW_027361755.1 coordinate 1,740,797, forward strand.
AAAACCTCAAACTTAGGGGGATCCCGGAGTCTGTTGCCAAGGGGGATCTTTCAGGATATGTTAAGTCCCTCTTTAAGAAAGCAATCCCCTCACTCTGACATCCACTTAACAATAGACCGGATACATAGGCTGCCTCGGCCGAGGGGCATCCCTCAGGGTAAGCCGAGGGATACTATCTTGCGGCTATTGTTCTTAGAAACTAAAGAAAAACTCTTAAAACTGGTTAGGGATAGGGGACACTCCCTGCCCCCTTTGAACATATCAGGGTTTTTGCAGACTTTTCCCGCAATACGATGGAAGCAAGAAAAAGCTTCAGAGAGGTTACAATTAAGCTGCGAGACCTGGATATCGCCTTTAGATGGGGTTTCCCCACAAGACTCATAGTGTGGTACAAGGGGAAAAACATTTCCTTGTTGAATTTTGAAGAAGGTAAAGACTTTCTTGCTCATGTTCAAAAGGAGCTGAAAGACAAAGGATGAACTAGGTAGATAAATTCCATTTTAAGAATTGCAACTAAGTGAATGTTTGTTTAAATGGAACGAAAATCATATTGGTCCCATGGGTCTTTTCGCCACTTCGATTTTACCCCAACTCTAGGTCAGAAACCAGGACTGGTTTCTGCCAGGAGTTCTTCGTTTGCATCTTTTTTTGTTTATTTTTGTTGTTTGCATAAGTTTTTCTTAGACTTCAAGTTTAGAATAATTGGAATGGACATAAGGATCTATCCTATAATGTTAGGGGATTGAATAGTCCTTTTAAAAGACATACCACCTGGAGAGAAATTAAACTTTATAAAGCGGACATAATATGTCTCCAAGAAACAAAATTCGCCAGAAATAACCACCCTCCCATCCAACATAAAAAATTCCCCATTAAGTTCGAAGCAATTGAAACCAATAGGAAAGCAGGGGTAATGACCATTATTAAAGACAATTTAGATTTCCAATTGATTGTAGAAGAGGCAGATCTTAAAGGCAGGTATCATATCTTGGTTTGCAAACTGAAAGAGCGTATTTTTACGATAGTTAATGTCTATGCTCCCCACATAAGACAACTTACGTTTTTCAATAAACTGATTCGTAAAATTGAGAAAATTAAACAGGGTGAACTCTTATTAATAGGTGACTTTAACATGGTACTAGACAAACGTTTGGATTCATCCTCATCTGCTCGCTTGTCTTCATCCTCATTAGGCGACTGGTTAGTACGCAACAAACTCTTTGATGTTTTCAGATGCCTGAATTTATCTTCTAGAGAGTTCACGCATTATTCCAGCACACATAACTCATCTTCCAGAATAGACCTGTTCCTTACAAATATCTTTTCCTTGTCAAAATTTCGGAAGATCTCAATTTTGAACAAATCTTTCTCGGATCACTCCCCATTACTAGTCCAGTTCAATATAGGCCCTCCAACAACTAATGCATTTTTGTGGAAGGCCAACTCGTCGCTTCTTTAAAATCCTAAATATAAAGACGTTATAGAAGACTCTATCTACCATTATTTTAATGAAAACTAAAAGGAGGATACAGATCCATTCATTCTATGGCAAACTCATAAAGCCGTTGTTAGTAGAGTTGAGCGAAACGGGTCGGTCAAATTCATAAGTCGACGACTTTCGCTAAAGTCGGGTTTCATGAAACGAAACCCAACCATAGCGTGAGGTCGGCCATGAGGTCAGCGACCGGTGCGCCAAAGTCGTGTTTCAAATGATGCTTCCAGTGCCCTTTTTCAGACAATGATGGAAGACGCACACTGTGGGCAGCGCGATGACTTGGGCAGCGGTCACCACCATCTTTGAGAAGGGCTTGCTTTGTGTGGCGTCACAGGGGCTATAAAAGGGTGTGCACGCCGACCGCCATCTTACTTCTGCCGATCTTAGCATAGGGAGAGGTTGCTGCTGCTGATTCTGAATAAGGGAGAGCGTTAGGCAGGGAAGAAGATAAAAAAACTGCTTCTGCTGGTAGCGATTTTCACTGTACAACACAACAGTTTGTGTGCAGTGACCGGGGAGGATATATTTTTGTGCATCAGCTCTGTTGGTTATTAGGCTGCCTTATAAGGCTCCCTGATAGCTGCATTGCTGTTTGCACACTGCTGTGCAAACTGCTTTTTTAAAAGCAAAAGTACTTTTGATCCTCTTTTCTGCACAGTTACCAAGCGTTCATTATTCCACACTTTTGTGTGCAGCAGTCCTGCTTATTAGGCTGCCTGCTGCCATACTTGGACTGAAAGCATCATTGTCAGCCTCCTAAAATCTCTAGGGAGATTCAAATTCTCCCCAATACTATAGACACCTTCTGCCTTGTTATGCTGCGCTCACCAGGAGGCCGGGCTTCGCTCCCGACGTCACTCCCACCGGTACGGCGGTCCCTCGGGGGCTCCCGTCAGGTGCGCATGTGCAGCTCTCGTCCCCGGGGCTCCTCCTCCATGTCACGTTTGCACTTGCGCGCTCCTGTCAGTGCTGTCTCCGGGTCGGTCCTCTCTATGGTAATGGAGGACCTGACCCAGAAGCTGTAGTGGTCATGTGCTTTCTGGCTAGGATCTGACCCGGAACCTGTAATGGTCATGAGCTATATCAGGCGACCTCCCCCTATGGGAGGTGCCTGATTATTGTTGTGCTTCCTGGCTGGGACGTCTGTGTCTCTGCCAGGCTGTTCGTTGTACTCAGGTCCTCTGTTCCGCCTTGTGTTCTTGGTGCTCCAGGGCACCCTTTCTGAACTTCAATTCCGCTCTGGCATCCACTTCCACTTCCCTCTGGCATCCACTTGGATCTTGTGCTCTGTCTTTTGCTCTGCTGTGCCTCCGGGCACTCTCTCTGTCCCTATACTCTAATACTCCTCCTGGCACGACTGCTGCTCCATTCTGTACTCTGTCGTGCTCCTTGCACGTGTCTTGCTTGGTTTACCTCCAGACGTATTACTCGCCACACGCCATACGTGCTCACGTGTACCTGTCTCACAGTATCCTGTAGTTAGCGCACTTCCAGGTACACACCTGGTGTTCCTAGTATCCAGTACCGTCCCTCAGTCATACCCACCCGTGTCTCCTGTGAGCCGTCCCTCTCGGTACCGGCTACCGTGGTACTCGAACCCCTGGGCCTGCTCCTAACGGTCCCTGTATAGGGGTCAGTTCTACCTGGCAGGTTGCCCAGGGCCCATCGGTGCCACGGTCCAGAGGGTCCACTCCAGGAGTTTCCGGCTCCAGACCATCCACTCTAACATACCTTATCATACACCAGCCAATTTCAGCCTGTTACATTGATGTGTAATCTATAGTGGGCCTGAGATAATAGTTCAGCCTCCTAAAATCTCTTGGGATATTCAAATTCTCCCCAATACTATATACACCTTCTACCTTGTCATACACCAGCCAATTTCAGCCTGTTACATTGAGGTGTAATCTATAGTGGGCCTGAGATTATAGTTCAGCCTCCTAAAATCTCTTGGAAGATTCAAATTCTCCCCAATACCATATACACCTTCTACCTTGTCATACACCAGCCAATTTCAGCCTGTTACATTGAGGTGTAATCTATAGTGGGCCTGAGATAATAGTTCAGCCTCCTAAAATATCTAGGGAGATTCAAATTCTCCCCAATACTACATACACCTTCTACCTTGTCATACACCAGCCAATTTCAGCCTGTTACATTGAGGTATAATCTATAATGGGTCTGAGATCATAGTTCAGCCTCCTAAAATCTCTAGGGAGATTCAAATTCTCCCCAATACTATATACACATTCTACATTGTCATACACCAGCCAATTTCAGCCTGTTACATTGAGGTGTAATCTATAGTGGGACTGAGATAATAGTTCAGCCTCCTAAAATCTCTAGGGAGATTCAAATTCTCCCCAATACTACAGTATATACACCTTCTACCTTGTCATACACCAGCCAATTTCAGCCTGTTACATTGAGGTGTAATCTATACTGGGCCTGAGATAATAGTTCAGCCTCCTAAAATCTCTTGGGAGATTCAAATTCTCCACAATACTATATACACCTACCTTGTTTTACAGTACCATATAGCTGGTGGTATTTTGGGTACATTTTCCCAAAAATGAGGAAGTATGGTGGAAGAGGCCGTGGAAGTGGGTGGGGTTGCCAGCTGGTACTGGTGGTGGTGGTGCATCTGCTGGTAGTGGCAAAAGCACAATAGCACCTAAGGCAGGAGGTGTTGAGCCTGCGTCATCATCTGGCTCCACAAGGCCTCGAAGGCTCCCTTTTCTGGGGGTAGGTAAATCGCTTTTAAAGCCAGAGCTTCAGGAACAAGTTTTGGCTTACATTGCTGACACAGCCTCCAGCTCTATCGCCTCCTCTTCTGAAGTTTCAAAACACCTTTTGTCAGGAACAACATCTTTCCTTGTGTCCTTCACCCCTACCAAAAATGAAGGATGTGGCAGGCCACACTACAGATTACTCCATAGAGCTCTTTTCACATACCATGCCTTGGTTATCAAGTCAAATCGTGAATTCCCCAGTCCAAGATGAATCTGACATGGAGTGCAATGATGCACAGCCACTGCTAGATGTTTCTGCTGGTACATTCACTCAGAGCACTACATTGTGCTTGCAGTATACTGAGCCAGAATCTGACCCTGATGAAACTCAGGTGCCCCTTCCCGCATACTATATGTTAAATATTAATAATCCGTTAATTTCTTATAAGACTCAGTTCTGTACTTTGCTTTAGCTTACACGACATAGGCTATTTTTAAGCTTGGCTCATGGTAGAAAGACAGCTCCATATATGTAGAGACCACGTGCTTTAGGAGACGTATATAATTCATGGCTAACTGTAGAGGTCGCTCTTCTTCCCTCACCATCATGAGAGACAGACACGAAGATGTCATCTGTTCTGGGCCATGACATGACATAACAGCTGGTATGTTACTTTACTACGAAGAAGCCGAACTGAGAGACAGACGCCATTTGCCATGTGAGATCCCGGAGAGAAAGAAGAATACACGTTGCTTTGGTATGAACTGATGGACAATCTTTCACTTATTTTTATTCACCTGTTTTTCTGTAATAACCTTTCTTTGATGGAAGAATCCAAATAAACCACTATATTTTTATCTGGTAACTAGTCCTGAGTATTTTACAGGATAAGCATTATTTTACATTGGAGAGCCAGCCAGATCTGAATTTTTGTATTTTTTTTGCGGATTTCCCTCAACTTGCCCACAAGGGGGATTGGACTTTGCTAACGTCAAATCATATGTGCAAGTTATCGGGAATTCCACTACTTACAAGAATCACACAGAACCTAGAAGTAAGAATTGCCAGATGGATTGAGAAGTACTACAAGTGCAAAAGTACCAGACGTGCTGAAGCCAGACGTGTGAAGACAGGAACCCAGCGTTGTCCATCAAAGGAACAAGCTGAGACATTTCAAGGTAAGATAAAATGGATGTCATTAATTGTCTTGCTAAGCAGAGTAAATTGAAATTTAAGTCTGTAGACAATTCTAATTCAGAAGTTTTATGGTTAAGTTTATATGCCGAGTGTGAACTCGAGAATCAGAGGTTAGACTGTAAATTCTTCAATAGAGAAAGAGAGAGATTAAAAAATATTCTACAGATGGTAGATATATTTCATAGATCTGTGTCAGAGAAATCTAAAAATGATTGTGTAGAGGATAGTGATATTCCCGAGATTCACTGTAATGTGGAGAAACAGTTACAAGTAGCAGCAGCCATTGAAGGTGACCTTGCAGACGTGGAACAAAATGGAGAAGTAGGAGGAGACTTCAGAACTGACGTAGAGGACGTACAAGGGAAAGACGTACCACTAAAAATAGACGACTCACAGGCCCAAATCCGAAGGAAAACTTTGATAAAGATATGCAGAATAATTCCCGCATATGACAATACAATCCATGTTTGTAGAAACTCTGAGGTTTTTGAAAGTTGTGTTGATAAATTTGATTTATCTAACGAGGAGAAGAATCAGTTGTTCAAAATGTGGATCCCTGTAACCTTTTCCAGGAGGTTATCTTTATAGTTATCTGGTGAAACACATGAGAATTTAACTGATAAAGACAGATTAAAAATTCTCATTTTTTGTTCATCAAATGAAAATCATCCAGATATTGATATTCTTCAAAAATTAAGGATTGGTCGGAAGGAATGTATTTTTACGTTCATGTCCATATATGAACGTTTGTATAGAATGCTGAGTGAGAATGTCAAAACACCGTCCCTCATAAGGAGTTTTGTAAGCAAATTTTGGTTTCTAAATCCTGCATCTCGTGTTATTGCGTCACAAAAAGATTCTTTGTTTGAATGTGCGCAATCCCTTGATTTTGCCAGAAAACACGAGAATCGTGAGAGGAAAGTAAATTGTGCTAATTTTGTAAAGACAGGCAGAATAAAATCTTATCAGAAGCCTGTATTAGCAAAACCTTCTAAAATGAGTTTTCCCCAGAATCAAATTTATGAAGAACAAAGGAGATCACATGTTTGTTATAAGCCATATGGAATGATGCAAAAGAACACCGACAAGACACAAATTGAATTAAGAAAAATGATGAGTTCTGATTTTCTTTCTGTAACCAAGATGGCCGAATTTAACAGACAGAAACAGGTGGTGAGTGACATCATGGCCTGTAAACTGAATACTCTGCTCCAAGAATCTATCAGCTTTAAAGTGGCAAGAACCCTTCAGGATATTTTTTGCAGAGAAATAAGTATGGGTTTAGGAATTGGCTAGAAAAAGTAATTATATATATATATATTTTGTGTAACAGTGTTATACAATTAGTGAGTTATATGTAATTATTTTATAGAGTATAATCCTGTAGTTTTATGGTTTGTGGATATATACATAGTCATACAGTATATATAGAGTGTTTGTAGAAGTAGAAATAGTAGAACTGTATTTTTTAATGAAAATTAAAATCTACATCAGTAATAATATTTAGAATATGAATATGATATTAACCTTATTTTTTATGTTTCCTTAGAATTTTCATTTCAAAGCAGGACTTAATCGAGAAAAATTCTCTTACAAGGATTTATGCCTTTATTTACACAGGAAGTTGCAATAATTGCATGAATATATATTTAACACTGAAATAATATGCATATAACTAATTGCATTTTAAAAATATGTCCTGTGTGTGTGCTTTTCTACTGCATGGTTTGAATGACAACCACAGCAGGTGAAATTTGTACCTTGTTCTAATAATAAGTATACCAGACCAGTATACTATGTCCCTGTTCCATAGGGAAAGAATTTTTAAAGGGGTCTCAACTTTTGCAAACCAATGGAATTTTTTTTTTCCAGGCCTAAATGTCAAGTATAGCTATACATATATTTATGTCATGTGTATGTGGGGAATATTCAAAGAAATATTAAGAGACTAAATTTTAAATAGTTTACAATGCATTGATAATTAGGATAATTTGGGTTAAAATACGTGTATTCATCACACCTTCGTATGTGAGGTATTTGGTTTAAAGTTAATATGTGACACAGTCTGAGTGACAGTGACTGAGTGTATGAGCAGCTGCTGAGCGAGTAATGTGATATGTTTGTGAGGCCTCAGGATCCTGAATGCTAGAGAGAAAGAAAAAAAAAAACCCCCAAAGCTTTTATCTTTAGGAGAAATATGCAGATCAGATAAATTATTAGAATATTAAGATACATAATGAAATATTATCTACACAACATATATTTCTATAGTTCTTTAGTAATTATTTCTTGATTTAGTTAATTGTGGATAAGTGCAATCGCACAACAAAATAGAAAATAGTTTATGAAGAAAATCTATTCTTTCCTTATCAGCTTTAGCTCTTTTAAACAGGCACCAGCACAGAGCCTGGTATTCACCAGCTGCATCTGGGAATAGTGGACCTTCCTTCTCTGTCCAAGTGTGTTAATCTTAAACTATATTTAAATTAATTTTTCCAAAGGATAATTTTATGATATTCAAATTAATTTTGATGGTTACACATCTTCAGACAAATAATGGTATAAGCAAGTATAAATTTACATAATTTATACATTAATTATTTTTAATTTTGGTTTTGATAAATGAATTATTTCATAGAACAATATTTTTTGGTATTAAGGGGGAAAATATGTTTTTTATCCTGACTACATCATCACATTTGATTAATACCTCTTCTTCACACATTTTAATAGGAAAAAAATATTAATAAGGTACAATGGTATAAGTATTGGGTATAATAACAAGTATTATAAAGAGTCATTTCTTTACACTAAGAGGAATTACATGCAAAGTTGCATAATTTGAATATTTTGGTAACACAAGTTTATGACAATTATGAAATAATCCAGATCATGGAAATATTAAGGGTATATGTTACTGAAGACATAACTACTCTGCATCAACATAAAGGCCTTGTTTTTATTTTTATTTTTATTCTTATTTTTCATTATTTTTAATTCTTTCACCAATATTTAGTAAAGTAATATCTACTGAGAATATTGCTTCATTAAATATAGCAATTATATGGTTCTATTACTAAGGAAATGTTTCACTTCTGAGTTATATGCAACAATTCTTTTATTCATTCATTCGCTCACTCATATATTCTTATTTTGGTTCATGGCTATACATTCCTACATATTATTAGTATAATAAATATATTCCTTATTAATAAAGATGAAAACACTGGTTACATAAAACACAGTGACACCTATGGGTTGAAAAAGGTAATTACACCTATGACATAAAAATGTTCTATCACATGAAAAAAATGGATAATAATGTATTATCACTTATTATTGGTTTATTATTTCAAACATTGAAATCCATATACAGTACAAACTCTGATAATGATTATATGGATATTACTGATTGCTATGGTACGCTGTGATATTATAGGATAGGAAAATTACCAGATTTGGTATAGAATAGGGAATGAAGACTTCAAGCAAGATACTGAAATTACGTTAATAAAGACTTTTCATATTAAAATTGATTCTTATCAGTTGCAAGAAGAAGAATGCCGTGATCCAGAAGTCCCAGAAGGTAACAAAACTATGATTACTGAGTAATAGACTGTGTTAATTACAAGTGCAGTATCCACCACTGATAATCACAAGTGCAGTATCCACCACTGACAGTCACAAGTGCAGTATCCACCACTGACAGTCACAAGTGCAGTATCCACCACTGACAGTCACAATTAAAGTGTCTAACCTGACAACCAGAGGACGATGATCCTATGATGCTGAGATGAACTGTGTTATCACGTTCTTATCAAGTTCCAGAGGTTTTCAATCACCTGAAAAGCTTCGATGAAGGCTGGTGAACAGTAAGGTAATTATCCCTGACATATGTCCTGTGCATTAGGACAAGCACTGGTTATGGTGCTATGTTTAGCAAGGAAGAGTCATTTTAACCCTTGCTTTGCTGACCAAAGACGGCACACCTGTTCAAAGACCAGTACCGATGGAGGATTCCAGAATATCCAAGGCGAGCCAATGTAAGCCCAGGTTTTTAAAGGTGACACTGCACAGATATTAAAGCTGCATTTCATCTATAGACTTTGTTTTGTATCAACATTTGAATTTATAAACTTTGATTTTATACACAACACGATTTCTACAACATCTATATGCTATAGAAAAACTGTGGTTTTAAAAGAACCAAGAAGAAGACAGAAGACATCAAAATGAAGACCAGATGACATCAGATGATGATGACTGGACCTGAGATGCTTCAATTTAGACTTAGGGAAGTATAATTATACATATTTTATATGAATATTGTTCACGGCTTACCATAACATGAATTCACATCAACTATGTCATTGAGTACTTATAACGGTAATCTGATATTATTATTATTATTGATATTAAATTATTTTGTCAAAGAAAAGAAGAAAAAAGATCTTGTTATATTTGAGGGTTCCAATTAATGTCTGTCTCCCTCAAAAGGGGGAATTGTTAAATATTAATAATCCGTTAATTTCTTATAAGACTCAGTTCTGTACATTGCTTTAGCTTACACGACATAGGCTATTTTTAAGCTTGGCTCATGGTAGAAAGACAGCTCCATATATGTAGAGACCACGTGCTTTAGGAGACGTATATAATTCATGGCTAACTGTAGAGGTCGCTCTTCTTCCCTCACCATCATGAGAGACAGACACGAAGATGTCATCTGTTCTGGGCCATGACATGACATAACAGCTGGTATGTTACTTTACTACGAAGAAGCCGAACTGAGAGACAGACGCCATTTGCCATGTGAGATCCCGGAGAGAAAGAAGAATACACGTTGCTTTGGTATGAACTGATGGACAATCTTTCACTTATTTTTATTCACCTGTTTTTCTGTAATAACCTTTCTTTGATGGAAGAATCCAAATAAACCACTATATTTTTATCTGGTAACTAGAACTGAGTATTTTACAGGATAAGCATTATTTTACACTATACCACCTTACACGGTGACACAGAGGAAGGTGCACATGAAATTGAAGAGGAGGTGATGTATGACCCAGCTGTTGACCCAGATTGGCATACATTGGGGGAAGAGGGTGCCGCTGCCAATAGCTCAGAAGAGGAGGAGGATCCGCAGCAGGCATCGACATCGCAACAGCTGTTATCTGGCAGGCCCGGAGCAGTCCAAAAACGGGTAACAGAAACCAAAGAGTTGCAGGACAGCTTGGCCAGACGGTCAAATTAGCACAGCGTGCAAGGCCTCAAAATGTCTTCCAAGTGTGGCACTTTTTAGAACAAAATCCTAATGATCAGGCAAAGGTTATCTGTAAGAAGTGCACAAAGACCTTTAGCCGAGGGAAAAATCTGAGAAATTTGAATGCCAGTTGCATGCTTAGACATTTAACCACCATGCACTTGCAAGCGTGGACGGACTACCAAACCTCACGTACCACATGTGCACCTGCTCCGAATGAAGGTAGTCAGCAATGCTACATCGCTTCCCCCACTGTAAGCCCACCGGTTAGCACACCACCAGCAGCAAATGTTGAGGTGTCATCGCAAGGCCAAAGCAGTCAGGGAATCACAATGTTATTGCTACGAAAGACTGAATCTAGGCCATCAGCAAGACCACCAACACCATCACCAACCCTCTCTCAGTCTGCCATGTCCACCGCTAGTTCCACCATATGCAGCTCTCAAGTCCAGCTCACCCTACCAGAGACTCTGAGTAGGAAAAGAAAGTACTCATCCTCTTCCGCGTACACTGTGTTTGAACGCCCACATTGACAAACTAATCTCGTTAGAGATGATGCCCTACCGGTTGGTTGAAAGCGAAGCTTTTCGCGAGCTCATGGCCTGCGCAGTACCACACTATGACCTACCCAGTCGGCACTTCTTTTCTCGAAAAGCCATCCCAGCCCTCCACCTGCATGTGAAAGACCGCATTGTCCATGCACTCAAGCAATCAGTGAGTGGAAAGGTGCACCTCACAACAGATGCATGGTCCAGTAGGCATGGCCTGGGCCATTACATGTCCATCACTGCGCACTGGGTTAATGTGGTGGATGCAGGGTCCACAAGGGACAGCTGCCTAGCCCACAGTATAGGAAACAGTTGGCTTTAGGCATTCGACCCTCCTCCTCCTCCTCCAGAAGCGAAAGCTCGTCCACAGAGCGCAGTCGCACGAGCACTCCATCTGCAGCTGCCAATGTTGCACATGAGGTGCCCCACTATGGAACAGCTAGTGGTAAGTGTCAGCAGGCTGTGTTGAAGATGATGTGTTTGGGAGACAACAGACACACCGCGGAGGTACTGGCCAACTACTTTCAGCAACAAACTGTGTCATGGCTGGGCAGTCTACATCTTGAGGCAGGCAAGGTAGTTAGTGATAATGGCCAGAATTTTGTGGCAGCCATAGCTGTTGTGAGTTCATTTTCCTCTTCATTACTGAGGCCCGAGGAACTCCCTCTTCTGGTAAAGAAAGGTAGTGAGCCTGATTATCAAACACCTGAGTCTGATGATGATGACTGGCTGAGTGGAGTTACTGACTGGATATAAGGCTGCCGACGCCCTTCTGCCCTGCGGGTGATTTCTCTGTGGGATCCTTGGAGACCAGTCTGAATTCCTGCTCCTCTAAAGCTAAGTTTTCTGCTCGGCCTTTTGCATTTGTGCTTAGACTTTGTTTTGCTTTGTTTTTCTGGATTTCTGCCACTCCCTGCTGGGGTGTGCTGAATTCCTTTAGCTCTATCTTCTGAAAATACCTGAGTGCTGATTTAGTTTTTGAAGCCTAGCTGCTTCAGGGTCTTTTTCATATCAGCTTGTTGGCTTATGTCTTTGATAGGGTTTTGGCAGATTGCAGACAGCAACCTTCCTTTCCTGTTCTGTTTAGCTAGCTTGGGCCCCATCGTTTGCTCAGCCTATCTTTCTATCTGTGTTAGTGTTTTTTCATCTTGCTTCACCGTCATTATATGTTAGGGGCTGCCTTTTACTTTGGGATCTGCTCTGGGGCAGTTTAGATTTCCTTTTCTGTCTTTAGGCTATTTAGCGCTCCGGCTGTGATCGAGGGGTCTAGGGCATCGTAGGAACGCCCCACGGCTACTGCTAGTTGTGTTGATAGGTTCAGGGGTCTGCAATCTGATAGTTGCCAACTTCTCTGGTTTTCTGGATGTAGCTTCTATTTTTGTGTCTGCCTCCTACGGTGACTCAATCATAACAGAATCACCCGCCATACCGCAGATCCTAGGGTACTCAATAGCAGGAAAGAATTGTTAAAAAAAAAAAAAAAAAGTGTGTATATTTTTTCCTCTATATCTCTGAGGCCGTAGGGGGAATTTTTTTTTCTCTCAATGGAGATAAAGCAATTGTCTGATCGTGTGGAGCAGCTCGCTGCTGAAGTGCGGGGAATTTGCGCCTACCTTGCTCATTCACATGCTGCTGAACCAAAGATTCCTACACCTGATGTATTTTTTGGGGATCGGTCTAAATTTTTGAATTTCAAAAATAATTGTAAATTATTTTTTGCCTTGAAGCCTAACTCGTCAGGGAGCTCCGCGCAGCAGGTTAAAATTGTCATCTCTTTGCTGCGTGGCGATCCCCAGGATTGGGCGTTTTCTTTGAAACCAGATGATCCTATTCTGACTAATGTGAATGCATTTTTTCAGGCCTTGGGGTTGTTGTATGACGAACCTAATGCCATTGATCAGGCTGAAAAGACCCTGCTGGCATTGAACCAGGGTCGTGATTCTGCAGAATTGTACTGTCAAAAATTCCGAAAGTGGGCAGTACTTACTACCTGGAATGATAATGCCTTGGCTGCTCTCTTTCGGAAGGGGTTGTCAGAAGCCGTAAAAGATACTATGGTGGGATTTCCTGTTCCCTCTGGTCTTGACAATTCTGTGTCATTAGCCATTCAGGTTGATCGGCGTTTGCGCGAACGCAAAGCTGCACGAGAGGTGTTGCCACCTGTTGAACAAATGTCTGAACCTATGCAATGTGATAGAGTTTTTTCCAGAGAGGAGCGTCAGGAGTTCAGAAGGCGCAAGAAGTTGTGTTTTTTCTGTGGAGATGCCTCGCATATTATTTCTGTCTGTCCTAAACGAGAGAAACGCTTTGCACACACGTTTTCTGTTGGTGGTGTTCAACCTAAGTTTCTTCTGGCTATTACTCTGATCTGCTCCCTGTCCACATTTTCCGCCAAGGCTTTTGTGGATTCGGGAGCAGCCCTAAACCTAATGGACTTGGATTTTGCTAAACGCTGTGGATTTCCGATGACACCCCTGCAGACGCCTATCTCTTTGAGGGGGATTGATGCTACTCCTTTGGCTAAAAATAAACCTCAGTTTTGGACCCAGGTGGTAATGCGGGTCGCCCCAGACCATCAAGAAAATTGCAGATTTTTGGTGTTGCATAATCTGCATGATACTATTGTTCTGGGGTTTCCCTGGTTACAAATTCATAATCCAGTTTTGGATTGGAAATCTGTGTCTGTGGTGAGTTGGGGTTGTCGGTGTGCCTTTAGTGAGGCTCCGGTGTTTTCCACCTCTCCTCAGTCGCATGATGTTCCTGATTATTTGGCGGACTTTTATGATGTATTTAGTGAGAATGAGTCTGCGTCTCTGCCTCCTCATAGGAGTTATGACTGTGCAATTGAACTGAGCCCAGGGTGTAAATTTCCCAAGGGTCGGCTCTTCAATCTATCTGTACCTGAGCACGAGGCTATGCGATCCTATATTAAGGAGGCGTTGAGAAGGGTCATATTAGACCATCCTCGTCACCCTTAGGTGCCGGGTTTTTTTTTGTAGCCAAAAAGGATGGATCATTAAGACCTTGTATTGATTATCGTGCCCTCAACAAAATTACTGTTAAATATCAGTATCCGTTACCCCTGATTTCTGATCTATTCTCCAGAGTTAAAGGTGCTTGCTGGTTTACCAAGCTTGACCTCAGGGGGGCATATAATCTTATTCGCATTAAGCATGGGGATGAATGGAAGACGGCGTTTAATACTCCGGAGGGATATTTTGAGTACCTGGTGATGCCTTTTGGGCTCACTAATGCCCCTTCTGTCTTCCAGTGCTTCATGAACGATATTTTCCGAGATTTCGTCGATACATTTTTGATTATCTATCTGAATGATATTTTGATCTTCTCCAAGGATTGGGATTCTCATGTGGAACATATTCGGACTGTGTTCCGGATCTTGAGGGAGAATTCCCTGTATGTCAAAGGATCTAAATGCCTTTTTGGAGTACAGAGGATTTCTTTTTTGGGATTTATTTTGTCCCCGTCAACTATTGAAATGGACCCGGCCAAGGTACAGGCCATTTACGATTGGGTTCAGCCCACTTCTTTGAAGGCCCTCCAGAAGTTTTTGGGTTTTGCTAATTTTTATCGGAAATTTATAGCAAAATTTTCTAGTATTGCCAAGCCATTGACTGATTTGACTAAGAAGGGTGCTGATGTGTTAAATTGGTCTCCGGAGGCTGTTTCTTCCTTATGAGTTTTATGGGCATCTCTTGATGTTGCAAAATGTAAAACTAACCATCTTGCAATTCTGGAAAATGCCAGAAGGGCCTGTCTGGTTGTGGGCCGCTTTGTGTTAATAGAATTGGTGTACTCAAAATGCCCATACTGTTAACAGTTGTGACGGAACACAAAGTTGCTGGCTGTCATTTACCCCAGCAGGCCACGGGCATATCCCTGATCCACCCAGTCAATGATTCTCTCACAGGAGGAATTTAAGTTAGTCTGACTTGACTTATTAGTACAAACCCATGCTGACTCAGTTAATCACTTCATTCTTATCCAGGTACTTACATACATGTTGTTTAATAATTTGTTCAAAGATCTTTCCTGGTATAGAAGTCAGACTCACCGACCTATAGCTCCCTGAGTCCACCTTCTTCCTCTTTTTGAAGATAGGAACAACATTTACTCTTCTCCAGTTTTCTGGGACTTCTGTTCTCCAAGAATTTTCAAAGATTATGGAGTGAGGTTCATAAATTTCTTCTGTTATCTCCTTCAGTACTCTGGGGTGTAATTCATCTGGACCTGGAGACTTGAATTCATTTAGGTTAGCTAAGTGTTTCCTCACTATCTTTCTGTTTATAGATATCCTGGATCCTTCTATTCATTTAATAGGACAGCGAAGATCAGTTGATGTTACATTTCCTTTCTGAGAGAAAACAGATGCAAAATAGGAATTTAAAAGTTCGGCCATCTCAACATCCTTTCTTACCATTTCATCATTTTCATCCTGTAAAAATCCAAAAGCATCTTTGACTTTTCTTTTACTTTTGACATATCCCCAAAATCATTTTTTATTTGTTTTAACATCTCTTGCAAGCCTAAATTCATTGTCAGCTTTTGGTAACCTGATTCTTGCCCTGCAGGTTCTGCAGACAGCATTATATTCTTCCTTAGATATGTCTTCATCTTACTGTTTGATAAACATTTATTTCTTCCTTTTTTAGCATGTGTTTAAGTTCTGTGCTCAGCCATCCTGGTCTCCTTAAATGCTTCCTATTCTTCCCTCTTTTCGAAATTGTTAACGATTGTGATTTGAGAATCACATGTTTCAAAATTTCTCATCCTTCCTGAACATTTTTGTCCTTAAGGATAGTCAGCCATTGGATCCCTTTGATTCTCTTTCACTTAAAATCTGCCTTTCTGAAAGGAAACCTTGAAGTCTGAGTCTTCACAGGTCTTCCTCCTCTAGCCACTCTTACCTCTTCAACCATTTTCTCCCTGTTTATAAGGATTAGATCCAAGGTAGCAGATCCCATTGTTTTCTCCCCAACCTTTTGGAAGATAAAGTTTTCAGCAAGAGAGGATAAGAATTTGCTTGAAGTGCTAGTTTTGCATGAGAGAGATTCCCAATAAATGGTTGGATAGTTGAAATCTCCCATGACCACTATGCTATACTTTTTGGAGAACTTGGCCATTTGATGTATAAAGAGTTCATCCATATATTCGGCTTGCATAGGTGGCCTGTAGTAAATGCCTACAATGGTGTGCTTTCTGTTGTTCTCTCCTTGTATTCTTACCTAAAAAGTTTCCACAGAACTCTGTCTCTGAACTTCAATCTCTGCAGATATATGCTTTTCTAACATACAACGTGAAACCTCCTCTTCGTTTATCAAGTCTGTTTCTTGCAAATAAGTTGTATTCTTCTAGCCTTGTATTCCAATCATGTGTATCGTTCCATCCAAGTTTCAGTGACATCATATTTCTTTTCCTGCGTTAGTAGTTCCATTTCTCTATGTTTGTTGCCCATGCTTTGTGCATTTGTACAGAAACATTTTAGTTTGTGATTGGTTTCTCTTTCTCCAATATTTTTATTATTTAGATTTTTTTGTCTTTGTACAATAGTATTTGTCAGGTGTATGGCTTTTTCTGGCCTTTTGCTTCCCTTCACACATTGTTCTAATTTAAAGCTCTCCTGAAGATAGCTTAATAATAATTATAGTATGTTGGGGGCTGAGGTGACCATCATACTGTATAGGTTGGTTATGGAGACATCTTACTTGCATGGGGGCTGTGAAATCATCATACTTTGTGGGAGACTTTGGTGGACATCACACTTCAAATTGGGGCCTGTGGTGCACATCATACTGTTTGGGGGTCTGTGGTGCCTCTCATACTGTATAATGGGGGCTGTGATGGATACCATACTGTATGGCAGGCTGTGGTGACAATCTTACTGTGTGGCATCATAGTTCATGTAAGGTTTGTGGATAAATCATACTGAGTGGGGTCATCATACTTTCTGGTGGCATAATACTCAATGGGGGTCATGAGAGAGGTATCAGTGAACGAGACCACTTAGACAGTTATTTTCCCCCTACTGAAGCTTCTAAGTGCTACAATACATTTCCTTCTTTTCTTAAAAAGTTGGGAGATGTGCTGTTCTTTGACTGTGACGTGATAAGACATTTTCTATGGGGCGCCTGTTATTTCTATGTATGCCCCTTATTATAAAAAGAGGCACAGAGTGTCATTATTATAAGGAGGCACAATGGGGGATCATTATAATTTTTAGAGGAAGCAACGAGTCATTATTAAAAAAAATCCTTTTTCCTATTGACTTAGACACAATACACAAGGATTTTTTGGGCTGGTGAAATTAACAGAACAGATTAAATTACCTTATAAAGTCTTTTATATGCTAATTAGCAGAAATCCAGGGAGGACACATGTTTCACATCACTTTAGGTACACACCTTTGTGGTTTGTGTAGCGGAGGTAATTCTGAGGAGGGTCCTGGAAAATCAGTAAAGTGAAGATGTCTGTGTGAAACATTTTGCAGGGATGAGTTATGGATGGAAATCAGGTCATGGTGGTCTGGCAAAGAAAAAGGGGAAAATGAATGACAACAGCGAGATGTCACTGGTGAGAACCTGCACAATATGCACATATATGGTGTGTAGAGCACTGGTGTAAAACTGACATTACCATCATATGTACTATAAATTAACTTGGCACACACAAATAGAATCAAATGCAAAGAATGTGATTTAATAAAGAACAGTACCTACAGTATAGACGTTTTGGTCTGTGCGACCTTCATCAATGTACTGAAAATAAAATAAAAATAAATATAAACACATGAACTAATGTATATACAATAATTAATCTGGATACAGAATATATTTAAGATGTAGAATGCTAAGAAACGTCATTCACAGTATAGCCAATGGCATATTTTGCAATCTACAGATTTCAAACAATACTGGAGATCAAGAATAATCATAAAAGCGAGAAGCACATACCCATATGCTGTACTGTGAGCTCTTAGTGCTAGGGCAATGAAGTCAAAGAGGGAACAAATATTTGTTTTTATGATTATTCTTGATCTCCAATATTGTTTGAAATCTGTAAATTGCAAAATATGCCATTGGCTATACTGTGAATGATGTTTCTTAGCATTGTACAACTTAAATACATTCTGTACCCAGATTAATTATTGTATATACTTTGGACGGGGACTTGGCCACTTTTCTGCGGGCCTTTGAGAAAGCCTGCAGACAGTACCAGGTGCCTGCGGACCAATGGGCCAGGTACTTGACCCCAGGGCTAAAAGGCAAGCCCGTTAGCTTCTCTGCCACAAGACCAGGATGACGACTATGGGGCCATCAAACAGGCCCTGATAAGGAAGTACCAACTGACCCCTGAGGTATACCGGAAGAAGTTCCAGAACCTCCAATGTGGTCCACACGACAGTTATAGCGATGTGGTGCAAGGACTCAGGACCCACTTTGACCAGTGTATCCAAGGACTGTCAGCGACCTCCTTTGAGCGGCTGAGGGACCTGATGATCAAAGACCAGTTCTTACATCTTTGCCCAGCTGAGGTCCGACAGTTCATACTGGACCGAGAGCCAATGGATGCGGACAAAGCAGCGCAGCTCGCCGACACCTATGAGGCCAACCGGAAACCGGAGATGCGGAGCCAGTCACTGCCAGCTGGAGAGGGGGTAAGCCTGCAACTAACCCCAGTGCCCCTGCCAGCCAACACTCTGGAGGCCATGTCCCGATTGCCATTGCCAGGCCCACATCAGACCTTCGTCAGTGTTTTGCCTGCAGACGGACTGGACATATCAGCGCCACCTGTCCGGAGAGGCAGAAGAACTCCCCAGCCATGGCCTCTGGGCCTAATGCAGCCATTCTTTTGGTGGGTGGGGTGGTTTGGAGGGTTGATGACAATGTGCAGCCCATCTGCGTGGGGGCCCTTCTCGCTAGCGGCCTCAAGGACACCGGGGCTGAAGGAACCCTCATCCGACCCGGACTGGTGGCCCCTTAAGAGATGATCCCAGGGAAAATCCTAACTGTGACTGTAATTGGGGGTGTTCCCTGCCCCTTACCGATTGCCCGGGTTTTCATTGATTCGGGTGCCAAGAGCGGGGTGAAGGAAGTGAGGGTGTCCGAAAACCTGCTCACTGACGTCTTATTGGGGACTGATTTGGGGTGGATGGTTGCATATTACGTCCCTGACACCCCTCCCCAATCTGATAATAAGGGTAATGCTAGCACTGATGATGTTGATGATGAGAAACTGAATGTGTTACCTGACAATGCTTTATCGAATAATGATGCATCTGATAACCATTTTTTCTCTAGGAATGATGCTGATAATGATGTAAATGCACCAGCTGAACCTGATAACCATTTTTCTGAAAAGGTTGATGTGTCAACAGGTGCAGGAGTGCTCAGCCACGTCACTCTGTGGAGTGAGATGGCTGAGGAACCCCTAGCAGGAGCAAGCGTCGGTGCTAGAGGAAATGGGGAGATGCATGGGAACCGTGAGGAAGGTGATGCCATGCAACTGACCAGTGCCACCGAGGAAGGTAACTGGCCCATAAGTAGCACTGCTCTTGAAGTGTTGGGGGTGGATGGGGAGGTAAAGCCCATAGCAGCGCTGGCTGATAAGTCAGTGGAAACCTCCGGGGAGACAGCCTATGTAGCCACTGTCACCCACAGTCAGAGCGCCCAGAACGCAGGAAACGCCCTCCGCCACAGGAGAGACTGAACCAGAGGTGGGCCCAGAGGAGGTCCCAGGGGGTCCCAGTGAGGAGGGTACCTTGACCTAGCCTCCAGCTAGGAGTTCCAGGCCACGCTGCACTCAGATGCGAGCCTGGAGAAATTGAGATACCTTGCCGAGATGCCCAACTCCGTGACTGATAAGGAGAGGGTGTTCTGGGAACAAGGAAGGTTGTACCAGGAGACAGTACCCAGGGAATGCCAAAAGGAGTGGTTGAGGGAAAGACAGCTGGTCATCCCCTATCAATTCAGGGGTGAGCTGTTGCGGATTGCCCATGAGATTCCACTTGCTGGACACTTGGGGATAAGCAAAACTAAGGCCCGGCTGGCTCAACACTTCTATTGGCCCAAGATGGGGACAGATGTAACCAACTACTGCCGCTCTTGTATCACCTGCCAAAGAGTGGGGAAGGCGGGGCCTGCTCTTAAGGCTCCCCTGATCCCTTTGCCAGTGATAGAGGAGCCTTTCCAGAGAATCACGGTGGACATTGTGGGCCCACTGGCCGTCCCCAGCAGCTCTGGAAAGCAATACATCCTCACTGTGGTAGACTAGGCTACCCGATACCTAGAGGCAGTAGCTCTGTCCTCAACCAGGGTGGATAAGGTGGCAGATGCACTGGTGACCATATTTTCACGGGTAGTATTCCCCAGGGGGGTGCTTACCAATCAAGGGTCCCAATTCATGTCTCGCCTAATGGAGGCTCTCTGTAAGAAAATGTAGTGACGCATCTGGTATCGAGTGCATATCACCCTCAGACCAATGGCTTGTGTGAGTGCTTCAATGGTACCCTTAAACAGATGCTCCGCATGCTGGTTGAGACCCAAGAACGTGACCGGCAGTGGTACCTCCCACACCTGCTATTCGCTTACTGAGAAGTTCCATGGGCCTTGACGGGGTTCTGCCCCTTCGAGCTCCTGTATGGCAGGAGAGTCAGGGGACCCCTTGGGTTGGTAAGAGAATCCTGAGAAGATGAGCTGAACCCTTCTGAAGTGTCCATCATGGATTATGTCATGTGCTTCCGTGACAAGATGCAGACCTTGATGCAGTTGGTGCATGACAACATGGCGCAGGCTCAGTCTGACCAGAAGCACTGATATGACCAGAATGCCCGGGAGCGGACCTACCAGGTTGGTCAAAAGGTGTGGGTGCTGGTCCCTGTACCAAAGGATAAGCTTAAGACAGCCTGGGAAGGCCCGTATGTTGTTCACAAACAGCTTAACCGTTACCTACATGGTCACACTTGACCACACTCGGGGTAGGTGCAAGGCCTTTCACGGCAATATTATGAAGGCTCATCACGAACATGAAGCCTGCGTCCTACTGGTCTGCAACCTGCCCGAGGACGGGGAGGAAGACCCCCTCCTTGACATCTTGGCCCAAGCCAAAGCCAGTGGGTCCATCGAGGACATGGAGGTAAGTGCCTTGCTATCCGAATCCCAGTGGTCGCAGCTGCGGACCATGCTGGAACCCTTCCGGTCCTTGTTCTCCAACCGACCTGGAAGTACTGAGTTAGCGGTCCCTGAAGTGTACACCGGGAATCATGCCCCACTACGGTGATCATCTTATCGGATCTCTGAGGAGGTGCAGCAGGTTATGCGGCAAGAGATCAATGAGCTGTTGCTGCTAGGGGTGATTCAACGGTCCATCAGTGCTTGGGCCTCACATGTAGTTCAAAAAGCCCAAAAAGGATCAGACCACCTGGTTCTGCGTGGACTACAGGGGGCTCAACGCCATCACAACCTCTGACGCGCACCCGATGCCGCGCATCAAGGATCTGCTTGAGTGGTTAGCAAATGCAAAATTCCTATCCATTATGGATTTGAGTTGGGGATACTGGCAGATTCCCCTGAGCCCCGAGGCGCAGTAGAGATCCTCCTTTAACATCCCCTTTGGACTGTATGAGTCGACGGTCATGCCCAAGCATATTCACCAAGCAGGTCTGACCATCAGGCTGGGAAAGTGCCAGATGTCATGAGCGAGGTCCACTACCTGGGACACCGGGTAAGCGGAGGTTCCATGAGTCCAGAGCCTGAGAAAGTGGATGTGATAGTGTCCTGGCCCAACCCCAGGACCAAGAAACAGGTGATGTCCTTCTTGGGCACGGCAGGGCACTATAGGCGATTCGTACAGGACTATAGCAGCCTTGCAAGCCTTTGTCGGACCTCACCAAGAGGAAGCTACCTCAAACAGTCGACTTGACAGATGGCTGTGAGGTGGCCTTCCAGGCTTTGGAAACAGCCCTGTGCAGGTCTCCCATGCTGAAAGCAGTCAACAGCAGTCGGCCGTTCCTAGTACAGACCGATGCCAGCGAGTTTGGCCTCGGTGCTGTGCTCAGCCAGGTCAACTATGGAAACCAAGAGCACCCCATGTTGTACCTGAGCCGGAAACTTCTGCCAAGGGAAGTAACCTATTCCACCATCGAGAAGGAGTGCCTGGCCATGGTCTGGACACTGTAACATTTGCATCCCTACCTGTATGGGCACACCTTCACAGTGGTGACTGAACACAACCCTCTGAGCTGGCTGCACACCGTGTCTAGAACCAACAGAAGGTTGCTACACTGGAGCCTTGCCCTCTAGCAGTACGAATTTACCGTACAACACAATAAGGGCAGCGAGCCTGGCAACGCAGATGGGTTGTCCCGCCGGGGCAAACCCGCAGAGGTGCGCATGGAGGGGTACTGAGAGGTCCTGCCTCCATAGCGCAGTCCAAAAGGGGAGGTGTCACGATAATGTGAACATGAGCTATGGTTTTCCTTATTAACACACCCTTCCAGAATTTTCCATGCATACACTGAGCTCTGCTACACCAGTTGTGAGGGTTTGACCCCCCTCCTTCCCCTCCTGCCAGCAGCTGCAGCTTTCTCCCACTCGCTTGCCTGTAATCCTAAACTCCCTCCTCCTTCCCACAGGAATTTGGTAATTAGCAGAGCAGCCTTTGTCTAAAACAAGACATGTGTTTCCCCTTTGTATGGATGGGCGATATAAAAGAAGGGCATAACTCGACGCCAGTTTATGATAAGAATATGAAAGATACATATTTGGGACGTGCTTCGACAGGGCTACGCCACCTGTGTTTTTCAAGCCTCCAGCTTCAGCGGAATCCAATAAATGGATTCCTGCAGAGCTGAGGCAGCCTGGTGCCACGAGTTTGGACTTGAATGGACACCAGTGACAAGCTGAGTAAGATAAGACTATGTGCTTCTCTATACGAGGTACCCTCTCTGAGATATGATAATTATAAGTTTTCTTAGCAAGTTTGCAACTCTGAGAGAAGGGGAGGGCTCCCGTAACTCAGGCCCTTTAGTGATTCATGACCCAGAAGTATAAGTTACTGTCCCTCAGTCTGGAGCCAGTTCTTGTATAGGAAAACCGAGATACAGAGAGTCTGTGATGCATTATGACATATCGTCCATCCCCCACACAGCATGGTCAGCCTGAAATGATCTAAGCTAAATGTGAGTGTTTCTTTTTTAATCTCTGTTATTTTGTAATTGCCTTGTACATACTTTATTTGTCTCATATTGTAAAATCTTTTTAAACCATCTGTAAACACTGCCTACCTTTTTGGAGTAAAATATAATATTTCTAGTTTCATTTCTCCTCGCTCTATAACGAATTTGTATGTACCCTGAAGTGAATTACACTACTAATTTGGGTTGGGTTCATACCTCCTTTATTAATTGAGAAATAATTATAGAGGAATCGGAGCTGGTGGCAGCGAAGTGTGTTCTGGGCTAGTTGGGTAAAGCTGGCAGTGACAAAACGGGTTTTATAAGCTCATTGTCTAGCTGCAGCTAGGACTATTTATAATTCCATTACATCACTGCAGCACGCCTAATAGCCAGTCCACATTGAAGCAGGCCCATCCGGTGACCAATTATCCTAGGTGCAGTTCCCTGACTGACCTGAGGGTAAGGGGGGCGCCGGAGAGCTGCGAGTTCCAAAGCGAAACCAAAAAGAGGGATATACATAAATCCCTGCAGTTCGTGACATATTGTTGGCAGCAGAGGGATAACTAAAATAAGCCCCTGCGGTAAATTGATAGGTCAATAGACTTGTTTGCTGTTTTTCATCACATTTGGTGGCAGCGGTGGGATAACTAAGATAAGCCCCCCTGTGAATGTGATAGCCATGTGCCGGCCAAGGTGTTTTTCATGACACTGTGTATGCTGGTAATATTTGGTTATGTTTTGTTCGTATTTGTAATATTGCAAAATTATTATTTTGATATTATAATTATTTAAACTTATATATCAATATTATTGGAATTATTATAAAAATTGGTCTTGTGGTAAATCTTGTTTTGCTCCATCCAGGGTAATATTAGTAATATATGCCCATCTTGTACTTGGGGGCAGGGACAGCATGGGCCTGTATGATTTCAAATGCCAGGGCTGAATTTCAGTTCCAGTCCGTCCCTGCACATAACTATTAGATTGGTTTACTGGATTTGAAATGAATACTTGCCTAAAATGACTGCCACAAAACACACGAAGCCTTCAAGAATTATATGAAGCAGCTAATAAAGTTACTCATTCTCTCATTGCTGGTTTATGATCTGATGTTAATACACAGAGAAATTGGATACTGTGAATAGGTCAGAAAAAAGGTGATTCGCAGTAAAGTAAATGCATTTAAGATTAGCTAAAAAGTGCTTGAAAGTTAAAGATTAATTCTTGTGGCAGAAATAATGTTATTAATGGGGCAGTGAACATATGCTTTCCATTCTGCTATTTTTCAAGTTCAGAACTAAATTACTTGATGTAATATTAGGCAGGCACCCTTTTTTAATCTATTTTGAAGGCTATATGGAAGACTAAGGTAAATAAGGCAGTTTCCAATCATTAAAGCATACTTATTATTTTAGATGATATTTCAAAATAAGCTGCAGTGAGGAGGCAGTGACCCACAAAGTTCCAACACAAAGTCTCTTTAATGTATTAGTTCAAAACATTAAATGTCCATTTCACACAGGTGCATGGCATTCATGTTTAGTTCACAGAAGTGCATAAAATTAACGTCCAGTTCACAAACACAGCACTACATAGTACACGGCATCTTTCCATTTGCACAATCACTAAACATGCTGGACCTCCCTTTGGGAGGTCCATGGGTGACTGCAGGACCATGTCAATGTCTCTTACTCACAGCTTTTCACAAGACATCTGCTCCTTCAGTACACAGTACACAATATACTATAGATTGCAGTCACCAAACATGCCAGTTTTCATCTGACAAGTTACCACCGTGTTAATGTCTGTTTACTCACAGTCGTACACAGTCCTTGATATCCTCCGGATTACAGCCGGGAACCATGTCCTCCTGTTTGCAGCCGTTAAACACGCTAGTCCTCCTTCAGGCACAGGACATCCACCTCCAGTTCACCTCCGGGTACAGGACATCCACCTCTGAGACGAGTTACCATGGATGTCAGCACTGCCGTGTATGCTGTGGGAGCCAGGCTATTCAGCTGCCCTGGCTGCTTGCTACGCTGGCCTGTGTTGCCTCATACAGGTACAGTACTGTAAAGACTCTGTTCTGCACAATAGCACACACCAGACTGACACTGATGTTACACTGTAATGCCGGTGTGTCTGTATTTTGTTTTCCCATCGTTACTCTGCATGTCTCTGCATTAACCCTTTGCTCCTTTCCCCCTAACTAGCAGGGATACTGTTGATTGTTACCTTTATGGATGCTGCTCAGTTCCATGCTCCACTGCGTAGCCGTACATGTGTGTGTGGCTCCACTGCACTGCATGACCACCTGCTTGTGCAGTCCCTGGCTGCCACTGTGGAAAGCTATCTGTGGGTTTTTAGGTCCACTGCACTGTGCATGGCTTACCACGTGTGTTCTGGCTTGCAGCTCAAGTTAGTTGTCCTTTGCAATGCTGATTTGTGTCTGGCTGTTCTTAGGGGTGCTCAGCCACACCTCCCCTGATTTTATGAGGAATGGGTATGTGCTAGAATTGCTGCTCCAGCCTATCGGTGTGAGGCAGATCCTATATTATGTTCCCTGCCCTGTGAGACATGGCCAGAGCTTCACCTTATGTCCCTGTGACTTGCCATGTCTGTGTGGTGTTCAGCACCTGTCCTGCTTGCCTGCAGTTCTAGGTGAGCTGATGCCCTGTCTTGCTGCCCTCCAGGAGGCAGAATATCCTGGTCCTTGTTCCTGTCTGCCCTCCAGGAGGCAGAATAGCCTGGTCCTTGTGCTAATGTTTGGAGCCTTGCCTTGTACCTGTTTCTTGTTGTGTCTTGTTTCCTGAATCCTGGATCTGTTCCTGTACCTGACCCTGTCTGAACTGTGTCCTCTGTGTTATGTTCCTGAGGTCCTTCTGTGTCTTGAACCCTGTGCCCAGTGACTGTGCCTCTTTGCCAACTGACTTTCTGTGATCTATCCTGGGTTCATCTTGGAAGTAGGAGACCGGTGTGTCTGCTGAGTTTCTGTTACTCTGTGCTCAGCTTGTTATTTGGTGCCATCCCCGGCTGCTTCCAATCCAACCCGGTGGGGCTTGCACCAGACCACTTGGGTCTGGTATTTTAGGTTGCTGCCAAATGTCCGGAGTCTGATGACTGTGGCCTCTTGTCCGGAGCCTGATGACTGCTGCCCCATATCTGGTGTCTGACGACCTCTTCCAGATGTGCTGTGCCTGATGTCCTCCGCCAGATGTCCAGATCCTAGCCTTCCCTGCCTGATGTCCGGAGCCTGCCGATCGCTGCCAGATGTCCGGAGCCTGGTGACTGCGGCCTCATGTCCGGAGCCTGATGTCTGCAGTCTGATGTCCGGAGCCTGTCGATCATTGCCAGATATCCGGAGTCCGATGCCAGTGTTCTGATGTTCTATCTGAGATCCGAGTCCTGATGTCCTGCCTGAGACCTGATGTCCGCCTGGTGTCCTGATGTCCTGCCTGAGACCTGATGTCCTGATGTCAAGTCTGTGTTCCTGACATCCAGACCATGTTCCTGATGTCCAGTCCGTGTTCCTGATGTCCAGTCCGTGTTCCTGATACCGTACCCGTGCTCCTGATGCCCTGCCTGTGTCTTGATGTCTGGTCTGTGGTCCTGGTAGTCCAGCCTGTGTCCAGATGTCTGGTCCATGGTCCTGGTGGTCCAGCCTGTGTTCCAGAGTCAGTCCCACCTGTGTTCCTGGAGAGTCTCCAGCCTTGTTTGCCGGTGATGGCTCTGCCTGGATCTAACCAGCCGATGACGTGTGTTGCCACCCCGGAGTTCCTGTCCTGCCTGTGTCCTGATGTTCCGCTGGTCCCCTGGGTCCACCCTGTGATGACTTCTGTCCTGGATCAGTGTCTGATGTTCTCCTGCTGAGCCAGTGCTATCACTGAGGCCTGAGAGAGAGGCCATCCTGATATGCCCATTCCATATGATCCTGGACTACATCAAGCCGTGATGACCCCTGCCATTGTCTGAAGTCTGTCCGAGGTTGGTGTCTGATGTTCTCCTGCTGAGCCTGTGCTACGCCTGAGGCCTGAGAGACGCTGCCCTAGTATGCCCGTGCCAGATGTCCCTGGACTGCATCAACCCGTGATGTCCTCCTGCCTTCGTCTCTTCGTCTGAGGCATGCACCCTGATGTGAAGAATTAGTAGCCTGGCCTAATTATGTTTCATGTTTGTACTTTGTTTCTGTCTGAGTAAACTTTATGTCTTCATACCTGAAGCTGTGCGGTGTCATGTAGTTCTGCCACCACGTCCACATGCTCAGCTGCCACTGACCCCAGTCGCTACCCTTCCCTAGTCCGGGTAGGCCTGGGTCCCCCCTGTCATCCAGAGGGTCCACATTCCATCCCCACCTAGGACGCTTGCCCCACATCGTCGTGGTCAGTCGACATGGAGGCGTTGACTAGGCCGCGTCTGCGGTCGCAGTCGTGACATACACCTCACACACCCAAACGCTTTCCTGCAGGTTTTTTAACAAAGGAACCTGTGGCCTTCAGCCACATAGAAAACCCAGGCCTGGAATGAAGAAGACTGCTCGACTACTATCCTGCTGTTTCACAACACAACATCCCAGAGCAGGTTTCGCCTACATCTGCCTTGGACACTAGCATGTCCAAGACTACACTTATTTTTATTTCTAGTCTGCATTGCTGTCACCGCTATGCCTGTGAATGCCATGCACTCCTATGGCCTTCATACACTTCCGTGCACAACCTGGGAAGAGCACACAGTGACCCCTACCTGTGACCTCGAATAGTAAAAAAGAATTAGAGGGTACCACACAAAAGGGATACACAAGAAGCCATGAAAAATAGAGAAAAGCTACAGACTTAGACCAGGATCACCTGAATAGACAAATACTTTTATTGGATACAAAAAAGACATAACCAATTAAAAACATTTAAAAGATCATAAACATGACAAATAGCAAACCCTATTAGCCCAAAATAGAGCTAAAAAACTCCCCCAAGCAAATGATACACACATGAGGTGTGTAATAGCTTATATCGCATGTGACAATGCAAAAATCAAAACAATTGATGTAAATGTCAGTTATGAGAGCATACACAGTATGGTCGGTAGATATGACCAATTGACTCCACCCATAAGGGAGTGAAATGACACCTATTCACCTGTCACCAACATACTAATGTGAGCCACAGAAATACACAGTAAAAGCTTCCAATGGCTCCAACCGCCATGTGTGGAACTATAAGACACAGTCCACAAAGAGAGGAATGAGTAATTCCCAAAAAAGCAGAGTTTAAGTGTTACAAGTGTTTTTTAGCTCTGTTTTGGGCTAATAGGGTTTGTTATTTTTCATGCTTATGACCTTTTAAATGTTTTTTAATTGGTTATGTCTTTTTTGTATCCAATAAAAGTATTTGTCTATTCAGGTGATCCTGGTCTAAGTCTGTAGTTTTTCTCTATTTTTCATTACCTGTGACATCGGTCACTGCTTCACCATTGCAATCACAGATACACCTGCGACTGCAATGCCCCTTCATGATCTCACAACACCTACATGTGTATCCTGGGGAGAGCAAACAGTGACTCCTGTGACAC
The DNA here is from genome assembly GCF_039654945.1 of Dendrobates tinctorius. Lineage (NCBI taxonomy): Eukaryota > Metazoa > Chordata > Amphibia > Anura > Dendrobatidae > Dendrobates > Dendrobates tinctorius. The sequence goes on from NW_027361755.1 coordinate 1,769,785, forward strand.
CGGTCACTACCTCACATGTGTTTATATAAAGAGTAGCAATATATCTGGCTATAATGTAAATTGAATGTGGCATTTTTCATCTGTTTTTCACTGCATAGTCTCCTTTATTATCATCTTGAGCTAGTACATCAAGGTTAGCTGCCATGATGTTCCCGTTCCACAGCATACTTAGACATAAGAAATCATGCTCCCTTATTTCTCTGAGAAACTGAGTCTGAGCAGAAAAAGTAAATTAATGTGCATGCAAAATTTATTTGCATATGAACACATGACCTTTACACAGAGAAAACCAAAAACAAAACAAATATCCTGGAATAAAAAAGTAAAAAAATATATTGCAAAAATTGCATGAAGGTAGTAATAATAGTAATAATAAGGGTATTTAGTTAACATAATTTTGACCAAAATAATGTAGTTTGTGTTTTGTTTTTCCCTTATTTCTCTGTAGCTCAGTCAGAAGTAGCACCAGCATGGAAGACATTAGGCAGCAATATTTGATCTGAAATCAAAGAGCAAGCTGTGTTCCTTGCCGTGTGATGGCCAATTGTTGTTTGGGAAAAAGCTGGATGACATCCAGGAAAAAGATGGTGATAAGAAAAAGGGCTTTCCCAGGTTTTCAGGAGAGTAAATAAAGTCTTCCTTTCGGAGGAAAAAATTTAGTAGAGTAGAGAGAAAGAAATGGGAAGGTAGAAGCAAAAGGGAGTCTGGATTCATGATCGGGGATCCCTCCTCCAATACCAAGAAGTCCCCTCAATGGCACCAAATGAGCAGTAGCAGTATTTGGGGGAGGCTTTCCCTCTTTGTATAGGTCTCGGAGAACATCTCCTCCAGCACCTGTGTCCTGGATATAGTAAGGGAAGGCCTGAAAATAGAATTCAACCATCTGCCACATCATTCATTTGTAATAACCCCCAGATCATCAGCAGGAGAACAACTTGCCCTAGAGACAGAGATCTTGGGCCTAGTGGAGAAGCAGGTTCTATGCGAGTATTTAGGAGAACAAAGCGCAATGTAATTTTATTCCCTCCTCTTTTTGATAAAAAAAAATCCAGATGGCTCATTCAGGACCATCAAAAATCTGAAGGGTCTCAATCTCTGGATAAAGAATCACACCTTCAAGATGGAGTTGGTGAATACAGGCATAAAACTTCACCACAATTGTTTTATGGTGGTGGTCGACTTAAATGATGCTTACTAGCACATCCCTATCAATCCAGACCATGAGAAATACCTGAGAGTGGTCCTATACATTCGAGGAAAAGTCAGACATTTTCAGTTCCAAGCTCTTCCTTTCAGGTACATGGTAGCTCCAAGTGTTCACCAAGTTGATAGCAGAGATGACAGCCTTCTTACTCATCTGGAACACAGTCATCGTTCCTTATCTGGACGATTTTCTCATAGTAAGAAGATCAGAGGACCACTGTGCTATGCAGCTGAAAAAGGTTACAGCAAGATCTGGGCTGGATAGTGAACACTGAACAATCAAAACTACAAGCCCTAAGAGTACAAACCTTCCTGGGCCTTGTCCTGAACTCTAAACTGCAGACTTGTTACTTGCCCGAGGATAAGGCAGGAAAGGTGGTGAACCTGACCTCAGCAGCCATAGAGCTTCCAAAGATGTCCATGAGGAAAGCGATGTCCCTATAGGGAACCCTAATATCCTGCATCCTAGCAGTCAGACGGGTTCAATTCTACACCAGGTAACTGTAGTGGGAAATCCTGTCTGCACCGAGTTCGCTAAAACGGCATTTTTTAAGGGAAGGTAGATCTTTCTTCAGAGGTCAGAAACTCCTTCAGATGGTGGATAGACAGGTCGAATTTAACATCAAGTGTCTCATGGGTGAGGCCAGTAAATGACATAATTTTGACAGACGCGAGCATCACAGATTGGGGGGCACACCTGAAGAGTCATGCAATTCAGGGGTCTTGGACACTCCCAGTAAAAGGAAGGTCATCAAATCTAAAAATTGTAGGCGGTGGAAAGGGCTCTAGGAAGCATTCTTCTCCTCCTGGGTCATCACGTCCACTTTATATTGGACAACCGGGCGACGGTGGCGTATATCAACCACCAGGGGGGAACAAGGTCCCAATCCCTAATGAAAGGAGCAGACTTTTTAAGCTGCAACAAGCAGAAACAGGGGGAATGAGAGCTAAACACCAGAGTGTTTCAGCAGATATTTCATCTAAGGAGGACGCCAGAAATAGATTTGTTTTCCAACAGACACAACAGAAAGGTAAAAAAAAGTTCTGTTCACTAGACCCAAGGGAAAACAAATTTGCAGTAGACACCCTCCAGATTCCCTGGGACTTCACGATTGCTTACACCTCATCTTCGATAGCAATTATTCCAGCAGTCATGAAAAAGATCAGGGAGGATAAGGCAGGAGTGATTAGGATTGCTCCTTTCTGGCCAAAAAGACCATAGTTTTCCCTGCTAAGGACAATGTCACTATCAGATCCATGGATCCGATCCTGCCAGAGATCCTGGACCTTTTAGGCTATGTGCACACATTACGGAATTCCCGCGGAAGTTACCGCAGGAATTCCGGATTCCATTCTGCGAGAAAACCGCATTTTAAATTCCCTCCATTTTCTAGAGAAAGACTAGCGATTTGCAAGCGTAATTAGCTTGCAGAATGCTAGCGTTTTCCAAGTGATCTGTAGCATCGCTTGGATAACTGATTGTTGCAAAATTAATGAACATGCTGTATTTTTTTCCACGATGCGATTCCGCCACGGAAAAATCCGCAGCACTAGCACAACATTGCGGAATCCCATAGGATTGCATGGGATGCTTTTTTTTGCATTTTCGCGGCAAAAACGAGCGTGAAAAACCACCGCAAAAACGCAACGTGTGAATGCAGCCTTATGCAGGGGCCAATATTCCACACTTAATTGAAGGGCTTCCATCTAGCAGTATGGAATTTGAAAGGGCAGTACTACGTAACAGAGGGTTTTCGCCTGGGTTAGTTTCCACCACAATAAAGTAGAAAACCCGTAACAAAAATTTACAAAAGGACATGGAAAAAATTCTTGATGTTTTAAGGGAAGCCATTAGGTCAAAAGCCTCCAACTGGTCTCATCCTGGAGTTCCTTCCGACAGGGTTTGAACTAGGATTGGTTACTAGTACCCTTAAAGGGAACCTGTCAGCAGGATTGTGCACAGTAACCTACACACAGTGTCAGGTCGGTGCCATTATACTGCTTAAAATAATACCTTGGTTGATGAAATCCGTTTTGAGGTTGTTTAATTTTAATTTTCAGTTTTTAGTTAATGATATGCCCATGCTCCATGGTGTCCTGAAGGGGGTGGGTCTTCATGTGGTGCTCTGATTAGGTATTCATAATGCAGACTGCTGATAAGTCACTGATCCCTCAGTGACCTGCCCCCTAGTTTACATATTGAATATCTGTACATATTGAAGAAAAAAAAAGCCTTCTTCAAGCAGGTGCCAGCCGAGGCTCCCACTCTGCATCATAATCGCATGTTTAATGTCTCAATAATAAATGTGGTTGATATTATTCAGATAGAAAAAAACAATTTTAAAATGGCGTCCGCCACACCTGCGCAGTAGATGATGTCGGTGTATATAGGTGATCCGATAGCTGCTACTGCGCAAGCGCCAGTGGCATCATATTGCTAAAAAAGAAAAAAAAATCCTCCAAGATGGCGCCGCCCACGCCTTCACTGTAGCAGCTCTCGGCTATCTTTTTTTTTCTTCTCCAGCAAGATGGCACCACCGATGAATGCACAGCAGCAGCTATCAGGTCACCTATATACACAGATAGCTACTACTATGCAGGCGCCATTTTAATTTTTTTTTCTATCTGAATAACATCAACCATATTTATTATTGGGATATTAAACATGCGATTATGCTGCAGAGCGGGTGCCGCAGCAGGCATTTGCCCGCGGAAGGGTTTTTTCTTCAGTATGTACAGATATTCATTATGTAAACTAGGGATCAATGACCTGTCAGCAGTCTGCATTATGAATAACTATGCAGAACACCACAGGAAAACCCCCTCCACAGATTCACCCCGGAGCACAAGCATATCATTAACTCAAAACTGAAATTAAAGATTAACCCCTTCATGACCAGAGGTACTTTTGTTTTTGCGTTTTCGTTTTTTGCTCCTCTTCTTCCCAGAGCAATAATTTTTTTATTTTTTGGTAATAATGGCCATATGAGGGCTTGTTTTCGCAGGAGAAATTGTACTTTTGAATGACATCATTGGTTTTAACATATCATGTACTGGAAAAGGGGGGAAAAAATTTCAAGTGCAGTGAAATTGCAAAAAGAGTGCAATTGCACAGTTGTTTTTTTTTTACCATGTTCACTAAATGCTAAAACTGACCTGCCAATATGATTGTCCAGGTCATTACGAGTTCATAGTCACCAAACAGGTCTAGGTTCTTTTTTATTTAAGTGGTGAAAAAAAATCCAAACTTTGGTAGAAAAAAAGAAAAAAATGGCGCTATATTCTGAGACCCGTAATGTCTCCATTTTTCGTGACCTGGGACTGTGTGAGGGCTTAGTTTATCCCACGAAAGTAAGTCATTAATCATCATACTTGGTACATATGCATCCATCTTTCTTCCTCTGTGACCATTTGACTCTTTGTTTGGAGTCGCTATATATGTGCTATATATTTTTCTATTGAACTGAGCCACTATGGGGATATTGATAGTACTAATTTGTTAAAGCCCTAAGCACTTAACCCTTGCTAGCCATATCCTTATCATTTCTTCTTCTAACCTAATAGAGAGGGAAAGTAGGGACATCCAGCAACGAGCGCATGCGCCAATCTCATCATCATAGGGTTCCAACCTGCGCGGCCAGGTAGGGAACCAGAACATAGGCACATAGGGTAAGTGAAGCTTACTGTTTGCCACATGGGTTTTTTTTTGCCTTCCTCTGGATCAACAAGATAGGGCATGTAGGTTAGGATATGGGGTGGACTAGATGGACTTAAAGTCTTCCTTCAACCTTAATAACTATGTTACTATATGTTGTTCCCATTCTGTGTCTCTATATGCTACAACACATGCTAGTAGTCATTTGGTCTATCTGGACCATTAAGATTACATCCTGTTGCATTTTTTGTGCGTCCGACTTGCCCCCAAAAAACGCATGCGCACGCAATGCGTTTTTTTACAGCAAAACACCCATTAAAGTCTATGGGTGCGCATACATGCGCATTGTAATGCGCGCATATGCACAAAAAAAGCATGCGTTTTTTAAAAAAATGCACCAAAACCCACAAAAAAACACACACAAGCGCATGATGCGTTTTTTTCATGTGTTTGTGTGCGCAAAAAATGTGCAGCAAAAAACGCAAGTGTGAAAGTAGCCTAAGGTGTTTACAATTCTCCAGAAATCTCTCAGGTGTGCAGTCATGGGTGAAGGGAAAACATCAAGGTTAATTAATGGTAGCTGTTTTTTCCAGAATCCATGACAGCACCCGTATATACCCTTCCTTTTTTCCACTATATGGGTATGCACTATAGTTTGGGTGTTTATGATGTTGTGCTGGTTATCTGTATAAATTAACCTGGAGGTTCTTTCATGCTTTGTAACCTGAAGTGGGGGAGAGGTATTGCCCTTATATTTCAGTAGGTTTCCTGTCCTAGGTGGGTAGATCCCTCTCTCAGGTGTGCTGCCCTTGGTTCTGGAACAACTGGCTACTGGTAAGTAACCTTGGTGTTTTCTGTTTATTGGCTATTGTGAACATGTGCTTACATGCATGAACATCAATATATAGCCAAGTTCATACGTTTGTTTTTTTAGCAATATTAAAAGGTGTAGCTGTGAATCCAGCACCGGAATAAGATTAAACACTAACTAGAATGCAGAATCAGTGTAATTTTGCATCTGTCCTCTTCCACCACCTCCCTCCTCTTCACCTCTTCTCTCCATATACTTATATGGGCAGCAACTGGATCCCTTATCTGCTAAAAGTCTGTCTCATATCTGTATTTTGAGTGAATGATGAATTTAAAAGACAAGGTGAAGAAAGTGGTATGGAGAAGAAAGCAGAATATTTCTCTAATAAGATATTATAACGCTTGGAGGAGGCGCACGTGGTTTGTGAACCCACTGTGCTACAGACCGGATCTACTCTGGAGGGCTGAAACTAAGCAGCTACCTTGGTGTTCACTGGAGCTTCTAGTGGTGAAGTCAGAATTGTGCAGCAGTTAGCTGCCAAGTGAAACTCCAGGGTGGCATCCAGCAGTGGCAGCTGACCCCCAAGGGTCTAAGCCATTAATCCAGATTCCCAGACAGGGCAGGAATGTGCAGACAGGGTGGCCACTTGGGACAGGTTCAGACTGTGCAGACAGGACTGCTGCTTGGGTCAGATTAAGACTTGTAGACAAGATGGCAACTAGGGACAATACAGACACACAGGTCTCAGGTAACAGTTCTGGTACTGTCCTTGTGGCCACGGGGTACAGATACCACGGAGACCTTTTCAGGATACAGACACTGCCGAAGTGGACATAAAAAAAACAAACAACCTATACTGGACTAAAGGGATACAGGATAAGGGAAATCACTATAATAGATTATGGGAACACAGGATATGTGAATAGTTTTAACAGACTGAAGACAGGGACCTGCCACCATACAGTTGCCAACATCTAACACTAACTATAGGTGTTGCTCAGGCACATCCCCTCAGCGACTGTCTGTAGCATCTGACATTAACTAGAAGCCTCACAAGAGTTATCTGTTGTGATCCAGTAACCTCTGTTACAGCTAGGGAGCACTATGTATGCGCTTCAGGATGTGCTTGGAGGCATAATTATCATGCCAGTCCTAAACTGGCATTATTGTAAATGGCTGGTATGCGTCGCAGATGTTATCTGCGCTGTAAGCCCAAAATGATATAGTTATGCTGGGACTTATAGTTCCACAAGTGTTTGTTGTGTTTAGTTATAAGGGGGGCTTATAGGGTTAGTCAGAGAGCTGGGTGGGAATTGACTAACTACACATGCACCGCCCATCCATGGGAGTGGTTACAACCATATAATGTGACTGAGGTCTGGCCACATGGTCAGAGAGTTTGTGTACCTGAATGGTCCAGGGTGCAAGGTCCAGAAAGGTCTGTGTTGGAAGGTCTGGGCGTTGGACAGGTCACATGTGTTCGCAGAGTCTGTGAAGGCACTGCATTTGGGGGAGCTACCGTCTGTCTGATAGTCGGGACTGTCGGTAGTGCACTGGATGCAAGGATGGTGATCCCAGTTCGGCAGCTTCCCCAGGAACCAGGACTGACAGGAGGTCAGTCTGTGGAGCAGGAGCTCCTGAGAGGTAACCCTGGACATGGGGAAAGAACTGTGCGCACTGGCAAAGGTCCGTTATTGAACTGTGCGGTCACCCGGTGACTGGAGAAAGTCAGGTGTGACTAGTGAATGCTTGGTAAAGCTTATGTGATAAAGTAATGGACTATGTGTAAGCCGGTGATGTGCAACCTGGCTTACGGCACGGTTTATGGTGCTTAATTAAACCGTATAGACTGTTTTGTGTGAAAAACCCGTGCATGACTACGTTAATCCGCTGCAAAGCGAGTGTTCCCCAACACGCATAGTAGGCACTACACCACATTTGGTGCGAGACTGTGGGCAACAGTTCAGAAAACACATGTGAGGTGTTTGCTGTGGCTTGACGGGGTCATGATGTTTATTCTCAAGTCAGTTTGCTGTGGCTCAGCGGGGTCACGAATAGTACAAGCATCTGGCTGTAACTCGGCGGGGTTACGAAGTTTGCTTTGGATCGGTGGGTCCACGAAGATGGCGCATCGGAAGCGTACAGGGCCTGGTGGTAGCAGGATCTGCAGTTACAGATGCAGCAAGAGGTTCTGCAGCAGCAGGCGCTGCAGTGACAGCAGCAGCTGCTTGTGATCGGCAGCCAGAGGTGCCGGTGGTTTAGCGGCTACAGCAGGAGCCGGTGAGGTGACATAAGAGGACATCAGAGGTCCAATGAGTACAACCTTTTAAAGGGCCAGTACAAGCCCGAGAGACATACATTTTCTGTGTGAACTCGGACCTGAGAGTACTGTGGGAAGTCTTACGGGGTAACCCAAACAGTGATGGTTGCCCAAAATGGGGTGGAGACCCAAAAGGAGCGGTATCCCAAAAGGCAGTAGTTGCCCAAAAAGGGGTGAAGTCCCGGGGAAGAGTAATTACCCAAAAGGGGCAGAGCTTCCTGAAGGTAAAGGGGTGGTGCAGACAGTGGCAAGTGTACTATGCGGTAAGAGGCTTCGGGGGTGTGCCCTGCTGATGAATGAAGTGAATGTGTTTGGACTGGTCGGTTCTGGGAGCTCAGTGACCCTAGTGAGGACTGTGTCCGATAAATTTATAATATCCAAAAGGAAGGTTGCGGTCACCTGCATCCATGGGTTTACTAGGGACTATTCAGTAGCCTTGGTGATCCTCGAGACAGTCAGGGACATTAAAAACCATGAGGTCGGTATAGTCCCGAACTTAACCTGTCTGGTGATAGTAGGACGGGACTCCTGGCTGTTCTCAGACTTGTGGGAGGGGAGAGCTCCTCTACAGCAGGAGGATGGAGATCTCTCTACTGATGGGGTGGCGTACGTTAAAGCAGTAACACCTCCCAAAATGGACGGGTCAGAAGTAGGGTGACCGGAGGAAGGGATGCGTCTGCCCAACTTACTGACCTGAGGTCCCCTGAAGTATATGACAGTGTGGCTGATACGAATGTAGTAGGTATACAGAGTGGAGCTAACACCCAGATAGAGAGCATCTTGAGGGTTCACCATACTGTGTGGTGTGACTGTGATGTGTTATTGCCAGTAGCAACCACTAGGACTGAGTACAATGTTGTGCAGACAGAAGATCGGACACAAGGGAATGAGTGCTTCACAAGGTGAAGACGAGGAAGCTCCAGAAGTGGGGTCCGACACCATTAGAAATGGGGACCGCTGGTTCCAGGATGACCGATCGGGTGGTGGTGACTCCTATTCAGACAGTGACGACAGTGGAAAAGAGTGCAGTAAGACCGACTCAGGTCAAAATAGCAAGTCTTCCTCCCATCGCTGGAGGTATAAAGGCCGAAATGGGCTCAACAAACTGCACCCTCTGAGAAGACAGATAATGAGGAGGCGGGGACAGATGCCAACAGGGTTAGTGTCCTTGAGAAAGAAATCATGTTACCACTGACAAGACCTAGCACTGAGGTAGTCGAGGAAATGAGAAACATAAAACTGACCCATGGTAAGGGTAGGGTTCCAATAGCTAAAATAGCAGGTGGAGAACAGCTCTCAGACAAAATAGAAGAGCTGCCGGAGAAGCTGTCCAATTCGATCACTGTCACACAACAGCTAGAGTAACAAATTGACAAGATGACATAGGAAATAAGCACATGGAAAGAGCAGGCTGACAGTTTTCACCAGGTAGAAGCACGTCTCCAAAGCTTGGACAAAGGTCTGTCAACAGCTGGCGAAGGAGAGTTTGAAGGTGGCAGCTTTACAGGCTGAAGTAAAGACAATAAAAGAGCATGTTGAATAAGAAAAGGCGCTGAGACAGGTGGCTGAGCACCGAGTGGATGAGCTGGTGAAGGAAGTCTCGGAATTCAGAGGTCACCTGTCAACATTGCAAAGTGTAAATGAGGCCTTAAGGGAAGATGTGGAAGTACTCAGAGAAGCTTTAAGAGGTCTTCTGCCAGAAGAGAAGTTGGTGGGCAAAGACTTACAGCGGCTGTGTCCAAGGGATAACAAGGCGGAGCTACAAATACCCAACTTAGTGAGGGGACCTGAAGAGTGTGCGCTTAGAACGGAACAAAACAATCACCCGGTTCTAGTAGAGCCCCTGATGGAAAAGTTAGTGGCCAAGTGGGAGCCTGCCGTCCATGAAGAGAGTGAGCCCTCGATCTTCAAGTGCGTGATAGAGGTACGCGAAGACATGCAAGAAGCCTGTACCACTGAGGGTGTGCATGAGGCCTTTAAAAAGGCGGTCGAAGTGTATAGGGTGCACTGAGACTCAGCAGTTGGTCGTACTGTCGACCAGGGAAGACAGTGAAGTGGGTGGCTGTCCTGAGGGATATGCATCTTCAATGTCTCCGCACAAAACAAATGATCATGTTGAGTAATATGAAAGCCGCTCGACGTCTGGAGCTTGCGAGGGAAGCTAAAGATCGGCTGGGCTTAGTGGAAGATGCAATTCCGGTACCCAGACATCTGGTGGGGAAAGTCATTGGAAGGCTTAGAAAAGTGATGCAAGAGCTTGTGAATAGATCCGATGTGGCAAGAGTGAGGATTCCACCTGAGGTTGAAGTACAGGTAGCTGGTGAAGATGGCTTTATTACAATCATTGTTGTTGGCTCTGTGTAAAGCTTTAGGAACATCTGAATGCTCCTGGAATATCAGGTAACATACCTGAGGGAGAGAGAGCAGCTAAGACTGGACCAACTGGAGGTTAATAAACTGATGCAGAACATCAGATGGCGGCAGCCTTCAACCCGAGGTATAAGGACCAGAAGGGACCCTCCAAATAATGAAATGGCAGTTAGCCGAAGACTTTCAGCAAGACAAGTACGTCGAGATTCTGCAAGTGACAGGTCTACTCTCTGTGTATGAGACTGAGAGACCTCGACAGTAGCCCCTGTGATATACTAGATGGGTCAGACTCAGACCAGACAGCTGGCTCGACTGTAAGTGGGACTTATGACCGCACTGACCAGGGGAGCCGGCCATGGAGAGAATAGTCGGGTGACGGGGTGTACTGGAAAAGTGTAGAGACTAATATGGTCTGGGGACACAGATGGACTGTGACTTGAAGGCCAAATCCCAAGGCTGATATACTGACCGCTGGGGGCAGGGGAGGCCTAACAAAGATATGATGCTGAATGACGCCCAAAACATACTGAGACGGGCCTCTCAAGTTGTAGGGCAAGGTGACAATGGGTACCGGGTTTCGAAGCACCTAGTGTGTGACAAGTGTTCAACCCAACAAGTTTGAATGGGTGGAGGGTATGAAATGCAGTAACTTCTGTTACAGCTGTGTGTGCGCTTCAGGATGTGCTTGGAGGCATAATTATGATGGTGAATTAGGAACTGGCATTATTGTAAATGTATGTGTCACAGAGGTTCTCTGCGCTGTAAGCCCAAAATAATATAGTTATGCTGGGACTTATAGTTCCACAAGTGTTGTGTTTACTTATAAGGGGGGCTTATAGGGTAAGTCAGAGAGCTGGGCAGGAATTGACTAACTACACATGCACCGCCAATCCATGGGGATGGTTACAACCATATAATGTGACTGAGGTCAGGTCACATGGTCAGAGAGTGTGTACCTGAATGGTTCAGGGTGCAAGGTCCGGGAAGGTCTGTGTTGGAAGATCCTGGGAGTAGGATCGGATTCCTGTAGCACGTGGTGAGACCTTGGAACTGGTGGCCTGGGTGTTGGGTATAGCACCCGGACAGTCCACGTGCGTTTGCAGAGTCTGTGAAGGCACTGCATTTGGGGAGCTACCTTCCGCCTGAGGGTCTGGACTGTCGGTAGTGCACTGGACGCAAGGATGGTGATCCCAGTTCGGCAGCTTCCCCAGGAACCAGGACTGACAGGAGGTCAGTCTGTGGAGCAGGAGCTCCTGAGAGGTAACCCTGTGCGCACTGGCAAAGGTCCGTTATTGAACTGTGCGGTCACCCGGTGACTGGAGAAAGTCAGGTGTGACTAGTGAATGCTTGGTAAAGCTTATGTGATAAAGTAATGGACTATGTGTAAGCCGGTGATGTGCAACCTGGCTTACGGCACGGTTTATGGCACTTAAGTAAACCGTATGGACTATTTTGTGTGAAAACCACGTGCCTGACTACGTTAATCCGATGCCAAGCGAGTGTTCCCCAACACACATAGTAGGTGTTACACCACATTGGGGGCATTTTTCCATGTGCATGCTACCCCTTTAAGAGCAGGGGGGAGAGCACACACCACTGAGAGACAGTGCGATGTGCACAGGAGCAGACAGGAGGGAGAAGGGGACACTATGCAGGGGTGCCGGCAGCAGTGCTACAGATATATTACAAAGTTTTTTTTTACCCATTTACCATTTCTTTTCACTCTGGTAGTAAGACATGTCAGAGGCAATGATGGAGACTGCAGGGCGTAGACCCAAAGTGGGGATTTCCCACTTTATCCAGGACAGTTGATGAGACGGAGATGAGTGGATCAATTCACGGACTCCAGTATAGCGTCTAGGTTAGTGGCACATGGTAGCTGGATGGGAGAACACCAAATTTTTTACCTTTCGGCATCCTAAGCAAAAATCTTGAATAGTAAAGATGAAACATGATTTGTGCATTATGCTCATCTCTACGAAAGAACTATGGATTTATATTTTGTTTATTCATTCATAGTCGTAGCAGCCAAAACGTGCTCATTTTTATGTATGATTCATTATATGACATCTTGCATTTTTGTGTCTGTAAGGCAGTGTTCACATTTTGCATAATTACAGTGTATTTTCGTTTTTTTTGCAAGTGTCCACACTAAACCATGCAATAACAATCTTCTCTGAATATTTGATTTTTTTCTGCAGATTTAAAGCAGCTTTTAATGTTTTTTTAGTACAGAAAAGCTTTGATTGTGCACTTGAAAAAAAGTAACTGCAGTTTTTCACAATTTTTTTAGGCTCAACATAGAGCTTTTGGAAAAAAAGCACCAAAACTGCACGGAACAGACTGCCACGAGAAGTGGTGAGTTCTCCTTCAATAGAAGTCTTCAAACAGAGGCTGGACAGACATCTGTCAGGGATGATTTAGCGAATGAAATTCTCAAAGCACAATTGTTAACAATTCCGAAAAGAGGGAAGAATAGGAAGCATTTAAGGAAACCAGGATGGATGAACACAGTACTTAAGCAAATGTTAAAAAGGAAGAAAAAAATGTTTATAAAATGGAAAGAGGGAGGCATATCTAAAGAAGAATATAATGCTGTCTGCAGAACCTGCAGGGCACAAATCAGATTATCTAAAGCCGACAATGAATTGAGGCTTGCAAGAGATGTCAAAAGCAATAATAAAGGATTTTGGGGATATGTCAAAAGTAAAAGAAAAGTCAAAGATGCTATAGGATTTTTACAGGATGACAATGATGAAATGGTAAGACAAGATGTTGAGAAGGCCGAACTTTTAAATTCCTATTTTGCATCTGTTTTCTCTCAGAAAGGAAATGTAACATAAACTGTTCTTCACTGTCCTATTAAGGGAATAGAAGAATCCAGGATAGCTATAAACAGAAAGATAGTGAGGAAACATTTAGCCTAACCTAAATGAATTCAAGTCTCCAGGTCCAGATGAATTACACCCCAGAGTACTGAAGGAGATAGCAGAAGAAATTTTTGAACCCCTCTCCATAATCTTTGAAAATTCTTGGAGAACAGAAGAAGTCCCAGAAGACTGGAGAAGAGCAAATGTTGTTCCTATCTTCAAAAATGGGAAGAAGGTGGACCCAGGCAACTATAGGCCGGTGAGTCTGACTTCTATACCAGGAAAGATCTTTGAACAAATTATTAAACAACATGTATGTAAGTACCTGCATAAGAATGAAGTGATTAAACAGAGTCAGCATGGGTTTGTAGCTAATAAGTCATGTCAGACTAACTTAATTTCCTTCTATGACGGAATCACTGATTGGGTGGATCAGGGAAATGCTGTAGATATAGTATATCTTGACTTCAGCAAAGCATTTGACAAAGTCTCTCATACAATCCTTATTGAAAAAATGACTAAGTATGGAATGGACAAGGCAACTGTTAGGTGGATTCATAACTGGCTTAGTGATCGGACCCAAACAGTGGTCGTAAATGGCTGCACATCCAGTTGGAAGAATGTCTCAAGTGGGGTACCACAGGGCTCTGTCCTGGGCCTTGTATTGTTCAACATCTTTATCAACAATTTAGATGAAGGAATTGAGGGTAAACTGATTAAATTTGCTGATGACACAAAGCTAGGAGGGATAGCTAATACTAGAGAAGAGAGAGGATTCAAAAAGATATAAATAAACTGGAGCAGTGGGCAGCAAATGACAGAATGGTTTTTAACAGGAAAAAATGCAAAGTACTACATCTGGGCAATAAAAATGAAAAAAGCATATACAGAATGGGAGGAATAGGGCTAAGCAACAGCACATGTGAAAAAGACTTGGGTATACTAATAGATCACAGACTGAATATGAGTCAACAGTGTGATGCAGCAGCAAAAAAGGCAAATGCAATTCTAGGATGTATTAACAGAAGCATACAGTCTAGATCACGTGAAGTCATTATTTCCCTCTACTCCTCTTTGGTCAGACCTCATCTGGAATATTGTGTCCAGTTTTGGGCACCACATTTTAAAAAAGACATCAACAAACTGGAGCAAGTTCAGAAAAGAGCGACCAGAATGGTGACCGGTCTGCAAACCCTGTCTTATGAGGAAAGGTTGCAGGATTTGGGAATGTTTAGTTTGCAAAAGAGAAGACTGAGAGGAGACTTAATAGCTGTCTACAAATATCTAAAGGGCTGTCACATTGTAGAAGGATCAACTTTATTCTCATTTGCACAAGGAAAGACTAGAAGCAATGGGATGAAACTGAATGGGAGGAGACACAGATTAGATGTCATGATCCAGGACGGGATTTCGCTTTGACCCGTCCTGGTTAGACTATGGGTTAATTGTGCTGCCTCTCTCTGGCAGAACGAGGTTATTTAGTGCTCACTGGACCTGGGCCCGGTGTCAGTTATACTCCTGCCCTCAGCTGAGTTAAGTGACCTCTTGTATACGTGTGCCTTGTGCCTGATATCTTGCTTGCTTGTTCGGTTGTGATCTGGTTCTGTCCCTGTTACGAGTTCTGCCTGACCCTCTTGCACTGCGCTACCTCTCGTGTATGACTCTCTGCTTGTGACCCGACTTCTCTCTGCTTGTCCCCTTGGTACCACGTCGCCCTCTTGTGTATGACCTTTGGCTTTGTCTGACTACCCGTCTGTTTGTCCCTCCTGTACCTCGTTTGCCCGTACTGCTGTGACCTCTCAGAGTGAGTTGTTGTATGGTGTCCTGTCCTATCTGAAAACAGGATGCTAAGCCCCACCCCCTTGCAGTCACATGACCATAGGTCCCGTGCCAGATTATTCAGTTTCAGTGTCCGCAGGTCCTATGCCTCTTTACCTTCCAGCACTGACTGGACCCTGACACTATTAGCCTGAAGCACGCATGGTCACCTCTGCTGCCCTTCTCCACAGGTATCTTTTAGCACTGCTTCTGTACTCAGGACACGCACACTGGCTCTATGAGCAAGTGCAGTGCGGTGTCTCTGACATTAGATATTAGAAAAAACTTTTTGACAGTTAGAGTGATCAATGAGTGGAACAGGCTGCCACGAGAAGTGGTGAGTTCTCCTTCAATGGAAGTCTTCAAACAGAGGCTGGACAGACATCTGACTGGGATGATTTAGCGAATCCTGCTTTGAGCAGGGGGTTGGACCAGATGGCCCAGGTGGTCCCTTCCAACTCTACGATTCTATGATTCTATGATCTCAATTCCAGCCAATTCTGAGTTGAAAAAGTCAAATGGTGCTCCTTCCCTTCCAAGCTCTGCCATGCGCCCAAACAGTGTTTTACCCCCACATATAGGGTATCAGCCTACTCAGGACAAATTGCGAAACAACTTTTGGTGTCCAATTTCTCCTGTTACCCTTGGGAAAATAAAAAATTGGGGGCAAAAATATCATTTTTGTGGAAAAAAATGATCTTTTTATTTTCACAACCGGGCGTTATAAACTTCTGTAATCACTTGGGGGTTCAAAGTGCTCACCACCATCTAGATAAGTTCCGTGGGGGGTCTAGTTTCCAAAATGGGGACACTTGTGGGGAGTTTCAATAGTTTAGGTACATCAGGGGCTCTCCAAACGCACATGACACCCGCAGACCATTCCATCAAAGTCTGCATTCCAAAACGTCACTACTTCCCTTTCGAGCCCCGACGTGTGCCCATACAGTAGTTTTCTCTCACATATGGGTTGTCAGCGTACTCAGGACAAATTGGACAACAACTTTTGGGGTCCAATTTCTCCAGTTACCCTTGGGAAAATAAAAAAATTGGTGACTAAAAGATCATGTTTGTGGAAAAAATACGATTTTTTTATTTTCACGCCCGGGCGTTATAAACTTCTGTGAAGCACTGGAGGGGTCAAAGTGCTCACCACACATCTAGATAAGTTCCTTGGGGCGTCTAGTTTCCAAAATGGTGTCATTTGTGGGGGGTTTCCACTGTTTTGGTACATCAGGGGTTTTCCAATCACGACATGGTGTCCAATCTCAATTCCAGCCAAAAACATCAAATGGCGCTGCTTCCCTTCCGAGCTCTGCCATGCGCCCAAATAGTGGTTTACCCCCACATGTGGGGTATCAGCGTACTCAGGACAAATTGTATAATAACTTTTAGGGTCCTGTTACCCTTGGGAAAATAAAAATTGGGGGTGAAAAGATCATTTTTGTGGAAAAAATATGATTTTTTTAATTGTACCGCTGTACGTTATAAACTTCTGTGAAGCCCTTGTGGGTTCAGAGTTCTCACCACATGTCTAAATAAGTTCCTTGGGGGGGTCTAGTTTCCAAAATGGGGTCACTTGTGGGGAGTTTCCACTGTTTAGATACATCAGGGGCTCTCCAAACGTGACATGGCGTCCGATCAGAATTCCAGCCAATTTTGCATTGAAAAAGTCAAACGGCGCTCCTTCCCTTCTGAGCTCAGCCATGCTCCGAAACAGTGGTTCCCCCCCACATATCAGGTATCAGCATACTCAGGACAAATTGCACAATAAAGTTTGCAGTCCAATTTCTCCTGTTACCCTTGGTAAAATAAAAAAATTGAACCTGAAGTATTTTTTTTGTGAAAAAAGTTAAATGTTCATTTTTTTATAAATATTCAAAAAATTCCTGTGACGCACCTAAAGGGTTAATAAACTTTTTGAATGTGGTTTTGAGCACCTTAAGGGGTGCAGTTTTTAAAATGGTGTCACTTTTGGGTATTTTCTATCATATAGACCCTTCAAAGTGGCTTCAAATGTGATGTGGTCCGTAAAAATAAAATGGTGTTGCAAAAATGAGAAATCGCTGGTCAATTTTTAACCCTTATAACTTTCTAACAAAAAAAAATTTTGGTTCCAAAATTGTACTGATGTAAAGTAAACATGTGGGAAACATTACTTATGAAGTTTTTTGTGTGCCGTATCTCTGTGATTTAAGGGCATAAAAATTCAAATTTGGAAAATTGCAAAATTTTCAAAATTTTCACCAAATTTCCTTTTTTTTCACAAATAAACACAAGTTATTTGAATGAAATTTTACCACTAACATTAAGTACAATATGTCATTAGAAAACAATATCAGAATCACCGGGATCCATGGAAGCGTTTCAGAGTTATTACCTCATAAAGGGACAGTAGTCAGAATTGTTAAAAAAATGGCCCGGTCATTAACGTGCAAACCACCCTTGGGGCTTAAGGGGTTAAACCTTTACGGTGTCATGTGTTACCAATGGTTTTCTTGGTAACTGTGGTCCCAGCTGCCTTGAGATCATTAACAAGTTCCCCTGTGTAGTTTTAAGCTGATCTCTCACCTTCCTCATAATCAAGGATACCCCACGAGGTGAGATTTTGCAGGGTGCCCCAAATTGATGTCAATTGACAATCATTTTGTATTTCCTCCATTTTCTTACTATTGCACCGACAGTTGTCTCCTTCTCACCCAGCGTCTTACTCATGGTTTTGTAACCCATTCCAGCTTTGTGCAGGATAACCCTGATATCCTTAGAAAGCGCTTTGGTCTTGCCCATGTTGCAGTGGTTAGAGTCTGATTTATTGAGTCTGTGGACAGGAGTCTTTTATAAAGGTGACTATGCAAGACAGTTATCTTTAATGCAGGTAACGAGTTGATTAGGAGCATCTAACTGGTCTGTAGGAGTCAGAACTCTTAATGGTTGGTAGGGGATCAAATACTTATTTCTCACTGTAAAATGCAAATAAATTTATATAATTCATACAATGTAATTTTCTGGAATTTAATTTTTATATTCTATCTCTCAATGTTAAAATTAACTTACCTTTAAAATTATAGACTGTTCATGTCAGTTGGCAAACTTACAAAATCAGCAAGGGATCAAATACTTATTTCCACACTGTACTTAAAAAAGAGTGGCTGAAGTAGACAATTCCAGTAATCTCTATGTGTCATCTAATATATTCAGCTGGTTAAATGTAGACATGGTAAAAGCCAAGCTAAATGAAATCAATGTGAACAAAACCCCAGGTGAGCTAGTTATTGCTGGATCCCTCTAAAGAAAATAAATGTTTATGTAAATGTATACATTTCTTTCTGAATGTCTGATCCAGTGGTTTGACTATTGTGATAAGTTGGGAAATATTAGTTCTTTTGCAGCAGACTGAATTATTCATTGTTTGTGCACTTACATGTTCACTTTGCCTTTTTTCAGCCCTCAATTTAACTTGAGGACATTTGTCTTTTTTTTAACCATATTAATAATCTAAACAAATATGATTCTTCCACATAGTATGTTTGTCCCCACAGCCCCTACACAGAATGAAGCCCCACGGTCCCCCTATAAGTACTGATCGAAAAAATAATTTAATAAAGAACATTCATATAGTCCAATTCCTTTGGTACACTGCTCCAGGGAGTGCAATGTGGTTCTCTGCCAGCAGGCAAAATCTAGAGACCTCATCCAACCCATAGTGTTGATCCTCCCTTGCAGAGACTAAATGGTGGAACTAGAAGCTGACATTCTACCAATGAATTCAAAATCACGGGTCCCTTAGCGGCCAAGTGGTTTGCTGCTACTAGTGATATACCAGTGCCAGCAGTAGAGACTACATAAGTACGACAAGTGAAAACAATACATTTATGTGCGTACCAAGAATGCTGAAGATTGAGACCAATAATCTTTCCCAAAATTTTTAACAAAGTATATTACAAGTATATTACAAAATCGGGATTATTCAAAAACATCCATCACAGTGCTTAACAAGATTTAATGTACATTTATTCTTAACATGTAGAACATATAGTATAAAGATTTTATACTGAATAAATGATATTCATTGAGTCAGAGGAAAAGGAGGAATTGACAAGGTTTTTTTTTTCATTTTTAACTGCATTTTCTTGAAATACAAATATGAATATGTTAAGCATCATCACTGAAAAACCTTAATAGTTTTGTTGCTTCATCTATTATGGTGTACTAACTTCCATAGTCTAATTCAGTTGGCAGACAACTATGCCCACAAAGTGACCATTAAGCAAAGTATTTCGCTGCTAACCTGAAATAAAGCATTCATTTAAACAGAAACGTTGTAGGTTACCCTCTTGGTTGGAAATATGGCCAGGAGAGAATTATTCATTTTTCAGTAACATGAGAAGAAAGAAAAATTGAGAAGAGGACCATAAAAATGTATCACTTTCACCACATCATGGGGAAATAGACAAATCATCATGTACTAAAATGAATGTTCAAGCAAATAGGGAAAAAAAGGAAAAACATGAAGGCCTATACATCTCTTATATACATTACAGCCCCAGGGAAGTAAAAAGAAACAAACAATAGAAACAAAAACAATAGGAAAAAATATGTAATTAAATATCTAAATACTGTCATCATAGTATGACATATTAAACAAAAACAGATTTCATTATGACACTCATTTCAATATAACTGGTCAGAAAATGTATTTTACTTGCATTTAATTTCCCCATAATAACCTACTCTGCACCTAATGTTCTTGCTAACCAAAAGGATAAAAACAGTATTTCCAAAACTTAGGCTCCTCGTCTACATATATTTTTACAAACTGTCCTATTGCAGACGAGTTTGGTACATTTTTTTTAATATAACTCAAAGTGAAACAAATATTAAGAAAAAAAAAAAAAACTTTTTTGGGTAAATAATTGCTTGCACAGTTTTAGAAATCGGTTCCCCAAGTATACAACCAACAGGAAAAAAAAAGCCCCCCAAAAATGTAATGACCTCTGAATGAAACAATCACCAACTTTGGTTAAGAAAAAATAAAATTAATATACACAAACGGCAAATTAAATTTTTGGATCTCATTGTTTCTTTGAATTTTCAATTGGTAAATAAATGACTTAATATGTGGAGAAAATCTGTTTTTTCCTAATAACATTTTTATTTTTCTTCTTTCAAATCTTGAAAAAAGAACAGAAAAATAGCCAATTATATGTGACTTCCTACTCTCCTTCCACACTTGCATCGCATCCCACTGGTGTCATAATTGTCCAATCTGAAAGAGTACATCACAGATGACAGAGGCAACAGCAGAGTTCAGAACAGCTGAAATAGAAATATCCAACAATCGACCTTCGTGTAAAAGGAACTCGGATCGGTTTTCCTCCACTTTGGCCATGACTAATAAAGCCTTAGCTGCCCTGCGCATCATGTCTATGCTGGGTGGCTCCAAATTTGGGGGCTGCATATGCATGAGGTTATGCTGACTCTGATACTGTGCCATGGTAACTCCATCTTCCAAGAAGCTTATTAAGTTCCCAATGCATCCCTTCTGCACAGCTATGGCCCTTGCAACCAATGTATCCCCCTGAGCAAGGTTTGAAAGCAGTGCCACAGACATTTCTCGACATACAGGGTTTTTACGATCCCCAACATACCTAACAAGAGTCGCATAGAATTTCTCTTGACGACTAAATGGAGGCGTGGACAATATAAGGTCGACATTATGGTCTTGTATACTGAGTTTACATAAAGTTTCCAGCACAAGTCTCTGTGGGGAAAGAACAGAATTGGGCCCTACTGTTGGGAAGGGATCCTGTGCCTCTGCAGATGGGCATACCATCCAGTGTAGCAAGCCATCTAGAATTGGCAAACAGATACTTTCTGTATAAGCAAATAAGTCAAGTTGGCCAGAGATATTGGCTAATGTGACCAAAGTATTTTCCCTCAGATTTTCAAGGCAATCCCACCACCATTTATCTTTGCTACAGCAGGTATCTTTATCTTCATCTTCTTTTTCATAAGTCTGTGGTGTTCGTTTTCTCTCTGGATGCTCATGGTGAAAGAGAATTAACTTCCCAAGAATCAAGACCAAACCTGGATGTTTTGACAGTTCAGCATCATTCCCAGGCACAAAGGACAAACTACGGATAACATTTGACACACAAACGCAGCGCTTTGCTAAAGAGTCTTTCCACTGGGCTATTGTACACAAAGGAGTTTCATCTATATTTCTTGGTTCATCCTCCAGTAGTGTAATATTCCTATGAATTTGGGCTTGGTTGATTCCTAATGAATATTTGTTGCTATTCATTTGTAAGCAAGGGCTAGCTGAGTCTTCAGGCGGATAACCTGTCCTTGCAGACAGCACATCATCAATGGTTGCAGTTATGTTCTCTTCGGTCTGATCCTCTTCATACTCATCTAGCAATTTGATATCAAGATCTTTCTTTTTACATAGTGATCCCTTTGAGGGTTGTGGACTTTTATATATGGGTACCTCCATTTTGCTTTCAAAGTGTGTCTGAATATGTTCAGTTGTGTCACCTCCACCAAGTTGCCAATGAAGTAGTCCACTAATAAATTCTTGAACCCTCCCAAGTTGGTCTGATCGATCAATGACAAAAAGATCATTCTTCTTCACAACTTTGATAGGTAGTTTGTCAAACTTACTAGCTTGTTTTGGCCTTGAAGAAGCATCACTCAATGCTCCTGATTTGACAGAGACATCATCACATGGGTCTTTTTCAGCTACACGTTGAGCATCATCGTTATCAGTAAGCTCATCATCTTCCTCTTCAGTGCTTTCTTTGTAATCCATAGCAGTTTCTTCCTCCTCTACAGATGGACTATGTTCTAAGGTATTTTCGAGGGCTTTAATGGCATTTTCACCAACTTCAGATTCTTTCAAAATCCCAAAAATATCAATGAGGCATTTCCGAAAGTATTCTACCAATAGTTCCAAGAATCCAGGTAGCTAACAAATGAAAAATAAATGGTGGCAATGTTAGGGAAGTTATATTTCTATGATGAACATTTCAATTAATAACAAAAATACATCAATGTTCAACTAACAAAGTAGGCAATTATACACAACATGTAATACTCAAACTATATCACAAAGTTAAAGGGTTTTCTCAATTTGCTAAAAATAAAAATTACTATTACCTATGCAGCTAAATTTCTACATAAGCTAAACTGTCATTTTTGTTTTCATTTCCATGTAATCCCTTTCAACCTGATGCATCCATCCTAATGCAGTAACAATGTGTCACTAGTTTAGTAGGCTGCACCAAGTAGCCTTTCTCCCCCATTTTCCCTCACTAAATTCACATGACAGTGTGACAAACACCAGGTGTTCGGACAGCCAAACCCGAACAGTATGGAACTTTACTGTTTGGGTTCGCCCATCTCTACTCCGCTCTCTCTCTTTTTTCCATACCCTGGGCGTCCCGAACGCCTGCAGCTTGCTTCACTAAAGACGACACCCGACGTATAAGACAACCGCGGACTTTTGAGAAGATTTTCAGGAGTTAAAAAATCATCTTATATGCTGGAAAATACGGTATATATGTAAATTATGTGTATACACAGTATATCTAATATATAAAGCTGAATGTGGGTGTGTGTGTATGTATGTATGTATATCTGGGATTGGCATCCACACCTTCACAGCTACAGCCACAAAATTTGGCACAGTCATACGGCTGGACCCCGAGAGCGTCATAGGCTATGTTGTGAGGCAAAATTTTAACCCTGCGCGTTCTAATTCACCAAACAA
This sequence comes from Dendrobates tinctorius, assembly GCF_039654945.1. Lineage (NCBI taxonomy): Eukaryota > Metazoa > Chordata > Amphibia > Anura > Dendrobatidae > Dendrobates > Dendrobates tinctorius. The sequence continues at coordinate 1,792,600 of NW_027361755.1, forward strand.
TTTTGCCCCTATCTACATAAAGGGGAAAAAGTGTATGTATTGGCATCTGCACCGTCGTAGCTACAGCCAAAAAATTTTGTAGTCACACGTCTGGACCCCGAGAGCGTCATAGGCTATGTTGTGAGGCAAAATTTTAACACCGCACGTTCCAATTCACCAAGCAATTTTGCCCCTATCTACATAATGGGGAAAAAGTGTATGTATGTATTGGCATCTGCACCGTCGTACCTACAGCCACAAAATTTTGCAAAGTCACACGTCTGGACCCCGAGAGCGTCATAGGCTATGTTGTGAGGCGAAATTTTAACCCCGCGTGTTCCAATTCACCAAACAATTTTGCCCCTATCTACATAATGGGGAAAAAGTGTATGTATGTATTGGCATCTGCACCGTCGTACCTACAGCTACAAAATTTTGCAAAGTCACACGTCTGGACCCCGAGAGCGTCATAGGCTATGTTGTGAGGTGAAATTTTAACCCCGCGTGTTCCAATTCACCAAACAATTTTGCCCTGACATGGGATACTCACCACACACGGGGATATGAACACACACACAAAATGCGCCACACACTACCACGTGCTTCAAGACATATAGCACCCTCAGCACACATTTCACCACACATACACCAACCTCGCCACATAAAAGTCGAAACACAAAAGTCGCCACTCAAAACTCGCCACGCTGTCCCAGAGCTGTTTAAAAGATGAAAAATGAGCTGTGATTGGTTGCTATCAGCGACAGTTTTCTTTGTAGACAGTTGTGGTAACTGAGGCCTATTATTCTTATAATTTCTATGATGTTATCATCCTTCTGTAAAGCTGGAAATAACACAATTTACTACAGTGCCAACACAGACAACCCTCTGACACAGGCTGCAGGGGGAGCCCAGTATCACACAGGATAGGATTAGATACACGGCTCAGCAGTCAGTATCACACAGGATAGGATTAGATACACAGCTCAGCAGTCAGTATCACACAGGCTAGGATTAGATACGCAGCTCAGCACACAGTATCACACAGAATAGCATTAGATACACGGCTCAGCAGACAGTATCACACAGAATAGGATTAGATACACGGTTCAGCAGTCAGTATCACACAGGATAGGATTAGATGCACGGTTTTTATGTGCAATATAATCATTATAATTTGTTATAACTAACCACAGTTGGTTACTATGCCCAGGCCATGCCGGGCTCTTCAGCTAGTATGTATATATATATATATATATATATATATACATACACAGTATCTATATATGTAATCATCTTATGGTGTCTGTCTGTAACCGAAATCCAGCAGCGCTGATTGGTCACGGCCTCACGCCCGTGACCAATCAGCGGCAGGCGCAGTCAGGCGCAGCGCTCAATCGGGCGCAGCGCTTAATCTGCAAGAAATAGAATTAAAATTAAAAAAAAGGTTATTGTCATGGTTTGAACAGGGTTCTTGCCCTGCACTCACAGGGTTAAGTGTTCGTGGCCTCTTTCTGGATCTGCGAGGGGTATTTATACTCACTCTTTACCAGGGTTCTCTGTCAGCTATACTGTTGTTCTGGTGTGTCTGACCCCTGGTGTGTGTGTATTCTGCGTTGCTTGTTTGATTCCCGTGTATGACCCGGCCTGTTCCCTCACTCTGTTCTCCGTCTCTCGCTTTGGTACTACTGTCTTCTCCGGTTCTGACCTCCTGGCTTGGCTATCGTCACTCCGTTACAGTTTGTCCCTATTGTACCGTCTATTGCCCGTTCTGGTTTTCTGACCTATTGCTACGTCCTGACTATCCTTTCTGTCTAAACCCCGTGGTACTGTATTGCTATCTGGGGCTTTGACCCTGGCTTCGTCTGGTTTATGTCTCTGTCTATGCCCCTTGGTAACATTGCCCCGTAGTTACCTTTCTAGGAGTTTCCCTGCAGCTCCTAGATCTGTGGAGCTTAGGCCACGCCCCAAGCAGTCATGTGCTTCAGGTCCTGATACTCTGAAGCACGCATCGTCACCGCTGCTGCCCTGCTCCACAGGTATCTGTGAGTACTGTCTTTGTACTCAGGACACCCGCACTGGCACAGTGAGCAAGTGCAGTGCGGTGTTCCTGACAGTTATACTCACCTTCCAACGGCGTCCGATCTCCTTTCCACGCGCCCGGTCTCATGGTCCCAGTAATGCCTTGCGGCTTAGACTGGAGATGACGTCACTCTCGCGAGAGCGTGACGTCATCACCGGTCTAAGCCGCAAGGCATTACTGGGACCGCGAGACCGGGCGTGTGGAAAGGAGATTGGATGCCATCGGAAGGTGAGTATATAACTTTTTTTTATTTTAACAGAGACCATGCATACCAGGATGGGGGGTGAGGGGGACCACGCATACCAGGAAAGGGGAGTGATGGGACCATGCATACCAGCAAAGAGGGGTGAGGGTGACCATGCATACCAGCATAGGGGGATGAGGGTGACCATGCAAACCAGGAAAGGGAGGTAAGGGGACCATGGATACCAGGATAGGGGGGTGAGGGTGACCATGCATACCAGGATAGGGGGGTGAGGGGACCATGCACAGCAGGAAAGGGGGGTGAGGGGGACCATGCACAGCAGGAAAGGGGGGTGAGGGGGACCATGCATACCAGGAAAGGGGGGTGACAGGACCATGCATAACAGGAGAGGGGGTGAGGGGGACCATGCATACCAGAGAAGGGGGTGAGGGGACCATGCCTACCAGGGAAGGGGGGTGAGGGGTACCATGCATATCAGGATTGGGGGGTGAGAGGACCATGCATATCAGGATTGGGGCGTGAGGGACCATGCATACCAGGAAAGGGGGTGACGGGACCATGCATATCAGGAAAGGGGGGTGAGGGGGACCATGCATACCTGGAAAGGGAGGTGAGGGGACCATGCTTACCAGGAATGAGGGGTGAGAGGACCATGCATACCAGGATTGGGGGGTGAGAGGACCATGCATTCCAGGATTGGAGGGTGAGCAGTACCATGCATACCAGGATAGGGGGGTGAGGGTGACCATGCAAACCAGGATAGGGGGGTGAGGGGACCATGCACAGCAGGAAAGGGGGGTGAGGGGGACCATGCATACCAGGATAGGGGGGTGAGGGGACCATGCACAGCAGGAAAGGGGGGTGAGGGGGACCATGCATACCAGGAAAGGGGGGTGAGGGGGACCATGCATACCAGGAAATGGAGGTGACAGGACCATGCATACCAGGAGAGGGGGTGAGGGGGACCATGCATACCAGAGAAGGGTGTGAGGGGACCATGCATATCAGGATTGGGGGGTGAGAGGACCATGCATACCAGGAAAGGGGGGTGACAGGACCATGCATATCAGGAAAGGGGGTGAGGGGGACCATGCATACCAGGAAAGGGAGGTGAGGGGACCATGCTTACCAGGGATGAGGGGTGAGAGGACCATGCATTCCAGGATTGGAGGGTGAGCAGTACCATGCATATCAGGATTGGAGGGTGAGAGGACCATGCATATCAGGATTGGGGGGTGAGGGGACCATGCATATCAGGATTGGAGCGTTAGGGGACCATGCATACCAGGAAAGGGGGGTGACAGGACCATGCATACCAGGAAAGGGGAGTGATGGGACCATGCATACCAGCAAAGAGGGGTGAGGGTGACCATGCATACCAGCATAGGGGATGAGGGTGACCATGCATACCAGGATAGGGGGGTGAGGGTGACCATGCAAACCAGGAAAGGGAGGTAAGGGGACCATGGATACCAGGATAGGGGGGTGAGGGTGACCATGCATACCAGGATAGGGGGGTGAGGGGACCATGCATACCAGGAAAGGGGGGTGAGGGGGACCATGCATACCAGGAAAGGGGGGTGAGGGAGACCATGCATACCAGGAAAGGGGGGTGACAGGACCATGCATACCAGAGAAGGGGGTGAGGGGACCATGCCTACCAGGGAAGGGGGTGAGGGGGACCATGCATACCAGGAAAGGGAGGTGAGGGGACCATGCTTACCAGGAATGAGAGGTGAGAGGACCATGCATTCCAGGATTGGAGGGTGAGCAGTACCATGCATACCAGGATAGGGGGGTGAGGGTGACGATGCAAACCAGGAAAGGGAGGTGAGGGGACCATGGATACCAGGATAGGGGGGTGAGGGTGACCATGCATACCAGGATAGGGGGGTGAGGGGACCATGCTTACCAGGAATGAGGGGTGAGAGGACCATGCATACCAGGACTGGGGGGTGAGAGGACCATGCATTCCAGGATTGGAGGGTGAGCAGTATCATGCATATCAGGATTGGGGGGTGAGAGGACCATGCATATCAGGATTGGGGGGTGAGGGGACCATGCATATCAGGATTGGAGCGTGAGGGGACCATGCATACCAGGAAAGGGGGGTGACAGGACCATGCATACCAGGAAAAGGGGGTTAGGGGACCATGCTTACCAGGAAAGTGGGGTGAGAGGACCATGCATGGGGGTGAGTGGACCATGCATTCCAGGATTGGAGGGTGAGGGGACCATGCTTACCAGGATTGAGGGGTGAGGGGTACCATGCATATCAGGATTGGAGGGTGAGAGGACCATGCATATCAGGATTGGGGGGTGAGGGGACCATGCATATCAGGATTGGGGGTGAGGGGGACCATGCATACCAGGATTGGGGGGTGAGGGGACCATGCATACCAGGATAGGGGTGGAGGGGTACCATGCAAATCAGGATTTGGGGCTGAGAGGATCATGAATATCAGGATTGGGGGGTGCATTATTGCATTATTATTAAAACTTCATAAATAAACTACATACATATTCTAGAATACCCGATGCGTTAGAATCGGGCCACCATCTAGTATATATATATATACTGTATGTGTGTATATATATATATATATATATATATATACACTACCGTTCAAAAGTTTGGGTTCACCCAGACAATTTTGTGTTTTCCATGAAAACTCATACTTTTATTAATCAAATGAGTAGGCCAAATGAATTTAAAATCTAGTCCAGACGTTGACAAGGTTTGAAAGAAAGATTTTTATTTGAAACTAGCTGAAGAGCCCGGCGCTGCCCGGGCATAGTAACTAACTGTGGTTAGTTATAACAAATTATAATTATCCTCCATCCCATAGTCCCGTGCCCATATACCCATAATACATATCCTCCATCCCATAGTCCCGTGGCCATATACCCATCATACATATCCACCATCCCATAGGCCCGTGCCAATATACCCATCATACATATCCTCATCCCATAGTCGAGTGCCCATATACCCATCATACTTATCCTCCATCCCATAGTAGAGTGCCCATATACCATCACACATCCTTCATCCCATAGTCCTGTGCCCATATACCCATCATACATATCCGCCATCCCATAGTCCCGTGCCCATATACCCGTCATTCATATCCTCCATCCCATAGTCCAGTGCCCATATACCCATCACACATCCTCCATCCCATAGTCCCGTGCCCATATACCTATCATACAGATCCGCCATACCATAGTCCCGTGCCCATATACCCGTCATACATATCCATCATCCCATAGTCCCGTGCCCATATACCCGTCATACATATACTCCATCCCATAGTCCAGTGCCCATATACCCATCACACATCCTCCATCCCATAGTCAACCATTATGACATCATAATGAGCGGCGGGGCTTGCAACCTATGATGAATCAGCGTCGCCATGGCAACCATTATGACATCATAATGAGGGGCGGGGCTTGATACACACACACTTTTTCCCCATTATGTAGATAGGGGCAAAATTGTTTGGTGAATTGGAACGCGCGGGGTTAAAATTTCGCCTCACAACATAGCCTATGACGCTCTCGGGGTCCAGACGTGTGACTGCGCTAAATTTTGTGGCTGTAGCTGCGACGGTGCGGATGCCAATCCCGGACATACACACACACAAACACATACATACATACACACATTGAGCTTTATATATTAGGCCGGTTTCACATTAGCACTTTTTCAGCGCGCGCACGGCCGGGGGTAGCTCCGCCCCCGAGCCGGCTCTCTGCCCGGCGTGCCCGCCCCTTGCTTGTAGCGCCGCCTACTAGCGGACAGCGGCGCCTGCGATCGGCGCACCCTATCTTTAGCATATGGTGCGCAGATCGTGCGCAGGCCGTGCGCTAGTTGCGCTTTGACCTGCGCTGCGCACTTTTGACGGTGCGCCGTGCGCGCCAAAATCAAACTTTTCGGATTTTGGCGCGCACGGCGCACCGTCAAAAGTGCGCAGCGCAGGTCAAAGCGCAACTAGCGCACGGCCTGCGCACGATCTGCGCACCCTATGCTAAAGATAGGGTGCGCCGATCGCAGGCGCCGCTGTCCGCTAGTAGGCGGCGCTACAAGCAAGGGGCGGGCACGCCGGGCAGAGAGCCGGCTCGGGGGCGGAGCTACCCCCGGCCGTGCGCGCGCTGAAAAAGCGCTAATGTGAAACCGGCCTTAGATAATAATTTTCTCCTTCAAACTTTGTTTTCGTCAAAGAATGCTCCCTTTGCAGTAATTACAGCATTGCAGACCTTTGACATTCTAGAAGTTAATTTGCTGAGGTACTCTGGAGAAATTTCACCCCATGCTTCTCAAGAAGCCCCTCCCACAAGTTGTTTTGGCTTGATGGGCACTTTTTGTGCACCATTAGGTGAAGCTGCTCCCACAACAACTCAATGGGGTTGAGATCTGGTGACTGCGCTGGCCACTCCATTGCAGATAGGATACCAGTGTCCTGCTTCTTCCCTAAATAGTTCTTGCATAATTTGGAGGTGTGCTTTGAGTCATTGTCCTGTTATAGGATGAAATTGGCTCCAATCAAGTGCTGTCCACAGGGTATGGCATTGCAAAATGGAGTGATAGCCTTCCTTATTCAAAATCCCTTTTACCTTGTACAAATCTCCCACTTTACCAGCAACAATGCGACCCCAGACCATCACTTTACTTCCACCATGCTTGACAGATGGCGTCAGGCACTCGTCCAGCATCTTTTCAGCTGTTCTGCATCTCACAAATGTTCTTCTGTGTGATCCAAACACCTCAAACTTGGATTCGTCTGTCCATAACACTTTTGACCAATCTTCCTCTGTCCAATGTCTGTGTTCTTTTGCCCATATTAATCTTTTCCTTTTATTAGACAGTCTCAGATATGGCTTTTTCTTTGCCACTCTGCCCTGAAGGCGAGCATCCCGAAGTCGCCTCTTCACTGTAGAGGTTGACACTGGCGTTTTGCATGAAGCTGCCAGTTTAGGACCTGTGAGGCGTCGATTTCTCAAACTACAGACTCTCTAATGTACTTGTCTTGTTACTCAGTTGTGCAGTGGGCCCTCCCCCTACTCTTTCTACTCTGGTTAGAGTCTGTTTGTGCTCTCCTCTGAAGGGAGTAGTACACACCATTGTAGGAAATCTTCACTTTCTTGGCAATTTCTAGCATGTATTAGCCTTCATTTCTAAAAACAAGAATAGACTGTCGAGTTTCACATGAAAGCCTCTTTTTTTCTGGCCATTTTGAGAGTTTAATGGAACCAACAAATGTAATACTCCAGATTCTCAACTAGCTGAAAGGAAGGTCAGGTTTATAGCTTCTCTAATCAGCCAAACTGTTTTCAACTGTGCTAACATACTTGCACAAGGGTTTTTAAGGGTATTCTAGCCATCCATTAGCCTTATTACACAGTTAGCAAACACAAAGTACCATAAGAACACTGGAGTGATGGTTGTTGGAAATGGGCCTCTATACACCTATGAGCATATTGCATTACAAACCAGATGTTTGCAGCTAGAATAGTCATTTACCACATTAGCAATGTATAGAGTGTATTTCTGAATCATTTAATGTTAGCTTCATTGGAAAAAAACTGTGCTTTTCTTTCAAAAATAAGGAAATTTCTAAGTGACCCTAAACTTTTGAACGGTAGTGTATATATACATATACACACACACCTATACAGTGGGGAAAAAAGGAATTTGTCAGCCACCAATTGTGCAAGTTATCCCACTTAAAATGATGAGAGAGGCCTGTAATTGACATCATAGGTAAACCACAACTATGAGAGTCAAAATGAGAAAACAAATCCAGAAAATCACCTTGTCTGATTTGGCAAGATTTATTTTGCAAATTATGGTGGAAAATAAGTATTTGGTCATTAACAAAAGTTCATCTCAATATTTTATTATATATCCTTTGTTGGCAATGACAGAGGTCAAATGTTTTCTGTAAGTTCTCACAAGGTTGGCACACACTGTTGGGGATATGTTGGCCCATTCCTCCATGCAGATTTCCTCTAGAGCAGCGATGTTTTGGGCCTGTCGCTGGGACTTTCAAATCTCTCTAAAGGTTTTCTATGGGGATGAGATCTGGAGACTGGCTAGGCCACTCCAGGACCTTCATATGCTTTCTGCGAAGCCACTTCTTTGTTGCCCTGGCAGTGTGCTTGGGATCATTATCATGCTGAATGACCCATCCACGTTTCATCTTCAATGCCCTTGCTAATGGAAGGAGGTTTGCACTCAAAATCTCATGATACATGGCCCCATTAATTGTTTCATGTACACAGATCAGTTATCCTGGACCCTTTGCAGAGAAACAGCCATAAAGCATGATGTTTCCACCCCCATGCTTCAAAGTAGGTATGGTGTTCTTTGGATGTAACTCAGCATACTGTCTACTCCAAACACAACAAATTTTGCTTCTACCAAACAGTTCTACTTTGGTTTCATCAGACCATATGACATTCTCCCAATACTCTCCTGGATAATCCAAATGCTCTAGCAAAATCCAGACGGGTCCGGACATGTACTGGCTTAAGCAGGGGGACACGTCTGGCACTACAGGATCTGAGTCCCTGGCAGCGTAGTGTGCTACTGATGGCAGCCTTTGTTATGGTGGTCCCAGCTCTATGCAGGTCATTCACTAGGTCCCCCATGTGGCTCTGGGATTTTTGCTCATCGTTCTTGTGATCATTTTGACCCCATGGGATGAGATCTTGCGTGGAGCCCCAAATCGAAGGGGGTCAGTGGTCTTCTATGTCTTCCATGTTTTATTATTGCTCCCACAGTTGATTTAATCACACCAAGCTGCTTGCCTATCGCAGATTCAGTCTTCCCAGCCTGGTACAGGGCTACAATTTTGATTCTGGTGTCCTTCTACAGCTCTTTGGTCTTCACAATAGTAGAGTTTGGAGTGTGACTGTTTGAGGTTGTGGATAGGTGTCTTTTATACTGATAACAAGCTCAAACAGGTGCCATTACTACAGGTAATGAGAGGAGGACAGAGGAGCCTTTTAATTCCTTAACCTTCGGAGCTTTTTTCAGTTTTGCATTTTCATTTTTCACTCCCCTTCGTCTCAGAGCCATAACTTTTTTATTTTTCCGTAAATATGGCCATATGAGGGCTTGCATTTTTGCGGGAAGAGTTGTACTTTTGAACGACACCATTGGCTTTACCATGTTGTGTATTAGAAAACAGGAAAAAAATTCCAAGTGCGGTGAAATTGCAAAAAAGCGTAATCCCACACTTGTTTTTTGCTTTTCTTTTTTGCTAGGTTCACTAAATGCAAAAACTGATCTGCTGATGTTTTTAATGAGACCATTTTGGTGCAGATACCTTCTTTTGAACCACCATTATTGCTTTTTAATGCAATGTCACGGCGACCAAAAAACTCTGTTTTTTTTTTCTTTTTTTCTCACTACGCCATTTAGCAATCACGTTAATCCTTATTCTTACTGATAGATTGGGTGATTCTGAACTCGGCGATATCAAATATGCGTATGTTTGATTTTTTCATTGTTTTATTTTGAATGGGGCTAAAGGGTGGTGATTTGAACTTTTATATTTTGTTTATTGTTTTAGAAATTTTAAAAATGTTTTCTTTTTACTTTTGGCATGCTTCAACAGTCTTTATGGGAAACTAGAAGCTGCCACAACTCGATCGGCTCAGCTACATAGTGGTGATGATCAGTTTGCCTCTGTGTATCTAAATTACTGACTTGCTATGAGCGCCAAGCACTGGGTTTCTTTCTCACCTACTAATATATCCCTTTTTTTCACATCCGTGCCACTATAGGGCTTTATAGTGTGAACAGGGAGAGCCGTCAAGGAGTGGGGGGGCCAATGCGCAGGTCCTAGGGCTCCAACCTCCGCTGTCAGGCAGGGACAAACAGGCCAGTGTAGGGCAAAGCAACACCCCATGGTGATCATTACTTGGTGTTGGTATGATGCTATGTTAATATTTAGATTTTCTGTGTTGGTATGATGCAGTGTTAATATTTTGATCTTTTTGTACTAAATTTTAACTATTTGATAAATAAAAGTTGAGAATTGTACTTAATAGTAAGGGAACACGGTGAATTGGCGCTCACAGCAAGCTGGCCCTGACAGCCATAGAGGTCTCCAGGAGATCTCGAGTTGTCATGCTGACACATCGGTGACCCGCGATCACGTGATGCGGGTCACTGGTGTGCGTATTTCCAGAGCTATTGCCGGAAGCCCCATTTAAATGCAGCTGTCAGCGTTTGACAGCGGCATTTAACTTGTTAATAGCCACGGGTGTTGTGATTCCATCTGCAGCTATTATGGGCACATGTCAGCTGTTCAAAACAGCTGACATGTCCCAGGAAAGGTGTGGGCCCACATCAAAGGGAGAGAGTCCGACATCGGTGTAAATGTATGCCCGATGTTGGAAAGGGGTTAAAGAAGAAGTTACAGGTCTGTGAGAGCCAGAAATCTTGCATGTTTTTAGATGACCAAATACTTATTTTCCACCATAATTTGCTAAATAAATCTTGCCAAATCAGACAAAGTGATTTTCTGGATTTGTTTTCTCATTTTGACTCTCATAGCCATGGTCTACATATGATGTCAATTACAGGCCTCTCTCATCTTTTTAAGTGGGAGAACTTGCACAATTGATGGCTGACTAAATAAAGACTTTTTTCCCCACTGTGTGTGTATATATATATATATATATATATATATATATATATAGTGGTGCAATGACCACTGTGTCTGCTAGGGGGCGCAGTGTGGATTTCCCAAGAGAGAGGATGAGTGGCAGAATCCTGAAGGACTGTTATGTATCTCAAGGTGGGTGGCCTTGAGATGGAGACTGATGTGTGTGTTGATTAGCAGTGATACTGCTGAGGTGCTGTGTCAATGTGTCAGGGAGAAGTCTCCAGGTAAATGGGGAGACGGGTGGACCCAGTTACCTACAAACCCACCCAGGGGGTGTGTTTAAGGACGCTAGTACAAAGTGTGTGAATGGTTCAAGGACCTGTGATGAGGTCATAGCCATGTGAACAGGTGGGCGTGGCTACGGACAATATAAGGTGGCCAGGGTAGGTCACATGTGGTGAATGCAGAGACCTGGTTGGTCCGTTGTGAAAGGTCCTGCTGGGAGATGTGTCTCCTGGCTAACAGCATGTGGAGTGGCTGTGTGTAACGGCTGCATGTGCCTGATGATTCCCAGGAAGGAATGGATGTCTGCAGCATGGAGAAACAGCTATGAGGAAACCCTGACGTGGGTGAGATAACTATGAGGCTGAAGAGCATGTGTATGCCAACCTGTGTGACCACAGGGAGGACAGAGAGAAGCTCTGTCAAGGACGCTATGCTGATATGAACTTTATGGTGCTTGCTTTGGTTTATGCTGCATAATAGACCGCATGGACTATAATGGTTTAATGGAAAACCCGTGCCGGATCTGGTTTTTTGACGGCTAAGCGAGAATCCCCTATGTGAATGACAGCGCTACCTCACAATTGGTGGAGATTGCAAAGGGCAATATTGTAGCCTTGTTGCTGGGAGCAACGGAAGAGGACTGCAAAATTTGGTGGCTAAGGGCAACGCTTAGCCAGGAGGGCTGACGGTCGAGAAAGCCGTGTAATATGCTGACGTATGTGAGCAGAGCCTGTGACGGCCTGCAATTGGGGAAGCCACTGTCCGGCTATGGTTCTGGAACCGTGGGGCGGCCTAGTGAATAAGGCACTGTCCGGATCGGTGAGCCCAGTGAGGCCGCTTCCCCAGGAGAAAGAGACTGTGGATTGCTATGGTGTCTCTGCGGAGTAGAGGTACCCGAGGACCTATGTGGCCGACACAGGTAACGGACTGGTGTTCGTGTGGTACTGACCTGGGTCAGTGAGTAAGACTGTGTACCTGGAGGGTTCAGTGAGGAAAGGTCCTGGAGGGTCAGTGTTGGGAGATTCTAGGAGAAAGAATCAGGTCCCGGGAGCACGTGGTATGACCTTGGACCTGGTGAGGTGCGAGTGTTGGGCAGTCTCAGACAGAGATGGATGCCCTGAAGAGCACCCGCCGAGCCCCTGGACCTGGTGAGGCCGGTGTGTGGGGAGACCCTGGGAGGAGGATCGCTCCCTGAATCGCACCCGGTGCACCCTGTGTGTTGGATGGTCTCAGGCGGAGACTGTTATGAGCTCATTTTCTCGTTCACCTTTGATGTCCGATGAACTCCCTCTGCTGGTGAAAGGAGATGGCAAAACTGATTTGGATGGGAGAGACCTGTCACCTGGACAGGTGGATTGCGATTGGACATCCGGCAGCCGACGCCCTGTAGGGTTGCTGGTGATTTCTCTGCTCTGAGCTCTGGCCTCCAGTTCAGTTCCTGTCTTCTAAAGCTAAGTTTTTTCTCTGTTATTGTTCCATGAGATTTTGTCTGATTTGCTTAGTTTTGTGTTCAGCCAGCCCCGGCTGGGGCTTTGCTGAATTTCCATTTTTGTCCCTGATCGGTTAATTCTCTTTTGCTCTGTCTTCAGAATATATCGGAGTGCTCATATAGGGATTTTGAAGTCTAGTGACTTCAGGGCCGTTTTTCCTATCAGACGTGTTGGGACATTTTTGGTAGGGTTTTTGCGGATTGCAGCCAGCATCTTTTCTGTCCTTTCCTATCTAGTTAGTTGGGCCCCATCGTTTGCTCTGCCTGTCTTTCTGTCTGTGTTTGTGGTTTCATCTGTTTTCACCGTCAATACATGTTGAGGGCTGTCTATTGCTTTGGGGTCTGCTCTGGGGCAGTTTAGATTTCCCCTTTCTTTCATTAGGCTTATTTAGTTCTCCGGCTGTGACGAGGTGTCTAGGACCACCGTAGGAACACTCCACGGCTACTGTTAGTTGTTGTGAATAGGATCAGGGGTCTGCAATCTGCTAGCTACCAACCTCTCCGGTTTTCTGGACTTAGCTTGTATTTTTGTTTTTTCCTCCTCCGGTCACTCATTCATAACAGGAGACGGAGCGTCCTGAATAGCACACAGCCAGGACACGTGAGTTTTGTGTGGTGTGCTTTTTTTTCTTCTCTCAACTCAGCCTGCGGTGGCTCAGTGGGAGTCAAGAAGGTGACAAGCGGCTTCCTGTAACTCGGCAGGGTTATGAAGGGGACAAGCAGCTTCTGGTAACTCGGCGGGGTTACGAAGGCGACACCAGCAGCGGTGTGTGAATGGCAGCCGGTGGTGTCGGTGATCGGTGACAACAGGAGCTGTGGTGGTGCCAACAAGGACTTGTGTGGTATCGTAAGAGACATAAACTGTGTGGTGTGAACTGTGGTCTGAGAAGACCTGTATAACGGACATGGGGAACTCCCAAAAGGGGGCGGTGGCCCAAATCGGGGTGGTAGCCCAAAACGGGGTGGAGTCCCAAACCAGGGTGGTATCCCAAAAGGGGGTGGAGTCCCAGAGGGAGGCGGTAACCCAAAGTGGGGTGGTGGTCCAGAAAGGGGCTGAGTTTGAAGAAATGACAGCACTGGTTGGCTCAGTGGGTATGTCTGGGGAACCGCAGTGTTCATGTATGTCGTTTCCAGAATGTGGGATATTCTTTCTGGGTGATAACTGGCCGCAAGTGTGTACCGTGATGCTGCACCGGGAAGGAATCTTAGGATGGTTGGACTCAAAGGGTCAGGTGACTCTGGTAGGAACTCCTCTCACTTTCTGTCTGACCGAGAAAATGGTCCAGGTTCACTGTCAACATGGGGTCACGGTGAACTATGCGGTAGACAGAGTAATGTTTGAGGGGCTCGGAGGCAGTGAGTGCCAAGGTGGCAGTATACCATCAGACTTAGTGTATGCCTTGGAGTGGGGCTGGGACTTTGTCAGGTTTTATGACATATGCCAGGAGGGTGGAGACGTTCCTACTGTTAGGCTAACCAATACTAAGATGGTGACGGCTCCTGACGTGGAGAGGTCAGAGGTAGGAGTGACCGGGAAAATGGTACGTCGGCCCAACGGATGGACCTGACGTCTCGTGACAGGAATGACGTTGACCTGGTTGATAAGACGGCTGGAGTGTTCGCACGGTTAATGGGTAGCTGGAAGGATAGCTCGGCAGGTCGGGGTGACTCAGACTCTGGCGGTGACTGTGGCTCTGAGAGAGACAGGGAGCACAGACTAGAGGAGCTAGAAGAAGTCTCTGAGCTCAAAGGTCACATGGTAACGTGGCAAGGACTGCATAAGGCCCTCAGAGAAGAGGTGGATGAACATGTTAAACGAGAAAGAGTCCTGAGACAAATGGCCGAGCACAGGGTCGAGGAGCTCGAGAAAGAAGGCTTGGAGCTCAGAGGTCACCTGTCCACCTGGCAAAGTGTGAACAAGACCCTTAGGGAAGAGGTGGAAGAACAAGAACTCAAAGAAACTGTAAGAGATCTTCGGCAGGAGAGCAAGTTGGACGAAGACTTACTGCGGGTGAGCGCGAGTGATAACAAGACGGAACTGCCAGTATCCATCTTGGCAAAGGGTCATGAAGAGATAAAATCTTGTGAAGTTGGTGAGCAACGAACGGAGGAAGACAGTCACCCGGTCGGGTCAACTGTAGTGAGGGAAGTGTCCGTGGTAAAGCCAGAGCCTCCTGGCCTGGAAGAGAGCAAGACCACGACCTTCAAATCTGTAATCGAGGTACCCGAAGACATGCAAGAAGCCTGTGCTGAGGAAGGTGTGCATCAGGCTTTCAAAGAGGCAGTCAAGGTGTGTAAGGTGCACTGGGCACCTGAGACTCGGCAGTTGGTGATAATATCAGCCAGGGAAAATACAGCAAACTGGGTAGCTGTCCTGAAAGAGATGCAATTACAATGTCTCTATGCCAAACAACTGGTCAGGTGGAGTAATATGAAAGCTGCTCGACGCCTAGAGTTAGCAAGGGAGGCTATGGATCGACTGGGTTTGCGGAAAGATGTGGTTCCGGTACCCAAAGGTCTGATTGGGAGAATCAGTGGAAGACTCAGGAAGGTAATGCAAGACCTTGTCAATATCTCTGGTATGGTGAGGGTGAGCATTCCTCCTGATGACGAAGACAAGGTATCCAGTGAAGTGGGTAGGATTCCCATCATGTTGGTTGGCTCAATAGGAAGCTTGAGAAACTTTAGGATGCTCTTGGAGTATCAAGTAGGGTACCTGCAAGAAATTGAGCAGTTGAGGCTTGACCGTCGGCGAATTAATAAAGAGGTACGGAATACCAGGTGGCAGCCACCTCCAACCCAAGATGTAAGGACCCGAAGGGTTCCCCCAAGTAGTGACATGGCAGGTGGCCGAAGAATGTCAGCAAGTGGCAGTTCAACGGGCCGTAGGAGGCTGAGAGACATTAGTTCCTGTGAGACGCTGAATGGGTCAGACTCAGGCCAGACGGTAGGCCCGATTAAGACTGATGACCGCACCAATGGGAGAGCCGGTCAGTGGGAGAAAGGTCAGGTGACGAAGCACACTGTATGCGGGTGGTGACTAAACAGTGTCTGATGACGCAGACAGACTGTGACTGGAGGGCCAAGGATCAAAGCCAATATTCTGACCGCTGGGGTGGGGGAGGCCTAACGCAGAGATGAGGACGTATGACAGATGGAGACGGTTCTCTTGACCTGTAGTTCAAGGTGTAGTGCGTGCCCGGTCTCGAGATCCTGGGGTTATGCTGTGTGTTCAACCCCACAGATTTGAACAGAGGGGGGAGGTATGTGGTGTAATGACCACTGTGTCCGCTAGGGGTGCTGTGTGGATGTCCCAAGAGAGAGGATGAGTGGCAGAATCCTGAAGGACCATTATGTATCTCAAGGTGGGTGGCCTTGAGATGGAGACTGATGTGTGTGTTGATCAGCAGTCATACTGCTGAGGTGATGTGTCAATGTGTCAGGGAGAAGTCTCCAGGTAGCTGGGGAGATGGGCAGACCCAGTTACCTACAAACCCACCCACGGGGTGTGTTTAAGGACGCTAGTACAAAGTGTGTGTGAATGGTTCAAGGACCTGTGATTAGGTCATAGCCATGTGACCCGGTGGACGTGGCTACAGACCATATAGGGTGGCCAGGATAGGTCACATGTGGTGTATGTGTGGCACCCCTGAGGCTCAGTCGCCACAGAGGTACTGCACCTTCTCCTAAGGTGCAGTGCCCCACCATCCAGGTAAGGTGGGAACTCCTTTCCACACTCCAACACTCGCATCCCACCCAACAGGGTAGTTCTGCACAACCACATTGTGGCTCAGTGCTTAGAGAGTAGCAGAGCACCTTTGGTGGTTCCCTGCTTGGAACACTGAACGTGCTGGGAGGTGGGTGGAGTTAAGATACATAAAAGAGTGGGAAAATGTAGGATGACAGGTCAGTCTGACAGAAGGTCAGTCGGGTAGGAAGTCACTCAGACAGGAGTGAGGATCCCTGGAAGAAGGGATGGAGGAAGGAGTGCTGCAGCTGCCTCAGTGATCTGAGCCAGCTGGCACGGGAAAGGAAAGGAAGGAGAAAAACGTAGAACTGAAACCTAAGCTTCCATAAGAGAGAGAAAGACAAGTACGGATCGAAGGAGTAAGGAGAACAGAGAGGACGTGGGTTGGAAGAGGAACCCTGCCTATAGGTCCTCAGTGCAAGGCCGGGGCCGGGTCCCCGAGGTTGTATAGACACTTATGGTTCTGCAGCAGACACCGGTGGAGTAGTTGGCTGTAAATGCACTACTCGCATCTAAGACTTGTGGCACAACAGCAACTGGAGAGCCGGGACTCAGGAGAAGGGAGTCCCCGAAGCAGGCTACAGCTGTCTGCCATACAAGTAGAGTTCTTTGGAACATCAGTCAGGATGAACTCCAGTGTAACTCAGTACTAGGAGATCTTCACACTTTAAGGCGCTATAGAGGAGTCGTTCAGAAAGGTACATGTTGGTGGAGTGTTGGAGGAGAGCATTCCATCTTGCCTGGGGGTTGACTGAGTCTCTGACCTGGAGGACACGGCCCGGAGGCAGGCTTGTGTACCGCAGACTGTGAGTAAAGCTTTGGAACTACAAGCCCCGGTGTCCTCCATTCATTCTTGCGCCAACCCTCTCAGCACCGCTACATCTGGGTACCATCCTTTACACCGCCTGCGCCTCTCCTCATCCATTGCAACTACACGGCCCTGAGGATATAGCTTCACCTGTGGGGAGCTATATCATCTATGCTGCAACACACCACCATCCCCAGAGGATCCGCATGCAGCGTTGGCCTAACATCTCACTTGCCGAGCACCACTTGTGGCGCCACGGACCGGGTCACCGCTGCTGTGACACATCCCCCTGACACTGGCCCGGTACCGAGTGCCCTACGGCCCTGAGAGGGTGACCCATATGCAGGGACCTGGTTGGTCCGTTGTGAAAGGTCCCACTGGGAGATGTGTCTCCTGGCTAACAGCATGTGGAGTGGCTGTGTGTAATGGCTGCATGTGCCTGATGATTCCCAGGAGGGAATGGATGTCTGCAGCATGGAGAAACAGCCATGAGGAAACCCTGACATGGGTGAGATAACTATGAGGCTGAAGAGCCTGTGTATGCCAACCTGTGTGACCACAGGGAGGACAGAGAGAAGCTCTGTCAAGGACGCTATGCTGATATGAACTTTATGGTGCTTGCTTTGGTTTATGCTGCATAATAAACCGCATGGACTATAATGGTTTTATGGAAAACCCGTGCCGGATCTGGTTTTGTGGCGGCTAAGCGAGAATTCCCTATGTGAATGACAGCGCTACCTCACAATATATATCAGTAGAAACCAAAACTACGGTTGCTGGAGACGTGTGAGTGTCTGCAAACCTCCTCAGACTCTGTTTGAGCTTGTCATCGGCAGCATTTTTTGCTATGGCATTGATATGGGCAACAGTTATCTGACAATTGTTCAGTTCCTCAATAACTTCTCTGTTTTCTTTACTGATATCACAAACATACTGTAGATCAACTCTGCTTCTATGTGACCTTTAAAAAGTCGCTCGCGAATCCGCTTTACTACACTGACCGCTGAACGACCACTGGGAACAGAACAGTTTTCAATGTCCCAGAACACACCGATAGGCGGCAGGTTTTCTTGCATTTGTCCAGTCAACGACAATTCTGTAGATCCAAATTTTTGTGAGGCTTTACAGAAGTTCTTAGCAAGTAGTATTGCAGTTTCCTTTACATTTCCTTGGGTTCCGCAGCCATTACATACAGGAAGAGCAGCAGTCTGGGTATTCGGAAGAGGAATATTAGGCCATATCTTTTTTGCATCAGATATACCATTGCCTATGGGTTTGGGTCCACTTTGAAGATGGATTGACTTTACGGTAGGAGGTTGGATTTTGGAGAGTGGGAAGCTAGAAGTGCAGTGTTCAAGTGGGGGTGGGGGAGGTGGTGGTGGGATATCCTTCAGTTCCACGGAAGGTCTAATGCTTGCCATGTTGCCTTTCGGTGTCTCTCCTGCAGCAGGTCACACCTGATCAACAGCTGAGAAGCAATTGGAGAGCTTCCATAACCAGGGCTCAGCATCCTTCTCCTGCCTCTGAAGCCATCCCACAGGCTTACTACAAAGGTTCACCTTCTCATTGCCTTCCATCATTCAGCCACTTGCATCATCCTATAGGGCCATCTTTCTTTTATTCTTCCTTCCTGGCCCCCGCTTCAGTCTCGCGGCCCACGCTCACATCCTCCTCCTTTGTGTCTCCTCCCATTCACACCCTCCTCCCCTTTGTAGAAGGCAAAAAAAGTGAATTCTTCTATTCTTTGGCACTAGGCACTTTTTTTTACCTTCTGCATATTTTTCAGGGTTATTCTGCTTAATTATAAAGTGCTTTTTGGGTTGTATTATTCTTTAGTGTATTTATTGTCCCTGACTTTTGTAAAATGTTCTTGTTTTATTTTTAATAATTTTTTATTAATAAATTATTGATTTGATGAATTCATTTAATTGCCTATGCATTTTTTTCTACAAAAATCTATGGCAGGATTTGGTATGTTGCTGCTAAATATTGTTTCAATTTATTTGCCTTAAATAGTTTGCATATGCACTTTTGTAACTGCTTGAGAAAGGTCTGCACTCAGTACCAAAACGTCGCCATATGAGCCAATAAAGAGCACCTTATTATCGCTGTATGGAGTGCTGTTTCAACTTTTTTTTACTCTATTTACAAGGTTGGTATATGCCTGTGAAACTCTGCACCCTGTTTGTTGTGCTGTGCATGATTTTTTGCTTTGTATATATATATATATATATATATAGTATACATATATATATATTATATGCACATACACAATATATTCAGGACTGTGCAAGTATCTTAGGCACGTGTGGAAAAATGCTGCAAAGTAAAGATGTTTTCAAAATGTCAATTAATGAAAAGTGAAGTGAATAAACAAAAAAAAAATGTAAATCAATATTTGGTGTGATCACCCTTTGCCTTCAAAACAGCATCACTTCTAGGTACAGAGGTCAAAGAATCTAGGCTGGCAGATTGTTTCAAACATCTTGTAGATCTAACCATAGCTATTTTGTGGATTTAGGTTTGCACAAATCCCTCTATCTTATCATCTGAACCCACACAGTCTCGATATTGAAATCTGGGCTATGTCAGACCCACTTTTTCATTTCCAGGTCTCCTTGTTCTAACTTAAGCCACAAATATTTTTTAAAGACATTGGCTGTATGTTTGGTGCAGAATAAATTTGGAGCCAGACAGACACCTCCTTGAAGGCACTAAGCATATAACTACATTTCTCAGCATTGAGAACACCAATAAATTGGTAACGTTGAGCATCATAGACAACGTGTTCAGCCAAGGAAACTTCATGCATGCAGATGAAAGACACATTATGCTTAATTCCCTTGGAAATGGAAAGATGCCCAGCAGTGCCATCAGCTCAGAAATGGCAGCAATCAGTGGGACCCAGCTACACCCATCAAATCTTTTGGAGAAGTTTGGCCACAAATGACCTTAATGGAAGAATTGCTGCATAAAACCATACCTTTAACATGGAAACAATTCCATGAAACTCAACTATGCACAAAAATAAAGGATTTGGGGTGAAGAAAAAATGCAGCAGATTCTCTAGATTGAATCAAAATTTTAAATATTTGGTTGCAACAGAAAGCAGACGTTTGCCAGAGAGCTGGATAGCAGTACAATAATAATTGTACAGGGAACAGTAAAGCTTGGTGGAGGTTCCTTGCTAGTTTGAAGCTGTAGTTCAGCAGAGTAATAATAATCTTAATAATCTTTATTTTTATATAGCGCTAACATATTCCGCAGCGCTTTACAGTTTTGCACACATTTCCATCACTGTCCCCGATGGGGCTCACAATCTAAATTCCCTATCAGTATGTCTTTGGAGTGTGGGAGGAAACCGGAGTGCCCGGAGGAAACCCACGCAAACACGGGGAGAACATACAAACTCCTTGCAGATGTGTATGGAATTTGATCAGGATTAATGATATTCGTAGTGATAAGAAATAATGGCTTGGTGGCTTAGTAGTTAACACTATCATTACACTGTTGGGGTCCTGGGTTGATATTATGAAGGTGCTATATAAGCACAATAAACAATGATGGCAGATACTTATCCATCATGCAATACCATCACAGAGACATCTTATTTGCTCCAAATTTTTTCTGCAGCAGGACAATGCTCCCAAATATACAGTACAGCCAATATAATTAAAAACTATTTTCACTGTGAAGAAGAGCAAGCAGTCCTGCAAGTTATGATAAAGCCCCAACATGTTCCTCATCTTAACATCAGCAAGTCTGTCTAGGATCACAAGAAGAGAGTAAAATTTCCACAAGCGACATCCACAGTAGATCAGCGGTTAGTTCTCCAGTATGTTTGGAACAAACTCCCTGCTAAGTTCCTTTTAAAGACTATGCACACGTGTATCAAGAAACATTTATGCTTTAATGCTGTTTTGAATACACAAGGTTTTTGCACCAAATATTGATTTGATTTAGATTTTTGTTTTCTTTATCCACTTTACACTCTTTAATTAATTGATGTAGAAATAAAACAATTAACACTTTTATTTTTTAAAACATTTTTACTTTGCCGCATTTTATCCATACCTGCCTAAAACATTTGCTGAATACTGAATATTTACATATATTTACTTAGATATGCATACACAATACACACACATTTCTATATAGATACACAGACACATACACACAACTATACCCACCTGAGAAAGGTTGAATGTGGCTACTGTGCTGTCTTCATACAGCAGGATGCTGATGGTGTCTAATGCCCAGGTACTTTCAGCCAAGAGACCAGATTTTAAAGACATCATTACTCTCCATGCCTCAGGTGTTACTAGTTGAAAAGAGCAAATAAAGTTGTTGTTTTGTTGAGTCAGTGGGAAAGTGCAAACAGTAAGATAAGCTGACTCTAATCACTTCCATAGCAAGTGACAGGATTTTTTTTTATCATTCAAGTATGTTATAAAATTTTATTTTAAGAATTTAACCTCTTATTGACATCTGCTATACAAATATGGCTTAAGATAGTAGTGGGTGTATGGAGCAGGATCACCAGGTAAGTCTTCCCCATACCTGGCAGATATTGGCACACAGCAAGGGCAAAGTACTGCAGTGGGCAGGCGCTGGGCCTCTCTGACCTTTCCCAGCACCTGCGCACTGCAATACTTTGGTCTGCCCTCAATGCCTGCGCAGGAGCACAATTCCAGGGAGTGATGAAGCAACAGGTGGGCGGCATTGCAAGAAGATGGGGAGGCACAGGACTCAGACCTGCGACACCCCTTGGGCCACACAGCGCCGGACTGCCCCCCTGGTGAGTATAATAAAACTTATTTTTATCTTTCAGGTGGGATCAGAGGCTTATAGAATGCTGTAGATAAGCCCTGAGAGGCAGTGGCCATATCTTATATAGGCCAAAACTGCTGACAGGTTCGCTTTAAGTGTTGATTTCTAGTGTGTCAAGAAAAACTGACTTTTGTTTGTGTAAGCATGTAATAGTGACTTGTAAGCTGATATTTCATACTAGATTATGGCCCGATGCTATCGCATCGGTAGGATGCGATAGCATCACACCTCTTGCCATGTTAACCCTCAACACACACACTCCTCTCACCTTTCACCATCTCCACTCACTCTTTCACTCCACATACGACCCCTTCTCTCACTCCGTCTCTCATACTCACGCCGTCATCGCCGCTGCTCCACGATCCCCGACATCTTCTTCCGCCGGCGCCATCCTGGATCCAGACGTTGTCCACGCCGGCGACATGTTCTTCCGGCGACGCCATCTTGAGTATCGTGAAATCCCTCGATACTCAAGATGGCATCGCCGGAAGAACATGTCGCCGGCGTGGACGACGTCGGGATCCAAAATGGCGTCTGCGAAATCTCGCGAGTTTTCGCCGTCATCATTTTGGATCCCGACGTCGTCCTCTCTGGTGACATGTTCTTGCGGCGATGCCATCTTGAGTATCGCGGGATTTCGCCGATCCAAAATGGCGTCGCCGCAAGAACATGTCGCCGGCGTGGAGGACGTCTGGATCCAGGATGGCGCCGGCGGAAGAAGATGTCGGGGATCGTGGATCAGCGGCGATGACGGCGTGAGTATGAGAGAAGGAGTGAGAGAAAGGGTCGTATGTGGAGTGAAAGAGTGAGTGGACGTGAGTGGAGATGGTGAGAGGAGTGTGTGTTGAGGAGGAGTGGTGTGTTGAGGGTTAACATGGAAAGAGGTGTGCGGTGACGTCACCGGTTACAACTGGACGGAAGTTGTTACAACCAGAAGCTGCTTAGGGCATTTATTATTATAGATGACACAATGTGTGCTTATCTTTGACTATTGATGCTTGCTGATATGCTAATTGTGCATTGACTTTGAAAGCAGAGAGGGAAAGACTGGGCAAATAGATTAAATGGTCAAGTAATGCTACCTGATCTCATCACCATTGTTTTCCCTTATCTTGATGCTGGACTGAAGGACACTGGGTAAATCTAAAAATAGATTACATGTCTCCAGTAAAAAGACTCAGAGACAGAGAGAAGAGGGAGAGAGTGACACAGCCAGACATTCTGCATAACACCCAACGTACGAGAGACAGGACTGCAGCCAATCCATTATGGCACCATCACGAGGGACACAGATCTGTGGTTCTATAGGAAACAACCTTGGGGTTTTCAGCTCTGGTTAGAAGGATACAGATCTGCTCCATGGACCATTGCTGAACCATGGATACGTTTGGAGACAGCTATGATTGGGACCTGCTGGTCACCCGGCTTCATGGAGATGTTCGGATAAGCCAGGTGGTGACACTTGTGTCAACTGGCTTTGGATCTACAGCATTATAGAATGCTGTAGATAAGCCCTGAAAGGCGGTGGCCATAACTCGTATCGGCCAAACCTGGTGACAAATAGTTAATAAATAACATTTCCTATATGTCTTCTTTTCTTCTTTAAATCTGCATCATTTTTTAAACATATTTTTGTTAGGAAGTTACAAGGGTTAAAAGTTGATTAGCAATTTCTCATTTTTCCAACTAACTTCACAAAACCATTTTTTTAGGGAACACATCACATTTGAAGTGACTTTGGAAGGCCTATATGACAGAAAACACCCAAAAATGACACCATTCTAAAAACTGTACCTCAAGGTCCTCAAAATCACATTCAAGAAGTTTTATTAACTCTTCTAGTGCTTCACAGAAACTAAAGTAATGTGGATGGAACAAAATTAACATTTAGCTTTTTTCCCCAAAATTTTACTTTTGCTTCAAATGTGTTATTTTAACAAGGGTAACAGGAGAAAATAGACCCTAAAATTTGATGTGCATCCACTGTTTGGAGGCATGTTAATGGTCTCCGAAGGGAAGTAGCATCATTTGAATTTTTGAATGCAAAAAAGTCTGGAATCGAGAGCCCCTGATGTGCCTAAACAGTGGAAACCCCTCACAAGTGACCCCTTTTTGGAAACTAGACCTCTCAAGGAACTTAGCTAGATGTGTCATGAGCACCTTGAACCCCCAGGTGATTCACAGAAGTTTATCATGTAGAGCTGTGAAAATTCAAAATCACATTTTATCCTTAAAATGTACCTTTATCCCCCTTTTTTTTATTTACACAAGGGTAACAGGAGAAAATAGACCCCAAAATTTGCAATTTATAATATCTCCTAAGTACGCAGTTACACATAGTATCATAGTTATTAAGGTTGAAGGAAGACTTTAAGTCCATCTAGTTCAACCCATATCCTATCCTAACTTGCCCTAACATGTTGATCCAGAGGAAAGCAAAAAACCCCCATGTGGCAAACAGTAAGCTTCACATTGGGGAAAAAAATTCCTTCCCGACTCCACATACGGCAATCAGACTAGCTCCCTGGATAAGCACAATATTATGGAAGAAACCTACTGTTTGGATGCACGGCAGGGCTTGTAAAGGAAGGAATGATGCTTTGGAACACAGAGTTTGATGGTATGAAGTGCTAGAGACATGTCTCATTTGGAGAGCTCCTGATGTCCTTTAAGGCTATGAGCGCATGTTGAGTATTTGCTTGCAGTAATTTCTGGAAGATTTCTGCATCCCTTAACAGGAACAATTCCAAGGCAAAAGCGCCTGTTTTTGTGCACTTTTGCATGCGCATTTGTACAGCATTGAAGGCATTTTTGAGCTAAATAAAGACATATTTAAAAAAAGTTTTCTGATGTAATTTCTTGGTTCAACATAACCTTTTTCATGCTGATGCAATGGCATCAGGGTAATGGGATTAGCGCTTGGTGTCAGCAGCTGTCATTGACACCTAGCCCTAGGCTTAGTAATGAAATTACTCATTACTAAGCCGATAAGCAAACACACACATTGTCACCAGCCTATGTAGGAACATTAACAGAATGAACATGTACATAGGCTGTAGCCAAATAGCAACTGTTAATTTTAAAGAAAAAAAATGAAAAATATTGCATGGGTTCCCTCATAATTTTAATAACCAGCACAGGGAAAGCCGACAGCTGAGGGCTGATGCTAATACTGTATTCTGGGAAGGAGTCAATAGCCATAAAGATTCCCAGGGTATTAATATCAGCTCTCAGCGGTTTGCTTAGCCTTTACTGGCTAGTTTACAGGGGGACCCCAGAAAAAAATTGACATAGCGTCCTCCTATAAAATCTAACCGGCAAAGGCTAGTCAGACAGCTGTGGGCTGATATTAATAGCCTAGGAAGGGGTCATGGATATTGGCCCCCTCCCAGACTAAAAACATCAGCTGCCAAATCTAGCGCTTAGCCTCGTTCTTCCCACTTGCCCTGTAGTGGTGGCAAGTGTGGTTCATATTTGTCGGGTTGATGTCACCTTTGTATTGTCAGGTGACATCAAGCCCACAAGTTAGTAATGGAGCAGCATCTATAACATGTTCCCATTACTAACCCCATAGTCATATTGTATAAAAACACACACACTCATAATAAAGTCCTTTATTTGAAATAATGACACATACTGCTTTACTGAATTAAATTAATTAAATTAAAAAATTAAACCAAACTCACCGATTGTCTAATCCATCGAACTCAAAGTCTCCTGCAACAAAAATAAAACAAAACTACAAAATTCCTCACATGTCCGCAGAGAAGATAATCTATAATGTCCCATGACTATACTGATCACTTGGAGCCCCATGGGAGCAGTAGTCTCATCACCCCACACCTGTTGACCTATGGTAAGCTTTTTACTGTGGGTCACAGTCACAGCTGCGGAGTCACGCTAACGTCTGACAGCATGACCCCGTACTGCTCTGACCGACGGTAGTGTTACCGCTGGTCAGTCACAGCTGCGTGGTCACGCTGACATCTGACAGCATTATCCTACAGCGCTCTGACAAACGATCTTACTGGCAGTAGCGTTACTGCAGATAAGAACCTGTGTGCCAGTGTTTCCCACGCTGTCACACAGATGACAGATTGAGAAACACCATAGGAAGCAGGTAAAAACGCAAACAAAAACTCAGCAAACCCGCAACATTTTTATACCTGCTTTTTTTTGCTGCGGATTTAACTGACTCATTTGAAGTCAATGGGTGAAAAATGCTGCAAAAATGCACAAGAAATCGACATGCTGCAGAGAAAACGCACTACAAATACTCAAAGGAAATTTACTGATCATGTGCACAACACTTCAGAATTGTCATTGAATTAGCTTGCACGGAGAAAATGCATCAAAAACACACTGTGTGCGCACAGCCTCACAGTGATAACCCCCCACAAGTGACTCCATTACATCCCTCAAAGATTTTATCCAAGTGTATAGTGAGCATTTTGAACCCATAGGTGGTTCACAGAATTTCATAACATTGAGACGTGGAAATATGACATTTTAGTGGTAAAAAATTAGGTTTTGTACTACACAGAATTTGTTAAAATTAGGTTGTCAAACTGAAAATTTTCATTTTTATCACGAAAATGTTGTTCTAGCCCCAAATTTGAAATTTTCACAATGGATAATAGGAGAAAACAGATCCCATAATTTGTTGAACAATTTGTCCAAAACGCGACTATACCCCATATGTGGTCAAAAACTTTTGCTTTGGTATATGGCAGGGTCAGAAAAGGAAAAAGCACTATTTGCCTGTGAATGCGATGTCACATTTGAAGAGCCTCTGAAATGTGAAAACAGCAGAAACCCTAGACCCCTCAAGGAATTCATCTAGGGGTGTAGTGAGTATTTTGAACCCATGCCTCACATAAATTTATAACATTGAGATGTGGAAATATGATATTTTAGTGGTAAGAATTTTTGTATTTGTTGTAAATTTGTCAGGTACACAAGGGTTAATAGGTAAAACCAGACCCCACAATTTACTGCACAATTTCGCCCAAACACGGAACTGCCCCATATGTCGTCAGAATTTCCTGTTTGGCTACACGTCAGGGCTGAGAAGGAAGGAGCGCTATTTGGCTTCTGCTGCACAGATTTTGCTAGAATAGTTTATGGGCAATAATTGTGGAGCACAGAATTCACTGGATTTAATTTGTTGGTTGTGAACCATGTCACTTTGTTCTACCTGTAACATGAGTGTGGGCTGGTTTTGTGCGGGATAAATTAGAGTTTTTATTGGTAACATTTTGGTGCACATAGTATTTTTTGATCGCTTCCAAAATAAGGTTGGATCAAAAAATGTGATTCAGATGAAATCCCCTACAGAGCCACCCCCATACTGAGGCAGATGGAGACACTTCATACTCCGCTTGGTGTCAGTTCCATGATATGCATAGTTTTACGAGTGCACAGATCTTTAGTCGCCCACACTTGTATGCTAAAAAGACGCCTAAAATGATTGGACATGACTGGAGCACAGACAATCTGCCTCATAAAGTGAGTGGTTCTGTCCGGGGTTTTGTTTGAAATGAGATTTTGGGGAATTTGTGCTGTTCCGTCTAAATCATGCTTCTATGGTTTCCATAGATTGTATTATTTTTCATGCTGTGTATAATCTAGTCTTTTTTCTATAAAGCAGCCTGCAGATAATTAATCCTCATGGCATGCCTTCCACTTCCGGGTCAAGGTTCAGGTCTTCTCTTCCTTCTAGCAGCTATTGTTAGTTTCACTTTCTCTGGAAGAGACATGCTTTGCACCGAGCTGTGAAAGGCATCAGTTTTTGACCACTTTGCTGTACCACTTTGCTGTACCACCTTGGTTGTTACACCTGCATTTCTGGAGAAGTACTGTATTACCAATCATATGCTGTATGTCCGGACTTCCAAATAAACACGTCTGGACTTCACAATCCCTGGTGTGCATCATCTCTCAGGACGCCGAACAGCATTGGTCCTGTCTGCTCTGCATTAAGGAAACGGAAGGTAGGAATCTCTCCCTGCCCCAATCAATTATACCTCCATTCGCCTCATGTGGGGACAAAGCAGAATTTACATGGAAACCCTGACATAACCGCTCAGCGGAAAGCACAGGATAAATGTGAGCCAAGCGTTATCCTGATTTTTGTGAGGTAACATGAACAAATAGACAGCAGTAAAAGAATAGTTATTTTTAGTTTTGTGTGGTTCATTGTGCGGTATAAGTGATGATGAGAATTTATAACAGCGATTCCACATTTATGTGCTTTTTTAGGTCTTGCTGGTATCAAACAGTAAAAATGCTTTTTCTTTTTTTTTTAAAAAAAAATATATATATTTTTGTCGTCATAGTCTGAGAGCTGTAACTTTTTTTAAATTTTTGGCTAACAAAGCTGTACAAGGGCTTAATTTTGTGGGACAAGTTGCAAATTGTTTTGGTAACATTTTGGGGTACATAATATTTTTGATAGCTTTTTGTTCAGATTTTTCAGACACAGAATGAACAAAGCCCAGCAATTCAGTTATTGCTTTTATTTAATTTTTTGTGCCTTTCACCATGCAGTAAAAGTAATGAGGGCGATTAGTTTGTCGGGTTGGTGCGAATACAGTGATACCTGCCCGGATTGGTGCTGTAATAGCACCAATCTTAGGCTGGAGGCTAGGACAGGCCCAGTAGGGCCTGCAGGAGCTGGTTTTCGCAATCGATGTCATCGATTATGCCAATCACAGGACACAGCTGTGATCATGCTGTGACCTCTCTGTGCCCTACTGGTGACCTGGCCTTGACCTGCCTAGGAATCAGAGCTGTGAGCTCTGATCCTAGGCAGTTGCCATGGTCACCAGGGCCAGCAGGGATTGGTGGGATTGATGTAATCATTCAATCCCACCAATGACAGGTAACAGCAGCGGTGTGACCTCTCTGTGACCTGTCTCTGACCTGCAGGTGACCTGTATGACTGCTCTGCAGGGGTACTCACACTAGCTGAGGATTCCCTACAGAGCAGTCATACTGCTGGATCTCCTGCTGTGCTGGCTATTGTGGTACCACAGCAGCCTGTAGCACCACCATCCCTGCTGAAGAAAGAAGAGAGAAAAAAGTAAAACCCTACAACTGTAAGTGTTACCTGATCCCTCATCCGTGATCAATCTATCTTCATCCCCCCTCTTTTTACCCCCTCTTTTTACCCCCTCCACCCCTCTTTGCACACATTTTCCATTTTTTTCATCCCCTTCGCGCCACCTGACTACAACTCTAACTGATCCCTGCCCAATCTCTTTTCATCCACCCCAATTCCCCCAACCCCCTTAGCCCTCTTTTTACCCCCCTCCACCCCCCTTTGCACAGCCGCTGAGCTTTGATTGGTGATGCAGTTCACCGATCAACAATCAGGCTCACTTTTTTCTTAGCCCTCTTAGCGCCAACTCCACACACACATCCCCCAGCTGCCAAACTTTGATAAGTGACGCAGTTCACTTATCAGAGTTTGTGCCTGCCATTTTCCTTTTTGTTTCACCCCCCCTTGCGCCACCCCTGTGTGCACATACAGATGCCGCAGAACTTTGATAAGTGACACGCAGTTCACTTATCAGAGCTAGGGCCTGCTGTTTTAGACTTTTTTCCCACAGGCATTTTTTTCCCCACACATACAGTTATCAATAAAGTACGCACAAAGCACCATATTCACACAAAAATATGTCCTCCTCATCAAATTCGTCCCAACAGTGCTATTCAGTGAAGGAGGCATATTCTTTCCTTGCCTCCAACACTGATAGCAAGGGAGAGGATCCCACATTTCTGTACTTTTTGGATTCTTCACCCTCATCCTCTTCCTCCTCCTCATCGGGTCCTGTGGAACCGCCACATAG